>NC_091710.1:50575621-51200621 GCF_041296265.1 Equus caballus
ATTAACCTAGTTATAGGAAACCAGATAGCTAACCCTTTACTTTTCCTGTGGGCTCTCCAATTACCCAGAGGTCAGTATGTTTGGCCAAGCATCTTCAAGAGGGGCCAAGAAGTAAGGTCATGCGAGCGTAAAGTCCTTATTGCCAAAAGTCCTCTGACCCGCAAGGGAACTCTTGCACAATACACTCTTTTCCACAATAAGGATAAGAGAATTGCCTGAGGACTATTTTTTCAAAAAGAAGCTGTATTTTTAAGTTATTCCTTAAGAGAGAGGCTAATGTCCCATATGTACAATGTTCTTAATGGCGTCTGAAAGGTAAATATATTTAGTTCACACGAAAACTAACATTTTCTCATGGGTTATTAATCTGTTGTGTAACTGTTCCACATGACAAGGATAGTGAGATCAAGAGAGTTAAAAGATCAGAGATGAAGAGCACACTATTTCCAGCATTACCATCGACTGACGAAAGATTGTATGCTTACAGCTTAAAGAGGTTCCCCACACTCTCACCTTCCCCCAGACAGAAACAAAGGCCTCAGAGCCTGAGAACATGCTTTGGCCAAGAATCCACTGACATGAAACCAATCCATCTAAAGCTCATTTACCAACTGATCAACGGCTTAATGACACATTTATCTAAGTTCATTTATTTTTTAATTTATAAACTTTCATATGTGATATTAGCTTTATCTTGGAAAAATTTTGTATACTTGTATGTCTTCTATTTTGACTACTTTTGATCATGTTCCTGTTTTTTAACTAATGTGTTTATTTGATTACTTAATTTATTTTCAATAATTGAGATATAATTAACAAATAACATGTGTAAGTTTAAAATGTATAACGGTGGGCTGGCCCGGTGGCGTAGTGGTTAAGTTCACGTGCTCGACTTCGGCAGCCTGAGGTTCACAGGTTTGGATCCTGGGCACAGACCTAGTGCTGCAGATCAAGCCATGCTGTGGCAGCCTCCCATAAAAAATAGAGGAAGATTAGCACAGATGTTAGCTCAGGAGCAATCTTCCTCACCAAAAGAAAAAAGAAATAAAATAGGTTGATTTGATACATTTATATACCACAATATTATTACTACTGTAGTGTTAGCTAAGACCTGTATTTGGTCACACAATTATCACTTCTTTTTTGTGGTGGGAACAATTAAAATCTAGTTTCTTAGAAACTTCGGAGTATATAATATAGTATTATTGACTATAATGATTCTGCTCTCCATTAGATCTCCAGAATTTATTTACCAGCTGCAAGTTTGTACCTTTAAAAATATCTCCTCAATTACCCCAGCTGCCAGCTCCTAATAACCACCATTCTACTCTGTTTTTACGAGTTTGGGTTTTTCAGGTCCCACATATAACGTATCATACAGTATTTGTCTTTTTCTCTATCTGACATCTCACTTAGCATGATGTCCTCAGGATCCATCCATGTTGTTGCAAACACCAAGATTTCATTTTTTCTCGTGGCTGAATAGTATTCCATTGTGTATATATATATATATAACATCTTCTTTATTCATCTGTTGACAGACACTTAGGTTGTTTCCATATCTTGGCTTTTATGAATATTACTGCAATAAACACATGAGTGCAGATATCTCTTCAAACTCCTGTTTTCATTTCCTTTGGCTATATACCCAGAAGTGGAATTGCTGGATTAACTGGTAGTTCTATTTTTAATTTTTTGAGGAAGCTTCATACTGTTTTCCATAATGGCTGAACCATTTTACATTCTGTCAACAGTGCACAGGAGTTCCCTGTTCTCCGCAGCCCCACCAACACTTAGCTCTTGTCTTCTTGATGACAGCCATTCTAACACTAGTGAGGTAACATCTCACTGTAGTTTTCATTTGAATTTCCTGATATTAGTAGTGTTGAGAATCTTTTCATGCACCTGTTGGCCATTTGTATGTCTTTTTTGGGAAAATGTTCAGTTCCTTTGCTCATTTTTCATTATATTGTTGTTTTTTTGTCATTGAGTTGTATGAGTTCTTTATATATTTGTATATTTATGTATATTAACCACTTATCAAATATATGGTTTGCAAATATTTCCCCATTCCATAGGTTACCTTCTCATTTCTTGACTGTTTTTTTTGCTGTGAAGAGCCTTGTAGTTTGCTGTTGTCCTACTTGTAGATTTTTGCTTTTGTTGCTTGTGCTTCTGATGTCATATCCAAAAAAATCATTGCCAAGACAAGTGTCAAGGAGCTTTCCCCCTGTGTTTTCTTTTAGGAGTTTTACAGTATCTGGTCTTATGTTTAAGTCTTTAGTCTATTTTGAGCTAATTTTTGAGTGGTGTAAGATAGGGGTCCAATTGTTCTGCCCATGGTTATTCAGTTTCCCCAACACTATTTGTTGAGAGACTATCATTACCCCATGGACTGTTCTTGGCTCCCTTGTCAAATATTAATTGACTGAATATGTGGGGGTTTATTTCTGGACTCTCTATTCTCTTCCATTGGTCTATGTTTATGCCAAAAGAATTTTATTATTTTATTGTTTTGATGCTATTGTAAACAGGGTCATTTTCTTTATTTCTTTTTCAGATAATTCTTTGTTGGTCTACAGAAATGCTATTGATATTTGTATGTTGATTTTGTATCTTCCAACTTCACTGAATTCATTGACTAGATCTAACAGCTTTTTAGTGAAGTCTTTAGGATTTTCTATATATAAAATCATGTCATCTGCAAATAGACACAGTTTTAGTTGTTCCTTCTATTCTGAAAGCCTTTTTTCTTTTCCTTGCTTGATTGCTCTGGCTAGGACTTCCAACATTATGTTGAATAGGAATGTTGAGAGTGGGCACCCTTGTCTTCTTCCTGATCTTAGAGGGAAAGCTTGCAACCTTTCATCACTGAGTACGACCTATCTGTGGGTTTTTCATATATGGCCTTCATTATGTTGAGGTACTTTCCATCTATACCTCATTTGTTGAGAGTTTTTTTTTTTTTTTTTTACCATGAATAGATGTTAAATTTTGTCAAACGCTTTTTCAGCATCTATTGAGATGATCATATGATTTGTATCTTTCCTTCTATTAATTTGATGTATCACATTTCTTGATTTGCATGTTATGAATCATCCTTGCTTCCCAGGGATAAGTCCCATGTGATCACAGTGAATTATCCCTTTAATGTGTTGCTGAATTAAATTTGCTGGTATTTTATTGAGAACTTTTGTATTTATCTTCATCAGGGATATTGGCCTGTAGTTTTCTTTTCTTGTAGCATCCTTTTCTGGCTTTGGTATAAGGGTATTGCTAACCTTGTAAAACGAATTTGGTCATGTTCCCTCCTATTTTGGGAAGATTTTGGGAAGGATTGGCATTAATTCTTCTCTAAGTATTTGATAAAATTCACCAGTGAAGCCATCTGGTTATGAGTTTTCTTTGTTGACAGATTTTTAATTATTGATTCAATGTCTTTACTAGTAATCAGTCTCTTAAGATTTTCTATTTTTGCCTGATTCAGTCTTCATAGATTGCATATTTCTAAGAATTTATCCCTTTCTTCTAGGTTGTCCAGTTTCTTGGAGTATAGTTGTCATAGTAGCACTTTATGATCTTTTGTATTTCTGTGTTCCCAGTTGCAATGTCTCCTCTTTCATTTACCATTTTGTTGATGTCTTCTCTCTTTTTTCCTTGCTTAATCTAGCTAAGGATTTGTCAATGTTATCTTTTCAAAGAATGAACTCTTAGATTTGTTAATGTTTTCTATTGTTTTCTGGTGCTCTACTTAATTTGTTTGTGACCTAATCTTTATTATTCCCTTACTTCTGTTAACTTTGGGCTTAGTTTGTTTTTCTTTTCTGATTCCTTGTGGTGTGAAGTTGTTTGAGTTCTTTCTTGTTTGTTAACAGGTGTCTACTGCTATGAACTCCCCTGTTAGAACTGCTTTTGCTGCATCTCACAAGTTTTAGTATGTTGTGTCCCCATTTTGTTTCTCTCAAAATATTTCTTTAGTTCTTCTTTAATTTCTTTTTTGATTCACTGGCTGTTCAGGAGAGTATTGTTTAATTTCCATGTATTCATGAGTTTTCCAGTTTTCCTCCTGTTCTTGACTTCTGATTTTATACCATTGTGGTCAGAGAAAATACTTGGTATGATTTCAAACTTCTTGAATTTGCTAAGACTTGTTTTGTGGCCTAAAATAAGGTCAGTGCTAGAAAATGTTTCATGTACACATGATAAGAATGTGTATTCTGCTGTTGTCAGATAGAACTTTCTGTATATGTCGGTTAGGTCCATGTGGTCTATAGTCTTGTTCAAACCCACTGTTTCCATATTGATTCTCTGTCTGGATGATCTATCCATTGTTGAGAGTGGGTAGTAAAGCCTCAAACTATTATTATAATGTTGTTTATTTATCTGTTTTGTTCTGTTAGTTTTTACTTTATATGTGTAGGTGCTCTGGTGTTGAGTGATTAAATATTTACAATTTTTATATCTTTTTGAAGGATTGACCCCATTATCATTATGTAATGACTTTCTTGGTCTCTTTTTACCATTTTTAGTTTAAAGTCTATTTTGCCTGATATAAGAATACTTTGCCCTATGAGATTTTTGGTTATCATTTGCTTGAAATAACTTTTTCCATCCCTCCACTACAAAGCATATGTGTGTCTTTAAAGCTAAGGTGAGACTCTTGTAGTGAACATATTATAGGATCTTGTTTCTTTTTATTGTTGTTTTTAAAATTCATTCAGCCATTTTGTGTCTTTTGATTTTAATCAGAATTAAATTTAAGAGAATTCAATTCATTTTCATTAAAAATAATTATTGATAGGTAAGGACTTACTATTGCCATTTTGTTTATTTTATGACTGTTTTATAGATCATTGTTCCTTGCTTATTATCTTGCTGTTTTTCTTATGATTTAATGCCTGTTGGTGTCTGTATGTTTTAACATCTTTATCCTGTTCTATGGTGTAATTGCTATGACTTTTTCACATGGTTACCATGACACTTATGTAAAATATATTAAATTATAGCACTCTATTTTAAACTAATACAACTTAATTTCAATAGCCTTCCTAAGCATTACACTTTTACTTCTCCCTGTCACATTTTCACTTATTGATATTACAGTTTACATATTTTTTATTTTGTATATCCAGTAACAGATTACTGTAGTTATGGTTATTTTTAGTTTAATTTATTTTATTTTTGATGAGGAAGATTAGTCCTGAGCTAACATCCTTGTCAGTATTCCTCAATTTTATATGTGGCTCACCACCACAGCATGACTGATGAGTGGTGCAGGTCTGCACCCAGGATCAGAATCTGCAAACCTGGGCCACTGAAGCAGAGCATGCAGAACTTAACCACTTGGCCATGGGGCTGACCTCCGTGGTTAATTTTCATGTATTTATCTTTTAAGTTTTAAATTAGAGGTGTAAGTGAATTTCCCACCATTACCATATTATAGAATCTGACTTTAACTGGATTTCCGGTTTTTTAAAATTATTTTATTGAGGTTATGTTGGCTTATAACATTGTGTAAATTTCAGATATACGTTATTATATTTCAATTTCTGTATATTCTGTATTGAGTTCACCACCAATAGTCTAGTTTTTATCCATCACCATACAAATGTGCCCATTTATCCCTTTCACCTTCCCTGCATCCCCTACTCCTCTGGTAACCATTAATCTGTTCTCTTTATCTATGTGTTTGTTTTTCTTCCATTTATGAGTGAAACCATATGGTATTTGTCTTTCTCTATCTGACTTATTTTGCTTAGCATAATACCCACAGGGTTCATCCATGTTGTTGCATTGACACGATTTTGACTTCTTTTATGGCTGAGTAGTATTCAGTTGCATATATATACACCACATCTTTTTTATCCATTCATTTGTTGATGGACACTTAGGTTGCTTCCATATCTTTGCTATTGTGAATAATGCTGCAGTGAAGGTAGAGATGCAAAAATCCCTTAGAATTGTTGTTTTCATGTTCTTTGGATAAACACTCAGTAATGGGATAGTAGATCACTTGGTATTTCTATTTTCAATTTTGTGTTTGTGTGTGTGTGAGGAAGATTGACCCTGAGCTAATATCTGCTTCAAATGCTCCTCTTTTTTCTTAAGGAGGATTGTCCCTGAGCTAACTTCTGTGCCAATATTCCTCTATTTTGCATGTATCACACCGCCACAGCATGACTTGATGAGCATTGTGTAGGTCCATGCCTGGAATCTGAAGCTGTGAACCCCAGGCCACTGAAGCAGAGTAAGTGAATCCAAGCCCTATGCCACTGGGCCAGCCCCATCTATTTTTAATTTTTTGAGAAGTCTCCATACTGTTTTCCATAGTGGATGCACCAGTTTGCATTCCCACGAGCAGTTTATGAGGGTTTCCATTTTTCATTATCCTCTCCAACACTTGTTATTTGTTGTCTTGTTAATAAGAGTCATTCTGACTGGCATGAGGTGATGTCTCATTATAGTTTTGATTTGCAATTCCCGAATAATTAGTAATGTTGAACATCTTTTCATGTGACTGTTGGCCATCTCTATATCTTCTTGGAAAAATGTCTCCTCATGGCCTCTGCCCATTTTTTGATCAAGTTGTTCATTTTTTTGTTGTTGAGTTATATGAGTTCTTTATATATTTCGGAAATTAGCACCTTGTCGAATTTATGATTTGCAAATATTTTCTCCCAATTGCTGGGTTGTCTTTTCCTTTTGTTGATGATTTCTTTTGCTGTGCAGAAGCTTTTTAAGATTGATGTAATCCCATTTGTTTATTTTTTTTGTTTCCCTTGCCTGAGTACACATGGTAATTGAAAAGATACTGCTAAGATTGATGTCAAAAAGTGTACTGCCGATATGTTTTTCCAAGAGTTTTATGGTTTTAGGTCTTACATTCAAGTCTCTAATCCATTTTGAGTTAATTTTTGTATATGGTGTAAGATAATGGTCTAGTTTCATTCTTTTGCATGTGGCTGTCAAGTTTTCCAACACAATCTATTGAGGAGATCTTTCTTTTCCCGTTGTATATTTTTGACTCTGTCAAAGATTAGTTACCCAGAGATGTGTGTTTTTCTTCCTAGGCTCTCAATTCGGTTCCATTGATCTGTGTGTTTGTTTTTCTGCCAGTACCATGCTGTTTTGATTACTATAGGTTTGTAGTATAATTTGAATTCAGGGAGTGTGATACCTCCAACTTTGCTCTTTTTTCTAAGAAATTTTTTGGCTATTCAGGATCTCTTGTTGTTCCACACAAATTTTAGGACTCTTTGTTCTATTTCTGTGAAGATCGTCATTGGGATTCTGATTGGGATTGCATTGAATCTGTAGGGTGCATTAGGTAATATGGACATTTTAACTATTTCTTCCTATCCATGAGAATGGAATTTATTTATGTCTTCTTCAATTTCTTTCAATAATGTCTTATAGTTTTCAGTGTATGGATCTTTTATCCCCTTGGTTAAATTTATCCCTAGTTATTTTATTCTTTTTTGGGGGATTGTAAATCGGATTACATTCTTGACTTCTCTTTCTGCTAGATCATTATTAGTGTATAGAAATGCAACTGATTTTTGTACGTCAATTTTGTACCCTGCAAATTTACTGTATTTGTTAATTATTTCTAATAGTTTTTTGGTGGATTCTTTAGAGTTTTCTATATATAGAATCATTCCATCCATAAATAATGAAAGTTTTACTCCTTCCTTTCCAATTTGTATCCGTTTTATTTTTTTTTTCTTGCCTAATTGCTCTGGCTAATACTTCCAGTACTGTGTTAGATAAGAGTGGTGAGAGTGGACATCCTTGTCTTGTGCCTTTTCTCAGAGGAATGGCTTGCAGCTTTTCACCATTGAGTATGATGTTGGCTGTGAGTTTGTCCTATATGACCTTTATTATCTTAAGGTATTTTCCTTCTATACCCACTTTATTGAGAGTTTTTATCATACATGATTGTTGGATCTTGTCATGTGATTTTTATTCTTTATCTTTTTAATGTGGTGTGTCACATTGATTTATTTGTGGATGTTGAACAATCCTGCATCCCTGGAATAAATCCCACTTGACTATGATGTATGATAGGATTTCTGCATTTGTTTTTTTGATGGTTTCTATTTCTTCATTGAACATCTTGTTTTATTTATGCATTGTTTTTATAATTTTTTTTAGTTGTCTATCTGTGTTTTCTCATAATTCAGTAGACTTCTTTAAGAGAATTATTCTGAATTCTTTGTCTGGCAGTTCATAGGTCTCCATTTCCTGAGAGTTGGTTATAGGAGTTTTATTTGTTTCCTTTAGTGGTGTCATGTACCTGATTTTTCATGATCTTTGATTCTTAACATTGGTTTCTGTACATTTGAGTAAGTGTTCTCCTTTTCCAGACTTTAAGAGGCTCACTTTGGTAAAGGCAGTTCTTCACCAGTCAGCTCAGCTTGGCTTTCCGGATGCATCAGCTGGTAGCATCCCTGGGAAGATATGTTGTGCTATCATGGTCTATTTCTGGATGAGGCTACTGACTTAGCTCTGAGGTGTGGAGGGCAGACTTTGGAGCCAAAGATTATCCTCAAGCCTACCCCACTGAGCTGAATGCTGAGAATCACCTACTCCTTTTCCCTAGGACAGTGGACTGATTTGCCAGAAAGTTGGGCACAAGCTCCACTACTCTCCATTCTCCTGAAGTAGAAGTCTTGGAGTTATTCATGTTTTACCAGTCCTAACAAAGTCAAACCAGCTGCTGAGATCCATAAGCTGTCTTTGGGGGTATGCAGGGGACCATCTGTGTGGATATGCCCAGGCTGGCTGCCAGGGTCTATGGGTGGTCAGCTGCTAGGGTTCCTGAGTGGGCTGGCCAGTGGGGTCTGCAGCCCCTAAATCCTGTAGAAGCTGGACACTCACTTCACTTTCTTTTTGGAAAAAGTGAGAGAAGTCGAAGGCCAAGGGATTCTCTTTTGGTGCTGAGCTATACCACATTGGAGGAGGGATGACTTGGGTAGAGTGAAACTATTATTCTTAAGCTATTCCATATGGCTGTTCTCAGATTTTGTGCTACACTAGTGGGCTACAGTTTGTTGACTGCACTCCAGAGCTCTCATAAAGGTATTTTTATCCATGGGTGATTGTTAAATTATAATTTCTGTGGGAAGATGAGGTCTGGGACCTCCTATTATGCTATCTTGCTTCCAGGAATATTATAATGATCCCCTCTAGTTCAGATATCCCTATTATAGTATTTAGAGTTAAACAAAAGGGTTGGAAACCTGTAACACACATGTGCACTTGGAATCTCTCTCATTGAAGTTAGTCAACATAGTGAATTACCAAGCCAAGTATGGCATGTCCACAATCAGGGAGATTTAGACAGAGTGTGGAAGTGTGGTACAAATTAAGCATCAGAAAGACATTTTGATTAAAAAAGATGAAAGCTGCCAAAGGAAAAAGGAATTTATTATTGTACATGACTAGCTAAAAGATATTTATATGGAGACAGGGGGACACCCATGAGTAAAGAGATTATTCTGAAGTCAGCAAGAGAAAACTGATAAAAACTGTGACGAATACACCAGTGTGTCCAGCAGCTTTTTGGAACACACCACCAGGTTACTTTTCCTGGGGACTACACAGAGTCTGCTCATGTTGCTTTGATGGCGGTTGTGATATGGCCAAAGCTGTTGTTTCAAGGTTTTTGAATCTTTCTTTTGTGTCTGTCAAGGTTTTGTCTCTCTCTTGTAATCCTTCTTTCCCTCCCAAAACTATGATTCCATATCATTAGGATAACAGTTTTTCAGGTTTTTCCCTTAGTCATATAAGACATCATAGTTCCAAGATAAATGAGGTGAGCAGGCAGTTTTGGGTCATCTAGGGCATGTCAATTCCAAATTATAGATAATAGGTGCCATATAATTTTAAATGAACTAAGCCACATTAAGGGTATCTTCTGAACTCTTAGACTCAGGAGCACTCACAAGAAGTTAGTCTAGTTGAGGAACAACTATTGTGCACCTAATTTTGTGGAGTCCGGTTATGGATAAGTAATATAGGGCTAGATTGACTGGGTAGAGAGGCTCAGTTTATCATCTCTACCCTCACAAGACTTAGTCTTTGCAAACTGAATGCAACTCAGGCGTGGTGCTTATCTATTTTATCCCCAGATAACGGAGAGGAAATAAGGAGGAAGAAATGAAAGAAAATCATCAAGCTCTCTCACCATTAACATACTTAGTTCCTGACCTACAGTATACCATCACTGTTTTAAGGTCAATTCTGCCCTACATCTAGTCAAGACTATACCAAATTATTGCAGAAAATGTCCATGCTCAGAGAATTAAAAGAAAAAAAAAAAGACTTCATAAATGTTGCATTATAGGAAGGAAGGAGTCCTCACTACCAAATCACATTTCTTTAATCATCAAAATTTTATACGAGTGAAAACTAAAACTTCCTCTAAGAACTACTTTGGATTTGTGACTTTAAACAAATAAACAGCCAGTTATTCCTCAACCAAAAATGGGTGTACTAGGCATGAGCCTAGTCGAATTGTAATTCGAGGTCTGCAGACCCCTGCAGCAAAGGAAGGAAAAGCTGTTTTACAGAAAGGAAGACGAAGTTGAGAGGGCTGCTGTAAACAAAGAGTCCGTTGGAAGAATAGAGAGTTCAAAGCGAAGTGGCTTTTTCATTGGCTCAGTTGTGACAGTCTCTCATTGGCTGAAGTTCTTGCCAGTCAAGAACAGGAAATCTCTTTTTCCTCTTGGGGCTCTGCAATTGTTGTAGGGCAAAAGAGCTGCTCCTTTCACCCTCTCAAGTCCCGTTTAATTAGGTTTCTGTTTATTAGTTTCCACAGGTATATAGCTGAGCTAAAGTCGTGTGACATTCAGGAAAGGAAAGTGAGACCTTATGACACTAGGATAGAAAATGAACTTGTCGGAAGTTATGAAGCATTGAAAAGTCTGTTTAAAAGGGGTGTTGACAGCATACTCTTGAAAGAAGTTGCTACATTTTTACGGTAAGATGGTTAGGTTCTATTAAAGGGAATTATTTGTCTACAGGAGTGAAATATTGAGAATCTCTAAACAATCACAGTGTTTCTTCATAGAAGTAAAACATGAAAATCTCTTTGTTAGTTGAAGTTTTATCTTTTAGAGTACTTAATATACACTTCTGTTGATCTTCAACCTCTCAATCTCTCTCTTTTCTTATTTTCATCTCTTTCCAATTACCTGCCATACAGTTACAATTTTTATGTATTACACCAAATTATTACCTCTTGCCCCGTTCCAATTTTCTCTCCTATCTCTATCGACATTTCTTCCCCTCCCTGATATTTTCTGGATTTCTTCTATATTTTGCCTTTCCATTTTCTTGGTACTGTCTGTGTGTCTATTTACTTATGTTTTTATAATTACGTCTTCATCTTTGCAACTTTTTTGTTAATCTTTTGGTCTTTCTGTGACAAATTAAAAAAGAACTTTTGTTAAATAAATGGACTTTCTCACTTTTAAAGAGATTGTTTAGATCTGAAAATGAGTCAAAAAGAGGTAGTATCCATGTAAGTTTGAAATCAATATTTATTTATTTTTCTTGACAAGGGATAATAGAAGTTGGTAATAAAGCTGAAGTGTTTAACATGTATATTCTAATGTTTTTAGATGCAAAGAACTTTCCTTTTGATGCTTTTCCTAGTTTCATTTCAATTTAGGCTTAAACGGTGGTTGGTAGTCTGAATAGATAATTGGGGTTGGAACTGGCATGAGAATCCACCATGGTCTACAGCATTTCCACCTTCTTCGGCAGTTACCAAGCAGGTCTTCCATCCTTTTGCAGATGTCTCTTCTGCAAATGCCAGACACATTGAGACAATGGTTCTCAGAAGAAGCCAAACCACCTCTTACTGCAGAAGAAGAGAGTCCATGGGATAATTAGTCCATGAGTAGAATGTAAAATTATAAACACTCTTAAGTGTGAGAACAGAGAGTTCTGGTATGAGCATTTCTATGTGGAGAAAAGAAGCCGGACAAAAGATCTATTTAATTTTTTCATCATGTTCACTGTCTTTCCTTTATACCCAAAAACCCAAGTGTTAACAAACCCCTCCTTCCTTTTCTTATAAGTTCGTGGAATGGCTAATTTAAGCTTCAACAAGAATGCTGGTGGGTCTGGCCCTGTTTCCTGAGTGGTTAAAGTTCTTCACACTCTGCTTCAGTGGCCCAAGTTCACAGGTTCAAATTCTGGGTGCGGACCTACTCCACTCATCCGCCATGCTGTGGAGGCATCCCACATACAAAGTAGACGAAGATTGGCACAGATGTTAGCTCAGGGCTAATCTTACTCAAGCGAAAAGAAGAGGAAGATTTGCAGTGGATGTTAGCTCAGGGCAAAATCTTCCTCAAAAAAAAAGAAATTTGCTAAATGTTGAAGCAAGGCAATGGACAAAATATATGTTTTAAATACACCCATTTCTTCATTATTTTATTCGTTTGTATGGATCTTTAACAAATATTTACTGATTGCTTTCTATTCAGCATGCAGTTTTCTTTGTACCAATAATATAACAGTGAAAATGGTAGAAATATTTCTTATTCTCACAGGACATATATTCAGGAAACAAAATCTGACTATGCAAAAATAGATTGATAATATAATTTGAGAAAGTGGTAATTGTTTAGAAAAAGTAATATGATGATAGACCAGATATAGTCTGGAGGATGGAATTGATAAAATGGACAGAAAAGACTTTCTGAGGATGCAGCATTTTAACTGAGATCTGAATGATGAGAATGAAAAACACAAAGAAATATCCATGTGATAGCATTATAGGCACGCAGAATATAGGAGCAAGGTCCCTTGCTTAGTTTACTTGAAGGGCAGAAAGACTTGTGTAGATGGAGTATATTGGAAAGAAAACAAGTTTGATAAGAAATGAGGTGCGATAAAACAGGATAAGATAATGTACAGCTTGTAGGCCGTGGTAAACTTACAGGTTCACATATCTGATGCTGCCTCCCTTCAGCTCCCTTAAGAATGCATATGGTCATTCTTCTTTTAAAATATTAGGTGCTTTACCTAATTCACTGCCTTCTTTTCTTCTATTCATTTAGATAAGGGTAAGTGTGTAGCTTTCAGGAAAAAAGATAATGTGGATACTCAGTTGTGGTACTAGCCTATCTTAAACTAATATAAATCTTTCAATTTCTTTTTTTTTTAAAGACTTTATTTTTTCCTTTTTTCTCCCCAAAGCCCCCCGGTACATAGTTGTATATTCTTCGTTGTGGATCCTTCTAGTTGTGGCATGTGGGACGCTGCCTCAGCGTGGTTTGATGAGCAGTGCCATGTCTGCGCCCAGGATTCGAACCAACGAAACACTGGGCCGCCTGCAGCAGAGCGCGCGAACTTAACCACTCGGCCACAGGGCCAGCCCCTAAATCTTTCAATTTCTTCATGTTTCGGTCAACTCAGAAAGAAGCAGAAGTTATTTTGTTTCTCCAAATTTAGATAAGATCTACCTAACTCAATGGACAAAGATATTTTAGTCATAGAGTATATCAGTCAGAAGAAAAAGTAAATTTGTGGACATTCTAAATGATCTTTTCAATTGTATTTAAGAAGAAAAGGGTGTTAGAAGCTGAAAATTTGTCATTGTGTCCAGATCATTATTTCTCCCATTATTTTCTGTGCACCTCAGTGGCCTCAGCCAACCAGTCACCAAATCCCCTCAGACCCAAAGCTGCCACATACCCCTGTTTTGGCATCCCAGACGCCTGGATCCAGGATGTCAGAAATAAATGAAATAGAGGAAAGAAAAACAATAGAAATCGTCAACAATGCTAAGTTTTTTTTTAAGATATAAACAAAATTAGCAAACTTTTAGCTATACTTACCAAAAAAAGGAAATGAATTCAAATAAATAAAATTACAAATGAAAGAGGAGACATTACAATTGATACTATAGAAAGACAAAAGATCATAAGAGACTACTGTGAACAATTATAAGCCAACAGTTTGGAAAGCTAGAAGAAATGGATAAATTCCTAGAAATATACAATGTATTAAGTCTGAGTCATGAAGAAACAGAAATCCAAACAAGGAGTGAGAGTATAATAATAAAGAATGAGATGGAATCAGTAATTAAAAACCTCCCAACAAAGAAAATCAAAGTACTAAATGTCTTCACCAGTGAATTCTATGAAACATTGAAAGAAGAATTAATGTTAATTCTTCTCTGCTCTTCTGAAAAATTGAAGGGTAGGGAACATTCCTAAACTCATTTGAAGAGGCCAGCATTACCCTGATAACAAAGCCAGATAAGAACACTGAGAAAAGAAAACTACAGGCCAACATCCCTGATGAAGGTAAATGCAAAAATTCTCAACACATACTAGCAAGCTGAATTTAACAGCACATTAATAGGATCATACACCACGATTAAGAGGGACTTTTCCCTGGGATGCAAGGATGGTTCAACATACCCAAATCAGTAAATGTGACACATAAAATTAATAGAAGGAAAGATAGAAATAATATGATTATCTCAATAGATGCAGAAAAAGCATTTGACAAAATTCAACCTGGTTTCATGTAAAACACTCAATAAACTGGGTATAAAAGGGATATATCTGAATGTAATAAAGGCAATATATGACAAACCCACAACTAACATTATATTCTATAGTGAATGGTTGAAAAATTTCCCTCTAGATCAGAAAAAAGGCAAGAGTTTCTACTGTCACTACTTCCATTCAATATAGTACTGGAGGTCCTAGCTAGAGCAATTAGCAGGAAAAGAAATAAAAGGTGTTCAGATCAGAAAGGAAGAAGTAAAATTGTCTCTATTTAAAAATGACATGATTTATATATAGAAAATCCTAACAGCTCCACCAAAAAACTGTAGGTTATAATCACCAAATTCAGTGAAGTGGTAGGATACACAATTGACATGTAAAAATCGGTAGCATTTCTATACACTAATGCCAAATCAACTGAAAATAAATAAAGAAAGCAATCCTACTTGCAATAGCATAAAAAACAATAAAATACTTAGGAATAAATTTAACCAAGGCAGTGTAAGATCTGTCTATATATACATATATATGTGTGTGTATATATATAAAGTCATGTCATTTTTAAACAGAGACAATTTTACTTCTTCCTTTCTGATTTGAACACCTTTCATTTCTTTTCTTCCTAATTGCTCTAGCTGGGACCTCCAGTACTATATCGAATAGAAGTAGTGAAGCTAGAAACCCTGAAAACTATATAACATTGAAGACACTAATAAATGGAAAGATATCCATGTTCATGGACTGGGAAAATTAATATTGTTAAAATGTCCATACAACCAGTGCCATCTATAGATTCAATGTAATTCTTATCAAAATTTCAATGACATTTTCACAGAAATATTTTTAAAAATCCTAAAATTCATATGGTACCCAAAAGACCCAAAATAGCCAAAGCAATCTTGAGAAAGAAGAACAAAGCTAGAGACATAACACTTCCTGATATCAAACTATATTACAGAATGATAGTAATCAAAACAGTTTGGTGATACCATAAAAACAGACGCATAGACCAATGGACCTGAATTGAGAGCTGAGAAAGAAACCCACAAATATATGATTGACTAATATTTGACAAGGGAGCCAAGAATACTCAGTAGAGAAAGGATAGTCTCTTCAATAAATAGTTCTGGGAAAACTGGATATCCACATGCAAAAGAATGAAACTGGAAGACTATCTTACACCACTCACAAAAATTAACTTGAAATAGATTAAAGATTTCAGTGTAAGACCTGACACTGTAAAAGTCCTAGAAGAAAACATAGGAAAAAATGTCCTTGACATCAGTCTTGGCAATGATTTTTTGGGTCTAATACCAAAAGCACAACCCACAAAAGCAAAAAATAAATAAGTAGGTCTGCATCAAACTAAAAAACTGCTTCACAGCAAAAAACACCAAAAAATCCTGAAAAATAAAACCCCCCAAAACACAACAAAATGAAAAGGCAACCTACAGAATGGGAGCACGTATTTGCAAACCATATATCTGATAAAGGATTAATATCCAAAATATATAAGGAACCCATACAACTCAATAGCAAAAAAACAAATAATTCAATTAAAATATGGGCAAAGGACTTGAATAGACTTTTTTCCAAACAAAGATGATAAATATCTCTAATACTCAGGGAAATGTAAATCAAAATCACAATGAGATATCACCTCACACCTGTTAGAATGGTTATCATCAAAAAGACAAGAGATAACTAGTCTTGGCAAGGATTTGGAGAAAAGGGAACCCTTGTGAACTGTTGGTGGAATGTAAATTGGTACAGTCACTATGGAAAAATGTATAGAGATTCCTGGAAAAATAAAAAGAAATTTTTTTTCTTAAGATCAGAGAAACAAGAGCATATTTGTATGCTAATGGTAATAATCCAGTAGAAAGAAAATTGATGATATAGTGAAGAGGGAAGAACTGATGTAGAGAAACTCCTAAGTACACAAAAGGAGGTGGAACATAGTTCACAAATGTGTAATATCCTTTTATTTTCTCTGCATCTCTGGAACACTGATTGGGCTGTCAACCTACTCGTTCCCGAGATGGTTGTTTTAAGTATGCTCTCATTTTTTCTTGATGAATGTCACCAGATTATTATAAAGTTTATTAGTCTTTATAAAACCAACTTTTTGTTTTGTTGATACTTTTTATATTCTTTTCTCTTTCATTTGTTTCTCTGAATTCTAGTTTACTTTCATCCCACAAGTTTTGATAGTTGGCTTATTTTAGTATAATTCATTTTCTAATTTTCATTTTGACATTTCTTTTGACACGTGCCTAATGTAGAAGTATATTTCTTAATTTCCACATATTTATATTTTTGTTAATGATTTTACCTTAAGTGAATTAGATTTAAAGAAAATTTTTCCAATTTTGCAAAATTTCATTTTTTCCAGTGTTACCGAGATATATTAGACAAATTACACTGCATAAGTTTAAAGTGTACAACATGTTGATTTGATACACTGAATAATTTTAACATTTGAAATTTTGATACCTGCTTTATGATGGAGTGTTTGGCTATTTTTATCAGTGCTTTGGCTGCACTTAAA
Organism: Equus caballus; assembly: GCF_041296265.1. NCBI lineage: Eukaryota > Metazoa > Chordata > Mammalia > Perissodactyla > Equidae > Equus > Equus caballus. The sequence goes on from NC_091710.1 coordinate 50,592,710, forward strand.
AATGTGTATTTTGATAGTTGGATGTAGTGCTTTATGTTTGTTAGTCAATTTTTGGTTGTTGGTGGTGTTCTAAGTTGTTGATCATGTTGGTCAAATCTTTTACGTATTTACTGATATTTGACTGCTTGTTCTATTAATTAGTGAGAGGAGTATGTTAAAATACCTCACTATGATGTTGTGGATTTTCAATTTCTCTTTGAGTTTAGACATTTTATGCTTTACATATTATGAGACTCTATTATTTGGTGCATATAAGCTTAAATTTATTACATTTTCTTGTTTAGGTGAATCTTTAAACAGTACGAAACAGCCTTCTTTATTTATAGGAAAGAATTCAACTTAAAGGTTCTTGTTTGCTAGTTAATACATGGATGAAATAGCTTTTTGAATCTGTTTTAGTTTTCTAGGGCTGCATTAAAAAGTACCATATACTGGTGGCTCACACAACAAAAATTTATTTTCACAGAATTCTGGAGGCTAGAAGTCTGAGCTCAAGGTGTCAAGAGCGTTGCTTCTTTCTGAGACACCTTGACAGAAGGATCAGTTTGAGGCGTATCTCCTTGGCTTGTAAATGGCCATCTTCTACTTGTGTCTTCACATTTTGTTCCTTCTGTATGTGTCTGAATCCACATTTCCTCCTCTTATAAGAAGATCAGTCATATTGGATTAGGTTCCACCCTAATGGCCTCATTTTAACTTAATGACTTCTGTAAATACCCAGTCTCCAAATATGGTCACATTCGGAGGTAATGAGGCTTAAGATTTAAGATATAATTATTTAAAGCGCACAATTCAGCCATTAATACCATTCTTTTACTTCTAATGTTTTTGAATGCTTACATTTTAGGTGCATTTTTTTGTACCATATAGTTGCACCTATTTGTTTTATTTTTAAAATAAGTGCCGACCACCTTTGATTTGGGCTAAAAAATTAACTTATTTGTGTTTTAATATAGTTACTAATATATTTGAGTTTAATTCTTCCATCTTAATTTGTTTTCTATTTGCCTGGTCTCTGCTTTTTATCTCTCTCATTTTCTCTTTTCTTTTGGATTATTTTTAATCATCTCATTTTTTCCTTGTAGTGGGAAATTAAACATTTTCTTCTTATTCTTTTAGTAGCTCTCATAGAATTAAAACACATATTCGTAATATATCAAAGTCTAAAATTAATAAAAACCTTTACCTTCACATAATACAATGAATTCGAAATTTGTAATCACAATTTAACTTTTCCCAATTATTTGCTTTTGTTGTCAAGTATTCTAATTCTTGATTTTTAATTAATTTTTACTTTTAATCCCTACCACAGTCAAACACTGTTGGTGGGTTTCTAAATTGGTTCATCCAAGTTTGAAGAGTTTACTTTCATCTAGGAAAGCTGAGGATTCATATTGTATGATCCAATTCCATCCGTAAGATGGCACTCCGGGGAAACCAAGACATATGTGCAAGAATTTTTATAGCAAGATTGTAATAGCTAGCAACCAGAAAAAAATGAAATTTCCATCAATAATACAATAGTTGTGTGTTTGTTTTCTTCTGTTTTTGAATGATATGAGTTTTTCCTGGGCCAAAAGCTCTGTGTAGGATATGTGCCAGGAATTATTTTTAGTGAGCAATATCTTATGTTAATTATTTTAACTCTTACTTATATTCAAGCCAATAGAAGTAAGCAAATGTATGGCTATTCATAATATAATGTCTCTCTTTCCCTTACAGATTTACCTACAGACTATGTATTGCATATATAGCTTGTTTAAACCATTCTTGATTCTGTTCTAATTATCTACTTGTCAGGTCCACTACTGGCCCAGGGATGTTCCCACTATATGGTCCATGAGTTCTGTTCCTGTGTTGCAAAGGTGTGGTTTTGAGTTGGTACTTAGGGTGTGCCCCTTACCTTCTAGAAATCTTGTTTTCTGGAACCTCCTAAATTGTGGAGACATGTAGCTCTTTTTTCTTCACATTCCTGCTATATCCTAGTTTATTTGAAGATGTAATTTTCAATTGTTATATATTGTATAAAGTGAGAACACTCATGTTGATTTTGGGTGGAAAGAAGGCGGAAATGCTGAAAGTCGTCTTATTAGCTCTTTTCATTGGAATGTTTGTACTATAGTCTTTCAGGCACCTCCAAAAGGCCTTATATTTATTCTTAGAAGAATATACTATCTTCAGTTTTCAGATTGTCTTCAACTTCTTCTGAAGTTTTACAAACATATCTCTTTAAAGGACTGGAAATGAAAAGATGAGTCACAGTTCTTGTTATCCTCACAGGAAAGGGTACAAATTCTTTTTTAAAAGAGCTATCTGCCCTCTCTTTCTTGCTACCAATTATTTATTGAGCATATACGTTTGACCAGACACTAAGTAGCTCATTCCTGATTGAACACTGGAGCAGAAGTGGAAGTCATTGCCCGCCAGCATGAACCACATTTTCTTCCAGATAAGAGTCTTTTTTCCCACCATGAAATTTGACCCTCAAAATAATGGTTTTTGGATTACTTATAAGGACTCCAGAGCAGCTGGCAAAGGTAAGGAAGGAGACTGTCCTACTATTACACACAGAGGACTGGTGATTGTGGGGAGTGAAAATGGTAAAAGCAGTAAGTTTCCATGGAGCTCCCCATTCTCCTCCCCACCCTGGTTTTGGTAACCACCATTCTACTCAATGTTTCTATGAGTTTAACTTTTTTAGGTTCCACATATAAGTGAGATCATGCAGCATTTATCTATGTCTGGCTTATTTCACGAAACATAATATCCTCCAGGGTCATCCACGTTATTGCAAATACATACGTATATCAAATCATAATGTTGTACACCTTTAATATGTACAATTTTTATTTGTCAATCATACTTCAGTAAAGCTGGAAAAACATGTAAAAAAATCCCCTTATGACCTTATTTTAGTTACAACTTTTCCACATCTTTGGGTGGCATGTGATTTCTTGAGTCTTGCTGCTATTAGTTGACTTGGTTTGATATTAAACCGTTCAATGTTTTCCTTAATTCTCTGACAGAATCTTAGGAATTTTCCTCCATTCATTCAATATGCATGGTATTTTTCATGGTGCTGTCACTGGTCTTCTCTTCTTTTTTTCTTCTCCATTTCCCTCTTCTTCTGTCATCTCCTTACTTCCATTTTCTCATCTCGTCTATTTTGTTTTCTCTTTTCGTGCTAGTTGCTTCCCTAGGCATTCTCATTTACTCCTGAAGATTTATACACTTATTATAGAATGATGATATGACTCTTACAGCAATTTCTCATCTGAATATCAGGCCTATATTTTTAATGTTACACATTTCCACCTGAAAGATGCATAGTTTCCTAAAACTCAAGATGTTGAAAGCGGACCTAATTTTGTTCCTCTCTGAATCTCAAAAACAAAGAAACGTAAAAACAAACATTCTCCTTACTGTATTTCCTTTCTTGGTTAATGTTAATGCCCTTTTACTTTATTCAGGAACTCAAGAATTATCATTCCAATGCATTCATTTATTCATTAAATATAATCAATTATAGCTCTTACATATTCCTTTCATGTGTCACCTTCTCTTCACCCAATTGTTGGCTAGTTGTACTATCTCAAAGGTAAATTCCAATGATCATTTCCTTTCAGGCTGCCTCTTCCTGTTAATCTTTTTCATTGTCTAAAGACATATTTCTAAATCCAAAACAGCTTGTCCACTCCATTGTTAGAACCATCCACTGCATTTAACCTCCTCTTTGTCTCTTCCCATAAAACTTTCAGATCTTTGTGAGTAGTAATATGGCTTACTTACATTTTAATCCTAAAATTCAGAAAAGTGTCTGGAAGATAGTGTATATTGGATATAAGATGGCTGACTAATAACTTCAGTGAAAACTAAATAAATAGGTATTTTTCAAAGGAGTGTATGGGGTTGAGAAGTTATGGGCAAAACTACAAAATAACAACCTCTTCCACAGAGGACCCAGAAGGAGAGATCAAAGTGAAAGATGAAGATATAGAAGCAAAGGAAAGGAATAGATGAACCACAAATGGCTAGCACCACTAGAGGAGAAAGAGTAGCACCTGGGATCCTCAAGTCTTGAATGCCCTCTCTCATCAGGAAGTGTGTAGACTGAAGAACCCCTATGGAGTTCTGGCTGTTGTTAATGGCTGCTTCCAACATGAGGAAGTGAATCCACACTACTTGATTCAGTCTATTCTTAGCGTTGTCAATAAATTTAGCAGAGGGTATAAAATATAGCAGCATATGAATAACATAAAAGGTTAACACTGGAAGCACCTAATGAAAATAGGAAATTTTTCTCTATTTTAGACAGTCTTAGTTACCATACTATCTCATATGAAATTTAGAACAGTGCCTGGCAGATAGTATATTCTAAACAAATCCTCCTTTAATGAAAAAAAGAAAATGTTTCCAAGCACAAACATAAAGATTATTTTGTCTAATACATGTGTTCTTAATATGCTTGGTCCCACTGATATCAGCTAGTTTTGAATGACCTACAAACTATTTAAACTCTTTCTACATAGTTGACTATCACCCTCTGCAACCATGACATATTGTTTCCAACACGTGTTTGAATACTTAAGTTATAGAATGTGCAATAATTCTCTGGACCCAAGTCATCTCATCTGAAAATGGTGAGTGAACCTGATATTTTAATGGCAATTTTTGTGCTAAAGATTTATGATCAGAGAGTATCATCTTTTGTGTTATTGTCTCCATTTCCCAGCCCAATCATTTTCTTTCTACATAACTTGTGCATTAGTACTCCAAAGTGTGTATTCCTCCTAATTGCCACATTTTACAGGACTAGGTTTATGCCTTGGTACTTATTCTGTGTGACTGTTATTTAGCATAAGAATCCCTTCCTAGAACGTGGGCCAGCACTTGATCTTCTCAGTAACCCCTCCCTAGGGATTGTAATCTTCTTTATGAAACCCACTTCTGGGTCTGCACCATTTATATAGACTGACTCTGTGGCCATTTTGGCTGGGACAGTGCTGGTTTATACCTGTTGTTCTGATATAGTTAAAATAGTGCTCCTTTTACTTTCCCAAAGTGTCTAGTTTGGACAAAAAAGTATACGCTTACCTTACTTTTACAATTATGGACATGTCTCTCCCATAATGAAAGTTGTGCTCAGTATGCTGATTTCTTAATCCCTTTAGGAGCCAAATACCTATATGACAGAATTCCCCAAGACATGCTCTTAGCACTAGGTCCTGTTGATAAGGTTCTGTCCATCTCTCTCCCTGACCTAGTGGGTAGATATAATGATAAATGTGGCTGTAATCCAATTCTTTCAGATCTACCTGCCTACAAATAAATGGCCATGCCTCACCAAGGCATCCAAAGATATAAAGTAAGGACAAAGCAAAATGTGACCTCATCAGGTAGTTTGGCTAATGGCAAAAGAATGGTCTCTTTCTTATTTTACCGCTTTGTAATCCTAGTGAAGCTGTTGATATTAGGTTTATGAATCCATAAGATTGATTCCAGGGTCCTGTCTGACCTGCCAGATAGCCATCTAAACTGCAGACCCTATAATCATCCACCACCTTACCTGGAGATAAGAGAGTCAAAAAGAGGAGAACAGAAAGAAGCACATGGAGTTTCATGGCTGAACGGCTAGTGAAGAGAAGAGGCATCAACATGGTTGGAGCCTGGAGCATCTGAGCATGGCAGGTCCATGGCTTTTTATGATGCTCCCTGGCCCAGTGGTTTGTTCTTGGTTAGTAGAGCCTAACAAAAAGAGAATAACTCAGTCTCCAACAGGAAATCTCCAGGGACAAAAGTACACAACGTGGTGATAATTCAATGGATGAGAAAGCAGAACTTAATGCTATCAATTTCCCACAGATTCAGGATGTCCTCATTGTCAGTTGTGCTTTTTACTACTTTCCATATGCACTTGTGTGTATGACCAAACTTTATGCACCTATTGTGTGTCAAGCCGTGTAGTAAAAACTAAGGGTACATCAAATAGATTGCAGTCAGATAATGGGAGATGAATTGTTAAGTGGGTGCATGCAATAATATATGTAAAGGACGCAATAACTCAAAACTCAAAAGAGATGTTGGTTATTTCAGTAGTTATTGCTACCAAGGGCTAGGAGTGGGGAGGGGATAATGAGAATGTCAGGAAAGGCTTCATAAAAAAGATGATATAGAATATGCTTCAAAAGATTTTGGAATTTTATCTTTAAAGTGATACTGTTATGTTGAAAGCATATTTCAGCCTCTTTTTAGATTTTGCAAACTTTTAAATAGATTTTTATTATTTTTATAAATGTTTGTATTTAGTTTAAATCTGGCATTATAGAAAATGTAGAAAACACAGAAATGTAAAAAAATTTAAATTACTTGAAATTCAGTCATAGCTAAAGATTTTGGAAAACTTTTCTTAGTATAAGTATCCTTTGCTATCTTGGCAGAATGGTCACTATAGTAACTGTACTTTGTTTTAACCTAAATTGCACCATCTGGATAAAAATCAGCTTTATTGATTCTTAGCTTCTATGATGGTCCCCAATGATCGCTGCCTCCTTGTGTTCATGCCCTTATGTGATTTGCTTCCCTTGAGAGTAGGCTGGACTAATGAATGGAATACAGTAGATTTGATGGGATGTCACTTCCTAGATGAGGTTACAGAAAAACCATTTTTTCCACCTGGAGCACCCTCTCTCACCCTCTTGCTGGCTTACTCAGTTGCTCTGAGTAAAGCCAGCTGCCATGTTCTGAGCTGCCTTATAGAAAGAGCCACAAGGCAAGGGATTGGTGACTAGCAATCAGCCAATGAAGACTTGAAGCCTGTGAACAACTGCATGAGTGAGTTTAGAAGCAGATTCCTCCCATCCATCCACTGCCTAGCCTTCAGATGAACCTCCAGTCTGGGCCAAAAACTTGACTGCAACCTCATAAGAGCTCTTGAGCCAAAGGCACTCAGCTAAGCCTCATCATGTAAATTGTTTAGATAGTAAATATTTATTGCTTCAAGCCGCTAACTTTTGGTAATATGTCATATAGCAATAGATAGCTAATAATGCAAATATGCATCTGTTCTTTAGCAAAAATGATTTAACAGGGAATGAGTTCAAGTGGGAGGATTATGAAAGCGTCACACTTGTAGTTCAGGTCTTTTCCAGCTATGTGTTAAAGAGTGAATGTATAAAAATATTTAAAATAACCATGCAAATGACCCTGTCTACCTTGCACTTGGATACAATTACATCTCTGAGTCTGTGTGTGTGTATGTGCGAGAGAGAGAGAGAGGAAGAGAATGAGAGAGAGAGAGAAAATAAAGTAATAACGTGAAACAATCATTGGATCAAGAGTATTTCCTGTGACAAACACTTGATGTTTCTTTTTCAGCTTTATGCTCATGGTCGGAAGAATACTCCATGATACAGCTGTAAAAGACAGTTCAGATCCAGCTCCCCTCCCCAAGTTGTTGCTGTTCATAATAAAGCTAGTGAAGAAGTGAGCAGAAGCAATTACAGTGTTCAATTACAAACCCCATCTCGCGTCATCAGGACCTATATAATCACAATGGAAGCAAGCAAATAAACATCCATTTAGAGTTTTTGCATATTCATTTTTTCCGTTTCCTTGCTTCATCCAAAACTTTGGATAATGGTTTCTGGCTATCTGATTCTGAGATATGAGGGCCAGAAAGAGAAGACTGACCACCACTTCTTTGCATTTGAACAAAGATGAATCTCATGCTTTTTCTGACTCACTCACAACTTTGCCATTTCACTTTTGCTCAAGTCCCCCCTCTCCCAACCCAACTGTGACTGCTGTCTCATCTCCCTCTTTCCACCATCAAACCTCACTCAGGCACCCATACCATTGGCCATTTAAAAATATCCCCCATTTATTTTTAATTTTATTTTGTTAAATGTTATTTTCACTTATTCAGTATCTTTACCATACTACTTTATTCTCTATTTACACTCCAACATGTATTGATTGCAGTGTAGTAGGAAACATAATCCCTGTAAGATTTTGTCTTGTACTGTTACAGATATGTACCTACTAATATGTTATATGTTAAATCATTAGGAAATTGACATTTTGAGTGCTTGATACTATACTAAAATCCTGGTGGATTTAGATATCTAAAAGGATATTAGTGATATTTGGTGAAATTTGTCAGGGTTATTTGAATAATCTGGTAACTTGATATTTTCTCGATGTGTAAAAATAGAATATAGGCTCCAGTTATCTAAAAAGATACTTTCCATCATATTTTAAAAAACACATTAGATTCTGACAATGAAGAACTTCTGTATTTTCCTATGTGTTATTAAGTCTCACTTTTTCACTTAATATTTTTCTGGCAAAATTTTCCCTTTCCCCTCCATCACCTCTCTCCCTCCTGCTTCTTTTAATTCGGTCAAGTTTGCATCGTGTGTTCTGGCTGGTGGGCATTTGATTTTCAGTGTTAATTCTTCTTCTTCTTTTTTTTTTTTTTTGAGGAATATTGGCCCTGAGCTAACATCCGTGCCCATCTTCCTCTATTTTATATGTGGGATGACTGCCACAGCATGGCTTGTTAAGCAGTGCTGGGTCCGTGCCTGAGATCCAGACCGGTTAACCCTGAGCCACCGAAGCAGAGTGTGCGATCTTAACGGCTATGCCACTAGCCTGCCACTCAGTGTTAATTTTAAATTAATTATTTTCCTCGATTCTGTCTGTATATTAGTTACCAAATGCTGCATAACCAAATGACCCCAAAACATAGTGGCTTAAAATTTTTATTATCTTAGAGTTTCTGTAGGCCAGGAATCCTCGTGCACTGGGTCTCTCACAGACAGCAGTCATCTCAAGGCTTGACCCTGAATGATCGGATTCTTAACTCACTCACGTGGTTGTTGCCAGGATTCAGTTCCTCAGGGGCTATTAGACACGCTCAGCTCCTTACCACATGAGCCTCTCAATAGAGCATCTCACAACATGGCAACTGGCTTTGTAAGAGCAACATGCAGAAGAGCAAGAGAGAGAATGTGTGAGCAAAATGGAAGTCACAGTCTTCTAAACCCTAATCACAGGTTCGTGATATCCCAGGCTTGTTGCCAGATTCTATTCATTAGAAGCAAGCCAGTAGGTTCACCCCTGACTCAAGGGGAGAGGATTACACAGAGCAAGAATACTAGGGGCTGTCTCAGAAACTGCCACACTATGTGTTGTGTAGATTTTCTGTGGATATTTTCCCTTGTTAAAAAATATCATTATCAGAGGCCAGCCTCACGGCTGAGTGGTTAACTTAGCGCACTCCGCTTCAGTAGCCCGTGGTTTCACCAGTTCAGATCCTGGGCGCGGACCTAGCACCACTCATCAGGCCATGCTGAGGTGGTGCCCCACATAGCACAACCAGAAGGACCTACAACTAGAATATACAACTATGTACCATGGGGCTTTGAGGAGAAGAAGCAGAAGGAGAAGAAGAAGAAGAAAAAAGATATGCAACACATGTTAGCTCAGATCCCAATCTTAAAATAATATATATATATCATTATCAACTACTGAAAAATTCTTCACATTTTAACTTTTACTCTATTATTTATTTTTGTTCTCTTCTTTTGACTAATTTTGTTTACAAAATTGTTGTTTTAGATCCTCTATAGTCTTAATGTATTTTTCACCCGCTTGGTCTATCATTGTGAATGATGAAATATGTGTGCCTCACTCTTTGTCCATTTATCCATTAGGTAACTAGACTTGTATGTCTTACAGGTTTATAGGATGATACAGTGGTAGTAACAGCAGCAGCAACAGGAGAAGCAATCATAGTAGCAGTGTTTATAGCAGTTATATCAGCTAGGATCTAGTGAATTAGAATAGACTGCTATTTTGAACAAAGGGGATTTAAATCAGGATGTGTTACATAGGTATTGAAGGACTCAAAGGAAATACTGAGGTAACCCAGAGATTACTGCAGGGAGCAGATCCCAATCCTCAATGGGACAACAAAATGGAAGAAACTAGGGGCCTGGGGGTAGGGGGCACCTGTGGTTCTCAGGCCTGTGAGGAGGTGGCATGCTGCCTAGCTGTGGTAGTCTCCTCTGGAGCTGAGGAGAGACCTTTCAGAGTCGGTCCTCAGACTTACGAAAAAGGGGCATCAACTAATTGCTGCTGGTATCTGTTTGAAGACATGGTGAGATTGGCTCTAGAGTACCATGAGAAGGTGGACACTGGACCCTACTGTTGCTTCTGGATGCCAGCTGTCATTGCTGTGACAATGATGACAGGAACAAAAATGAGGAAAGAAATCCCTTCCCGTCTCCTCCGAACTCTGAATTCCCCTCTAGTGCCTATCTAGCGCCAACTGGCAAAGGAGTCTGGGAAATGTAATTTGCGCAGCCCCAGTCCCAGCATCATGAGGAGCATGGTATAGAAGTGGGAAATTGGAACAAAGTAACAATGGGAAGAGTGATGCCACAGTGAGAACAAGGTGTGGCCTGTTGAATAGTCTGAATTTTTTTGGACATGCAGATGTTTTAAGTGATTATGTTATAAACTCATTTGTAATTTCTTTGATAGATTTAAAGCAATCTAGGGAAACAATGTTCTGTGGCAAAATACAAAGATAAGTATGGAATTGGGAATGAATTACGTGAGGTTCGTTTGGACAATCAGATTTGATACTTATTGGTCCAGAGTTTGTTAGGCACTGAAAAAGATGGAGAAGCAAAAACAAGAGAGAAACAATATGTAAGAATAAAAAATGTTAACAATTAGGCTGGTGTGTCCAAGAATTACTTTCATATGCTGCATGTCCATTAATGAAAGGCACAAAATTCTGAAGAATGGATATCAGAGTGGGTGGATACCTCACGCCTATTTAGAGGTGAGACTTGGGCCTTCCTAAGAAGGCTGACATGCTCTTGAGGCAAGACATTAATCCCCTTCTGTTCTGCTGGTTCTTGTTGCGTCAAAGCGTGTAGCAGAGTTTTTCAGCCTCAGCACTATTGATATTTTGGGCCAGATATTTCTTTGTCTTGAAGGTCGTTCCTGTCCATTGTAGGATGTTTAGTAGTATCCCTGCTCTACCCGTTAGATGCCAGTAGCATCTTTCTGGTTGTCACAACCAAAAGTGTCTCCAGACAATGCCAATTATGTGCTGGGAGCAAAAGTGCCTCCAACTGAGGCTCTGGTTTACAGCATCTAAATCCTCATGTAAAGTTTGCTTTCTTTCTAGCCATGTGGACCAATATTTAGGGCTTAGTTTTGACGCTAAGTCACTTGCAGCTGACTTTGCATGAACTCAGGAAAGGGTTTGGGTTATATGAATGAGTCAGGAGCAGAACCAGACAGGATTCTTTTCTGTCACCCAATATCAGTGCACGTTGTTTTATACTTTGGACGACGACAGAGAGTGATGTAGGTTTTTCTGCATGAGTGGACCTCCTCCAGTTTTTTATCTGTCCCTGTAGTTGTGCCAGGCCTCAAAGGTACGGGATAGTTATGGACGTGGAAGGTGTGGTGACTCTAGAAGGCCATGTTCTGAGTGGAGAGATACAGCAATTCTCATAATTGAATTATTGTTTTTTTTTTCAATTTCACAAAGAAGGTAATAAAATTTTTATTGGGCCTGTTTCTTTTTTTTTCATTTATTTGTTTATTTTTGGTTGTACATAATATATTTTGAATTCTATGTAGATTACATCATGTTCACCACCCAAAAACTAATTATAGTGCATCCCCTCACATGTGAGCTTAATCACCACTTTTGCTCTCCCCTCTCCCCGCTTCCCCTAAGGTAACCACCAATCCAATCTCCAATGCTATGTGTTTGTTTGTCGTTGTTTTTATCTTCTACTTATGAGTGAGATCATATGGTATTTGACTTTCTCTCTCTGACTTATTTCACTCCACGTAATACCCTCGAGGTCCATCCATGTTGTCACAAGTGGCCGGATTTCATCATTTCTTATGGCTATGGAAAGCAGTATGGAGTACCCTCAGAAAATTAAGGATAGATCTACCATATGATCCAGCTATCCCACTGCTGGGTATTTATCCAAAGAACTTGAAAACATAAAGGCGTAAAGATACTTGCACCCCTATGTTCATTGCAGCATTATGCACAATAGCCAAGACTTGGAAGCAACCTAAGTGCCCATCAAGGGACGAATGGATAAAGAATATGTGGCATTTATACATGATGGACTACTACTCATAATTGAATTCTATTATGACATTCAAACTTGATGAAAAGAGGATACAAGTTATTAGAAGTCAGATAAAGGGGACAGCAAAAGCTTCTCAGGAATGGAGTTGATATTTGTTTCATTTTATTTTATTTAAAGTCAGATTTATTGAGATATGACATGCAGAGTAAAATTTTACTCATTAAAATTCAGTGTACATTCCTATGAGTTTTGAAAAATGCACATAGTTGTATAATCAACACCGCAATCAATACGTAGAACAGCTATTTTACTTCCAAAATTCTCCTCACTTCCTTTTGTAGTCAGCTTCTCTTAGTTCCTGACAGCCACATTTCCTTCTGTCCCTATAGTTTGTCCTTCCTTCTTTCTTATTTATTTCTTCTTAAATGAGTTTTGGTAGTTTCTTTCTTTGAAAGAATTTGCCCGTCTTCATCAAAGTTCTTGCATTTATGGACATAAAGTTGTACCTGATAATGCCTGGTTACCCATCTAATATCTGTAGGATCTGATGTCCTTTCTTTCATTACTGACGTTGATAATTTGTGTTCTCTTTCTCTCTGACTCTCTTCTCTCTCAGGTAAGCATGGTAAGAGGTTTATAAATTTTATTTTTCTGTTCAAAGAACAAGCTTTTGATTTCATATTTGTTTTCTATTGATTTTCGGTTTAATTTCTCTTATTATCTTTATTAATCTCTTTTTCTTGTTTTAGACTTAATTTGCTCTTCTTTGACAATATAAACATTTTAATACTATAAATTTATTTCAGAATGCTACTTTATCTTAACTTCACACATTTTGATATGTTGTGTTTTCACTTTTATTCAATTCAAAATGCTTACTCATTTGTATTCAGAAGTATGTTGTTTAATTTCCAAACATATGGGAATTTTCCAAATCTAGAGTATTGATTTCTAGCTTAATTCTGTTAAGGTCACAGATCATACTTTGTGTGATTTGGATAACTTTATGCTTATCAAGATTTGTTTTGTGGCCAAGAAGACGGTTTATATTGGTAAGTGAACACTTACAAAGAATGTTTATGCTGCTGTTGTTGTCTGAAGTTTTTAAATAATATTTATTAGATTAAGTTGATTGTTGGTATTGTTTAGCTCTTTTATATGCTTACTGAATTTTTGTTCTTTGGTTTTACTGATTACTGAAAAATACATGTTTTTTTAATTGAGATATAATTAGCATATAACATTACATGAGTTTCAGCTGTACAACACAATGATTCAATATATGTATATATTGTGGAGTGATCACCACAATCTACTTAACATTCTTCACCACAGTTACAAATTTTTTTCCTTGCAATGAGAACTTCTAAGATTTACCCTCTTAGCAACTTCCAGATATACAATACAGAATTATTAACTATAGTCACCATGCTGTACATTACGTCCCCAGATTTATTTATTATATAACTGGAAGTTTGTACCTTTTGATCCCTTTGACCCATTTTGCCCACTCTCCACATCCCATCTCTGGCAGCCACCAATCTGTTCTATGTATCTATGAGCTTGTATTTTTGTTTTTAGGTTCCATATATGAGTGAGATCATAAGGTATCTGTCTTTTTCTGTTTGACTTATATACACAAAAACTGTTAGAATTAATAAACAAATTCAGTAAAGTTTCAGGATACAAAATCAACATACAAAACTTAGTTGCATTTCTATATGCTAAAAAATAACTATCTGAAAAATTAAGAAAACAATCCTATTTATAAAACCGTCAAAAAACAATAAAATACTTAGGAATAAATTTAACCAAAGAAGTGAAAGAACTATACACTGAAAACTATAAGACAATGTCGAAAGAAATTGAAGAAGGCGTAAATAAATGGAAAGATATCCCATGTTCCTGGATCAGAAGAAATAATAATGTTAAAATATCCGTGCTACCCAAAGCAATCTACAAATTCAATACATTTACAATCTTTATCAAAATTCCAATAGCAATTTTCAGAGAAATAAAAAAAGCAATCCTATAATTTGTATGGAAACATAGCAGACCCCAAATAGCTAAAGCAATCTTGAGCAAGAAAAACAAAACTGGGCCATCTCACTTTCTCATTTCAAACTATATTACAAAGCTATAGTAATCGAAACAGTATGTTAATGGCATAAAGCAGACACATAGACCAATTGAACAGAATCAAGAGTCCAGAAATAAACCCACACATATATGGTCAACTAATATTTGACAAGGGAGCCAAGCATACGCAATGGGGAAAGGATAGTCTCTTCAATAAATAGTGTTGGGAAAACTGGATATCCACATGCAAAAGAATGAAATTGGACCTTACATTACACCACACACAAAAATCAACTCAAAATTGATTAAATTTAAATGTAAGACCTGAAACTTAAAACTCCTAGAAGAAAACATAGGGAAAAGCTCCTTGACATTGATCTTGGCAACATTTTTTTGGATATGACATCAAAAGCACAAGCAACAAAAGCAAAAATCAACAAATGGGACTACATCAAACTAAAAAACTCTGCACAGCAAAAGAAACCATCAACAAAATGAGAAGGCAACCTACAGAATGGGAGCAAATGTTTGCAGCCATATATCTGACTAGAGGTTAACATCCAAAAGATGTAAGGAATTCAGCAGCAAAAAACAAATAGTTAAAAAATAGGCAAAAGACGTGAATAGATATTTTTCCAAAGGAAAGGATAAGGATATGGAGAAACCTGATGGTGGGAGTGCAAACTGGTACAGCCACTACTGAAAAGAGTATGGAAGTTCCTCAAAAATTTAAAAATAGAACTACCATATGATACAGCAATTCCACTTTATCTGAAGGAAATGAAATCACTGTCTCAAAGAGGTATCGGCATCTCCATGTTCACTGCAGTATTACTTACAACAGTCAAGACATGGAAACAATCTATGTGTTCATCAATGGATGAATGGACTAAGGAAATGTGAGACATATATATATATATATAATGGAATATTATTCAGGCATAAAAAAGAAGAAAATCCTGCCATTTGCAACAACATGGATGAAACTTGAAGGCATTACACTAAGTGAAATAAGTCAGATAGAGAAAGACAAATACCATATGATCTCACTTACATGTAGAATCTAAAAACGAATTGAACCATAGAAATATCAAGTAGATTGATGTTTCCCAGAGGATGTGGTTGAACAGGTGAAGGTGGTCAAAGAGTACAAACTTCCCATTATAATATGAATAAGTTGTGGAGATCTAATATACAGCATGGTGTCTATATTTAACAATACTGTATTGTATACTTGAAAGTTGCTTAGAGAGTAGATCCTAAAAGTTCGAACCACACACACACACAAATGCTTACTTGTGAGGTGGTGGATGTGTTACATAACCTTATGGTGGTAATCAATTCACAATAAATATGTATATGAAAAAAATTTGGCAAAGGACCTGAATACACATTTTTCCAAAGAAGATGTATAAATGGCCAACAGGTACATGAAAAAATGCTCACCATCACAATTCATCAGACAAATGCAAATCAAACCCACAAGGAGATATCACTTCATACTTATTAGGATGGCTATTATCAAAAAAATAAAAGATAAATATTGGCAAGGATGTGGAGAAAAGGGAATCCTTATACACAGTTGGTGGGAATGTAAATGGATACAACCATTATGGAAAACAGTATGGAGCTTCCTCAAAAAATTAAAAATAGGACTACCCAACACTTATATATATTATATATGAATATATGATATGTAATGTAATATATAAATAATATTCAGCCTTTAAAAAGAAGGCAATCCCATCATTTGTGACAACATGGATGAACCTAGAGGACATTGTGCTAAGTGACATAATCCAGGCACAGAAAGACAAATACTTTATGATCTTACTTTTATCTGGAATCTAACAAAGTGGAACTCATAGTAACAGAGAGTAGGATGGTGGTTCCTAGGGCTGGGGGCGTGGGGGAATTAGGGAGCTGTTGGTCAAAGGGTATAAACTTTCAGTTAGGAGATGGATAAGTTCTGGAGACAAAAAAAAAAAAAAAAAAATTCTTATTCTATACTCTTCCAGTGACCAAGGGGAGGCTTTTACAACTTTTCACACAAAGGAAAACTCTAACAATGACAATTTTTTTGCACGAAGCAACTAACACCACCTCTAGGTTGAACAAAATGTTAATATGTGGGAAAAACATTCAGTGCTTTTCATAGGCAAAATGATGTCCCTCCTCCTGCCAGAGATGCCCACATTCTAATCTCTGGAAAGTGTGAATATGTCACTTTACATGGCAAAGGAGATTGAGGTCGAAGGTGGAATTAGGTTGCTAAACAGCTAACCTTAAAATAGGGTGATTATCCTGCATTATCCAGATGGGCCCAATGTAATCACAAGGGTCCTAAAAAAAAATGGAAGAGGGAGGCAGAAGCTGAGTTCTGAGTGCTAGGATATGAGAAGGACTCAAGCCCATTGCTGACTTTAAAGATGGACGAAGCGTGGTTGCTCATGATGCATAGGAACAGCCCACCATTGCTATCTAAACATGGTGGAAGGGAAGCATACAGCTTCCAGAAAGGAACTCAGCCCTGTCAACACCTTGATTTTAGCCCATTGAGATCCATGTCAGACTTCTGGCCTACAGAACTGTCAGATAAAAATTTCTTTTGCTTTAAGCCACTAAATCTGTGGTAGTTTGTTACAGCAGGCATAGGATGCCAATGCAGTGGTTTACGGGATGGAAGGAAAAGCTGAATGACCACACACAGCAAAAGGTGAGAACTAGACAAAGTCCATGGATCTCAGCTGGAAATCCATGGACAGGCCCAGAGCACTGCCTTTGAAAAGTATGCAGAAGAAATTTTCCTCTATCTGCAAGTCTTCTTGGGCTGCCCCTTGGGAGAGTGGGAGACCACACAAGGTTGCATCGCATGAAGTGGTGCATTTTCCCAGGGGGAAAGGGAAGTAGTTTCCCCAGATGAAGGCGGGAGGGCTGTGGTGCCAGGCAAAAATTATAGGAATGTTACAGAGCCTCTACCCAACCTGGAGCTCACCCAGTTAGAAAGATGGGAACCAAACAGCAATCAAGTGAAAATATACAATATGAGGGTTTTTTGCTAGTTTTGCTTTATTATTTGTTGAGGACTCAATAAGATCCCTATGAGAAAAAACACAGAGAGGAGGTAGAGAGAGAATAAAACATCCAAATAAAATGCTTCAGAAAGACTTCAACACTCCCTGGGCGTAGTAGGTTCGATCCATGGTTGATTCCCCATGGGCAGGCAGCATGGGCGGCCATTTAGACATCTCCCAACGTGGATTTCCGATTCGATGCAAAATTTCCGGCAGGAGCCATTTGGACGCTCACAGACTTCCTTGAATTTGCCTCTGGCTGCAGAGAGAAGAGGGTTGTTGTAACTATTTATTAGTCTCCCTGAATTTTTATTGAATTATACGAGGTAGTGTCTGGAAACAATCTCGTGTGGATTTTTGTTGTTGTTAATTGATTTCTTAAGCCAAGACTTAAAAATTCACTTTCACACAAAAACTCGGATTTTTTGGCATTCTTGAAAAATCTGGCAACATTGGGTGCGTTTAAGTAAGCTGGTAGCCCTTCCCCCTTTAGAAGTCCTAGGGCATACACACTTTAGCTTCTCCCAGGCTTTCTGACTCCGTGTTGTCTCCCAACACTGATGGCAGAGATCAGCTTTTATTAATATCAGCTTTTACTGCTGATTTTCTAGAGTGGAAGAAACTTTTTAGAGAAGAGAAATCTCTCTCTCTTTAGATATATATGTGCGTGTGTGTGCGTGCGTGTGGGTATGCGTGTATCTTTCAAAAGTGGAACTGAAATATAGATCTAAAAAGATAATATACTTCAAGGAAATTGTTTGAGAAGATATTTTTCTGGGGGAAAGGAACAATTTTCCTACATGTTCAATATGCAAATAGTGTCCACGTCAGTATTTCTTACATCCTGACACTTCACTCACTCCTTATCTCTCTGGCACTGGTCTTTGAGGTTGCAATCCTGCTCCAGAAACCATTGCGTACACTAGGAGTTATTTTTATGGGCTGAACATCTATACCTGTTAAAAACATTGAATGGCATCTGATTTACGTCCTAATATATTACTGTTCTGAGAATGAGCCACACATGACAAGGTGCTCAGTTTCAGAAGTGGTTTAATTCTGAGCAGTATCCAGATGTAACAAAGTGCACACTTTCCATGAGTTTATTAAGCTGTTTGCCGACAGTGAGAGAGATATCAAAACCAGCACTTCCAGGTTTTTCTGTTCCAGAACAGAAAGGCCAATTCTTGAATAGCTTCAGATCAGTACAGGGCGTTTATACATTCGATAAATGCCTATTGATTCAAATTGAACTGAAATTCAAATGCATTGAATTGAATTTAACTCTTCTTCACCAAGCTATTAGTTAAAGGATATGAAGGTCAAATATGCAACATCATATTTTTACCTAAAATGTGAATTGGGAAATAACATTAAGGGTATTTTTAAAAAATCAGTGATCATGCTAAGGGTTGAACACTATGTAGAATCCAGCTGGAATCTGAGTTTTTCATTCCCTGGGCTGTACATCTCTTCTTTTTCTCTGTAACTAGCTCAACTATTGTCTATACAGGCCTCAATTACCTTGGGCTGTCTTTGGCCTACTGCCACTCGAAGGGTCATCTGAGATAACAGAGGTGAAGCATAGACCTGTTTTGTGATAGGTGATAAATCACTCATGAGCATCCCTTTATTCTGGTACTTCTGGCCTTCTGCTGTGGTGATGTTTCCCCACCTGAACTCACTTCTTGAAGAGTTCCTTGAAGACAGGAAGCGCATCTTATTTTCCTCTGTGTGTATATCCTAGAACCTGGCTCAAGTCTTGGCATGTAACAGGTATGCAGTAAATAATTGTGGAAGAGTAGGTTGACATAGAGCTATTGAGCTATTTTCCATCCTGTAGTATGTTTGTGTGGAAATTAGTTGTCACTCTAGGCTCACGTCTTGGAATTATGTGTGCCGTTTTGCTGCAGCTGACTACTGAGCATTCAATTTCCAAATCACAAAGGAGCTTTGTAAAAACGTGATGTACTGTCAGGCGTGTATAAGAATCCAGGTCACATTAAGGGATTTTTCTTATGTTTTTGTTTCTATCATTTCTTTGCTAGTGAATCTTGTCTTTTACATATTGTGGGCACACTGTCCTTTCTTGCTCTTTGCTTGGGAAACAAAAGTTAGAATTGCAATGAACACAATAGCTAATCTTATCTAATTAGTTTTCTTACAGATGAGGAAATGAGACCGAGGGAAAGGAAGCTGCTTGTGCCCTAGTCACCTAGCAATTTAGTGCGGGAGAGGAGAGGGGCAGAGGTGAAGCTGTGTGTCCTCAGCTCCATTCTGTTTCTCCTCTTGCCTCTTTATATCCTCCTCTCCTCTCCCAGACTGCCAAAAGAAAACCTGCCCACGGCCACCAAAGGATAGCAGGAGAGAGCCTGCTCCCCTCCACACCCCCGCAGACTGTGCTGTCTTTATTAGTGTCCCGTTTTTCCTCCTCTAGTCTTGGTGCATTCCATTTTGGCTGTAAGTAATGCTTTGCCTCTGCTTTCTAATCATCGTACTGCTTTTCTTTATTTTGGTTGAGTGACAATGAAAGCAAAAAACGAATTAGTTTGCAAAATTTGGAAGTTTAAAAATTTGGGGGGCTGGCCCAGTGATGCAGCGGTTAGGTTCGCACATTCCGCTTCTCGGTGGCCTGGGGTTCACCGGTTCGGATCCCAGGTGCGGACGTGGCACCGCTTGGCAAAAGTCATGCTGTGGTAGGCGTCCCACATATAAAAGTAGAGGAAGATGGGCACGGACGTTAGCTCAGGGCCAGTCTTCCTCAGCAAAAAGAGGAGGATTGGCAGCAGTTAGCTCAGGGCTAATCTTCCACAAAAAAAAAAAAGAAAAAAGAAAAAGAAAGAAAAGAGAAAAGCATTTTCAAGTTAATTCATAAAGTATTCAGTGAGTTTCTGATATATCAGCTCTTCATAATGGGATGGGGTAGCTTAATTAACCCCCACCCTGGGGGTATAGTTCCACACCAGTCTGTCATGCATCCCAAAGCCCTTATGAAGTGTAGGGTAGTGTATATACTTCACACATATGCAAGTGCACACACATGCACACACAAACATGCACACACAAACTGTTACTGAGGGAAAGATACAGATAAAACCTTGCATAGATGGCCTGAAACACTCTTGTACTGAACTGATCCCATGACTTTCCTTCTGGAGCCTGTTCCTACCATCAGATCCTTTAAGACTAAGTGCCTTAAGTTTTCAAACCTTGTGTTTCTTTTGCCTTTTATCTTTCTGTTGGTCATATTTTATTGCTCTTGTAGCTCTCACTTATGAAACTTCTTCATCTTTGTGCCAGTGCTCTATTTTGGGGGCTTGTTGACTCGTCCCTGGACTCTATAGCAATCAGAGTAACTGGCCTATGACTACTTGGGAGTCAAGAGCCATCATATCTGTTTTTCTTTGTAGCCTACTTCCTAGTGAGGGCCTCAAAGACAGTGGATGCTTAACAAATATCTGATAAACTGTGTCCCCACTTCTAATCTCTCCTACTTCAATTGTTTCCCTCTATTTCTTCCAGATTAGTTCTCCTGAAGCAAAGTTGGAATTGCCTTACAAGCTGCCCCTGCTCCCAAACCTGAAGTACCATCTACCCATTAGCAGTAAGCAGTCCTTCAAAACAGATTTAGACAGGAAAGTCTGGACTCGCCAAGAATACACACGCCTCTCATTATATTTTCTGCTGGAAATTTTGGGAAGTGTCCTTTTGGAAACCACATAAAGCCAAGCAATCAGGAGTTCCTTAAAATGTAAGAGGATTGTCCACATTCACACATTTATGACTTCCCAGCTCTTGCGGCCCTGAATTCTCAGGAAAAGATAAGAAGATATTTCACTTGATATGGAGCAATAAATTGCCTAATCCTCCTTGGATCTACATGTCCAAGAGTTATAGGGAATTTCCTGATCTATTTTGGGTGTCTTGTCACTTTGGTAAAAGCAAGGAGAAGCACCCAGCTATATCTGTGCAGGTACCTTACACAGTGATCCATGTTTGCATGTGAATGCAGGAGGCTATGCTCCTTTGCGGTATCCTCTCTGACTCCAGTGTTTCAGTTCTCCTTTAGAAGACTAGATGTTGAAAAGGAAGAGGAAAAGCCAGGGGTTTGGATGAACCCTCAAGGGACAGAATCTAGCCTGGGGGAACCAACAGTATTAATGGGCAATAGGTTGGAGATTTTGTAGATTCAGAGGTAGGCTTTCAATGAAACCCCCTCAGCAATCCCTCTACCTGGGCTCCTATAGCTTTGGCATAGCTCTTATGCCAGCATCTCAGGATACTAACTTTTGCTAAAAGTAAGTAGAGGCATTTTGGAGACCAAGATTTAGTAGAATAATGCCTCATTTTTTGTTATCTAGATCTAGAAACTGCTAGTAAACTTGCCTAATTAAATTCATCTTTAGTGATGGAGCAAAGGTTTTAAGCACTTGAAACACCCCTGACTTCATTTCCTCTAACTGAGAGTTACTATGGAGAACTAAGGAGTCAGGTGGCTGCAGGTCTCTCAGCCAGGGAGCCTTCCAGATTTCCTGTGAGACCCTTCCTCAGGGCATGAGTGATAGTGACTTTGCTCTGAGTACTGGATCCCCATAAGGCTGCAGGCATTCTACTCTTACCAAAGCTTTAGTAAAGTTTATTTTGTTACCTGGGAGCACATGGCTCATAAAGAAGAGAATGGTATAAAGGAAGACAGCAATCCTCCTGCCTGAAGAGAGGAGAAAGCTTGGCCGCATTTCCAAGAGGCAGAGAAAACTTCCGTCTGCGGTTCTCTAGCGCCAGTGGAATGTCTTTGTCTGGATAATAAGTGCCCTTCTGTACCTCATTAGGGAGATTCGTGGATGGAGGTGTTCTATGCAAACAGAACGGCCTTCATAAGGAGACCGAGAATCCTTGTTTTGTTGGACACTCAGTTCATTAGGAGGATGTGGGTGCACAGTTTTGACCAGAAAACATTGTTAGATGGGAACATGAACTACAAACACCTTGGCAACAGATTAAAGTTTATGAGCAAAGAGCTATTTATATTAAGTTACAATGAGTCAGGCTATGCTGAGAAACCAGTCGGTTTAGTTAGCGACTAGACATTTTGTTAGTGAATACTTCCCAGGCTTTATAGCTCTACTAATAATTAATCCCTCCACTCACTCCTGGCCTGAAGGCCTCCAGTGTTTTGCTCATGGTATAGTGCTTACCACAGTGTATGTTTGCTCAACGTATCTTTACCTCCACCACTAACGTGTGAGCTTTCTACTTGCTACAGCCATGCTTTGCTCCTCAGAGCTGAGGAGGAATTTGAATCATGTGGTTATTTACTCTCAAATCCTCCTCATCAAGTGAAACAATGCAGAGCAGTGAAATGCCACTGAACATGGAAGCATGAGTTTTGGATTAAGCTCTAATTCCCTAGTCCTGCTATGAACTAGAGGTATTGACATGGGCTGGAAAATTGTCAATAGCACCTATATAGATTTAGATCTATTGAATCTGGATGGGGGGACTCTCCTTCATTATTGTGCATAAAATTGACTGGGAAAGTTGCTTTCAAATGCAGACATTTAGACTCACTCCAGAAAATTTTAGTTTCCTAGGGTGGAGTGGAGCCAGAAGTCTGCATTTTTAACAAATTTCCCAGGTAATCATTCTGAAATTTATTCTGGAATACACATTGGAAAATATTGATTTAGATCATCTCCAAGCTTCTCCTTCTGGCTCTACTATTAGAGTATGCTAAATTCTCTTCTCTTAGTATAAATCTCATGTTGGGCTGTTATAACTGTGAACAACATAGAGTGTGTGTGTGAGTGTGTGTGTGTGTGTGTGTGTGTGTACACATGCACATGTGTATGCATCGCAGGAGAGTGAAGCATACACCTTAATCCATGCAAAATTAGATTCCAGTTTTATAAAGAATACTCAAGAATTGTCCTGGGTGATTAATTAAACTGACAAAAGCGATCTATTTGGGAGAAGACTATTACTGTAGCAGTGACTAGATGAGGCTCCAAACTAAAGCAATGTGAGTGTAAGGAGAAAAGGGAGGGAAAAGGTTTGAGATACAAATTATAGGGGCATAATGACATATAGAAAGAAGGTGAGAGAATATGAGGAATCCAGTATTTTTTTTTCTAAAGATTGGCACCTGAGCTAACAACTGTTGCCAATCTTCTTTTTTTTTTCTGCTTTTTCTCCCCAAATCCCCCAAGTACATAGTTGTATATTTTAGTTGTGGGTCCTTCTAGTTGTGGCATGTGTGGATGCCACCTCAACGTGGCCTAATGAGCAGTGCCATGTCCGCGTCCAGGATCCGAACTGGCGACACCCTGGGCCGCCGAAGCGGAGTGCACAAACATAACCACTCGGCCACGGGGCCGGCCCCAGGAATCCAGTATTTTTAACCTGAATGTCTAAGTAAACAGTAACAACATTTATTAAGATCTGGGATAGTAAATGAAGTTCAACTGGTAGCCAGCCTCCGAAATGACTCTTAAGGATCTCCATCCTGGTGTTTATACCCTTGTGCAGATTCCTTCCATACCGATGAGGGCTGACTTCTGTAACGAACAGGATTTTGCAGAAATGTTGGATTGTAAGTTCTGAGGCTAGGTCATAAGAGATATTACAGTTTCAGTCTTATGTTTTTGAAACCTTCACTATGGGTCAAAGCAGCTTACACTTCATGAAGATACTCAAGCCTTCTTTGGAAGTGTCCACAGGGTAAGGAACAAAGCCCTCTTGTTAATAGCCACATGACTCAGCCAACTTTTTTTTTTTTAAAGATTGGCCCCTGAGCTAACATCTGTTGCCAATTTTCTTTCTTTTTTTTACCTTCTTCTCCCCAAAGTTCCCTGGTACATGGTTGTATATTCTAGTTGTGAGCGCCTCTAGTTGTGGTATGTGGGATGCCGCCTCAACATGGCCTGATGAGTGGTGCCATGTCCACGTCCAGGATCTGAAACGGTGAAACCCTTGGCCGCTGGAGTGGAGCGAACTAAACCACTTGGCCACGGGGCTGGCCCCTGAGTGAGCCATCTTGAAAGAAGATCCTTCAGACCCAGCCAAGCCAGGGCTGGCAGATCCCAATCTCCTTACCTTCCAGTACTGCTCCAGCATTTCTCTGGTACCCAAGGAAACATAGAACATTTCCAGAGGCTCAGGTGGGCTTTGTAAACTGCTGCCCCTTTGCATCTATTTCAGAAATATCAGGTCCTGAGGATAGAAAATTCTGCAAAGACTCAGGTGGGCAGGAACCTCTCTCCAGCCTTCCAGGAGGGCAAGAGCGCTTCCTGGGTCCCTGAGTTGGCCCAGAAACACACTTTCTCTGACAAAACTCCTGAAACTGATGAGTTTCCTGAAATGTTCAAGTCCGCTCTGGAGGCGAGGATGAGCTCAGGCTGGCAGGGGAGATTCGCGGAGAGCATCCCTCTCTAGTCTCAGCCTCTGGAAACATTTAGAAGTACCCTCGAGGGCCCAGTGACCACTTGTCCCAGACTGCAGGCCAAAGCGAGGCCATCCCTGCCCTGCCAGAGTCACCGCAAAACTTTCTAAGTCAACTCCGGGGCCCAGAAACCGCTCCTGACTGCAGGGAAGATGGCGAATAGCGTCTGTGACCCTCCTGAGACTTGGGCAATTTTTCTAAATCATCTCTGGGGGCCAGACCAGGGATTCCTACTTGGAATGGTAGGGGAGGCTGTCCCAGGCCCACCAGAGCTCCCTCAAAATTTGCTAAGGAGCTGCTGTGCGTCTGTGACAAAGGGTGCACATGGAGGTGTCCTGTGATGACTCAGGTTCTGGAAATGGTCTAAGTCCCCTTGAGTATACAGGGAAGGCTTTAGCTGCACTGAAAGGCATGGAAAGGGTGACCACCCTCCTGAGCAACACCAGAATTCTCTTGAATCTTCCAGGGACCTGGAGGAACCACTGCTGCCGGCCCGTGTCGCCCCCTGCTGGCCAAGGAGCACAGAAGCTCATGCCCTCCGACCGATGCAGGCAGAGATAAGGAACCTAGATGTCGTCACCATAGGGACCCTGGCAGATCAGATGGCAGAGGGCAGGCAGGTGGAGAGGGCTGAGGTAGTGGTGGGTTTATAGTTCCATGAAGGCAGTGCTTCCGCCTGCAATGTGAGAAGCATGTGGCTCTGGAGTCCCTGCCTTCCTTGCAGGGAGCCCCACCCAACCAGCCATCTGGCCAAATCACTGAAAGCTGCTGAGTGTCCTTCGACCTCTGCCCAATATTCCTCTCCTCCAGGGGTTCATACATGAGTCCCTGTGCTCACCCATGCCCTTTGGAGAATTGTTTATCTTTTTCCTCCTGTGGCTCAACTTTGCAATCATGGAAAACATTTCATGGTGCAATCCTAGGACTTGGCCTGCAAACTACCCCCATGTAGCCCAATAGCAGTGGCTTGTTATTCACTTAGAGGAATCTGTACTATAATCTCTGCATCCTTAGTTTAATAGTACCATAATTATTAAGATTATTAGTATCTATGCTAATTTATGCATCATCATGATAGTTTGGGTTGTTATTTTTATTATTGCCATTCTTATCTCGGATCATTTTTGTGGTGGTTATGTAACATTGAATAGTCTCTCTATTTATGAAGGCTGTTTGATTTACTGAAGGTGATTATAGACATGCATACATGCAGCTGCTCCCAGGTTCTCACTCTCTCTCCTGGGTGTCCTCGTATGACCAGAGCCTCTGGACATATTTAGCAGTATTCTCGAGGACCCAGCAACCACCTTTGCTGGCCTGCAAACCCCAGTGAAAGTGTCCTTGGCCCATCAGAGTCACCAGAGAATTTTCTAAGTCAACTCAGGGGCAAAGGATCTGTTGCTGCAGGCATGGACAAGTTGTAAATGATGGCATGCCTGAGACCCCTCTGTAGGCAGGGAATGGTTCGTGATGTCATGGAGTCCAGAGGGATGTGGCCCTTGATTTTCCTGAGCCCCTAAAATTTGCAAGTCCCCTGGAGGTGCCATCAACCTCTTGTTCTGGCCTTGATGACTCAGCGAGGGAGTCCTTGAACTGCCAGAGCCATCACAAAGTTTTCTAATTCTACTCACGGTTGTAGGAACTGCTCTTTCTCTCCTGGAAATTATGGACAGATTATCTACACAAGCATGTGCCTCCTTAGAATTTTCCATGTTGGCTCACAGCCCAGAAACTGCCATCTCAACACTTGAGGCACATGTGCATCCAAGGTCCCCCTAGTCTCTGGGAATATTCTAAGTACCTTCTGGTGTCCTGGAAATGCTGGCACTGCACTAGAAGGCATGGAGATGGTGACCCTCCAGCCTGAGCAAGTGCAGAATGTTCTGAGTCATCAAGAAGTCCATGTCCTGATGGACAGGCCACTCGTGTTGGCCTGTTTCGCCCCCTGCTGGTCAGGGAACAACTGTTGATGATGCCTTCCTTTAGCCCCTGCTGAGATATGTTGGAGAAAGATGTCTGGACTCTCAGGGTTCTGTGAGGAACAGCTGGCAGGGGCATCCAGGCAGTCAGGGCTGAGGCAATGCTGGGGCTTAATGCAGGGTCTTAGTTGGGGCTTCTGTTCACTGGCTAAGACTAAGGGCATCCTATAAGGGGCTCCACTCACAGCACAGGCAGGTACATGCCTCCAGAGGGGCCTTGGAATGATAGAGTAGGCTTGTCTTACAAGAGAGGGCCAAGGGGTACAGCTGGAATCCAGGAGCATCAGTGTGTATGTATGTAGACCTTTTGGGGAACCCTCTGTAATGGTCTCCAGTAAACTGGACACTCTTCATAAACAGGGAAACTCTATTCAATGTTGTATAACAACATGCAAAAAAGAAAATCCATAATAGTGTAATACTAAGAATGAATTACAACAATAACAATAGAGATGCCCATCATAGTGACATTAACACTAACGCTACTACAAACAATAATAATAATAAAAAACCTAAGGAGATGTGAGATCAGAGTACAATCTCCTCAAGGTAAATGAAAAGCTACCAATATCAGGTCTGTTGGGGTCATTTACATTCAGAGTTCTAGATTTGCACAAAGAAAATAGTTCCATAAGGAAAATCAGGAAGCAGGATGTAAAAGAAAACCAACCATGAGAAGGAAGATGGTGAACTTCGGATGTTGTGTGCAAACCCTGGGATGACACACTTAAGGAGGAGGATACAAGTTTAGTGGGGCCTGAGTGAGGTCTGGCCATTGGGGTTGTTAATTCTCCGGATAATTCTAATTCTAATGTGCAGCAAACGTTGAGATGCTAGACCCCACCACCAACTGAGTGACATCATTTCTGGGGTGATGGTATTTCTTTAAACTACCCAAGTCACTCAATGGGAAACCAGGGTTAAGAACCATTTAGCTAAATGTTGCTTCTCAAAATGTAATGTACATACAAATCTCTTAGAGATCCCAGGTTCTTGGGATCTAGGAAATTATGATTCTACAAGTTTTGGTGGACCTATGAATTGGCATTTTTTCTTTTTGAGGAAGATTAGCCCTGAGCTAACATCTGCTGCCAATCCTCCTCTTTTTTCGCTAAGGAAGACTGGCCCTGAGCTAACGTCCATACCCATCCTTCTCTACTTTATATGTGAAACACATACCACAGCATGGCTTACCAAGCGGTGCCATGTCCACACCCGGGATCCGAACCAGCAAACCCCGGGCTGCTGAGAAGTGGAACGTGCAAACTTAACTGCTGCACCACCTGGCCGGCCCCTGAATTTGCATTTTTAACAAGATCCCTGGTAAGGGTTATGGTAATTCCTCCAGACCCCACTCCCAGCAGCACTAAGCTAGGAAAAGCAAGCACACCACACACAAGCTTCTGATACCCAACCATCATATCTCAATACAAACACAGTTGGTTTCAGTGAAGATCACCCATTATCTCCCCAAAAGATCACATTATTTTCTGATCTTTAGTAAATTGAGAGAAGCGATGGCAATAGTGTCTGAGAAAGATAGCACTTGGGAAATAACATACATTTATTCATTTAAGCAAATCTTATCGAGCATCTACTGTGTGCTCACACATTTGTTAGTGGACACTGTGTACAAGGGACTGTGTTGGAAACTGTCATACTTCATCTGACTTCATTCTCCTGGACTCTGGCAGTTAGTAATATGATATGCATCCCATGCAAGGAAAGAAGAGGTGTAACGGAGGGAAAGCAAGCAAGGATATGTAGGGAACATAGCAGAACTGATGGAATAATGGTGTTATGCTACAAATTCTGCTTGGAATAGAGCTGTGCTCTGATCTTAGTCAAGGTTCTCCAGAGAAACAGAACCAATAGGTTCTATATATTTATATCTATAATACCTATCTATATATCAGTATCAACATCTATCTATCTATCTAAAGAAATTTATTATATGAAATTGGCTCCCAAGATTATGGAGGCTGCAAAGTCCAGGGAGCTGATGGTGGTGTAGACAGGGAAGAACTATTCCTTCACCCTCTAGGTCCAACTGGCTGGTCGAAGAATTAAGTTGACATCAGACAGAATAACAGGAGAAAATCAAAGTTTAATGACATGCATACATGGGAGAAACCCAGGAAAACTGAGTAACTCAACAGAATGGCCAAAGCCACCACCTTAAATACTATCACCAGCTAAAGACAAAGGAGGATGTTGGGGGTAGTGGTTTTGGACTTCAAAAGGGAGGAAGGCAATTCACATGCAGATGGAAAAACAAATGTTTGATAAACAAATGTTGCCCATGCCTTGCAAAGACAAGGAGAGATGGAGAAGATTAAAAGCCCTTGTTAGGTTCCTCCCTGTCTATCACACCTAGTTCATATTACACTATAGTAACCCACAGTGATAGCTCCTTCCTGGAACAAGCCTTTTATCTTAAATTCTTTTAGGCAGTTAGGGGGACTGCCAAAGTTTCTTGCAGAGTCTTTTTTTTCTTGAAAATAATCAAGTCAAAGAGACACATTTGGGGTGGATGGCAAATTCTGACCTCCCACAGTAGAAATTCCAGTCAAAATCCAAAGGCAGGTGAATATTGATGGATGTCCCTGCTTAAAGACAAAAGGCAGAGAGAGAACAAATTGTCTCTTGCTCAGGCTGTTGTTTTACTCAGGCTTTCAAAGAATTTGATGAGGACCACCCACATTCGAGAGGGCGGTCTGCTTTACTCAGTTTACTAATGTAATTGCTACTCTCATTGGGAAACACCCCCGCAGACATAGCCAGAGTAATATTTAACCAAACATCTGGGCACCCCGTAGCCCAAGCAAGTTGAAGAATAAAATTAACCATCCCAAGTTCATCCCTTGTCAACTTGGCACCAATATGCATCTCCTTAAGTCAGACTTAATCTCCAGATAAAGACAACAGGTCATAATTCTGCTTAATATGATGCACTATCCTTTATACAACTGAAAATGCACAAGCTCTGTCCCCAGAAGAAGATGCAAAATCCATGAGTGATGTTTACTCTTCTCCTTGATATACTATAACTTAAATGCCAGGATGTAACATTAACAATACTTAAATACCATGACATAAAGTCAGTACATCTTATGATACAGGATAAGAGAATAAGAGAATGAAGAAAACATAGACATTTGCCATATATATATGTATAGCATACATTCATGACAAAATGAGGAGGAAATATAGCAATAACAAGTCCTTGTTTCTGTAACTGGTCATGTGGTCATAGCTGGTATTTATACTTACCTTCTTCCACTACTCATTCTGTACTCCCTTTTTCTTTAGCATGCACCTCAGCTGGTAGGAATTCCTTACCTGGTAGAATGATCCAAGTCTTTATTCATTACCAAAATCTGTCTTAGTCTGTTTATGCTGTCATAACAAAATACCTTAAACTAGGTGTCTTAAACAACAGGAAATTATTTCTCACAGTTCTGGAAGCCGGGAAGCTCAAGATCAAGGTACTGGCAAGACAGGTTTCATTCTGAGGCCTCTTCTCTTGCTGGCAGGCAGTCACTATGGCTATCATGCTGTGTGCTAATGTGGTTTCTTTGTTCATGCTTGGAGAGAGACAGCAATCCCTCTCTTCCTCTCACAAGGGCACTAATCCCCAAATGAAGGTCCCACCTTTGTTGTTTGGAAATCTCGGAGTTCCCTGGGTGAAATTTGAAACTGGCCCCCATACATGGAGGCAGGGTGAGACCAAAGAAAGAGGCAGACCACTCCACATTGGTAGGTGGCAGGCTTAATAAACAAGGGAACATACATATGAGGCTCGTCCTGGGTGGCCGCAAGATGAGTAGACCTCTGCACCCACCTGCCAGAATCTTAAGAGTTTACATAGAGGCCTTAACGGGGTTCTGTCATGTACATCATCCAGACAGTCTCAACACATTACTCTCTCAAGGCTGACTCCTTGAAGTGGCTCCTAGTGTGGGCACAGTGGGCAGAAGTTACATTCCAAGCACAGGGGAGGGGATGAGGAACCTCTGATTGCCCAGGTCCAGTTCATGGGTCAACTAGCAATCAAGTCCTCTCAGCGACCTCCTCCGACACCCTCATGACCTCATTTAACCCTAATTACCTCCCAGAGACCCTTTCTCCAATCACCATCACACGGCGGTGGGGGGGCGGGGGTCAGGGCTTCGCTATATGAGTTTTGGGGGACACAATTTAGTCCGTAGCATCATGTCACTGGTCAAGTGATCTGGAGCCCCAGTTAGGGAAAAAACCATGTTACTGCTGAAGATAGTGGGACTGGGAGAGGTGGGGCTCTCCTAGGAGATCTTTGGGCACATGTGCAGGATTTGAGCTGGAAACTCCCCTCATGCAGGTGCTGTGGTGGGCAGAGTTTGGTTCTGTGAGGGGCATAGGCCAATCAGTGTCCTGTGCACATGCATGGCCGGATGTCACTGGGCATCAGTGGGTATCCACAAATCAGGCGCAGACTTGGCCATCAGGGCTTGTTCCTCAGCCACTCCCCCACTTCCACCCATGCTGACTGCAGTTTTCATTGCCTGCCCTGATCAGAGGACATATCAAAACATCTTACAAGAAATTGCAGTGTGACATCAGTGTTTGGGTTTGCAAAGCCTCCTATCCACAAGAGAGCTGATGCGGACACCCCAGTAGGTACCATAAAACTTGACTGAATTCTTTGGAATCCTGAAACTGTCAACAATTCCAGAGCCAACTTGCATTCCTTCCTCCATCTGCCAAACTCATTATTTCTCCATAAATACTAGAATGAAATGATCCCTGACTGAGCAGGAATGCATGCTCTTTCAGGAAGGAGTCAACTTCAAAGACTGACCATGAACTTCCCTCAGGAGTACTTGGACATTCTGATCCCTTCTTTGAGGATCCTGAACAGAGACGTGGTGCTGGAGACCACAGCATCCTGGTGTTTGTGGGTGAGTCTGTGTTGCTCTGTGCATGAGGGCGTGTACTGGAAATGACTTGAGATCCCCCACGACGCAGGGCTCTGAGGCCTCTAGAGTGTGATCTCTTTTTTTTTTTTTTTTTGAGGAAGATTAGCCCTGAGCTAACTACTGCCAATCTTCCTCTTTTTGCTGAGGAAGACTGGCCCGAAGCTAACATCCATGCCCATCTTCCTCTATTTTATATGTGGGACGCCTACCACAGAATGGCTTTTGCCAAGCGGTTCCATGTCCACACCTGGTATCCGAACCGGTGAACCCTAGGCCACCAAGAAGCGGAACATGCGAACTTCACTGCTGCGCCACTGGACCGGTCCCTAGAGTGTGATCTGAGTCTGGATGTGAGGGTCATCAGCCAATAGATTTTCATCACAAACTCATTGTGTTTATGTTCCTCATCCCCCAGTTTCTACTGCTGGATTGTTGTGTTTTCTTCACTTCCAACATGGCATAGGGTATTAACATATGCATCCAAACATAAACATGTTTTCATCATAAAAGAATGAGACAAGTCTTGGCACACGAACATCCTGAAGATCTCAGCAGAATCTCAGAAGGACAAAAGCCTAATAAATGTTTCAACACTGGAAGTCACCATATTCCCCAACTTTACACTTAAAACCTTCTCATGTGGTCAAGTCCCCACGCAGGGGAATCAAATCTCCAAACTCAAGCCCCTTTATTCCACTGTCCTAAACGAAACACAGAAACTGCTTCATTCTACAAGATTCCTTAGTTTGACTCCCAGCCAAGATCTCAGCACATCTCTACCCTCAGCTGGACACTCCCTCAGATGTCAGGACACTTGATGGTCACATATGCCAGGACCAGGGTCTCCCTGAGGAGTGAGGGCATCATCACCCCTGGGGTGATATGGACACAGCTTCCCTTACATTGCATTCCATTCTAGAGGGGCTCCCTACCTATCAGGCCATCTGGCTGATTCTCATGAAACTGCTATCCTACAATCATTTTACTTATATAGGGCTGTGTGTTTCCTCCTGAAAAAGGGACTAGTTCTTTAGTGACGGAACTTTTCAAAGGAATGCCTGGAAAATGTTTTTTTCATTCTAATAACAATAATAACATAAATAGAAGAAATTATACTTCAGTGCACTCTCACTTCTCTTCACTCCTCAGTTTCACTGGATCTAATTCCAAGTCAGGGAAATAGAGATTCAGAGATGGGGTGGGCAGACCTAGGTTTATTAAGACATCCATCCTATAGAGTTAGCTTGTCACAGGGAATTTCCAAACAATATGCATCCGATGTACACCCAAGATGAATCGCTTCAGTCGACTTTTAGCCACTCCAAGCACACATTACGTATAAAGCAGAACACAGAAGATTTGACGGAGAAGGTGTACTGGAGGCTAGATGCCTTACATAGGCAAAACTATATTGCTTGACTTCTCTGTAAAGAGAGAGGAAGATGAAGAAAAACTAAATGGGGGAGAGGTTCCTATATCTGGATTCCTTATCCCCAAACTGTACTGAGTCCCGGCTCCTTAATCTGTGTCCAGTTCCCCACAGATCCGAGAGGAGTGAGGTGAGCTCAGGTTAAGTGAGCTGCAGACCTGGAGGAGCAGTGGACAGGGCTCCCCCACTCCCCCCGATATGAACCCCACGGTGTTTACTGTTCCCCTGCCTAAGAGAAGATTATCTTTCAGAATTTAAATCTATTTGAGTCCAAATACTTATTTAAAAAAACAAACAAACAAAAGTTGGAGAAATTTTTACTAGTTATGGGAAAGCCAGAAGGGTTCTTCTCTGGAAATAATCTTGGAGAAATTTCTTCAGGATGAATAGTTGGGATTTAGTCTTGCCAAACTGCCTCTAGCATGAACTTCATAATTTACAAAGGAAATAGAAAAGGAGTTTTTAACTCACATATTTCACATTAGAATTCCTTAAGGGTATAAATAAGGTATTGAAACGTGATAATACAGTTCTACTACGCTTTTTAATGTTCCTGTGGGAGAACAGACATCCCAATCAAATGTATCTGGAAGTAATAAAAAATTAACTTTTCATTAGTTGAAGGTACAATCCACCTGTCTCCCAAAGCAGCACGGTTTTTAGAAGGCTCATTATCCATACTTGACCCAAAAGATTCAGAAACAGCAAACAAAAACACAGATTGAAATATCTCATTTTTCACATTAAAAGAACTCTCTCAGGTAACTCTGCGAACAAAGATAAAAATGTGAAATTACAATATATTTAGAAAATAATGACATGCAACTTGGAGGGTGGCATCCACACTTGTCTCAAAGGAATTTCAATTGATAACCATTCTCAAGACGTGTGAGATAGAAATAAACGTAAACAAGGAGAAAGGAGATCTAGATTGCACACGAGCAGCAGTGATTTTGTTCTTTGACAGCAAAGCCTGAGACCCCGGCCCGCGAAGTCCCGACCCCGAGCCCGGGGCGCGCAGACAGGGAAGCTGCCTCCTGTGGTCGTCAGGCTGAAATTTCACATTTCCCACGGGCGAGTCTGGCGTTCACATTCTAGTTCTCACCAAACACAGAAAAAGGAGCAAAGTCTTAATTGGCAGACCCGCAGACGTTCCTGATCCAGCCGCCGCCCGCATGGACCCGCACCCGGGTCCGCACACCCCCAGCCGCTTAGCCCCCCGGGCTCGCAGGACACGCTCCCCGAGACGGCGCGTTGCCGTAAATCGTTTTCTATTTTTTGAGAAGGAAACATCTCCGCACTGAATATGCGCGGCGCCTTAACTCTGAGCTTTTACCGTGAAGCATCTCAATCATTGAACTCGAAGCAGGGTGGGCGCAGGGCAACCGCACAGATACCGAAGACATCCCTGGGGATGCGAAGGCGGAGACCACAATTTTCTGGGTGGCAGTACGGGCAGACCGGGAACGCCCCTGAGGGCGGGGCCGAGAGGGCCAGGCCCCGCCCACACAAGCCCCTCCTTTCGGGCCCCGCCCCTCCCGCTCTCGCGTTTTCCTGTCGACCCGGAAGCAGATTTCCCAGATCGCGGGTCCCGTTTCCTGGAGTGAGTTTCAGTGTTTCTACTTCAAACTCGCTCGTTGGTCCCGGTGCTGCGTCCTCCACGAGTGCGGGCTCCCGCGGCCGTGACAACCCCGGCATCCCCCTGTCGCCGTCGCGGGGAGCGCCGCCTAGTCAGGAGACGCTCTGCTGCCGGGTCCGGGTCGGAGTCAGTTTCCGGTAAAATCGCTCGGAGCCCGGTCCACGCCCTGACCTTTCTGCCCGCGATCTTGTCGTCGTCTCCCCTTCCCACCCCGCGGCGGGTCCCGTCCCCACGGGAGGTGGATTCGCGGGCCCTGGAGGGCAGCGCCGGGGCGCCCGCCGTTCCCCGGCTCTGGGATCTTGGGGACCCCAGTCTTCTCCTGAGTCCTCCTCCCTGTCCCCCTGTCACCCGGGGTCCGGCCCTGCTGCTGTCCTGGCCTCCCCTTTGCAGCCACCTCTTGAGAGAGGACCCTGAGCCCCGTGCTGGGGGCGTTCACCCGCCATGTCCTGTGACACCCGTGTTCCTGTGTCCCCAGTCCCATCCTACTCATCCCGTCGATTTACTCTTGTTTCTTTTTACTCTCTCTCTTGGTTTATAGAGTTGAACAACTGGTTCATTCATTTTCAAACCTCTCTTTTTCAGATATGTAAATTTAAAGTTATACAGTTTTTCAAGTTGATAATTTTGGCCCTATTCCGTGGTTTTGACAATATTTATTCTTCATGGTGATGTTGACTAATTGTCAGTGGCCATTGGATTGTATTGTAAGCTTGTTGTTTAAACTGTCTTGTTTTTGTTTGTAATACCTCATTATTGTTTACTTACCTTTTATTCTTACTGTGGTAAGCATATGTGGCCTATTTGATTTGTTCTCTTTTGCAATTAGCTGAAATTTTCTCTGTGGCTGACTGCAAAGTCATATGCGATGGATGCAATGGGTATACTGAAGTCTCTACAATTGGAATAAATGGGGATAGAAAGTCTCTACATTTTGGATCAAGGTGCAATTCGTATTTTCTTGTTTAGATATGTTAAATCTTCAATGCACTTACTCATGGTAGTGCATTATAGACATAATAACTTCAGAGTGTATTGTTATTAAATTCCTTATTAAAGTTTAAGGATTTAACACTTTCTTCTTAATTTCCATGCTTCTATTTGTGTGTTATTTCTAACAAATTGTTATGTACACATTTGTGAATGTCGTATTTTTGTTTTAATTTTTTCTGGGAATATACAATATCCATTTTTCTGCTTTTAATTTGTTTGTTTCTTCATTCAGTAGGTACTTAACCTTACTCAACTTGTTGGAATATTTTTGAATGGAAGTAAAAGTGTTGTTTTGTAGAGCTTCTCTTCAAGGGGTGATACCTGTGAAATTCTTAATGCCTTGTCTGAGATATTATGAAAGACCAGCTGTCATGGTGAAGAGTTTTTTTAAGGTCATGATATCGAATGAGTCATAGAAACTTTAATAGACAATATTAATGTCTTCTTAAGGAGAATGCATTAGAAATAGATGAAGTTAGAGGCAGCAGAAACTCTCATTGAACTCCTAGACTCTTAAGGCTGAATGATCTATGAAAACTATCAAATTTAATGTGAAAAGCTCTTCTTGCCTGGATTTTGTTTAATTGCTATATGGTTTTCAGAATGGCTCA
Source organism: Equus caballus (assembly GCF_041296265.1). NCBI lineage: Eukaryota > Metazoa > Chordata > Mammalia > Perissodactyla > Equidae > Equus > Equus caballus. The sequence goes on from NC_091710.1 coordinate 50,629,047, forward strand.
TTATTTGTTAACTGTGAGTTTTGCGTCTTGCAAAAGAGTTGTTCTAGAATAAGCAGTCATTTTGATTTCCTCTGTAATCCACACATATCGTGGAAACTATCATCTTTTCTCTTTTAAAAAAATTATACGGACTTTTATTTGTGTGCTAATTGTTCTAAAATGCTGACATAAAAATGAGAAGATATAAAAATACATCTGGAAAACAATGTCTTTCAGAGACAGCTCTTGTATTGGTTTATTTAAATATGTTTGTGTGTATGTGTGTCTTGCAGGGAATCTGGCCTCCTAGGAAGAAGGCCAGACTCAGGGACCATGCCCTGCCCCCCAGTGCTCCAAAGCCCCACCCACTCCGAACATTGAGGCTGCAGCACTTTCTCAGCCCTGGCTGTCTTGCTGCACTTCTGTCTCCTTCACCCTCCTGCCTTCACTTCTGGTAAGTGCTTCAGGGATCTTGCTTCGGAGTCTGTTAATTGGCGACTGGATTGGTCCCTCCTTGCCTTCTCTGTCCTTGCAGGTCTGTAGAGTGGCAGGAGTAGTTCCCTGATTCCGGGGCATGATTAGAAATGCTGCGAAGGCTCCAGAGGGTGGGGGCCTCCTCTCTGGCCTTCCATGCTTATTGCGTCTATTCCTAGGCCCCCAAGGGGTCTTAGGAAAATTGTCATTGAGCCTAGGGGGTCAGGGATGCTGTCCCTGGGCCTTGCAGGCAGGCTTGAGGGGTTGCTGGTCCCCGAGATAACTTAGAATATTTTCCAGAGGGTCAGGCAGGCCAAGATGCTTTCACCAAGCCTCCCCTGTCAAAATGGCCATGCCAGGAATGTGGAAGGAAAATTGGGAAATTTGTGGACACTTATTTATGGAAGGGGTGCTGGGAATGCCTTGAAAACATCTGTGTGTTTGTATGTATTTTGTGCACCCTCTGTAGTCTCCTTCAGTGAACAGGACACCCTTCCTGGATAGAGAACGTTGATTCTATGTTTTATAACAACGATGACAATAATCATAATTATTGTAATAATTATAGTCATGATGATTAACAACAACAATGATAATGTTCTTTATGATGAGAGCAATAATAAGAAGAAAGCTAAGGAGATGGAAGCATAGACTATAGACCTTGGTGAGTGAATGACCAGAAACCCAGATCAGGACTCAAGGTGGTGTGAATCAGTTCTAGGTCTGAAATGTGTTCCTAAAGACAAAGGGCAAGTAGCAGGAGAGAAAAAGAAACATCAGGATTGGGGCACAGGTGAAAGCAAGGATTTTTAGAAGATCACCTGTAGATGACACTAGGGGGAAGAAAGGAGCAGGTGCAGGGCCTGCCTGCTGCCCTGCGCCCATCCCGTCCTGGAGCCTGGACATCTGGCAGGAGTGGGGAACCTCCAAGGGAGGAAGGCTGGACGGCTGATCCGCTCCCTGCCCCACTATGGGGAACATTAAGCCCCAGCACTGGCTCCGCCCTCAGTGCTGGCAGCCTTTCTGCCATCTGCTCTTCCCGGGTCCCTCAGTGTCTGCGCATGGCTGTCCACTGTCTCTGCCTGGGGCTCCCGGAAGGCGGCGTCCCCATTCCTCTGGCTGGCAGGTGGAGAAACCAGCCACAGGAACAGGTGCTAGAGAACTTGGAAAATTCTGTGTGGGGAAAACTGGAAATGAAACCCCAAATGAAAAAGGGGACAATAATTATGAACAAAGGAGAGGATGGGAAGGATTTTTAATCATATGAATATTTATAAGCTATGGACACCTTTAACAGTTCAGAGCCAGAGGAAGGTCCCATTCTACCCAGAACAGGCTTTATAAAGAATTCCATGAGATGCTCCATTATAGAAGGATTGTTTATTTAAGGAATGATGTAGTGATAGGTGACAGTCCATTGGCAAGGAAATAAAGGTGAGCCAGAAACTCTTGTTAAAAATGCCATGATGTATGGAATAACTACATAAAGCAGAAAGTTTATGCCAACTTTTTGTTGTAAAAACTCCTCCAGAGGGCCGTCCTGGTGGTACAGCAGTTAAGTTTGCACGTTCAGCTTCGGTGGCCCAGGGTTCGCTGGTTTGGATTTCAGGTGCAGACCTACGCAAGCGCTTGGCAAGCCATGCTGTGGCAGGCGTCCCACATATAAAGTACAGGAAGATGGGCACAGATGTTAGCTCAGGGCCAGTCTTCCTCAGCAAAAAGAGGAGGATTGGCAGCAGATGTTAGCTCAGGGCTAATCCTTCCTCAAAAAAATAAAAAATAAAATAAAATAATTAAAACTCCTCCAAAACAGGCATAGCATATGAATATTCATCACACAGAGATGCTCAAGGTAATGAGTATATCTCTATAGACATGAGTAGGTACACAGATGGAGGAGAATAGCTTTCTATATGGCATGGAAAGGTAAGGCATTTAAACAATGATGTAATAATGTAATAATTCCTGGCTTAATCTCCTCTGACTGGGAACATTGACCAGACTGAAAAATCCTACTACGTATGATGATGAAAGAAAAGTATATCTTTGTATGTTGCAAATAGAACCATAAAGTGTGCCTCATTTGGGGTTTAGCAACGAGACAATCTGTTCACTTTGAAAATCCAATTGAACCCACAATTAGCAATGTACCTTCTGTGACTCTCCCTCAAAGTAATGAACTCATTATTAATTAAGAATGCCGAGACCATCATCACCATCCATCTCCAGAACTCTTTTCGTTTGCAAAACTGAATCTCTGTCCCTCAAATAATCACTCCCCATTCCCTTCTTCCCCCGTCCTCTGGCAGCCCCATTTCTACTTTCTGTCTCTATGAATCTGCCTACTCTAGGTGCCTCATACAAGCAGAGTCATACAGCATTTGTCTCTTTTGGACTGGCTTATTTCACTTAGCATAGTGTCCTCAAGGGTCAGTCATGTTGTAGTATGTGTCAGAATTTCCTTCCTTTTTAGGCTGAATAATACTCCGTTGTATGAATCTGCCACATTTTGCTTATCCATTCATCTCTAGCCTATGGGTTTAACTGAGAAACGTAATATTCATTGAAGTGATTAAAAAGTGTGAAAGCTTTGAAAAATGAGTGATAACTGGACATTTCCACCCCTATACATGACAACAACTTGTTAACCTGGATGAATTGGAGAGGGAAGAAGGGTGAGATAAATCCACTTCCACTAAAAGACACCATTTGTCAATGAAATCTTCTTAAACAGACATTTTTTCTAGAAGATCAGGCAGGCCTAGGACATCCTCCTTGGGCCTCCCCTATCAGCATGGACCTGCCAATACCTCCAGAGAGGGGCGTTCAATATTTCAGCAGGCTTGTCCATGAATTAGTGTCAGCAAGAATGACGCCCATGAATTAATAGGGACAAAAAGAAAAGATTGGAGTGAGAAGAGATGGTGTAAGATGAAGAGAAATGCCTATGAATGGACTCCGCCTTCACCTTGGATTAAAAAGTGATGAGAGGGCAGCGGCTGCAAATAAAGGAGTCCTGAAGTGTTTTATTTACTTTTAATTTAAATTTCAGATCGGGAGATAGTGTAGCATATTTAAATGCTAAGAGGGTGGATCAAATTGAGAGGGAATAGTTTAAGATAAAGTGTTTATTTTGTAAGTAATAACATAAAATTCATGCTATGGCAAGAAATAGCATAATAGGAATAAATAGGAAGTAATAGCAATAATAGGAAATCAAGCTAGAGATAAAGAACCGAGGTGAGATTGAAAGTAATTCCTCACCTGTTATGGGGAGACGGCATGAACCCTGGATGTGAGTGCAGGAACACTTTAACATTTAATGGTTGAAAGCATCTACCTCTAAAATTATCTACTTCATTTGTTCATTTGAAATAAGTCACAAACCGTCTGATGAATCTAAGAGGAAAGACCAGTCTCTGCAAATTCATCGGTCACAGCAAAGGTTTGAAATAATGTTTATTTTGCATGGGAATTGGAATTGACATGTAAGACCTAATAGGATTGCCAGGCATTTTTGAGAAATGACCAAGATGACCTGAGATGCAGCGGCGTATTTACTGTGTCCCTTGGTGGAACTATTTTGATATGGAAACCAGAAATTTTAAGCCGGAAGATTTTATCTCTGCAGGGGTAAGAATTTCACTTAAATGTATAATCCGGTTGTGAATGAGATGGCGATAACACTATTCACTACAGCTGTGTATTAACATTTTATTTATTTTCCCACTAGCCAAAACATAAAGTCGGCTTCCCACTTTAAATGGATAGCTGATAAGTTCTTAATATGTTCTTGAAAGTACTGTGTGGCCAGTGCCCGAACACTCTGCGCCTCCCTCCAGTGACAGTTTATTTTTGTCACATCATGGATTGTTGCAGATTTTCATATTGAATCATCTCCCATTTTATGTGTAAGTCCAGATTTCCTCAGGCTGTTTGAGTTTCACGTCTCTAGAATCCCAGCATGTCTGGTGCCCTCTGTGTCTGTCTTTATACACTTGCCATCTGAAAGCCACATCTTACAATCTGTAAATTTTATTGTGTCTACATGTACTCCACCATCCTCATGTGCTGTTTTTGACTATTTGTATCTCTTTTCCATCTTTGTCTTGAATCTATTTCATTACTTTTAACTGTCTCCTCTGAGATTCTGGATCTGTGCTGGCCGATAGAGTACCCGCTAGTCACATGTAGCTGTTAAATTTAGATTAACTAGAGTTAAATAACCGAAGTTCAGACCCTCTCAGGTGTTCTGTGACCACACGTGTCTATTGGATGATGCGGATGTAGAACTCTTACTCCATCTCAGAAAGTTCCATTGAGCGCATTGAGCTACAGCTTATGTTTTTATTCTACTTTTTCGGTTTATAATGATTTATTTCCTGCTTCTCTATTAATTCCCTCTTATGGGTTTACTCAAATGACTTTTTCCGTTTTATTTCTTTAACTTTTTAAGGTAGATGCTTATATCATTTATTTAAACCCTTTTAAAACTTACATATTTAAGACAAAAAATTTTCTGTGAATATCATTTTAGCTTTGTTCCATTCATTTTATATAATATGTTCAAGTATTGTTATTATTTTTCATAATGTGTTTTTTTTCTTTTTTCTGAGGAAGATTAGCCCTGAGCTAACATCTCTGCCAGTTTTCCTCTATGTTACATGTGGGTTGCCACCACAGCATGGCCAACGAGTGGTATAGATCCATTCCCAGGATCTGAACCCGCGAACGCGGGCCGCCAATGTGGAATGTGCTTAACTTCACCACTGGGCCATGGGGCTGGCCCCCATAATGTGTATTTTTAAAAATTTATGCCAAATTTATGTAAAAGACATTTTCCCCTTAATTTTCAGTTAGCATATCACGTCTTCTATGGTTGCCATTATTTTCTGATCATACTTCATTGTGTATAGGATGTTGTAAATTCCTTTTTTAAAACTGTGGGGTTTTCCTCCATCTTTGTCATGAACCATGTTTGCAGGGCCTGCTGTGCTCTTCAGAGGTGGGCCTTCTGTTTCGGGGTATGATGCTTTCACGTATGAAATTGTAGAATAATTATAAACTGAATTCTACTTTTACCATTTCTGGATTTCTTTGGATGTGCAGGATGTTAAAATCAGGAAAGGTTGGATTTTGATTTGTGATCCAATGTGAGGTGATAGGCTTTTTCATTTACAGTATTAAATTGAAAGATACATTTGTTTCAGTTTTATACTTTCTTCATATGTGAAGCTTTCTTCTTGCACTCTGTGCCTTTGCTTTCCAGTCTGTGCTGCTAGGATGGAGGAGGCAAGAAGGCAAGCCTGCTTTGGTTATGTCAACTTGTAAACTGCTTTCTTAGCACCTGGAGTGGTGCCCAGCCCATCACTGGTGTGGAGACTGAGAGCTCACTTAATACATCAATTTTCCAGGTTGCATTTCTGAAAAGAAAGAAAGGACGGGTGAATAGGTATAGATATCAGTGATATTTATTGGCAGATCTGTTGGAGAACGTGGTTTTGGGGGAAACGAAGTTCCCTGATGTGCACCCCGGAACTAAGCAGCTGTGTCCCAATAGCCTAGGAAGGGCTGGGAAACCTTAATGGTTAGCAACGCCCTAGCATATTAAGGTGATAACGAAGAAGCAGAAGGGCTTCCTGGAGGCTTTTTGAGAGATGTGGAGGGAGAGGCTAAGCTGTGCCGGCACCAAAGATGAGTCGCTATTCCTGCTCCTGCGAGCCGTTGGTCAATATCATGTTGTATGAAGTTATCACTTAGAATAACTTAGAACCGTTAAGTAGATTTTGTCCTAAAGTTTGCCTGTAGTCCTAGGTTATTAAAAATACGTTTAATTTCTACCCAATGAGACAGAGTTTTCTGTTGACTCCACACAAGGGTCCTTAGGAAATGTTTGCTTTGACTGCCTTCTCGTAATACCTGTCCTTTCTTGTCACTGGCACAGTCTCTGTGTGACCATTAAATTATTGTTAGTCCATCTCTGGGTTATACTTACAAGTCTTCTCTGAATCCATCTCTCGTGATATTTGAGGAAGAGTTTCCTTGCTTCTAAGATTAAGGGTTGCAGTTAAAGGGAACCTGGAGATTTTTTAGCTATTCTGCATTATCATTTCGTTGAGTGACTGTCATCTCTTATTTTCCTTGAGTTTTGATAATGATCCTCAAAGCATTCTTCATCTGTGAATTACAGACTCTATGGGGTACTTTTATTTTTGTTGCTTTACATATGTTTTTGCAGAGTTTTCCACAAATTCACAAATTCCTTTTTTCGTATGTTAATACTTTATTAAATTATACAATTATTTTTGCCTCATTTCCTTTGTTATCTTTATCAGTAAGTTGGATTTTATAGGTTGTGGTCTTTAACAGCTTTCACTTTCTCTTTAATCTTTTCAGTAATTTTTACTTAATCCTTTTTCCTTTTGCTCCTTTTAAAGCCTGTCATTCACATAAATGAGTGACTTTTAGCATTGTCTGTTTTCCTTTCTCTAATCTACCAATGTGGTCTCTTTTCTTAAACGGCTTTGTTTTACTTTTGAAAGTTTTGGAGCTCTGCCAAGTCATTTTTCTTTCTTCTCTTGTTTTATAATCTCTTACTTTCATTCTTGTAATTCTGCTTTGAAGTCTTGTTAATTAAGATATTTAATAATTTATAGTCCATCCATTACTAAAATTATTTGATAATTTTTAAGTGATATTCTGCTGCAAAGGCAGAGGGTTGCTTGAATATTAATAGTCAATTACTTTTTCACTCCTACCTCTTATACTTTAACCTTTTTAATAGTTAATGCACTGGTTATTTTTTTTAAGTTGTTTTCATTCAGTTGACTTCTCCTTAAGTTGCATGAATTCACAGCAATAGAGTGGCGAGAAATACATGTCAAGGATGCGCTCTAGCAGGAACTCTTCCTGGCTCAGAATAGTGACTCTTTAGCCTAGGACACTGGGAAAGTTTGGGACCTGGTTGGGGTCTCCATAATCTAAGAAAAACCAGGAGCCAGCCTGGTGGCACGGTGGTTAAGTTGGCACATTCCACTTCGGCGGACTGGGGTTTGCTGGTTCGGATCCCAGGTGTGGACATACGCACCGCTTGTCAAGCCATGCTGTGGCAGGCATCCCACATGTAAAGTAGAGGAAGATGGACACGGGTGTTAGCTCAGGGCCAGTCTTCGACAACGAAAAATAGCAGGATTGGCAGCAGATGTTAGCTCAGGGCTAATCTTCCTCAAAAAAATAAAAGGTCAGCTACTGAGGGGCTGCTTTTTATTTCTAGTTCTCACACACTCATGACCTTCTCTGCTGCTTGCCACTTGGAAGCGTGGACAAAGCACAGTGACACCTAGGTACATTCTTCCTTCCCACTAGTAGAACTGTCCTGTTTCATATGTGTGGAGTTTCCCCATATATCCCTATATTTCCTTAGAAGAAAATTTCTAAAGGTAAAAAAACGTAATTTTCCCTGAAGTCAAAACCTAACATAAGCCCGTGGCCAGTGTCTGATTAGTTTTCCTACATCTTCCTTCCCTCTCCTTGGATGCTCCCTATGCTTTGGATAACTCAGTCGGGAAACTGTATTTATGGAGTGTCTCTTGGGCATTGTGAACTGTCCTGGATATTGGCTGCCCTCCCCAGTTATCAGATCCTTGCATTAATCTGGGTCTTCTCTTTCAGATCTGACTGACAGCTCTGTCCTCCCTGCTGGGTGACTCACAGAGGAAGAGAGGAGGAGACAGTGCCCAGAATCCAGCCGTCACCCTCAGACTCTTAAACAGCTCTCCAGTTCCTCAGACACTTCAAGTCACCCTAGAAGGCAGAAGGTTCAAATTCTTCCTCACGATACATGCATACAAGTAGCAGAGAGCAAAGCTTGGTAACCCCCTTGGCACTGCCTGCCTCTGGGATGCTGAAGGCATTCTCGTTCCTGTGCATTGCAGAGAAGATTCAAATTTCTAGGTATGGACCAATGTCCCGGGGGAAGGGTGTTCTCACTAGTCTGAGAGGAGCAGGTACCTCAGAGCTCAGGGTAGAGGCAGGTATTTGAGGGGCGTAGAGCAGAGGGCCCAGTGTAAGTGCCCTAAAAGAGCAAATTGGTCTAAGAGCTCAGGGCACAATTGGAGCAGGGCATCCAGTCTCTTTCTGGCTTTGTGGCCATGGAGGGGGACAGCAACGGGCAGAGGTGAAACCTTGGGCTCTCCTCAGTTTTGGAGTGAGTGTCATTTTTCTCCCTCTACAGAGTTTGTAAGCTTTGGAAGATGCTAGTTGAACATTCTGCACTTTGGAGACATGGAACTGACACCTTACAGGGTATGTGTGGGCTCTATTTGGGGAAATGCTTGAGAGTCTCTGTGGTATCTCTGGGATGGCAGTTCTCACACAGAACTCATCCTGGGTTCCTTGGAGGGGGTGTATATCATGGCATAGTGGAGGGGTATGTGTAATGGAGGGGGTATATATGGTGGCATAATGAGGGGTATGTATGGTGACTCAATGGAGGGAGTGTATATGCTGGGTCAATGGAGGGGCCGTATATGAAGACTCAGTGGAAGGGGTATATATGTTATCACAGTTGAGGGGATATATGTGATGGTTCAGTGGGAGGGGTGTCTATGATGCCTTAGTGGAGAGGATATATATGTAAGATAGCACAATGGAGGAGATATGTGTAATGGCTCAGTGGAGGGGGTGTATGTATATAGATATGATGGCACAGTAGATGAGGTGTATGTAATGGCTCAGTGGAGTGGGTATATGTGATGGCTCAGTGGAAGGGGAATATATATATATATATATACACACACATATGATAGCACAATGGAGGAGGTATATGTAATGGCTCAGTGGAGGGGGTATATGTATATAGATATGATGGCTCAGTAGAAGAGGTATATTTGATCCTTCAGTTGATAGTGTCCAAGGGCCCTGAGCATCAGTCATTCCCCTCCCTGACTCGAATTGAAGGCAGTTGATTTTAGTCTGTTGACCATGGCAGTGTTTGCTGTCGCAGGGAAAGGCCCCTGCTGTGAGATTTCTCTTCTGGAGATGCCCAAGGTCAGGGTTCCGGTCGCTGGGTGTGAGAGGCTGGTCTGAAGCACGAATGGTTCTGAGATGATTCCAGCTTCAATGAAGGAAGTTAGGTTTCCCACCTGACTAAACTCTAGCTATGAAGAAACTCCCAGTCACCAAACATCCCCAGTCCCTGACAAGTCAGGGATTTGAGCACAGAAGACAGGCAGAGCAACATTAAAATTACACAAATTTCATTTTCTAGCTGTGTAACTATTAGTTTACTAAAGTTTTTTGAACCTCTACTGTTCATGTCATTTGTTAAAAATTAGTAAATTATAAGCAGGTTTATTGTGAGGATTAAGTAAGTGAATATATGTAAATAAGTACAGAGTCACATTTGATCCAAATTTATCTTTTTTTTCCCTTTTATGGACCTCAGATACAAATGGGTGAGTTAATCCTACTTTTGTTTATGACACACTATCATCATTTTTCCATGAAATGCATTTAATTATTATTGGTATTTTAGGAGAGAATTTGCTTTCTCTCTGTGTATATACATATATATGCATGTACATATACATATACCTGTGTGTTGGTAAATACTGAAACCCAGGGATGTTGCAGCTAATGAGGATTAATACAGAACCGGATTTGGAGGATTACTGCTACCACTAGGCTAAACTATCAGACGAAGCATCTAGATTTTCTCCTAAACCCCAGCACTCCCTATTATCTGAGTGTCCTTGACCTAGAGCATCGAGACATACATGAGAATAATGTTATGACTCCTATACTCCTGCTACTTTCTCATGCAGGGGATCTTAAGGACTGGACTGGCAGGGTGGGTACCATTGACCCCTCCAAATGGAATAAATCCTTGAATTAATTAACTCCATCATACAATAGATTCTTGGTTGCTTGATATCCAGGTCCATGGGGGACAGATCTAAACGTCAGGACTGAGGGAGAGCAGGAAGGGAGTGAGGCTCCAGAGGGCTGCCGTGGATGTTGGAGGACTGCTGCTAGTGCATAAGGCAAGAATAAGGAAACCTGAGAGATTCCACAGTGTTTTCCTACAGGTGGAAACCAAAATCTCCATGTGGCATGAGTCAGGGATCACTCTGCTTTAGAGTCACAGAGGGATTGCGTAAGGCTGGATGCTATAGGCTAATTAACATATAAAACTCAATAATTTTGATGTTCTTATCCATACGATAGCTGTATTTCTGTGTTTTTTATTATCAACTATAGTTAGTCATAGTCGTCTTACTATTGACCCTGGGAGGGGAGGAGAGTCCTCTGTGTCTTTCTCATAGAGGGCACTGCATGTTTTTTGATTAGGCCAGGGGGTCAGACCCAGGTCGTTTGGGTCTGGACATGACAAGTGGGTCATGACAGTCCAGTCCAGTGCACAGGACTGGAGTCTCATGGCTTCTTTCTCCTTCCTCAGCTTTGCCTGCTTAATGCTTGGACCGCCTGTGAGTGAAAACCCAGAGAAAGACAGCTTCCAACTGAGTTATTGACAATGCAGCCACTGGTGAGTAAGGAATGCCTCTTTCTACTGAAGTGACATCCTAGTGCCATTAGATGGGCAAGTGTTTCCTGTTGGTGTGGATGTTCTAAGTGCAGTCAGGTGGCATTCAGGCATTTGAGCTCTAGTGAAGTTTCCCCAGGATACAAGAATGTTTATAATGGATCAGGATCTCCTTGATAACTGATATCCTTCCTAATGTGGCACTCATTTAGCCTCCATTAAGGTTGTATATTTGCAGAAGAGATGAGAGAAGTTTTCTTTCTCTAATTCAGTCCACAGCCTCATTTGGAAATAATTTACTCATAAATCATGTTATTGGCTCTCATGGTCTAAGGGTTGTGGTGAATGCAGATGAGAGAGATGAGTGAGGAGCAGAACATTACAGTCCAGCAGGGAGGCAGTGATTTCATCAGGTGAGTTCAATTAATCCAGTGTTACAGGTCCTGGGTGAGGACTCTGATGTGTTGAAGGGAACATGAGAAAAGTTTAGGCCACAGAAGTCACGAGGAACCATTTATTTATTTTTTTCCTATTCTAAATTTAATATTTTGATAGGACATATTTGCACTTTTAGAAACTTCTTAAAAAGATAACCAGAATTCTCATTATTATTCTTGTCCCCAGTCACGCATTTTTCTTTTTTGTAACCTTTCTTTTCGCATTTGGTAACTGGCGTTACTGTACAGGGAGCATTACTTCCTTAAGTGTGGCTGTGCGTTCAGGAGAAGGCGTAAAGGAAGATTTAATAGCCTGTGGAAATTTTTCAGGAACTAGACAGAATAATCAATCAAGAGGCTTCTTGTATCCGTTAGCAGAGAGACAAGATAAAGACAAGAGAGGGGCCGGCTCCGTGGCCGAGTGGTTAAGTTCGCGCGTTCCGCTGCGGCGGCCCAGGGTTCAGATCCTGGGTGCAGACATGGCACCGCTCGTCAGGCCACGTTGAGGTGGCGTCCCACATCCCACAACTAGAAGGACCTGCAAGTAAGATATACAGCTGTGTACAGGGGGGTTTGGGGAGATAAAGCAGAAAAAAAAAAAAGATTGGCAACAGTTGTTAGCCCATGTGCCAATCTTAAAAAAAAAAAAGACAAGAGAGAGCGGTAACTAGTGTTTGAGGTCCCAGAGGAAATTGGGAATGGGAGTCCTCGTACCACAGGAATGGGCAGGCTAGGACTGTCCTTCATTACAGCCATCTCCGAGGTCGCTGGCTTGTGCTGCTGTACAATCTGACCTTACAGTTAGTTCTGAACACCTGAGTGCTGTAGAGTTGAGAGAGACTAATGACACTAAGTTCTGTATGAATCTTGTTCAGTTCTAAGGAATGCTGAGATTGCTTCAAGGTTCTTGGACATTTCAATGAGTAGTAGACTAATAACTTGCATTTAATACATGTTTACTTAGATAGGATGAATACATACATTCGTACGTTAGTTCGTTGGATCTGTCAACACTGATAACAGGTTATTAAACCATTTCATAGCTGAGGAATCTGAGGTTTATCTGTGGGAATAGTGTAACCATAGTCATGGTTTAAATGTGGCAAATCATGGTTATTGTTTGCCTTGGGATGACTCTGTAAAGTTACTTGACATTAATCAGAAAGAAAATTTTAGTTATGAATTTTCAAGGGCAAATTTTATAATCACATGTCTGGAAGTCGTGATTACAAGTTGATTGGAAAATTTCCAGGGAATACCACACCATACTTCATGTGATATTACTTTATAATAAAGTTTTCTTAATTCAGACTGTGTTATCTCTGTGATGTGTCTGAAAGGCAGATGCCAGCTCACACTGAGACTGAACTGAGGGGAACCCCAAACTCGGTTTGATCTTCCTACATATCCAGCTCTTCCAGCCCCTTCTTCAGTGCTGTCATCTCAGCCCTCCCACTCCAGACATTGGTGGGGATTGGTCTGTCTAAACCAGAATATCCATGATGTTTTAGGAATCAGTGACGTTTGAAGATGTAGCTATAGACTTCACCCAGGAAGAGTGGGCCCTGCTGGACACATCCCAGAGAAAGCTGTACAGAGATGTGATGCTGGAGAACGTCAGTCATCTGGTCTCCATGGGTGAGTCTGTCAAGATTTATGTTTATAGATAGGTAGGTAGGTATTTATTCATTCAGTCAGTCAACAAGTATCTAGAACAGCTTCTCCATACACAGTCCAATCTCTGCCCTGATTCTTTCATAGACCTTATAACTACATGAAAGAAAGTGGTTTCTTTACATTTTATTCATATCTACTTTGTCACCCTAGAATGTAGTCTTGACCACAATTTAATATCTTTCTTGCTTCTCAATTTCTAATACTCAGAGCAAAACTAGGATCTCAGTGAATATTTTTGAATGCATGAATAAATTGATTAAATATTTTCTAAATAGTTATCCTGCTCTAGTCATTATGCTGAGGCTTGAGACCAGAGGAGTGAAGATAATGGAGCTTTGATTATTCTTGTGCAGCTTATGTTTATTTGCGTCTGTTTGAAAATAATACTCAACCCACTGTGGAGACATTCAGTTTCTTCATTTTTGTAAAGACTGAGGATTCTGCATTCTGTCCTTGAACTTGGGCATGGATATCAGCATCCAGAGGTCCTCACAATTTTGGACACACAACCCAGATTTCTTCCTGGTCTGGTGAAGGACCTTCAGTGTTTTCTCTGTTCAGAGTTTTGTTGCCTGAGCTGAACTTCACTGTTCTCCTCATTCTTCCTCAGTAGCCTGTCTTGGACTTGATGATAATGCAGGTTGTTACCTTGGAACTCAAAATCCACCTGCCTTTGTTGCATGAACAGGGTATCAGCATTGCAAATCAGACGTGATTTTCCACTTGGAGCAAGAAGAGCTGTGGAGTGAAGGAACAGGATTTCTCCAAGGCCAGAGTCCAGGTAGGGAGCAGGGACCTGTGCTTCAGTACGTGGAGGTGCCTGTCAGTGACTGAGCACGTTCTTAGAAATACCAACTCAAGATTTTGTTAAGTGAGTGACATTTTCTAAAATGTAGGTGGAAGACATTGGAGCAGAATGGTTCAGGTGTTGTCATTATTCCTTGCATATGTCAATCACAATTCACATGTCCTCCTGCCATTGTCTTTGGCTTTAGAGAAAGGAATATTCATGTTCTTATTGAAGTTAAACTTTCACATAATAGCTGTTGTCCCTATCCTCCCCTTTGAATGTTTTCCCTCTCTTGACCTACCTAGCATCTTACCTCCATTTTACTTTTTTCATATTTCTGTCCTGAAAATCTTTACTAATTATCAATGTCCTATAATGTTTTTCTTCTTTCTAGATTATTCCCCATTGAAGTGTCAATTTTTGAAACATACTCACATGGGTTTTGGTACTTTTCAACATTTTCATCCCCCTAATGCCATTCTAAATGTTTATTTTTTTCAATTGTTTTAGGCAGGGAGAGTGGCCTTAAAGAACAAGAAATGATAGACACACAGCATATCAGCAGGAAGGGCTCATCTGCAAACATGCCAATGGTAAGTTTCATGGGTGTTTCCAGGTTGTCCAGTGAAAGGCCTGGCAGTGGGAGGTTAGTAATTGAGCACAGTAGCCTGAGTTAGGTTGGGATTAAGTTCTTTATGAGAAAAAACTTGGATAGTTTCAATTTAGTGAAGAAATTACTCTGATCTCAAAACCATAACCTGAGATCTGAAATGAAAGGACAGCTGCATAAACATTGCTCATATGCCTAGTCTTTGAGACATGTTGAAGCCTTCAAAGTTAATCTGTAAGCTCTGCAATTGTTACGCCACAAAAGAGAAAATCTTTGTGTATGCAGGAGAGTAACACGTGTATGCAAATGGCATTGGAAATAGTTTAATTGGAGGTTATCATTGAATGATAAGTTTAGAATTCATATGTAAAGGAATGAATGAATGTATGTGAGCAAGCCATTAACAGCCTTTTATCTCCTTCCCTAAAGCAGAAATCTCACACTCCAGAGGATCCCTTTGAACGTAATGATTTGGGAGAAGATTTCACTCATAGCTCCATGTTGACTCAACATTCGTTAACTCACATGGAAAAGAAACCCTGTATCAGCAAACTGTGTCAAAAATCCCTTAGTGACCAGTCATGCTTGAATCAACATAAGCAGATTCTCTCTAGAGGTAAATCCTGTGAGTGCCATCTGTGTGGGAAAGCCTTTAGTAACTGCTCTAGCCTTAGACGACATGAGATGACTCACACTGGAGAGAAACCGTACGAATGCCATATCTGCGGGAATGCCTTTATTCAAAGCTCTGACCTTAGAAAACACAATCTAACTCACACTGGAGAGAAACCATATGAATGTCACCTCTGTGGGAAAGCCTTCAGTCAGTCGTCTAACCTCAGACAGCATGAGAGAACGCACACTGGCGAGCAGCCATATGAGTGTCATCTATGTGGGAAAGCCTTCAGTAAATGTTCTGCCCTTAGACGACATGAGAGAACTCACACTGGAGAGAAACCATATGAATGTCAGCTGTGTGGGAAATCCTTCAGTCAGTGTTCTGCCCTTAGACGACATGAGGGAACCCACAATGGAGAGAGAATCATGAATGCCCTCAGTAAATATTCTGACCTGAGATGACATGGTATTATGATTGTAATGAATGTAGAAGAAACATCAATCATAGCTTTAACATTGAAACACATCAGAGGACTTACACATTGAAGAAACACTGTAATCAATGTGGAAGATCCTTCAGTCATCCTTTCAATGCTCAAATTTATATGGAAGAGAATCCATATGTGTGAGAAAACCTTCTGTCAGTGGTCTTACCATAGATGACTTGAGAGAACTCACACTGTAAATATAAGGAATGTAGATATTTTAACCAACAGCCCTAAACTTTAAACACACTAGAGGACTCACACGGGGAGGACCCCTGGGTCTGTGGTCAGTGTGGGAATACTCTCGTTTATAATTTATGGTTAAACAACATGAGCAGACTCCACTTGGGAGAACTCCTAGGCCTGTAATCATTGTGAACAAATATGCAGCCAAGTACCAGGCATAGTGAGCACAGGAAAACTCAGTGAAAGAATAAACACTAAAAGAGGATGTGGGAGGATGAAGCCTCTTTGGGAATATCAACTAATTCATACTGAAGAGGCAATTCAATGAGAAATCATGAGAAACCCGTAATTTGTAGACAAGTGATTCACTGAGAAATCATGAGAAACCCTTTAGTCATAGGGTGACATTTATGGCCCATGTGAGAATTCAGATATGCCAAACACTCTCAAGGTCCTGAAAGAAGGAAAGTCTTCAAAGATCACTCATTTCATACACAGGTAACAGTGAAGTTCTACACTGAGTGACAGCAATCCTAAAATCACAGTGGAGAAAGCTGCAGCTGAATTTCACATCAGAAAACAAGTCTAGGAGAAAAGAAAAAGTGTGGGAGAGTCTTTTAGCATACAGATAACACAGAATTTTGAGAAAATATTCATAGGAAAAATTCGGCATATAAATACAAGATAGTAAAGCGATCTGGGATGACTGAATACCGAATTTTGTAAGAAATTAATAGATTATTACTTGTAAATATTTAAACAATAAACAGCACTGTTGAAAAGTCTCATATGTTGATGAAGTTCTAGTTTTCTTTATGCAGCTGTGAACACACAGATCTGGGTCTGCACTCCTTGGGATGTGGGTTAGCGATTCAGCCCAAATCTGAGAATCCCTTTTCTCCCACAGCTCCTTCCACACAGCTCAGCTCTGTTCATTCTGACTTCCCACCAACATCAGCTGTCTCTGTCCATGCCCTGGTTGTGACACAACAGGGACTTCATTCTGCTTGACAGGTTTCTCAGTGTGCTATGACCCTGGCCTAGCTGCATCTTAGGGACAGTATTCTTGACTTCTAATATAAACCGCTGGGTTGTCTCCAGCCCTGTCTCTGCCCCTAGGCAACTACGGGGGCCAGAGAGACAGGCAGCTCTGCCCTCCCAGGCCAAGAACAAGCCTTGGATTTTTTCCAGCAAGCCTCTGAGTTGAACTAAGTAGGGGCAGGAGTTCATGCCATGACCCCATCCCACGTCTAACTCTGGTAAGTCCTGAGTTATGCTCCTGCTTGTTCCCCAAAAAGAGCCACTGCTGTACTCCCCCACAGCAGCCCTGAAAAGAAAACTCCAGCCAGATAAAGTCTCCTAACCCATCAAACACCACATACCTCCATCATTAAGTTAATGTACTCTTCCCCAACAAAATAAAAGTTTTCAAAAAGGCAGTCTCCCCTGCTTTCCTCCTAGCACTTGGAGATGAATTATCCTTCAACAAACTTCCATACTGAACCTAAAACTCAGGGGGAAGTGCTCTCAAGAGATAACTCATCTGATCTGTGCTCTTCCCAAGCTCTCACAATGCAAAAATCATAACCTGAGGCCAGTTCATCTCTGGGTGAAATTGATACATCACTATTTTCAAAAATCTCCACAAGTGATTCTACTGTGCAGCTGGCGGGGGAACAGTCACGTCAGGTGTAAGATGATGAGCAACCAGAATTCAACATCTTGGTGCTCAGACTGGAGAGGCAAAGGCTGCATCTGGCAGAGACACATGGAGGTGCAAACCGTGTTTAAAGGGAACAAATTAGGGATTAGAAGTTCAGACCCGGAGAGAGACCCCAGGTTCTGACTTCCCCTGTCACAGCCCATGAGCCCTTGTTACTAAACCTCTTTCTGTGACTCAGTTTCCTCAGGTCTAAGGTGGAAGTAAGCTTAGTCCCTTTAGAGTTGAAGAGTTGTAATGAGTACTGTTAATGAGTTGATACTGTATACACCAGGTTGTTATTGCAGGTGGAGGCATTTTGTGTTTGCAAATAAAGAATATCTTATTTATAAATTAACTTGAGATCTAGTTATACCATGCCTCCTTATCTCATTTTTATATGAAATATTTCATAATCGCTGAAAAATATAATTGGTTTGTATTATTACATCTAATCTGCTTAAGACAATATGATTTACCCCCAAGCTCCAGTTGACTCTAGCTGTAATCCTGAATGACGACTAGCACAGGGATCTTTGTGTTCATATGGAGGGCATGCATGCCTTTTGTTTGTCTTGCTGAATCACTGAATTTAAGTGTTCCGATTCTTTTAGTGCCAGAATTTTGGAAATTCTAAGTGAAATTGAGCCAACTATCCTGTATATTAATGGAAAAGGATGGTGATAAGGTACCAAGACCATCCAATGTGGAAAGGACAGTCTTCTTAAATGGTGCTGGGAAAACTGGATCTCCACATGCACAAGAAGGAAGATGGACACTTACCTTGCACAATATACAAAAATTAACTCAAAATGGATCAATGATAACAGCTAAAACTATAAAACTCTTATTAGGAAATGGAAAATTTCATGACAGATTTGACAATGATTTATATAACACCAAAAGCACAGACAATAAAATGAAAAATAGATAAATTGGACATCATTAAAATTAAAAGTTTTTGTCAAAGGACACTAGCAAAAGAGTGAAAAGGCAACTCACAAAATGGGAGAAAATATTTTTGAATCATACATCTGATAAGGGATTAACAACAGAATATATTAAAAATTCCTACATCTCAACAACAATAAAAAACAATCCAATTAAAAAATGGACAACAGATCTTAATGGAGATGTTATTAAATAAGATATACAAATAATTATGCATAAACTAGTAAAACATTTCTTATCTAAAACTCTTGAAAAAGGAGATTAAAGGCCAAAATGCTTGACTTTGGGAAGGATGGCTTTATAGTGCAACTTGAGAAATTTTTTGTTATGGTAAAGTTTACATAAAAATAACCAGTTTAGGGGATCAACCCCATGGCCTAGTGGTTAAGTTTGGCATGCTTGGCTTTGGTGGCCCGCTTCATATCCCAGGAACAGACCTACTCGTTGATGGCCATGCTGTATTGGTGACCACATACAAAATAGGGCAAGATTGGCACAGACAGTAGCTCAGGGCAAATCTTCCTCAAGCACAAAGTAGAAGATTGGCAACAGATATTAGCTCAGGGTGAACCTCAGCACACACACACACACACACACAAATTAACCTTTTCAGGCATTTTATAGAGTAGGATTCAGTGGCAATAAGTACAATTAAATGGTGTGCAACCATAATCTCTAGTACTAAACATTTTCATCACTCTAAAGGGAAATCTCATAACCATTAAGCAGTCACTCCACATTCCTCCTTCCCTAAAACCCTAAAAATCAATAATCTACTTTCTGTCTCTGGATTTGCTTGTTCTGGATACTTCATATATATGGAATCATAGAATACATGAACTTTTGTCTCTGGCTTCTTTCCTTTAGCTTGATGTTTTCAAGGTTCATCCACGTCATAGCATGCATCTATAATCTATTGCTTTTTATTGCCTGAATAATATTTTACTGAATGGGTGTACCACTTGTGTTTATCCCTTTATCAGTTGATGCACATTTGGTGGTTTTCTCCTTTTGGCTGTTGTGAATAACACTGCTGTGAATATTCAAGCCCATATTTTTGTTTGAACACCTGTTTTCAATTCTTTAGGTATATACATAGAAGTGGAACTGCTGGGTCTTATGGCAATGCTATACTTAACTTATTGAGGAGCTGCCAGACTGCTTTCCACCGAGGCTGCACAGTTTTGCATTCCCACCGGAAATGGAGAAGGGTTCCAGTTTCACCACATTCTCCTCCACACTCATTTCCTCCCCACTGCACATGAAAACAAAAGCAAAACAAACAACCCCAAACAAAAACAGAAAACCCTCATCAAAGTAGCATTTTTCGTAGTAGGCAAAAAGTGGAAACAGCTAGATTTTATGTAGAGAATTGAGCACTTGTAAACACGCAGAAAGAGTCTTCTTCTTCTGAGTTGGGAGCCCAGCTCGCTTCCGCTGCACCGTTCTGCTCTCAGTGAAGATTTGTTCACACTCTCTGTGCTGCTCCCCATTGGACACGCTCCGTCTAATATCACACACCTGCAGTGGTAGCCTGGTTGAATTATTTCATTTGCCTCTTCACCCCTAACAAGAGGGAGATGGACAAATAGGAATGAATATCGCAAATGGCACTTCGGAAAAGAAGAAATGTAGCGAAATGAGTTGAAGGAGAGGGCTCTCATTTTGCAAATCGAGATTATAAAACCTACCCTTGATACCAGATCTCTTAATCTCAAACTCATGTGCCCGATTAGCAGTGAGCCAATCACTGAGACATCTGTGCTTGGAGATGGAGAAAGCTTTATTCAAATTGGCCAAAACAAAAAGGCAGGTTCTCTTAAATCCACCTCAAGGAGAGAAGAGAGCAGGGGGTGTTACAGAGCTAAGGGATTTGGCAGGAGGAGTTTTGGAGAAACAAAGAGATAATCTGTGTTTCTTTCACTGCAGATAAACCCTCTGGCAATCTGACTTCTGGGCGTCAGTGGCAGCTGGGGGCTGGTTATCTGGTGATGTAATTTACTTGAAGACATTCTTTTTCTCATGTAAAATAAACTCATAAATCCCTGTGGCCCTTGAGTCACCCCTCAGGTTGAAAAAACCCAGCAAATTGACAACATTAACTTGATTTCATCTGTGTCTGTGTTGGGAACAAGGTTGAAAGGTGATCTTATTGAATGTTTACAGCAACCCTCAGGCACCTGGCCTCCCCCTCAAGGTTGTTGTCAAAATTGGAATAGGTCCTTAAATAGATAACACAGCAGTGGATCTTATTCTCAGTGCTGTACTTGGTCCCCTCACTAATCTCACAGTAGCCCTGTGAGTCAGATCCCATTACCATCCTTTCTACATACAGATGATAAGGAGACAGAGGACGTTTAATGAAGACACACCCTAGACCCCTGGATGAGGGATAAAACAGGCAGGGTCTCAAACTCAGGCAGCCCAGATCCAAAGCAACTTCATTACATCTTACAGGGTGTGGACATTAGTACTCCCCATTTTGGTTCAAGATGACTTCAGATCACAGAGGGGAGGAGCTGGGTGGGTCTCATTTGGGCCACTTCCGGTGAGTGATGCTCACAGAAAGAAAACTGTTAATGTTTCTATCTCTTTAATTTATTTGAACTTTTCCTATTATAGGTATATTCCTTGATGGAAAGGCTTTCGGGAACTTAGTTCATTTCTCAGGGTAAAACATGCTTTACAATTCTCCTTGTATCATTGTTTATTCAATCCATGGAGACAATGTTCAATCATAGGAGCTAGGACATAAGAGCTGGAACTCTGATTTCTATTGTCTCACCTCCTTCATTCTCAGAATTTCTTAGTTTTTTCCTAAGTAAATTCATCTCCACGATGATGGGCAATAAATTTAAAGGGATTTATTCAAGGAAGTATTCTCATTAATTTCTCTCTTTCTTTGACACAAAAAAGATCCAGCTGAAACTTCCCCAGACAATGCAAAAATCTGTGTTTCTGTTCATAAACATGGCGCCAAATTTGACTAAATAAAATATCTGCTGCCAAAATAAAGGTCAAAAGTCCATACTGTAATGTACGCTGACGAAGGACAAGCTGAGAAATGTTTGATACACTTATGGAAAATAAAGGGATTGATGAACTAATGAAGGGAGTAGGGAATTCAGAACCGGCTTCCTTCCCGTCGCCATGGACACCCAGTCCGCGTGCAGGGGGCGGGTCTTCGGAGGGGCGGGGTGAGGCTCCACGGGAGAGGGGAGGGCACGACCAGCCCAGAGTCAAGCAGTCCCTGCTGGGATTGCGACCCTGCTGTCTCAGCGCCCTTGCCTGGGATCCCTGGGTTCAGGGCCTGTCCCATTCCAGCTGGCGACGTGACAGATCCAATGAATTCACCAGTGAACTGGGGACACCTCCTGACTGCACAGGGCAGGTAGTGGGATGGAGGAGGGAGGCAGGCGGGGGCTGAGGAGGAATTCCCAAGGATGTCAAGACGGTGGGGAGCCGCATGACGTCACAGATGCCTCGTTGAGACGCACCCTGAGCATCAGCCTGGATTGGCGGGCGGCAGCACGGGCAGGATAGACGCCAGGTCGTCAGGACCCGAAGCTGCATGGAGTCTGTGGGGAGGGAAGCTCTCCGCTCTCGCTCTTCTGCTACCTCTTCTTTCCCGACCCCCTCAGAGTCCACCTGCTGAAGAGGCCGCCCGCCCCGCCCCTCCTCTGGGTCTCAGCACAGACTCAAGTCCTCACCTTCCCGCCAGCATCCTCCTTCCTCCCCTGGGGGCAGGTCAAGAAGGAGAGATCAACAAGATGAGCCCTTGGGGTTTGGGAAGGAAATGCCAAAATCCACGTGGTCTGGGGGAAGAGAAAACTGGAAGCACTTCACAAGGACGAGCAATACTGTGAGCTCAGGGACCCTGAAAACTGTTATGGAAATCCCAGAAAGCCTAGGGAACTCTGGCTGACAAGGGGAATGGAAGCGTAGATGCGAAGGAGAGCACTGTGCAGAGAATCCTGGGCAGAACAGCAGAGCAGGAAGAGGAAACCCCGGAATGGGTAGTTACCACATCTTTCTAGGATCTTTTACAGTGTTGAGAAAGAGCAGAGCTTTCCCTTCCCAGATGGAACAGCGCTCACATGGGCAGAGGCTGGATGGACAACTGAGAGAGCTGCATCAGAGCAAGGGCGCACTGCACGCAGCACAAGTCAGAGAGGAAAATGTAGATCAATCTTTGGAGCAAAGCTCAGCGCCCTAGGGCGCCTCGTCATCAGAAGTTCTGGATCTGCAAGAGGCTGAGAGAAAGGTGTGCTCACCACTGACAGCTGTATTTGGTGCATTTTCTTCTCCACTACAGCAGAAGAATAAGCATGTGAGTCCACATTAAGGGATTATTCACGAGGTGTCACCAGTGCAAAGGCTGTCTCCCCCTGTGGTGGAATAATCTCCCTGACCAGGCACATCCAGACAGCAGTGTGTCCTTCGTAGGGTCGTGTCCGCAATCCTGGGCCCCCTGGCTGGCCTCTGACTGAGGAAGGCCTCCCCCATCCAGGGAGTTGGGGGCAGGGAACTCTGAAGGCAAGAGGTTTCTGGCATTCCTAGAGGAACCACAGATGCTGAGCAACCGTTCCTCACTGTGTGGCTCCTGCTCCTCACAGGCTTCTCCTCCGAGCAGATCCAGTTACCCTGAACATTCATGTCCCTTTGCTTGGCGTCTTCCAAAAACGGCAAAAGTGGAAGGGGCTCGTGCAGTTTTTCTCCCAACATTTAATTATGAAAATTTTAAAACACAAGGGAAATATGAAATAATTTTTTATTTAACCCCATATTCCCACAGTGTTGATTCTACCATTAACATTTGAATGTACTTGCTTTATGTGTATCTGTCCATGTGTTCATACTCCTCCCATCAACCCGTCTTAATTTTAATCCATTTCAAGGACTGTTACAGACATCAGTAACATGTGCCCTGAATAATTCAGAGTGTGTAGTGCTAGAGTTCAATATTATTACAGTTTATTTTTCCTAAAAATTGTATCCTATCAAATGCACATCTCTTAAGTGATGTTTTCACAAGTGCATGTACCTGTGGAACCCAAGCCCCTTCGAGTTGTAGACCATCAGCCTTATGTCCACAAAGCCCCCTCTCGACCCTTCCCAGTCAGTCCCCACATCGAATCAGGAAGGACAACCACTGTTCTGATTTTTCTGCCTCATGGATACATTTTGCCTGTTCTAGAACTTCACATTAAACCACACAGTGTGTACTCTTACTCAGCATAAGGATGTCGTGTGTATCCGTCATTCTCCTCTGTCATCAGTTTGAATTCTTGAAGCCCCGAGTCACCCCTCCGTGCCGGCTGCAGACAGGATTCCGCACATCCTTCCTACCAGTGCCCAGCTCCAAAGAGCCCATGGTGGGCAGGACGGCTGGGTAGGGGGCTCACTCACATGGTGGCCTCCCGGGGACACAGCTCTGAGTCCTGCTGCGTTTCACCAGCTCCCCAGCTCCCTGACAGCAGTGGGCTCATGCAACACACTCCATGCTGGGCCCCTGCCCTGGGCTTGACTCGTGCTTCAGAGAGAGAAAGAGCAGTGTATATGTGTGTGCGCACAATTCACTGTGTGCGTGAGTGTGTGTTGTCAGATAATAGCTCTCATTTATTGAATACCTACAATGTCCTAGACTTTGTGATTGTCCTTTCCACACTGTATGTGGTTAGAAATGACAGTGTCAGTTCGCCTGTCTGATGAGACCCAGCGGGCAGGGGAGCCCCTTCCATCCTGGCTGCCTCTGCCCTGTTCCTCACCTGCGTGGAGAAGCCACAGAGAAGCTCCCAGGACAAGGGACACACAAAGCAGCCACAGCTGGGCCACGTTGCTGGGACATTAAGAAAACTCTTTCTTGTGTTAACTGTCCCCACAGGATGGGGTAGAGAGCTGGGAGAGAGCCAGTCCACCGATAACCTCTTGGCGGGGCTTCATCTAGAAGCCCCCTCATCTCTGCTCCCCTTCCCAGGACTTTGCTTCCACTTTTAAGACAGTTCAAGAAAATCAGTAGAACACCTGCAAAGACCAGTCCTGGGTTGTTTGCAGCTTCCTTGAAAACAGTCCCCTAACTGGAGACCAAGTCTGGGCTGCTGAAGATGGAAGGAGGAGTGCACTGCTCTCCTTGGACTGTGAGAGAGGCTCTGAGTGGGTGGAATTGTGGGGAGAAGACAGGAGCAGCGGCTGAAAGGCAGGAGACATTGAGTGTATGTGAATGACAGTGCATGGCCTGGGTCAGGAGGATCCCGGAGGTTACATGTCAGGTCGTGGTGATGCCCAGGAAGAACATGCTCCTGCAGGCAATAGGGAGCCAGTGCAGATATGGGAGGAGGGAGCTGCTCGAAGAGGAGTGATGTTAGAGACTCCTGGGGATCTGTAGATTTCTTCCCCCATCATGGGCAGGTGAGCAGCTGTCCCTGCCTGAACGCCCCTCCCTGCTGGTGGAGCTGCCTCCCCTGCCCTCAGATGCACCTCCCCTGCTTCTGACTGGGATCCCGCTTCACCCTTCATCTGGCAGAACGTCCACGGCTGCCGTCGCCTTCACATCATTTGCTGGGTAGTCAGAACAGGAGACACAGAACACAGATCTGGTTACTCAGAGGCACTTTCTCCAGGGCAGTCCTCTGAGTAGCTGCAGAAGCATCTGACCGCCACTGGCTGACATTACAGCTGACCCATTTTAGACCCTTTCTCACAGGAAGAGGAAGGAAAGAGCAGAAAAAAGAAAACAACGTGAGTCCAGTCCACTCTCCCAGAGCCTTGCTGCGGAGTCCGGGGAGCTGGGAGCGCGTCCCCGCGCTGACTAGCAAGGCCTGTCCTGGGGCTGCTGCTCTGGTCCATCCTGCCCTGGGGTCTGCACAGGGGGTCCGCACAGCAGGTTCCAGGAGTGGCCTGGCCCTGCAGGGGAGCTAGTCCTCCAGAGCGGGGGGAACACCAGTCCTTGGTGGGAGCTTTGGGGAAGCGGGAGCCCCAGTCACTGTGGGACCCCACGGGGAGGTGAGGGTCGTGGCAGGGAATGCATCAGTGAGTGTCTCTACGAGGCCTGTTAGGCTGGGGCCTGGAACCTGCATCTTAATCCTCAGGGAGGGGGTGGGGTTGGGGCTGAGCACTGGGGGGTCCCCGTGGGTTTATCACTTTCTCCCTGGACTCTGGGTAATAATAGGGGTGTTTAGAGCCCCTCAACTGTACAAGCCCCTCCCTCCAGGGTCTCTGGAAGACCCTCGGGCTAAGGGGTCCTGTCAGCGAGCCCCACCCCCTCCCCAGGGCGCCCTCGTGAAACTGGAGGGAGGGAGAGGTTGGAGCAGGAGTTGGTGGGGGACACGCTAGAGGGCAGGTGGGACCCCTGGAACGCACCCCGGAGGGGACCGGGGCCCCTGACAGCCTTTCTAAACTGACAGGGAGCCACGGGGCTGCACCTCTGGGGTCACTGTCACTGCTTTACCTGGTAAGAACGGGGCAGCCGGGGCCCTGTTGTCACCGTGTCCCCTTCCGCGGCGCTGGGAGCCCCACCTGCCTGGGGGCGGGCAGCTCGCGGTTCCTATTTGATAATGATGACCATGTCCCTTATTCCTTTAAGTATTAACAATTGGCGAGCATCTACTTCAGATGCAGTTTAAGCAAGGGATAATGTTTTTAAATTATTTAATGACAAGTACTTAAATCAACTGTTAATAATTCAACTCATTATGAATTTAATAATTACAATAGTAATACCTAAAAAACGGGAAATTCTGTCATTTTCCCACGTTTTCTCTCGAGCCATTTCCGTGGAAAGGACAGGCAGGCGAGCCAGCGCGCAGAGCGTTCCCGCCTCCACGTCTGAGCGGATCCAGGAGCAGCAACAATGATGAGGTCGGATACTCCCGCGATGCCCTGGTCACCGCCCTCCTTTCCGAGGGCCTTTGTGAAGTGCGGGCCTCGACCCGGAGGAAGCCTCCTCCCAGGGCTCCGGCCGCACCTGCGGGCTCCGCGGGGACGACCCCGTTACCCACACACAACCCCTCCACGGTCCTTTGATTCCTCGTTAGATGTTTTCGTTTGTTTGGAGACATTTCTGTAACAAGTAACGCCATTTATGAAGGGATTCACTTGTTTACTAAAACAGCAAACTAGCTTTTTTAAGAGAAGTAACCTGCCTGGGCCTCCCAAGCGACCCTGGCTCCTTAATCAGGGCAAAGTCCTAAAGGCGCCTCTGATGACACCGACGCCTCCTCCCCAGCCCGCGCCTCCCTCTGGACGACGAGCAAAGCCCCGTGCAGGCGGGGACCACTGAGGGTCAGTTAACTCCAGGATGTACTTATTTATTCCAACACGCACACCAGTATAGACTCATCCATATAGCTCGTATGTGAATATTATCATATTCATATATTATTTTTATATAGTATTATATTAAAGGTACATAACGCTTTTTTAATTTTATTTTTATCATTCTCTACCCTTTGTCAGCTGCTGAGATGCACTGGTACAGGCCGTTATTGTCATAGTCTTTGCCATTTACCATAAATCCTTTCACCACTCCTCCCTGATTCTTATTCCCCTGCCACCAGCCCGTGAGCCCATCCCTCCAGGAGCCCCCGGAAGATCTACTGCTCCTTCTGTGCCTGTCCTCACTCACTCTCCCCTCACTCTCCTCCTTCGCGGGGCGCCTGCGAGGGGCCACAGCTCCCGCGTCCTCTGTCTCCTCCTGGCTCCTCTCAGACCCTCAGGTGCTGGCGGGTGATACCAACGCGCAGCGCTCCCTGGAGCCCAAACCACAGGGTCTGCGCGCCCCCTGGTGGCCACGGGGGCCGCGTCAGGTATGTACACGTCGCTGACTCTATTAGGAATGATAATGATGGCAGAAATGAAGACAAACCACTTTAAAACACTTCTAGCCCTTGGGAGGTACCTTATTTATAGGGATATCTGTAAAATAGAAAGCCATTCATGGAATCTGATATATTTCTAATGAAATAAATAATATTTCATTAAGGAAATAATAAGCCAATAGAGCAATTTCTGTGACGGGGCAGGCAAGTGTCTTTGTTTTTATTTAGCAATATCCCTTGGTTATTTCTAAATTTCATAATGATAAGAATAATAAAAGAACAATAAAATTCCTTCCTTTGTTAACATCCTATATCCGGTCAGCCAATTTACCGAGAAGGATGTCAGCGAGATGTCCACAATAAAAACAGTTTCAAAATACTTTTAAACAGGTCACCCCCTGTGATTAAGAAATTCATATACTGATGGTAAAAACCATCCGCAAAGGCTTTACAGTGGCTGCATTTCTCGACATGGAAAATTATTGATTGGCTGTAGCTTAAAGCCTACATGGCTGTGATTGGTTGTCCCTAGGGTTCAATTTCATAACTTTGAGGCATTTGCAGGCTTAGATTTTGGTCTGCTTACATAGGACGGTAGGACATTACAGCCACCTCGGTCTAATGGCTTCCTTGTTTAATTAATTTAACAACTTCATTTATTCTTCCTATCAAAATCACAACCTGTGAAAGTCAATGTATGTGACTTCACTTTTCTATTGTCACTCGCCTAAAGGACTCAGGTGTTTCCTAACGCCTGTTGCATCAAGGGAGCTTGCTCATGGTTGTATTAAGTTTCCCCCAAGCATAGTTTAAAGTGATTTTTTTTCATGTGCCAATTTTCCCCCGGGAAACTAGTTTCCACCAAATTATATGTATTTGCAAGAAGACCCAGCTCTAGCCTCTGTCTGCATCATCTTCAGTGCTCGTGTCTGGGAATAATTCCTGAACCTCTCTGCTTTCTTTTCTTCTCCTAACAAGGAAGGGACAAGGATGAGCTCACCGGCCTTAATGTTATTTTAAAAGGGACACTATGTTCTTTAATAAAGTTCACTTTCTCCTTATATATGTTCATTCGAGTCGCTGTTCTTGGTTCCAGTTTGCCGTCGGTAATTGTCCAGATAACTGAGACACCTTCATGCTGAGCCAAAGCAGTGAGCTCTTGCCTTTGTGGTAGTGAAATAATAGGACTGGTTTCAAGGTGCAGAGTGACATATGGTGTCTCTAAAGGTTACACTCCATTTAGAGGATTATTTTTAATAAAAACAATCCATTTTAAATTATGCTTTTATTATTAAAATTCCCTTTTACTCAAATAGTAACAGAATTATTTGAAGATTTTCAAGAGTTGGAGAAAGAAAGACTCTAAAGAAGGTTAAAAATTAGAAGATAAATTAGATTATAGATTTTTTTAATCAGTTCTCATAGAATTTAAAAAATGTACTGTAAATATAAATGCAATCAAAGAATTTGGTTATTAACAGTGATCCTTAGTTTGTAGTTTGCTTTTTGTTTTTGTGAGTTAGTTGAGCATTGGGTCCCCCTAGCCCTCTGTGTCTTGCTCATGTCACTCCTCAGTCTTTTCCAGAACTATTTTGTAACCTCTCATAGATGGACATGGTCATATAAAAAGTTAAATCCAGTCATTTCATCTCCAGAACAAAAACACAGAAGAATTTTAAAGGAGAACATCTTCCCAGTGTTGCCATATAGCATCTTAAAACATTTTTTAAAGGCAGCTGCTCACATAAGAGCAATAAAACAAAACCGTTCTCCCAGCGCCCATCCCGTGAACTTGTGTGGGGAGCCTTGTTTCAAGGTTTCGCGGCATGTTCCTGGGGAGGCCGCGGACTGTTGTTTTCCACAAAGAGAATGAAAACCATTTTCCGTGTCATTGCTGCTTTAATAACCCTGTAAAATGTGGTTAGTTTACCAGCAAAGGGTCCAAGCAGAGTGGGCAGCCTCAGAGCTGTGGCACCGCAGGGGTCCTCACTGAGGGTGTCTTGTCTCCTCCTCTCAGCGGCCAGGTCCATCTTCCCTCAGCCCTGCAGCAGAGGCCGTGGAGGATGGGGGCGGGGCACCCTGAAGACTAGCTGATTTGTCAACTTACCAATGACACGTTAAGACTACTGGTCTAACAGATAATCTGCATTCTTGTTGTAGCACTTTCATTAATGTGCACGTGACCATCCCTGGCCCCTAGCTCTGCGTCCTCAGATCACAGATGGCAACCGACTTTTCCTACCCATGGTGGGTTCCATTACCTCGCAGTGCAGTGACACAGACAAATCCTCCCAGGTAAGAAAGCAGGTCCTCATATCCTTTGAGAATTTCCTCTGCAAGACATGTGTCAGATCTGGAGATTCTTAAATAAAGAAGATGTTGAGTGACAAGTAGAACTGTCTCTAAACTGGGTCTAGCGTTGCCCACTCAGAAAGGACGCCCCTCACGACGGTAGTCTCCCGTTATCCACTGCTCAGTGGCTCTCCTCCTTACAGGGCCCGGAACCCAGTCACGTCCCAGGAGTCAATGAGCCTGAACTGCAGTGGGGAGAACAGTCAACCAGTTCCCAGTCTCTTCCACATGGAAAAGCAGCCTCTGGGTGATAACTGCGCTCTACGCAGAAGATGAACGTCACTGTTAACATCTAAATTCAAGGGCATCCTTACTCAGTCTCTTAGCTCCTGAGGACAAATGGCACAGCTCTTCTCTGGGGAAAACAGCAGCCCAGAGAGACGTCACCACTGGCGACTCATGGTCACAGGCAGACGCAAGGGTTCCGAAAAGCACCCCTGGGCTGACGGAGGACTCTGCTTCATCTGCACCCTTTTCCACCATGTTTAATGAAGAGAATATTCTCAGGGATTTTCACATTTTAAAAATTGTTTTAATGAAAATATTGGAAGTCAAATATGACTGAGGTGAAAACAAGGTACGTTTCTTCCTGCAGCACCCAGGCGGTGAGAGCCTCAGACTCCAGAACAGCAGTTTCCGTGGCAGGTCGGCTGCAGTCCTGTCTGGAATTTGAAAGAAAACCAATGAGAAGATCTTGTTGGAAGCAAACTGTGCTAAAATGTCTAATATTAAAACAGAGGGATGACTTTAAATAACATAATTACAATATTGATGACAGGGTAATTAATGAAAACATTAACTTTAAATTATAATAGTCAACATAAATTTCAGTATCACTAACATTATTTATATAATTGTGCTTATACTATTGAGTTATGCAATAATTGTTAAAAGTAATTCTATTTTATTAATATGAACTTATGAAGTAGTATTAATATATTCTACTTTACATTACTAGGATTGTGTTGGAACTTGATAAAATACATAATGTCAACAAAATTGTAATGGAATGCTTGCTAAGTTTCTCAGTAATACTTACACAGAAGTTATGTGAGGTATTGTTAGGCCAAGAAATAAAGTGGTGTTTCTTAAAATGTTGGTGTTTTCAGGTTAACTATTTTTTTAAGACAATTTTTTTAGAGCAGTTTTAGGTTTACAACAAAACTGAGAGGAAGGTAACAGAGATTTCCCATACCTCCTGCCCCCACACATGCACAGCCTCCCCATTATCAACATTCCTCACCAGAAGGTACATCTTTACTAAGGGTGAACCCACACGGACACATCATGATCACCCAGGTTGCACGGTTTACCTGAGGGCTCACTCTTGCTGCTACATCCTGTGGATCTGGACAAATGGGTAATGACAGGTATCCATCATTCTAGTATCATACAGAGGTTTCACTGCCCAAAATCCTCTGTGCTGACTGGCTTTTTAAAAAGCGTATATTTGCAAAAGAATGAGTCACCTGAAGTTATAATTTTAATGTTCTTTCACTTTCCACATAATAAAATCGTTATTATTCATTTTATATTTATGAAGAGTTCCTAAGATTGGTTAATGTTCACATTTGAAGTAAGTGATTCACACTACGGCATACTTAAATAGATCATTTCTTGGTAAAGAGTACTTTATTTGAATATTCAAGTTACTGTCAACAAGACTAATAATCTGCAGCATTCATCCTGGGCCATAAAAATATTTGTTCTGTTAATACTATTGACTTTAAATTTCATAATAATTGGTTACATTTCAATGTATACTTTTCATTTTACATAATTTTTCAATTTCACTTGTTTGGAAAAGTTTCCCTGAACATTCATAGTTCTGTAGTGTGTGAATGAAGCCAGCGTGAAATGTTGCTAGATGACAGACCCTAAGATAGAGTTTAAAATAGACATTTTATTCTTTACATGCCGGGAACATAAGAATTCACATACTATCAGATGAATCAGCAATGGCCATCATACATAATTTAAGAGACACATTTATATTTTTCCATGACACTGGTTCTCTAAAAGAAGCTGTAACAGACTTCTAAAATCAACTTTTTTTTTTTTTAAAGATTTTATTTTTTCCTTTTTCTCCCCAAAGCCCCCCGGTACATAGTTGTATATTCTTCGTTGTGGGTCCTTCTAGTTGTGGCATGTGGGATGCCGCCTCAGCGTGGTTTGATGAGCAGTGCCATGTCCGCGTCCAGGATTCGAACCAATGAAACACTGGGCCGCCTGCAGTGGAGCGCGCAAACTTAACCACTCGGCCACGGGGCCAGCCCCATAAAATCAACTTTTAATATACACTTGAAATATGATAATTGAGATTTAATAGTGGCAATAACAAAATAGTATCATGTTCCAGCATTCTGCTATAGGGGTCATTCAATAGCATTTAGTAATTACTCCCATCTTTCCTTGTTATTTTTCTCCTTAATCAAATTAAGAAGCTAGGGGCTGGCCCCGTGGCAGAGGGGTTAAGTCCGCATGCTCCACTTCGGCGGCCCAGGGTTCAGATCCTGGGTGCGGACATGACACCACTCATTAGGCCATGTTGAGGCGGCGTCCCACATGCCACAACTAGAAGGACCCACAACTAAAATATACAACTATGTACTGGGGGGATTTGGGGAGAAAGAAGCAGAAAAAAAAACTGAAAAGCTAAAGAAGTAAGTTTGGGAAATAGAATTAGGTTTGGCCTTCTGAAGGAGAAAATTACCACTGATCCCCAAGAAGCAGGAATAAAAATAACTTCATGAGGATAAACTGTAAACCCCTGAGACCATTCTCTCTAGGGGATTCAGCCCACTGAGCTCAGGTGAGTGACTCGTGTCAGCGTGGCACCCGGAGCAGCGGAGTGGATGTGCCCACACGCACACCTGCACAGGCGCCCTGCTCTGTTGGGTCCAGTGTGCACAGTGCCATTTCCTTGTGTTACAGCCTGTACAGTTTACACATTTATTTTCAGACTAAAAGGCAAAGATTTTTTTTGTTTTTATTTCAACTGGTTTTTCACTGCCATCAATGTCCCATAAAAAATTATTTTCATGGTAGAAATTTCTATTTTTTATCAATTCATTTATTTTTTATTGAGATGTAGTTGACATATAACATTACATTAGTTCCAGGTATACCATATGATTCGATATTTGTATACACTGCGAAATGATCACCACAATAAGTCTATTTAACATCCATCACCATACAGTTAAAATTTTTTTTTTCTTGTGATGAGAAATGTTAAGATCTCCTCTTTTAGCAACTTTCAAATATACAACACAGCATTTTTAACTATAGTCACCATGCTGTATATTACAGCCCAGGACTTATTTATTTTATAACTGGTAGTTTCTCCTATTATTTGGAATGTTCCCAAATATGACCAAGGGTAGTCACTCTAGCACATGAACGTGGGGTCACAGCTCACCCTCTCCAAGCTGGCATCTGGCAGTGAGGGGGGCTCAATACCCATCAGCCCTAAATCCTGCAGGGCTGGCATTTAAGCAGTTTCTGGGGCTGAGCTGGTTGCAATGCGTACGGGAGTGGGCTGGGAGCAGAGCCGGCAGTTTCAGAGGAAACCGACATCTGGTCCTGATGCAAGGACAGGTGAGGAACCAACATCAGGAGAGCCTCCTTCAGTCAGGCTCACTGTGGCTCCGTTATTTTCTATCAGGTTTTTATTTCCTTCTGTTTTTCCCCCAGACCTAGAATCCAGTACAGACACCTTGAATGCTCCAGCTCATCTTCTGCCCCTACTTCTCTCTGAATTGTATGAGAGGAGAAAAGACCACAAGCTGGCGAGGGACCCGCAGCTGGGTCACGGTTCTCCCGGTGAACAGATCCCATTCCAGAGAACATCAACATCACTCAAGGCCATTATAAGACCATGAGGGATAAAGACAAAAGCAGTTCCACCCCATTATCACGTCTGGACACAGACAAAATGCAGACATTATCCAAGCCACAAAATACCAACCGCCCCCTCCTAGCCTATGTGAGTGACTGCTGCCTCTTTACAAATTGTGGCTGTGGTCCTGCTCCAGTCAGACCTCCTTAGAGACACGACACCATAAGACAAGTCAGAGAATTATCCTGCTTCCTGACAGCAAACAATCTGGATGAGATCCAGCTTCTTTCAACCCACCCCTAAAATCAACTAACAAAAGTGCAAGTCCTATAAGGTCCTTCTGGCACCTTCTTACTGAAATGTCTGAAGTCCCACTGTGAAATCCGTCTCTTGATGAAAAGAGCACTAAATCCAATTGTTCAATTACAGGCATGTTCCTGACAGTCTTTAGCTGGAGGTCACGGACAGGTGTATTATACAAAATATGAAGGTATGCATGTGTATAAAGACAGATAGAATTTTACTCTATAAACCTGAATATGAATTCTCAACTTTTCAACATAATTTCAAATACAGGTCAATAAACTGTGCTGAAAGCCCCAGTGAGGACTGACTCATAGACCGACACACACGTACCACACGCTGGTTGGAGGCGGCAGGTTCCTGTGGAGCCAGGACACACTGGTGGTTGTGCACATGTGTGTGAGTGGTGGGAAGGGACTGTGGGACAGGGAAGAGAATATGCCACGATTCCTTGGAGCCCTGGCGTGACTGGAGCAAAGAGAAGCTGATTGTGGCTGTTGTCTGTCCCTCTGCTCCCCGTCCTCTGAGGCCCTGGTCAGGGAGGCAGGTGAAAATGCATCACTGTGTTGGGAGATTGAGGAAACTGGGCTCTTCTGGGGCTGTGGACCCTGCTCAGGGGTCTTCACTCCCCATCCACAGGCTCTGTTAGGTCCTCTGCCTGACCTCAAGTCAGCAGCAATCCAACTGCACCCACGGAGTCGGGATGGGGTTCTAATGTGGACAGGAAAGGGAACCCTGAGGCGGAAGCTCCTGGTTGAGGTGACAGATGGTCAGTGAGGCACATTTGTATCAAACCGTCACACAGACTCTGCTGGTGCCCATAATATATTTCTGCAGAATTAGAAGCGCACCTTCCACAAGAAACCAGCGGTTAAGTGTGTTGTGACTGTCCCTACACCTGGTAGCAAATCACATAAAAGACGCCAACGCTTTGAACTTTTTCCTCCCAAATCCCAGTCCTCGTGACATCATGGTCCTTCCTCTCTGGTGCTGGGTCCCACCACTGCCAAGATCCAAAGGCAAGGGGCCAATGAGAGGGGCTCAGGGCTTCTCCTCTATTTAACTAATTTCTTCTAATTTCTGAGGAGGAACCCCTAACCACCTGGAGCAAAGTGAGAAACAATGGCTTCAAGAACGAGAGAACTAAGTCTTCAGGGAGCTACTGGAACACGCTCCTAAAATCAGGAGGGAGGCCTGGATGCAGACAGGTCCAACACTGTTGCCTTGAGACTCCTGGGCCTCAAGTCCACGGGGAACCTCAGGACTCCACTGCTTATTATTGCAGCCAAGGGGACTTCTTGAATCCTGTCTGACTCTCTCATCTTTGACATCTCTCCCATTACTGGGCATTTCTCCACTGCCAGGTTTCTAGTTCTTTAGTGGGTGTCATCTTCTTTTTCAATTAATATACAATTCACATGCCATAAAATTCACCTTTAAACTGTGAAATTCAGTGTTCAAGGTTGTTTCTCTCTCTCTCTTTTTTTTTTTTGGTATATTCACTGGCTGTGCGACCATCCACACTAATTACAGAACACTTTTATCACCCCAAAATTAATCCCCGCATCCACTGTCAGTCAGTCCCCATTGCCCCCTCCCCCCAGTCGCCGGAAATCATGAATCCATTTTCTGTCTCTGTAGACTCGCCTACTCTGGAGATTTCATAGAACCTGAATCACACAATATGTATTTTTGTGCCTGCCATCTTTCACTTAATACAACGCTTTCAAGGGTCATCAATACAGGATCCTATTTAACACTTCATTCTTTTTTAATAGCTGAATAATATTTCATTGTATGAATATGGAACATTTTGTTAATTCACTCATCATTTCATGGACACCTGGATTGTTTCCAATTTTTGGCTATTATGAAAAATGCTACTAAGAACACTCATGCATACATTTTTGGGTGAACACATATTTTCATTTATGGATACATCAGGAGAAATGGAATTGCTGAATGTATGGTAACTCAATGTTTACCTTTTTGAGGGACTGCCAAACTGCTGTCCAAAATAGCTGCACCATTTTACATTCCTAACTGTAGTGAACAAGAGTTCCCCTTTTCCACATTCTCTCAGACGCTTACCATCTACCGTCATCCTAGTGGCGATGAAGTGGCACCACACTGTAGTTCTGATTTGAATCTCCCTAATGACTAATGATTTTGAGTATCTTTTTGGTCATTGTTATATCTTACTTGGGTAAGTATCTATTCAAAATTTTTCCCCATTTTTAATTTAGATTTTTAAAAATTTTTTAGTTGTAGGAATCCTTCACGTATTCTGGATACTACACTTCAGATATATGATTGCAGTTACATTCTCCCATTGTGTGGGCTGTCTTTCAACTTTCTTGAGTGTCCTTTGAAGCACAAACATTTTTATCTTGATGAAGCCCAGTTTACCAATATTTTTCTTTGGTTGCATGTGCTTTTAATGTCATATCTAAGAAACCATTGTCTAATTCAAGGACACAAATATTTAAGTCTTTGTTTTCTTCTAAGAGCTTTGTAATACTAGCTCTTATATTTAGATATTTTATCCATTTGACATTTATTTTTTTGTATATGATGTTAGGTAGATGTACATTTTCTTTCCTTTGCATGTGGATGCCCAGTTGTTCCAGTATCATTTTGTCGAAAAGTCCATTGTATCTCCCATTGAATCTTCTTAGCACCATCAACCATAAATTGACCATGAATATGAGGATTTGTTTCTGAACTCTCAATTCTATTCCATTAATCTGTAAGTCTATTCTCATGCCAGTACCACCGAGTCTTGATTATGTAGCTTTGTAGTAAGATCTGAAACTAGAAATGTGAGTACTCAATTTATTTTTCCTTTCAAGGTGGTTTTATTTATTCTGGGTCCTTGCATTTTCTCATGAATTTTATGGTCAGCTTGTTAATCTCCCCAAAAATGTCACCTGGGGTTTTGATCAGGATTACACTGAATCTGTAGATCAACTTGAGAGTATTGTCATCTTAATATTAAGTCTCCCAATCGATAATCACTTTTCTTTATTCAGGGCATTTAGGTATTTCCTTTTTTAGGGCATCTTTCACTTGTCTCAAAATATTTTGTAGTTTTTAATGTACAAATCTGCCTGTTATGTTAGAAATATTAAGCATTTTATTCTTTTTGTGTTATCGTAAATGCTATTGTTTAATTTCCCATTGTCCATGATTCAATCTTGGGTCACATATTGCTTTTAGTTGTCATATCTTGCTAGTTTCCTGTGTTACAGGAGAGTTTTTGTCTGTCTTTCACGAAATCATCATTTTTGTACAGTATGATACAATTCCAGTTGCTTTCTGGAATTCCTCCAAATGGTGTTTCTTTCTGTTTTCTTATGATGAGATTTAGTTCCTGTTGGGGTGGGTTTTTTGTATTTTTTCAGGAACACTACACAATGATGTTTGCTCTTTCTCAGTGATTTGCATTAGGAGCCACGTGATGTCACTGTTTTTCATTATCATGTCAATTTTTTCCACTGATGGTGAAAACTCGAATTACACGCTTAAAGTGGCGTTTGCCTAATACCTTCACTGCTGACCTTTTTCACTATGGTAGTTTCAAATGGTGAGTTTCCCTAGCATTCCTTTTGCATATTTAGTTGCTATTCTACTGTCAGGGAGTGTGTTTCATTTCCCTCCTCACATGAAGGCATGTATGCGTGTGTGTATGAATATGGTAATTTACTCACAGTAGATCCCTCAGACTATATTATTCAATGTGCTGAAATGCACTATTGTCATTTTTCATTTTGATGATAAATTTGTCCCAAATATGGCCATGGCAGCCCCTTCATTCTGCCTCCTTTTTCCTTTTCACCTGCCCCCCCACCCTTTTTTGTGAGTATTTCCTTACTTTCCAGCAAAGGATACTTTAGACACAACTTCCACTACCCACCCCCCAAACAGCAATCTTGTCTGTGCCTGCCTCAATCTACCCTTTCTCCCTGGAAGCCTGGTTCCCATTATTGAGGGATGAAATTTAAAAGCCAAGATTTGAGTGGTATTTGCCACTGTGACTGAGGTGTCATGGCTTTTAGGCCCATTCAGTAGACAGGGTTAGGAAGAAGACATATACACACATGTCTACACACACCACACACACTTCCTGTGCCTCCCCTGCTCAGGTCATTTCCAGTGGCTTGGCCTCTCCACGACCTGGAGCCTACCTCCAGATGCCCCCTTCTGAAGTCTCATTAAGTGACTTGCCTCCTTATGCCTCTCCCTCCTCTCTCTTTTGTCAACCCCTGAGGTCACCGAATGCTCCCTTCAATCTGTCCCTGCTCCAGTGATGCCTTGTGCCTCAGATGTCAGCCGTGTCCCTGGGCACAGTTCCCCCCTGACCCACTTGTACTCACTTCTCCCTCTGCTGGTGTTCTTCCCACCCCAACTCAGCACCAGTCTCCTGGCCTCCCACCCCCTCTCCCTTCTCCCCGACCTGTTCAAGACAGGAATGATGCTGGCAGTGCAGACGGAAGAAGGTGGACGGGTTTGACATTTCAAGGAAAGGAGTAATATTTTAACATAGGATTTATTTACAAACAATGTGTTTATTCTTCCATGCCTGTATTATTTTTACCACATATAACCTTTTTAAACACAACTCTAATAGTTAAATCACATTATGTGGTATTACGATGTTTCAGTTTATTTAGGTTATTTAATGATTGACCCAAGTATCTGTAATTATGTTTAGAGCTTAATTAAAATATTAATTGAACAACCTATTAGACTTTTGAGGAAGAAATTTTACTGTGTATATGATTACAAGTAGTAATCTATTGAAATAATCTAATCTATTTTTATTACTTGTTACAAATGCTTCACTAATCATTCCCAGATCACAGCAAAAACATACATTTTCATCTTACATTGTTCATAATAGGTCATTTGGCAAAATTCTGAATATTTGGATGAAGTGCAGGTTAAAGGATGCTCCACAGAATTTGTTTTGTAGTCTCCACTGTAGACTTTGCTCACGTTACTTTAAAGGACAGATTATAAATTCAGGCATTTCCACACTGACTGCAGACACAATTTCTCCCCTGTGTGACTCCTCTGGTGTATATTCACATTAGAGCTGAGGATGAAGATGGCTTTTCGTTACATTTATAATGTCGGTTCTCTCACATCAACTAAGGTCAGAGAATGGACTGAAGGATTTTCCATTCAATGTGACTGTTTTCTTTAAGTAAAGGGTAAGACATGTGTCTGGAATTCTGGCCACATTCATTTCATATATAGTGTTCCTCTCTAGTGTGAACTCTCTCATGCTGTCTGTGGTTTCTCTCCAGTGTGAATTCTCTTATGTTGACTAAAGGACGAAGGATGAGAGAATGCTTTTCCACATTTATTAAACATGCAGGATTCCTCTCCCATGTCACTCCTTTTGTGTGAATGTAAGTTAGCATCTTGGCTGAAGAGTTTCCCACATTCATCACATTTATAGGGTTTCTCTCCAGTGTGTGTTCTCTGGTGTATACAAAGCTGAGTGCTCGTATGAAATTCTTTCCCACACTCACTACATTTATAGGGTTTGTCCCCTGTGTGAGTTCTTTGGTATGAATGCAAATTACTGCTCTGGCTGAAGTGTTTCCACATTCATTACATTTATAAAGTTTCTCTCCCATGTAACTTCTTTGGTTTGAATATAAGTTAGCATTTTGGCTGAAGCATTTCCCATATTCATTACATTTACAGGGTTTTTCTGCAGTATGTGTCCTGTTGTGTATAGAAAGCTGAGTGCTCTGCTGGAATTCTTTCCCACACTCATCACATTTATAGGGTTTTTTCCCCATGTGATTTAACACATGCTGAGTCACTGTGAATCTATAAGTGAAAACTTCCCCACACTCATTACATTCATAGGCATCCTCTCCAGGGTGAAATCTCTGCTGATCGAAGGAGACGACAGGCTGTTAAAGAATTCTCACCTACATTCATTTACTCTTTCTCTACACATGACTTCTAATTTGATCATGCAGTGAATACTCCCTGTTAAAATCTTCCCCACATTACTTACATATGCAAAGTATCCTATTTTCAAAAATGCAAAGAGATTTCTCCTTTCATAACATCTCAACTGCAGAGCTATCAGATTTATTTTAAAGATTTCATTAGTTTCAAACATTAGATGTAAGCACCATGTTTATGTCATTGTCCTTTTGTAAGAACTGAGGTTTTGGTTTGAGCACACGTTAATATTTTCCCTAAATTTAAATGGCCCCAAACCTTTTGCTGGACAGCATTTACTCCCAAGTGAAATTACGGTCATGTGATTGTGCTGCATTCTACGATCTTTCAGGTCCCATGTCTTTAATGTGGAGAAGGAGGGTTTCTTCCCCTGAAACTTACCACTGACGTGCATTAGATGGGTCCTTCTTGCAGGTATCTTGTACAGATGTCGTTTCTTCTTTTATAAGGCCATTTTTCCTGTCTAAAATAATGTAAAACATATAAATTGCTAGTGTGGCATAAGAGGGAGAAAACTGTTGAACACGTGCCAGGCCTGTGTGGATACGTTTCCAACCCTGCCCCTTACACAGGAAAAGGATGGGAAGAGGAGGAAGACATCACTGAATAGAACACATGCCAGGAAAATGAACATGAGAATGTATTTTCAGGATTGAAATAAGATAAAAAATACAATCAAGATTGGTCATCAGTAAGGTAAATAGAAACAGTGTCAAAGAGAAGTGAACAGGACAAAGCACACAGGTGAAGCTTTATCTCCAAGGAGATGGGACTGTTCCTTTTCTGAGGGCAAGAGGAAGAACAGGCCCAGGAAGAGAGCAATGGCCCCAGTGGCCTCGACCACTTTTCTGAAAATATAAGTCACTCCAGGAAATGTGTGGCTGACATTTCCCAGGTCCTGCTCTCTCAGTGTCAGATCTTCCTGGTAATGAACACAGGAGCCTGGAGCTCACCTGGACTCAGGCCTTGAGGAAATCCTTTTTCTTCCCTCCACAGCTCCTTCCCTTGCTCCAGCTCAGAAATCACATCTGATTTGCGGAGTTCATACCCTGTTTGCAGGGCAAAACGGTACATTAGTTCTGGATTCTGTGCTGAGAACCATGCATGTTCTTTAATTTTAGGGTAGAATGTTGAGGAACAGCAAGGTGACCACTGAAGGACAGCCTGGAGAAGAGCACCCTGAACAGTCACAATATTGAAGGTCCTTCAGCAGGGCAGAAAGAACAACATGGCACGTGACAACATGGGGACACTTTCTTGCTGCTGACGTGCAGGCCCAAAGTCAAAGACAGAGTGAAGAATCCTCAGGGTTATCACCATAGGAGAAATTAAATGTTTCCACAGTAGGCTGAACTTCATTTAAAAAAAATTCAAAACACAGAAATGCCACCAAAACAATCTAATATCTATTTGGAAATAGATAACTGGTATAATTTTCATGAATAAATTTTTAACTACCATGTACGTGTATAGAGCAGAAGAGTTATTTAGTAAATATTTAATACTTTCATTCATTCGTTTAAAGATATTCATTGAATTCCCAGCACAGTCCTGGGTGTTAGAGATGAAGAAGCAAGACAGACATGGAAGAGTGGTCAGGAAAACTCTTTTTTTCTGGTGACAAAACAGGTATAAGTAAATAAAGGAATAAATTAAAAAATTACCGCCAAGTGGTTGTAATAACCATGACAAGATCCGAATGAGGACTGAGAGGGGAGGGGGCATGTGGGAGCTGTTCTGGATTCTTGTGGAGTAAACAAATCTTTGTCGACACACTCACCCACAGAGACCAGATGACTGATGTTCTCCAGCATCACGTCTCTGTACAGCTTTCGCTGGGATGGGTCCAGCAGCGCCCACTCTTCCTGGGTGAAGTCTATGGCTATGTCCTTGAAGGTCACTGGTTCCTAAAACACCATGGAAACTTCGATTCAGCCAGGACGTTCCTGCCAAGGGCCACAGGAGTATGCTGGACAAGATAGTGCTGGGGATGGCTGCCGCACACATGGAAAGCTCAAACCTGTTTGGGGTTCGAGTCAATGTTTCTCTGTGCTGACACGTCACGTCTCTTTCACACGTGTTCACAGAGATGTAAACAAACTCTGAAAACATAACCTCATTATGAACGGTTATCTCATGAGGTGTGGTGGGAAACAGCCTGGCCACAGCAATGCACACCCTTCTGCAGCACTGAACAGGCCTCCTGCAGAATTCGGATAAGCAGCTGGGGCCTCTCTCATCTCTGCATCACTCACATGTTCATGATGAGCCATAAGACATGCAGCTCAGAAGCAAACCTCAGGGGGCCCAGAGACCACTGTGCATGAGGAATGTCCTAGCTGACACTCCTGCACTAAGGCTTTGCATTCAGTTTCCTCTGGGACCTCCAGCACTGGGTGTCGTTACCTCTCCTGTATCATCACCCTCTCTATATGCTCATGGATAACAGAAGCTTCTCAACTGAACCTGATCTTTCCAGTCCTTCAAATATTGCTACAGGACCTCAGGATTTATCCAATTATACTCCTCCTCCTCAAGGCACAGCCAAAGTTAAAAAAGCAATACTCACCAGACATTTCTTTCCATTTCCAAATTTGAACAAAGTTTAATTACAAAGAGGGAAACTGGGTTGTTGGGGACAACAGTGGTAAGGAGAAGTTTTTCTTCTTTTAACTTATTAAAACGTTCAAGTATATTCTATAACCATTTTAGTAAGTTTAAAATTGGGGAAGTAAATAAATGAATCCTCATTGCTCTCCTGCTCCCGGACCCCCACCTCAATGCTGCCCGGCCCTCCTCTGCAGCATCCGAAACACTGGATGGTCTGACCTCACCTGAAGACACACCTCCCTCTCTTGAGGACCGTGGACTTCTGCTCTTACTCATCTCTATCACCCATGCTCACCACCTGCCTAAGTCCACTGCAGACACCAACAGGGTCAACAAGTGAGTTATTTACCAATTAAGGCCATGGGACGGATGAGAAGAAATGACTTTTCGCCTTTTCTGCAAGGACATCCTTAAGGACATGGGAATTGCAATAAAGTAGTGTAAATACTGGTAGGGGGTTATTTCTTGATCAGTCTCTGAGTCCTGATGAAATGTGACTGGCACTAATATTTCATGGAGGCACACGGGAGATCCAGGCCAGGAAGAGAAATCTGCTCATCCCCTTGAAAAACACGTATCGATTCACGAGAAAGCACGAGTCCTACTCACCTGTTGTTGCATTCTCTGCAGCTCAGTTGCCCCCTGTCTTCCTGTGTATTCTCACCAAGAGACAGTCCCACAAATAAGCAGGAAAAGCTGAGGAAAGAGAGAGAATCCACGAGACTCTTATCTTTTCCAGCATTCCTAGATATGCCCATCTTGAGTCTGCAAACCTTCACACTGCAGTGACCCCCTATAGTCAACCCACACGTTCCTGCAGAGTGAACAAGGACAAATGGGGGAGAGGGGCTCTCCTCTCCGAGGGTCAAGAATAAGAAGCCTTTGGCTGTTGATGCTCACGAAGAATATATTAATATCCCCATTCTAGAGATAACAAAAGTACAGGGCTTTATAGTTTAATTAGATCTGGTATTCAGAAGTATTATTTAATTCCATCCTTGGCACCAAATCCTAGGAGAACCTGACTCCTGTCACATGGAGATTCTTATATTTCTTATATCCATAATCCAGGTACCATTCTTGAATTTCTGATTTTATAATTCTGGGTGAGGTCCATGAGCATTGTTTTCCAGCATCCATCTTGGCTCATTATTGCCCCATACTCACTCTCCTGTACTCTGTCCTAACCCTAAGGGTACACTTGCCCTCAGTCATCTTGGCTCCTCCAAATGTGGGATTCAGGCAAGGTTAGTGACTCAACCCCAGCTGTATACCTCACGGCCTTGCACATGTGGCCAAGCAACTTTGA
This sequence comes from Equus caballus, assembly GCF_041296265.1. Lineage (NCBI taxonomy): Eukaryota > Metazoa > Chordata > Mammalia > Perissodactyla > Equidae > Equus > Equus caballus. Next base: position 50,672,718 of record NC_091710.1, read on the forward strand.
AATCTCTTTAATTTGGGCTGGAACAATTCAAAGACCCATCCTTTGCTCAAGTGTTCAGCGACTCATCACAAAGTCTAGCACATACAACCCCTTGCACAGGAAAGCAGCAGGCGTGTGAATGTCATAACCCTACTGTTGGGATGCACAACCCTCGTAGGACAGATAAGCTCATAAAATACACAATGAAGGGGTTTAGCTTTGGAGCAAATTTATTGACTCCTTGGGATATGGCAGTGAAACGGTGTCCGGAGTTCTAGTTATTTTTATCAACAAGATTATCTTTGCATTTCATAGTTTAACTGTATGAAAGAATTTGTCAACTCTAAAGTGTACTATCGAAAACAATGTGTATAACTAAATGTGCTGCATCACCAAACACTGATCGTGTATCAAGAACAGGATATGATTAAAACGCTTTGACCCTGAGGGCCTGGAAAGAGAAAAATTCCTGCTAGCATTAACTGAGACTCTGTGAGTAGAATTTACGTATATATGTTTACAGACACACATCGCATTTAATACTCACAATAGGCCTGCCTTCGTGGATTAATTACACATTTAACATGTGAGGTGCACTAGGTTCAGAAAGCTAATTTATATGACAAAAATGTATGGAGAGAAGTTGACAGGGCTGGAATTTAAGATGACCTCTGCCTGTGTCAAGTCCCTAAACGTGCTCATGTTGAGGGCAGACACCAGAACCAGGTTTAACCTGTTTATGTCGCCTGACAGATCCATGACCAGAGCTCCCCCATCACAAACTTGTCCTTCCAGCCTGTCCACACAGTCACTCCCCACGCCCAGGTTCTCCTGCTACATGGGAGCCTCCAGTTCACTGACCCAAATTTCCAAAAGCAGCCCCCACCTCTCCTCACTTTTTGAGCAGTGTAACACACACTCACTTCAACGTGTACACACCAAGACCAACAATTCTCACGCCCTTAGAGCTTCCCTGCATCGGCTGATAGACGTCCCGACCCCAGGAGACTACGCACACCTCCCCTCCCATGGCTGCACCGATTAAAGCACAGGATGAGGTGTTGATCCAGTCCAATCACAGCGTCACTAATCTCCCAAAGGCTTTTTCTAAATATCTGGCATCCTGCTATGGCTTAGTAATAAAATCATTCCGCCATGCCCCATGGATATGTCAACATTCCCTTGCTTTCAAATCTCACAAATCCGCACCTTTCTCCTCACTCTACAAAAATGGCTTCACTTCCTACTGCAGAGATGAACTAGATAATTTGAAGAATTACTTCAGCTCATTAGCATGAAGTCTGCAGTTACGCCTGCATTCCAGCCCGTCAGTGGATCCTCTCCTGTAAAAACTGACAAGTCATCTCTATTCCTAACTAAATCCAGCTTCTCCAACTGTATCTGGTTCTCCCCATCCCTTCAAATATTCTATCTTATTGATGACAACTGAATTTCCTTTACCAGCAACCACGTCACCACTTCCCCATCCAGCCCCTTAAACTCGTTTAATCTTTCCATTCTTGAAACAAAACCCTCCTCTAACCAATTTACAGCTAGTTCCTGCCACAGGACCTTTTCCCCTTCAAAGTGACCCTGAAAAAACAGCACGTATTTCATTACAATTTCCTCTCACTCCCTAGCTCTGACTTATAAAACTAATGATCTCCACGTTAATAAATCTTGATAAAATCACAGATATTCCCTCATAATGGAATTTGATGAGTGTTCTCAGCCTTTTACTTGCAACCAAAGCAGTTTTGGCACAACATCTCCTTTCGGGAACTTTCTTTTTCCCAGTCTTCTCTGACAGCTAAGATTCCTAACTGTCTTTAAAATATTCTAGTCGCTCCTTCCAGGCGTCCTCCTCAAACAACGCTGGTGGAATATCTGGAGGTTCACCCCCACCCCTTTTCTCTCCTCTTACAATATGCTCCCTTGGAAACCCCACAACATCCCTTCACTGGCTTCAATTTCTTCCACTGTTATCTCTAAACTCTTATCTAAACACTCATATGGAGATTCATTTCTGAGCTATAATCTCCACTTTTATGTATCATAGGCAGATAAAATGAAATATATTTCAAAATGAAGCCATTAACTCTTTTGCAAATAAAAAATCCTTCCCCTCTAGTCTCCAAAATCAGACAATGGTTCCACTAGACATCACGGGTTATAATCTTTGACACCACTTTTCAGAACAACGCAATTGAGCATTGCTGTTATCTCATCCTCCATTTCCACCTGACTATCTCCCCACAGAGGACCACTCCATACTCCTTAGCTCTCAGTCTGAGATTAAATGCCATTTCTTCCGAGATCCCTTCTTTAAATTACTACCTAAGTGAGCCTCTCCTTCTCAACTGGTTGTCTTGAGTAGGGCCCTACTTTTCCTTCATGTTACTCATCTAATTTCTCACTTTGCAGTTACGTGTTTGTTCTTTTCTTCCTTACCAAGACTAACCACAGAAAAATCATCTGCTTCTAGAATCATAAGGCAAGTTTCTCTTTGACTAAGATTTATGAATTATGAATAAAAAGGAATTCCACCCACACAATCACCTAGCCTGGCCTCAAATGACAGACTACAAATTGCTGCAATCAGATTAAATAATCATCATCATAACTGAAGTTCACTGACAAAATAAAGAAGGATGCATGTGACTGGGGAAAGTGTCTCCAGTACTCAGTAAAACCTAAGCAGGTGGAAAGCTTGTGATACTGTGTGGTTAGCAAGTTTGCTATCACCACACTTCTGAGCTCGGAGCTTCCTTCTCTCTAGAATCAGACATACATTTCTTTTTGGACTCACTCTGATGTAGTTGATAACTTCAGCACATTTACAATGCAATGGACAGATCCTGCTTACCTTGGATGTCAATCAAGATATATCTAGGGACTGGCCCCGTGGCCGAGTGGTTAAGTTCGAGAGCTCCACAGCAGGCGGCCCAGTGTTTCGTTGGTTCGAATCCTGGGCACGGACATGGCACTGCTCATCAAACCACGTTGAGGCAGCGTCCCACATGCCACAACTAGAAGGACCCACAATGAAGAATATAAAACTATGTACCGGGGGGCTTTGGGGAGAAAAAGGAAAAAATAACATCTTAAAAAAAAATATATCTAATCAAGGAATAACTAGTTTAACAAAAAAATTTCTAAGTAAATTATTTAGATCCAATTAGGAAAAATGGAGTGATTCCTTAAATCCTGTTCGTTTTCTAAACCATGCAAAAGTTTGAATACTTTGTAAGTTTTGGCCTGTTCTGGCAAACTCTGCAGGAAATTTATAGCAAGATGATCAGTCTTTTTTAAATTTTTTGGTGAGGAAGACTGGCTCTGAGCTAACATCTGTGGCAATCTTCCTCTATTTTCTATGTGGGACGCTGCCACAGTATGGCTAGATAAGCAGTGTGGAGGCCTGCACCAAGGACCCATACCTGCAAACCCTGGGCCATGGAAGCAGAGTCTGTGAACTTAATCACTCCACCACTGAGCCGTCCCTAATCTTTATTTTTAAGTGAGTCTAAGCTATCAAGACAGTCTCAGGCTGTTGGCTTCAATGTGGCAATTCTACTTTGGGTATTTATGTGAAGGAAATGAAAACACTAACTCAAAAAATATATATGTGCCGCCATGTTCATTGTTACATTATTTACAATAGCCAAGACATCAAAGCAACCTCAGTGTCCATCAGTGGATGAAGAGATAAAGAAAATGAGACATATATGTACATATATATATGTACATATATATATATAAAATATATCAGCATTATTCAGCCATAAAAAAGAGGGACATTCTGACATTTGTAAAAACAAGGATGGTTCGTCGGGGCATTATGCTAAATGAAATAAGTCAGACAGACAAAGACAAATACCATATGATCATCTAAAAAAACCATAAAAACTAAAACTGAACTCATAGATAGAAGGACAGATTGGTGTTTTCCAGAGGTGGAGGGGTGGGCAAGTTGCGTGAAGGGAGTCAAAAGGTACAAACTTCTGGTCATAAAATAAGTAAGTCATGTGGTTGTAATGCACAGCATGGTGACTTTAGTTAATAATACTGTATTGCATATTTGAAAGTTAAGAGAGTAGATCTTGAAAGTTCGAATCACAAGAAAAAAATTTATAACTGTGTGGTGACGGATGTTAACTAAACTTACTGTGGTGATCATTTCACAATAGATACAAATATCTAATCACTATGTTGTATACATGAAATTAATATGTTATATGGCAATTATATCTCAATAAAAATTAATCTATTATATAAATGCTAGCAAAAACAAAATCTGAGAGGAAGGCAAAAAATGGGTTCTATCCGTGGCTCAGCTCTAACTAGTTCTTGGCCTTGGTTAACTTCCTACACCCAGAGTGACGCCTTGTTTTTCCCTTACAGATCAGAACAGGCCATTATTGCAAGGCTGTAAAGCCCCCTTTTCACCTGAAAAGCCGTACTGTGGACCTGTCTCGGCTGTCATTGGCCCCTGGGCACCGATTCTTCCCGATGCTCTGGGCTCAGGAGGGTACACAGCTGGTCCGTACACTGTTGTGAGAACTGGTTCAATTCCCTAAGCTGCTCTTGACTAACACCTTCCCATCTCCATCCCCCACTGACCGCCACTCCACATGAGGTTAACCTGGTCAAACTCACATTTAAAAGTAAAACAAATTATTGTCTTTATACTGCACCCCTGAACCAACAGGTCAGAGCTTGTTGTGAATTTGTTAAAAAACATTTCAGATAGAAACACAGTGGTGACACGTGAAATTAAAAAAAAATGTGGCCCTAGAGAAGGAGAGATGTTTCTTCTGCCACGTATGACACATTCAAGAATCAGAACATTCTGAGGGTTCTGGAGTGCACATATTTGAACACAATGGAAGAGAAAGCCAACCCTGCCTGAGCCTCTCCAAGGATTTTTAGCTATGTCCTGAGGACTGTGAATCCTACTATGAAGTTTATAAATATCACACCTCCCAGAATAATTGAGCCACAATTTACAACTGATTTAAGTGTAACTAGAGTGTGTTTTAACTGATTTTTTTAAAAAAATAAAATTTAGAATTGTGTCTCAAGATATCTCACAATAAAGAACTGATTCTGAAGCAATGTTAAACTATATATTTTCATTCTGAGTACAAGCTTTTGTTTCAAAATCAGTATTTTTCTGACCCTCTCCTTTTCATAAAAATTTAACAAACTTGGGAGTGTCCTGGATTTACGTTTGTGTGTGCGAGGAAGCCTGGCCCTGAGCGAGCATCCCTGCCATCTCTCGGTTTTCCGCGGGATGCCGCCACCGCGTGGCTTGAGGAGCAGGTGCCGAGTCTGCAAGGGGCGGGAACCCAGCGCCCCGCGGGGCTGAGGCGGAGGCAGGAACAGAACCACGTGCCGGGAGGCCCCAGATTTAGCATTTTCACACCGTCTGTCCCAGCGAGGTCCTGCAGAAAACGTTTCAGTAGCTGAAATTAACTTCAAATTGTCTAAGTCTGTCACTGGGCCACGAGCCAACGTCACCCACGCTAACACTTCAATCTGAGAACAACAGACACGGAGCAGCACTTGGGTCAATACAGCAGAGATAAGGCCACTTCCTTTAGAGCCAGGAAGGTGAAATTATGATGAATTGTGGTTTGGATTAAATAAAATATTGACATTTACAATACTGTGAATTTCAATACACCTGCTTTTCCGTTTTTCAGTACTTTTTCAGCTCCTCTGGCTTTAGGAAACATTACCCTCTAGAAGGAACAGCAGCACGTGCGGAGTCGCGAACGTTCTCCCGCCGCCCGGGGACCGGCCCTTCCCGCGGCCCCGGTTCCCTCCACTGAATGTCGGACATTTCGTGCGCTCCCTTCTCCATGCGGTTCCCTCTCTGTGAATCTGCATCGAGATTCCTGCCCAGAAGCGATCCTGAATCCGTACAAAGTGCCCCCCGCGCCCTGATGTCGCCCCGCCGGGACCCAGGGAAGGGACTTGCGGAGAAGCCTTGTCGAGATGGCGCAGGAGCAGGAGGAGGAGGAGGGGGAAGAAGACGCGGGACAGCGCAGAAGATGAAAGGGGCTGCTCGACGGCCAAGAGAAAAATCCGGGAGACCCTGCAGCCAAGCTCCCTGCTCAGCGGCCCGGCCCTCAACCAGGATTTTACTCACTGTGGACGCGACCCCACCTCGTCCGGAGCCGTGAACGAAGCCCGGTCCTCCCAGTGCACGCGGCCACGAGGTCCAGGGCGCAGTGCGCATGCGCTCCCCGGGCCAGTCAGAAAAGGCGTGTCCGCGCGCCCCCTGTCGGTGATCTGGGAGCAGTGCAGGGCGCTCAGAGCTCGCTGTTCCCCGGCGCATGCGAGCCCCAGACAGGTGGTCTCTCGGTTGGAGAGGGGCAAGTGAGGGGAGATGGCTCGGATGACCCAGGTGGTAAGGGATTGGAGTTGGAGACACTGGTATGAACCATTAAGCTATGTTTACCTTCATATGAATGAGGATTATTCCTTGTAGAAATGCATCCATGTCTATATCTATGTATTCATCAATGGATCGATTGATAGATAGATACCACTGAGGTGTAGTACACAGGTTAGGGTACACATAAATTTCCTCCTGCTATCAGCTGAGACCCCCAGAAACAAACACTCCCCTGTAGCAATGAGCACATTCAGATCGATGGTTTCGGGTTTTTTTAAAAAAATTGTATTTGCCAATAAAAATAAACAATGTTCCTTCTAGGTTCATTCTAGCTCTGGAGCAGGAAATATGTGAGACGAACCTGAGGATTCTTGTAGTTGCAGAAAATAAGGAAGTGTTACATCGACAACAACAATGACAACCACAGGCAGATGTGGTTACATCAACGGAAAATAGGAGCCAAATGAAAGAGCTCCCAAGGACCAATGCTGGAACATTTTGGGCCAAAAATTAATTAAAATAGTGTTACATTATAACCCAGGGAATAAAGTCAACATCCAAGAGTTCATATGGATTTAACTAAATGACTATATAAATAAATTGGGGTGGGGAGTGGGTAGAAATCTCCCGTGAAGATGAATTCCTGATAATTCATGCAGATATTAACAACCAAGGAGATGGAGCAAAACTCTCTACTCCTTAAACTCTAAGCACAGTGAAGTCTTTCCAGAATATAATGCACTTATGACATAAAGAAAAGAGTGACTTTACGTTGGAGTAACCTGACAAATACTACCTTAGCTAGATGAGCAACATTAACATCCGTGGTCATAAGTCATCTTCAGAGCATGTGACCTTGAAATGAAATGATGAGAATGGCACTTACCCTCTGCCAGCTTTCTTAAAACGAAAAATTAAAATAAAAACCCAGCAAACAAAAAAACACACAAAACAGTCTAAACCCCAGAAAAAGCATCAGACATATCTCAATTGGATTATATTCCACAAAATTCCAGGGCTCACTGGAGAACTTGGAAAACTCTGTGGTTGCTCTGATGAGTTGGGTAGTTTCTCCACACTTTACAGCTCAGCCTCGATGCTTCTTCGCTACCAGAGGGACCTAGAAAGTTTTCAGCAGCTCAAGTCAGGCTAGGAAGCTGACTCTGAGCTGCCATTTTGGCCAATGGCAAAAGAGCACACCTCCTTTGCACTTATTGTGGACGTGGGTTCTTATCTGTCTGAGGGCTCCGTGGGGGACTGAGTCCTGTCTCTGTCTCCTGTTCTTGGATTGCAGGGGGATCAAGAGGTGGACACTGCTCGTAAAAGCTACTAGGTTACTACAAACCCACAGGCACCTGGGGCAAGAAAGTACAGCTGCAAACAAACAACAAACCATCTAATGTCCTGAGAAGCTAGATTCAAAATCTTTGGGAGATGAGGACATTCAAAAGTGACTCTGTCTGCGGGGGGATTTTGGAAAGCATGTGCAAGTCCAGACAACAAGTGTGCTCAGAGAAGGCCTGAGAAGTCCTCAGCTTTCACTGCTGCATGGTCCCATGGCTCAGAGCATCCTGGAGAATCAGCAATGACTGTCCCAGGGCAGTGAGAGTCTGCAAAGACGGGGAAAGCTCCATCTGCTTTTTTTTTTTTATTTGTTTTGGTGTTTTTAAGTTTTTAATAGGTATTTATTGTGTATTTCAGTTCCTGGCATTGAAGTAAATCTCTGTTACAACATTAGCTGAATGTGAGCAAAGGAACAGAGACTTCAGGGAGCCCACAGGAAAAGGAAAACTCTTTGCAGATAGCTTGGAAAATATGGAAACGAACGGATAACTATAGCCTCAGTGCTCCCCGGGGCAGCAGGGATAGTCGCCCTCATAACGGTCACCCCTATGTTCCCTCCTCCCCTCCCAGGCCCAGGTGCCATCTGCCCTTCCTCCCTTATCTCCCCACCCTTCACCTCGGGTCTGACCCAGGTCCCATTGGAAGCCCTGCGTCCACTCCTTCCTCCACTGCCCTCCCATTTTCCCCTTCCCTGACTTGCTTTCTGTTGCCTGCCCAGGTCAAACCCTCTGGCTCCTGCCCCAGTTCCCCTCAGTGGATTGGCCCCTCTAAAGCTTTGGCCCCACCTGCACATTCCCTTCCTCTCTTTCAGGGACATCCCCCTCCCCAACTTACTCCAGCGGACTTTGCTTCACACTCACAAACATGTCCCTTCTTATGACACTTCAGCAGCCTCAGTGCCCCTCCCAGGACCCCTCAGGCCCTGCCCTCCCAGGAGCGGGCATGGGCGTCTGACCCCATCCCCAAACCCACCCAGCCCCACGTGCCCCAGCCCCACTGGGGCTCAGCCTCCTTCTGCCTGTGTGCCCTCCCCCACAGCCTCAGCTCTCCATGGCCTGGACCGTGCTGCTTCCGTGCTCCTGTGGGCTCCCTCCCTCAGGATGACTCCATCTGCCTCACTCATGTATCTGTGGTGCTGAGCCCTGGTTCACCTTCCCTACTCAGTGCTGCCTCCACTGCTACTTGCCTTGGTTCACCCAAAATCTTTCTGCATTTCATTCCTCCGCATTCATACTAGCATGCTCCCGCTTAGGGACCCCAACAAGCCTCATCTAAACACTCCCTCCAGTTCTCTCCATGAGCTATGAGGGTTTCTTTGCATTCCTCTGCCTGGCCCACGTCACCGCCTTTTCCTTCCCCCCAAATTTGCTGACCTTCCCAAGGGCTCCCCCTCTGCCTGCTCGTCCTCCGTTCACCCCCTGCGTTGGCCATTGCACTGCCCCTCCCAGCCCCTCCTCCTTATCCCTGGCCTTGGAGGCCTCATTTCTCCTCCTTCCATTTCCTTTTGGTTCCCAGGTGCTCAGCTCCTTTACCAGTACCAGTCCCTCACTGCTCCCTTCTCATCTCTCTGTGATCTCCTGCCTCAGTTTCCCTCCATGGCCTGCCCTCCTTGAGCTAGACTAGGCTGAAGTCTCCTGCCCTCGTCCATCCCTCTCACCTGCCTGTCCTGCTTCTTCCTGGAGACCTAAGCCCTCAAGTCACTGTGTCTCAAGACTCTCCCGTGCTCAACCACCCCACTGCCTCAATTTACCCCTTCCTCCATATCTCCCCTGCAGGCAGCTCCGGGGACCTGGACCCACCAACTGAGACTTCCCTTCTCAGGCCTCCTGTGCTGTCCACTCTGTTCCTGTGATGGCTAGATGTCTCTGCTTCACTCTATATCACTCCCCTCCATAGGCATCACCCTTCCCTCCTCCCAGGGGCAACCACTGGCCCCAAGCTGTGGGCCCAAACTGCACAGCCCCCTGGACTAGAGACCCAGAGCAGCTCCCATCACCCTGATCTGTGCACAGTCCCCCATCAATTCTTTCCTCCTCCATCTTGGACTCTGACACTGTGGAAACAGAGGGACATTACATGACTGGCCGCCCGCCAGGCACACAGAGCCCATCCTTGACCCATGTTTGTGAGCCATCTGTCCACCTAGGCTGTTTAACCAGTGCTGAGGGTGGACAAGAGGAATCTGACTCCAGGAGATCGTTGCCAACTTTCTCTTATTCCCTGAGGACTATAAAACACTTGTGATCCCTTCTCCCACGGAAATGCAACCCAAAGTCTTCGATCTGGCATTGCAAACCTCCCCTCTCCCTCCAGCCTCCCTGGAGACACTCCAAGTACCCACGTCATGTTTGGGGGTGGCTCTCATGTGACTGTGAGTGGAGTGTCTTCCTTTATTGATTCAAATATTTTCCCTCCACATCTGCATTCCCTTTCCAAGGAATCACAGTGGAAGGGGATTTGTCAGTGGGTGGTTTGGATAGAGGGGCCCAAGGGGCCTGGTGTATCCAAGCCCATGTGAAAGATCCTCTGAAGGGTCCAAGGTAAGAACAGGGGTGGCATGGGGCCCAGAGTCTGGTGGCATCTCAGACACAGGGCTGGCTCCCTGCTAGTCTTTTGTCTGAAGAGCCCCCTCCCTCCTGACCCTCATCAGGGGCCCACTCGGGCTGAGTTAGGGAGGGTTTGGTTGTGGTGATCCTGGGACTCAGACACAGACAAGGTGAGGCTCGTGCAGGTTCTGTGGGGTGTCCACAGCTGCAGGGCAGGAGGGCAGATGACTGGACCCTTTCAGATCTCGAGTTCTGCCTCTAACCAGTAGGACACAGGACCCTGACCAGCTCCCTGCCTCTTCTTCCATCACAACCTGGGAGTGAGGGCTTTCCATGAGCCCCAGAAAAAGGGAGCACAGAGGCTCATACAACTGACACAAAACAGACCTATTTTAAGATAATTTCCCTTAGAAAATTTCATCCTTAAAAATGTCACAGGAAACTTTGACTTTTAAAAATATGTGTTGACTGTTCTTCCTAGAATTAGGAACCATTACCCAGGGCGCACACTTCACTCATGTCATTGCTCACTTGGGAAAAGTGGGAGGAGATTCTGAAATGGTTCTGGAACAGCTGGATGGTGCTGATGGAAAACATACAACCCAATCTTACCTATGGATGTGTGGGTCAAGTGTTAATTGAATTAACCAAAATGAAACCGGCTATGGATTTAAAGTAATTTAATGTGAACGTAATTTCTAAGTAATGAACAAATGCTTTCAATATTTCTTTATTAAACCATTTGAAACATTTCCAAAATTAGAGCAAATAAAATGAACTTTAAGTGCCCTTAAAACAGTTTCAGTAGTCAGCAACAATTAGTAGTGTTTTATTACTCATTCTAAACCCTGCGTGGTGGGTGGGTAAACCGGTGGGGGAAGCTGGATTCTATCATTGCAACCCTGGAATCATGTTATTCTTCCCATGAATAATTTATATCTAATAAACAGAATACGAGAAATTCATTACTCATAAATAATACAGCACTAATTGACATACCAGTAAAATTTTTTGAGGCCATTATAACCAAAATTCAGAAAATTCTTTAATATCTTCTAATGTCCGTTTCCATTCACAATTTTCTAAATAAGTAAAAAATGTATGTTTTACTGTTGCTTTTGTGAACAATGATCTAAACAAGGTCCCCTCATTAAATTTACTTGCTATAAACTCTTAAGAATAGAAAGTCTATTATTAAAACTAACAGTATAGATTTGTAGAGGAAAATATGATGAAATTAATATATGCAAAGTTTCAGCAATTGATGAAATTAACCATAAAAGAAAAACAGACTACTGAAAAACTGTAGGTTCTTATACCAAACATTTTGCATTAAGGTAAACTTTATGCCTTTATTTTTTGTGTTTTTTTTAACCATCATTCACCAACTTTATGCCTTTAAAGACAGAGAACAGACAAGGACCCACAGAGTTTGCTTCTTTTCCACACTGAGCTGCACACACTGCCAGGGCCATGAGGCAGGAGAAATGCCAGCACTGTTCACTCTTGCAAATAAAACCCCAACCTATTTGGTAGTGACCAGTGATATGACTGTTCACATAGCACCTCTCAGCAACGTGATAGAAAAATTCTTACAACTAACAGCCACTTTCAGCAAAATTATTGGAGTCAAGACCAATCTAACAAAACATCTAAGTTTCACATATAATTTCAAGAAAAGAAACCATAATTCAGAAGAGAGATTATTGGCAATGCCCATTCCAAATAAATAGTTCCACAAACGAAATCTAATGAAACTTCTGTAAAATTTTCTGAAAAAAATATAAAATATCCCTGGTTGAAATGATTTGACATGTCAGTAAGTAGAGATGAACACAGTTGCAAAAATGACAAAAACACATATTCTTCTGTAATTCCTGTGTAATTCGATTAATTCTAATCAAAGCCCAGACAGATTTTATCTTAAGACATGAGGAGCCAATAAAAAATTAACCATTACCAACTCACAGCCAAGAGTAATGTATGCAAAATGTGAATAATTGCAACAGTGGAAGGGATTCCCCCCACCAGGCACCCAGAGCTATCGCAATAAAACAGGAATGGAGAGAAGGTGGAGACGGCATCATCATAAACCCAGAGACTTAGGGAGCAGAACACCTAACAGACCTTGACATATGATAAATACTGAAAGGTAAGCAGTGGCTTTGCCCGTCAGTAAGGAAATAATGGATTGCACACTTCTCATGGATGGAAACAAACTGAATTATTTCCCTGACTTTTGTGACTTCCATGAATAAATATGGGATGCATCAAGGGCTGGGTATATAACTGGAAAGCATGTAAATATTCACAGTAAAATTTAAAGTAAAAATATCATTAACTGAAAGGGTGGAGAAACTTGTTTAAAAATTATAAAATGTGAACTACAAGAGAAAACATTAAAAGTCTAACTACATGAAAAATGGAAAACATCACATGACAATAGAAGACCAGCTACAGAATGGGAGTGCGTATCCACACTGCCATCATGCAGAACTGCCCGCAAAGAAACACAAAGTCATTCCTACTGCTTCAGCAAGAAGGAAAACAACCAAAACATCTGGAAGAAAGGAACATGATCAGCAAATTCACAGATTAGCATCGTCCTATGATGAATAACATGCTATAAACTGATTCATAAATAATAAATGAAGTGCAGATAAACAAGGCAATGCAATTTTAAATATAAGCAATTCATAACAAGCAGACATTGCATGAAAGGGGCAACTAGATTATGTCTCCCAGAAGTGTCATCCTTCTCACATAACTACCTCCACCCAGCATAGGGCTCTGACCAAGACAAGACACAGGACCCGTGCAGGGTAACTTTGGAATTGCATCCTCGAAAGGCTTATTTTAGAGACTCTGCTTAGGTGCATAAGCATGCACTGCATTTGGGAAAAGAAAGCATTTTTCCAGGTTTGCACAAGAATCCATGCTGCACTTCATGCCTGGGCACATGCATTTGGAAAGCAAACGCAGCTTATGCTTTCCTCTTGAAATCTGAATTTCCTCTTTGACGTTAAGAGGAGGCGATTGTCAAATTCAAATTCACGTAGAAAATATGTTTTTTCCTCTACTAGAGAAGAAGCTTCAGGGGGTCGGTAGTTTATCCATGTCTTTGTTTTATTTTTTACCTCCATGCCGCATTTTTAGCTACTTTCCAACCAATGTGAAATGAATATGGTTGAACAAACTATGAACAAATAACATTATTTAGGCTATAAAAGCCCATAGGCCAACCCCCAGGTTTCCATAACTGCCCCCTGACTGCCCCACACACATCAGGTGCTGGTGCCTATTTCCTCTGGAATTTGAATGTCATGTAATCATTAGCATTGAAAATGATGTTGTATAATGGGTGTCTGTTCTTAGAATTACTATGAAACTGAGAGAATCCTTACCCAAATGCCTAAAGCCACATCACTCCCTATTTTTCCTACTGTCCTCTTTCTCAGAGGGGTAATGTGAGGACCGGATCTGTAAGGGAAATCATCGTGAAATCGAGCTGTGCTCCTCAGGTCTATCAGTCGGTTGCAGAAAGGTGGGTACAGGACTAACTGCCCGGGACGTGAGACAGCTTCCGAGGTGCCTGGGGAAGGGTGAGGCGGGGCAGTCCTTTCTGGGCAGGCTTTTACAGTGTTTCCAGGTCACGTGACCTTGTGAATGGGATCTGAATCGATCCATGTAATCTACCCACCCTTGGTCTAAGCAGGTCCTGAAGCCATGAACTCTCCTCTGTCGTTTAGCCTTTTCAGGCATTTTAATATTTCCAGCACACAGGTGCCTAATTTTAAAAATAGTTATTCCCTCTAAGAAAAGTACACATTTGTTCCTACGCCTGTTTCTCTCTGCACTTGGAATTTTCGTTATTGAGGTAGAGTTTGTGTAAGATGTTATTTACTACTGTAAGACAGTGAAGCCTAAAGTTCCATGGCACCAAGTCCATTCATGTCGTTCAACCGTCCCTGCTCAGCTTCACATTTTCTCCACCTGAAAGGCCGATTCTACGACAAACTAACCCTTCCCCCATCCCTCCCTGCAGACCCTCCTTCCCCCATTCTCCTTTCTATCTCTACGAATTGCATGGCTCTAGGAATTCACAGAGATTCCTTCCATATCTGTCCTTCTGGGACGTGCTTCCCTGACGCTTGTTCTTGTGTCAAATCACTGTCTTCACAGTATTGATGTCAAGGACTCGGGACTTTCTTTTTCAGTCACCTCTCCAAGTGGGTGATATTTCTGTTACCTTCAGCGTTTCTCTTCCTGTAGCAGTCATGTCTCAGAGAGTGTTTATGCATGCGTCTGTGATTTGATGAAGGGACAATTAAGAAAGGAAATCCCCAATGATCTCATCTGGGCAATTTCTGCTGGATGCCTAGGGACCATGTTGACCTCCAAGTCAGGTGAACAAGGACCAGTACCACTCACCCAGGTGGATTGTCTCCATTGGTACATCTTGTTAACACTCCAGGGAGTTCACACACTTTGTGATTAACATACCATTCCCATTGTATGAACTTTTAATTGGCATTTCATTAATTCTTTAGGAATCTGCTCCAAGGACATGAGTCTGTGGCCCTTTAGCCATGGCATGGTGGTCCCACACTGGTGTCCCACACCATTGGCAATAGGGGTCCCTATTTGCTTCCCACAGTAGCCTGGTGCCTCAAGACGGTCTTGCCACATTACAATTGATGTTTGTCCCCTAATGTCCTTCCACTGGCCTTAAGTGTCCGTTGGTCCCTCCTTGAATTAAACCAGGGTGGCACCTGACCTTCTCATGACAACTCTCCCAAGGCCAACAAATTGGAATCTTCCTTAAAAAAAAAATTCGTAAATATCCCAGTCAGACCTATAATTCTACAATGCTCCAACGACTGCTTCTGGTTCTCTTGTTTCAATTATTAATTTTGCAAAAGCGTTCTCATCTTTAGGATAAAATCTCTTGGTATTTTCCATGGAATGAAAGCATTATGCATACGTTAGAAGAGAAAGTGTTTTCCTCTTTTTTGAAAGATGCATTATGAGTTAAGGACAACTCATTTACATTTTGATAACCTTTCAATGAGGGGCATTTATAGTCTTTCAGATAACTCTACAAATGGGTTTCCTAGATTTAATATAGGCATCTATTTATTTTGAGAAGAAAATGCATTGTCAGTAATGCTTCTTCTAAGTTGTATTACTTATGGAAATTAGACGTGCATGTTAACGTGCATGTTTTTGTTAGTATGATTTAGCAGTGTGATGATTTTGTTGAAAGTGGCTGTCAATTAGGAGAGTTTTTCGATGATGTTGCTAGGATGAGCTACGTAGACAATACTATCAAGACAGAATAACAACCATTTCGGGTTTGATTTGCAAAAGGGCATAGTGCCTCCATTCGTTCTGCCTCTGAGCCTTCGCAGAGTCCGCAGCACAGTGTGGAGCAGAGATAGACAGTGTGGGCTCCTTAGCTGCTTCTCTGCGTTCAGAGGCATGCCATTTATCTGAAAGGTGGTGTTTGGTCTGAGAATGTCCAGTGTTTCATCCGTCTGTAATTCATGCAGAGGCTCTGCCCTTTCTTTGCCCTCCTCCTAGGTTGAGAATTATTTTCAGGACGATAATGCTTCGGATTCGCCTCCCTGTGTCTTTTCTCATCCTTGTTCCCCTTGGGATTCACCCATATTTTTCCTGGTTCTCTCTGGCATCGTTCTGGCTTCTATTGGTGGGTCTTCATCCTGCACAGCGAACAGAGCTGCTCTCTGTCTTAAGACCGTCTGCTTGCCTGAGGGTGTGGGTTGAAGTTCCCCATGAGATAGACACAGGCATTGCAGGTCCCAGACTCTGGCTCTGTGGAGAAGAACCTTTGGTTCTGATGGCATATGGGAAAGATGTCCTGTCCCCGTTGGCGGCAGATATCATCTCTGGCTGCGAGCAGGGAACTGGGAAGCATGTCCTTGGCTGCTTGAGTCTCTGGGCCAATCTAGACAGACCTCAGAGGCCCAGGGGTGGCTTGTAGGGGACAGAAACGCCAGTGTGATTGTCCTTAGCCAGCTGGAATCAGGAAAAACTGTGGAGTGCCAGTCAAAACACTTTGGATTGCCAGAAATGAGGAGCAATGAGGTTTTGGTTTTGTCAGACTCCCTAATGGGGCAGGCTTGGGGCCGGGAGACAAGGGCCAAGGGAAGCAGCTCTGAGGGGGGCCCAGGAAGACGGGAACCGTTTCAGAAGGTACCTCATGCTGCTCCATGGCACACTGTGGCGTCTTGACCTTTCCCTTCTCTTCCATGACCTTGTGCCCTCAACCAGGGGCTGCTGTGCTCCTGAAGCACAGACTCCTGCATAAGGAGGGAAGCCCCTCTCGAAGGGTGGCCAACAGGGAGACAGGGGCTGTCATTTGCTGTTCCTAAGGAAATGATGGCTTCAGAGCTATGTGACTTTTCTCCATCCCAGTCAGAGCTTTCGCTCAATTCGACACTGGGGATAGCAGGTGACTTAGATGATATCTGTGCCCACCCCTCCAGTGGTTCTCAAAAGTGGCCGCCCATTGGAATCACCCAGAGAGCTTTGAAGACACCAGGGCCCAGGCAACAAGAAAGACACCCTCAGTGGGGATAACGTGGAGTAGGATTCAGGCATCCATGTTTAGTCAGACTCTCCGCCTGAGTCCAGTGTGGATCTAAGGGACGAATCTACCAAAGACCCACTTGGGCACTCTGTCACCATGCGTGTATTGATGCGGTGGGGCTGGGTGTGCCAGAGAGCCTGTACTGACTGGGAAGCATGGAAGACACCAAGCTTCCCTTGACTCAGTGAACTCAACTGGGATGAGGCCGTCCACTTTTCCAAACCATCGACACGCTTAGCAAAGAAAATGGCAGGCACAGGGTCATATTTGAGAGAAGTTTATTAGGATTGAAAGAACATTTGAAAACACAACTTACACAGGACATTTGGGCACGAAAATGAACAAAGCCATGAGAATAGTCCCCATCAGAATTGGCACCGAAATCAACCCACAGAGTCAAGGCATCTCATCCCAGGACAGGGAACAGTTTAAAGACTGCAAAGCACGGCTTTGAAATCTTTTCCCATTTTCCCCAAATTACAAAATTGGCGGAGAAACAGACTCAATTGCTAGTTTCCCATTCTCCTCTAGTTCAAAGTCAGCCCGCGATTGGACTCCATGGGATCCAATGGATTTCAATCGAAAGGAACTTCTCATTCCAGTGTGAGAAGTCCCCTGGGGAAGGCGCCTTCTGCTACCATAAGGAAAGCAGGTAGCACTGGCCTGCGTGTCCCCAAGGATCATATGGTTTGCAGAATCTGTGCAGCCAGCAGCTCTGGGGAGTGGCTGCTTCCCGAGCAATAGGCTGCTCCCTGGGACTCGTCCTCCTGACTCAACAGTCCCCTCCAGGTCTGCTGGGGCCAGAGGACAAGGCTTCATGGCCCTGAGGCGTCTCCCTCCCAAACGCTCTCTTCAGAGGAAGAGGAAACC
This sequence comes from Equus caballus, assembly GCF_041296265.1. NCBI lineage: Eukaryota > Metazoa > Chordata > Mammalia > Perissodactyla > Equidae > Equus > Equus caballus. The sequence continues at coordinate 50,690,473 of NC_091710.1, forward strand.
TGAAGGTCCTCGTAGAGGACACTCGGTGGGACCCGGGAACGCTGTCCCTCGGACTTCTGTAAGATGGGAGGGCTTTCCACAGGACGGCTTGTCTTCTCAGCAGGATGGAAGGAGGGGGCTGTCAGGAACCTGGAGCTCCACCAGCCTTTGTCTGATCTCGTGAAGAGCATTCTGAGGGGCTGGCCTGGAACGTGGTGCAGTGGTGGACGATGGGGCACTGTGCAGGGCTGCACAGCGCTCAGGGGAGGCGTGTTGTGGCCAGGCTGGAGGCCACTGCCTTGCAGGTCGGGAGGAGCCTTCGTGGCGACTTGGGGTGCCTCATCCGCCGAACATGGGGGAGGCTGGAGAGTCTGGACAAGACCCTGATGTGGTCTCTGAGGGCTCCTCTGGGGGCTCTGGCAGCGACTGAGTCTCGGTTTCTTTGGGAGGTTCTGGCCAGTGTGAATGGGGAGCCGAGAACCTCTCTTGCCTGCTGCCTGGATGCTGATTTTGCAGTGCCGGTCCCAAAGATGGGCAGCAGGCTGTTGGCATGGTTGTGACTGGACATCCAGAGACCAGGCTTGTGCCTGGGTGTCGGGGGTGTGGCCCAGGCCTTGCGTCTTGCAGGCGGCCTGGGGTTCTTCTGGGCACAACCAACTGGGCGTCTCGTCTCTTAGCTGGACCATGACAGTAGGGTCCTGGGCCCAATGTGGGGACACTCGGGGAGGGCTTGGAGGGACAGAAACTTCCCTTCCACGCTCAAGTCCTCGAGGGGAGAAGAGGCTCACTCCAGGACTTTGGATGGCAGACCCTGCACGGCCGGTGGACATCCTGTCGGGTGTCCTCACAGGCAGCCTCCACGGGAGCTCGAGGCCCGGCTCGGTTTCCCTCTTGGTTGTGTGGACCGGCAGCGGCCTGTTTGCATGCTGGAAGACAACACAACACACAGAGACCACATATGAGAACTGGCTCCCCTTCAAAGACAAAGTCAAAGGAACCAAAGAGAAAGGCCAGAAGAAAGCCAAGCACTTATCCCGTTCAACCGAACAGGACAAGCTGTACAACTGATCCGTTGCAATGGGATGAGGGACTCAGCCTCAGTGGTGCCCAGTAGAGAATGAAGGACAATATTCCCTTGCTACGGGTTGACGTCAGAGAGGAAACGAGAAAGCTTCCTCATCGCCAACGTCTCCACCTGAGGAAGCGGACAAGTGCTCTTTCGCACACTGTTGTGGGGAACGGACAGAGAGCTAAGGATGTGCGGGAGGCAGTTGGGTGACTGAGGTGTTTGCAGGCCCCATTTGGGGGTGTGTGCCAGCATTGGAAGATGCCTCTTCTTCCATCACGGGTTCCACCCCAGGGAAGCTTCTGATGAAAGCCCGTGCACATCCCCCACAGCAGAGTGTTGGCAGACGTGCAAGGAATGGTGTCCAACCAGAGAAAGCAAGAGCAGGGACATCTGAAGAGCACACTGACTGATCACCTTGGCGGGCATGGGAGGGAACAAGTCCCTCTCCCAGCAGGGGCTGGAGGCAGATTGGGGCTCCCCAGAAGAGCGCAAGAGGGGGCACCTGGGGACACTCACCCTCACGTAGTCACAGGACTCTGTCCCTTCCTTCCAGCTCGGCTGCTGCCTCCCTTGGGGTCTCCTGGGAAACCTCTGCACCAGAGCCTTCCTCCGCTGCTCGTCTTGCCTGCACAAGAAAGCACGTGAGCTGGGAGCAAGTTCCTTTTCCCATCCCGAGTTGGGCCAGACCTTGAGGCAGCCCAGGCCGCCTCCGTGTGGTATACGGAGACGGGGAGGGAAGCCCTGGGCCTTTGTCCCACCCCCGATTCGTCCCCCTACCCCAGACAGCTTTTCTGGAGGAGTCCTTTCCGTTAGAGCCCAGTGCTTTTCTGTGGCTCTTGGGCGAAATTCCCAAATGTTCCCCACCCCCCTTAGGGACTGAGCCGGAGGAGAACCAGCTGCTGAGTGTGGACCCTGGAGGAGAGGGAGCGCCTTTCCCTTTCTCTCCATGTCGCTCTGCTTGTCTGGAGTTGCCGGTGTGCCCGGGGTGCAGGCGGAGGGACACGTGTGTCTGCTTAGATTTCAGCCCAAAGCTTGCTTCCAAGCTCCCAGGGTGCTCACCTTTGTCTTTGCTCCCTCTCTCTCTCCGCCTGGCTGGAGGGCCGCGGGATGGGCGGGACCTGCTGAGGCCGTGGTTCCAGGTTCTCCTTCAGCTTTCTGGAGCCCAAGGGCTGGGGGGCAAGGGCCCCGTGCCAACGCTTCATGGGGCACCTCAGGCTTCTCGCGTGGTGCCCAAAGGCTCCGCAGTCTTTGCACTTCACCTGCGGGGGCAGAAGGACATGGTCACCGAGGCAAGAGAAATCACAGGCTGCTTTCAAAGCGGGCTTTGTCAGCACACATTTCGAGAGGAGGCTATTGCCTTGGGACAGGGGACTTGACCTATGGCAGTGGGCGTCAGGACGGGGAAGAGGGTGTGGTGCCTCCCAGAGCCTATGTTCGGGAGGGACACGGCAGGGAGGACTGGAGGTCTCAGGGTGAGGACGAGGAGCCCGATGGAAAGACTGAGACCAACACCCAGCTGGACGTGACAGCAAATAGGAAGCGAGCTTGTTCCTCCGAGTCTCTGAATGGACCCGTGGGCCTGGTTTGGAGGACCCAAGACAGCGGGGCCTTGCCCGCGGAAGGACAACAGAGTTATGGAGACACAATGGTCCCCGTCAGACCCTGCCCCTGGAGTCCAGGCCATGCCCGCTTCCCCACAGACCCAAGCCTCCACTTACCCTGGGATCCTCCTCCTCTGCCGGGGGAACCCTCGGCCCCGCTGCTCCCTTGGGTTGCTTCTTCCGTTTCTGGGCCTTGAGCAGGTTGGCAGGCCAGTGCCGTGTGGAAGGATCCGCCATCTGCCCCACCTGTGCGGAGCCTCACCTCCGTCTCCCCGAGGACTTGCTTTCCGGGGTTCCTGAGTCCAAAGAAAAAGAAAGCGATCAGACACACACACAGAAAAAAGTCCCTCTCGCACCTCCATCTCCGAGGCTGGGTGAAGGGACCTCTTTGACCACTGAGTCCAAACACATTCGTCGCAAAGGCATCTCTCCCTCCCACATATGTTCTCACTCTCACATGACTCCCTCCCGCCCGAATAGGACTCTGACCAAGACAAGACCCAGGAGGCATCCATGGTGACTTTGGAATGGCCTCCTTGAGAGACGGGTTTGAGAGACTTGCCTTGGGTGCTTCGCGATGCGGTGTGTTTGGACCAAGGAAGACAGGATTGCGCCAGGTGTGCACAAGAACAGAGGCTAGATTTCAGGCCTGGGCACACGTATTGGAAGATCAAAAGCAACGTATGCCTTCCCTTGAAGGTTTGAATTTCCGCATTGACATCAAGGGATGCGATTTGGCAATTGAAATTCACATGGAAAAAAGATTTGCCCCGCCACTGGACGGGAAGCTTCACAAGGTCGGCAGGGCCCAACCCGTCTTCTTTTCTCTTTGGCCTTCGTGCCCCATTTCTAACTACTTTCCAAACCATGCCAAATGAGTACGTTTGCACTAAATAGGAACAAATCCATTCACCAGGCTTGAATTGCACATCGCCCAAGCCCCGAGGTTTCCCTACCTTTTCCCTCCCGACCCCTCCCTCCTCAGGGTCTGTTTGCTTTGGAACTGGAGAAATGGTGTATTTCCTCAGTGGCTGTTCACAAGATTCCTATGAAAAATCCCAGAATCCTTGCCCTAGTGCCTAAAGCCATAGCCCTCCCCATTTGAGGACCACATTGGTAAAGGAAACCCACCTGAAAGCGAGCTGTGCTCCTCGTTCCGTCGGTAGACTGTAGAAAGGTGGGTGCAGGACCAACTGCCCAGGCCGTGGGGCAGCTTCCCAGGGGCCTGCGGAATGGGGAGTGTGGGAGGGTCCTTTGCGGTCAGGCTTTTATAGGGTTTCCAGGTCACGTGACCTTGTGAGGGGGATCTCAGTCGATCCGTCTAATCTACCCACCCCCGGTCGAAGCAAGTCCTGAGGCCATGACCTCTCCTCTGTCGCTTAGCCTTTGCAGGCATTGGAAAATTTCGGGCACGCAGGTGCCTAATTTGAAGACTCTCTCTTCTCTGTAAGAAGAGGAAACGTTTGTGCCCATTCCCGTTTCTCTGCGCGCTTTGCCGTTTTGTTATTGTGGTAGAGTTTGCCTTAGAGGATTTGACTCTTTCAAGACGGGGAGGCCTAGAGTTTCACGGCATTGAGTCCATGCACGTTGCTGTGCGAACGTCCCTGTCCTCCATCTGCCCAGCTTTGCATTCTCGCCACCTGGAAGGCGTTATTCAGGAAACCCTACCCCTTCCTTCCTCCCTCCCTGCACATCCTCCCTCCCCCATTCTGCTTTGGATCTCTGTGAGTTGGACAGCTCTAGGAATTCACAGCCAAGACCTCCTTCCGCATCTGTCCTTCCGGCACTGGCTTCCGTCATGCGGGTTCCTGTGAGTCAAATCACTGTATTGCTAGCATTGCTGTGGATCACCTGGGGCGTCCTTTCTGAGTCACCTCCGTCAGTGGTGAATATTGGCCTTCCGTGCCCCATTGCTCATCCTCTAGGGGTCAGTCTCCGGAGAGGGTTAGGCAAGTGTCTGTGTTTTGATTCGGACCAGCGGACAGTTAGGAATGGAAATCCCCAATGATCTCTTCCGGGCCACTTCTCCCAGCTGCCAAGATACCATCTCCCGCTCCAAAGCAGGTCACCTAGGAAGGTTACTGCTCAGCTGGCGGGAGCATCTCCATCAGAGCCTCTTGTGGGCACCCTGGGGATTTCCCACAGTTTGTGATTTGCATCCCTTTGCAGCTGTATGGACTTTTCAATTGGCATTTCACTAATAATTTATGAAAGTGCTCCAAGGACCTGGGTCCGGGGCCATGTAGCCATGGCGTTGTAGTCCCATCCTGGTGCCCTTCCCCACGGGCAGCAGGGTCCCCGCCAAATCTCCCACAGTAGCCTGGGGAATCCAGGTGGCCTCCTTGCATTCCAAGGAATGCATGGCATCCCACGGCCCTCCACTGGCCTTTAGTGTCCCTTGGGCCCTCCTTCCATTAAACCAGGCTGGCACCTGATCTTCTCATGACAACTCTCCCGAGGCCCAAGAACTTGGATCCTTTCTAAGAAAAAAAGATATGAGTCCGTCCCTATCCCTGTCACACCTATACCTCTACAATGTTCCATAGACTGCTTCTGTTCCTCTTGTTTCCGTGATTAAGTTTTCCATTGTGTCCTCGTCTTCAGGATGAGGTCCCGTGGGATTTATCATGGCATGGAAGCATGCCCCATTCATTAGAAGAGAAAGCGCTTTGCTCCTTCTTGACAGATGCGTGATGCATTAAGGAGCACTTGTTTCCATTTCTATGCCTTTCAAGGAGAGGCATTTATAGCTTTGCAGAAAACTCCACAAGGGTTTTCCTAGATTGAATCTAGGCCTCTATTGACTTTGGGACGCAGGGCTCCTGTCAGCAATGCCTCTTCTAAGTGGTGTTTTTTAAGGAAATTCGACACGAATGGTACGTCTTTTGTTAGTTGGATTTAGTAGCTCGCTGACTTTGTTGAAAGCGGCTGTCCATCCGGAGAGTTGTTCTAGGATGTTGCTTGGATGTGCCATGTAGACAACGGTATCACCGGCCCATACCAACTCTTTGTTTTTTCTAGGCAATAGTGCCTCGGGCCACCACTTCTCCTGCATCCGGGCCCTCGCAGAGGGTGCAGTGCAGTGTGGAGCAGAGATAGACAGTGTGGGCTCCTTAGCTGCTTCTCTGCGTTCAGAGGCATGCCATTTATCTGAAAGTGTGGTGTTTGGTCTGAGAATGTCCAGTGTTTCATCCGTCTGTAATTCATGCAGAGGCTCTGCCCTTTCTTTGCCCTCCTCCTAGGTTGAGAATTATTTTCAGGACGATAATGCTTCGGATTCGCCTCCCTGTGTCTTTTCTCATCCTTGTTCCCCTTGGGATTCACCCATATTTTTCCTGGTTCTCTCTGGCATCGTTCTGGCTTCTATTGGTGGGTCTTCATCCTGCACAGCGAACAGAGCTGCTCTCTGTCTTAAGACCGTCTGCTTGCCTGAGGGTGTGGGTTGAAGTTCCCCATGAGATAGACACAGGCATTGCAGGTCCCAGACTCTGGCTCTGTGGAGAAGAACCTTTGGTTCTGATGGCATATGGGAAAGATGTCCTGTCCCCGTTGGCGGCAGATATCATCTCTGGCTGCGAGCAGGGAACTGGGAAGCATGTCCTTGGCTGCTTGAGTCTCTGGGCCAATCTAGACAGACCTCAGAGGCCCAGGGGTGGCTTGTAGGGGACAGAAACGCCAGTGTGATTGTCCTTAGCCAGCTGGAGTCAGGAGATACTGTGCAGTGCCTGTGCAAACACTTTGGATTGCGAGAAATGAGGAGCAATGAGGTTTTGGGTTTGTCAGACTCCCTACTGGGGCAGGCTTGGGGCCGGGAGACAAGGGCCAAGGGAAGCAGCTCTGACAGGGGCCCAGGAAGACGGGAACCGTTTCAGAAGATACGTCAGCGCGCTGCATGGCACACTGTGGCGTCTTGACCTTTCCCTTCTCTTCCATGACCTTGTGCCCTCAACGAGAGGCTGCTGTGCTCCTGAGGCACAGACTCCTGAAGAATGAGGGAAGGCCCTCCCGACGGGTGGCCCACAGGGAGACAGGGCCTGTCCTTTGCTGTTCCTAAGGAAATCATGGCTTCAGAGCTATGTGACTTTTCTCCATCCCAGTCAGAGCTTTCGCTCAATTCGACACTGGGGATAGCAGGTGACAGGTGATATCTGTGCCCACCCCTCCATTAGTTCTCAAAAGTGGCCGCCCATTGGAACCACCCAGAGAGCTTTGAAGATGCCAGGGCCCAGGCAACAAGAAAGACACCCTCAATGGGGATCTCATGGAGTAGGATTCAGGCATGCATGTTTAGTCAGATTCTCCGCCTGAGTCCAGTGTGGATCTAAGGGACGAATCTCCCTAAGACCCGCTTGGGCACGCCGTCGCCATGCGTGTATTGATGCACTGGGGCTGGGTGTGCCAGAGAGCCTGTACTGACTGGGAAGCATGGAAGACACCAAACTTCCCTTGACTCAGTGAACTCGACTGGGATGAGTCCATCCGCTTTTCCCAACCATCGACACGCTTAGCAAAGAAAATCGCGGACACAGGGTCATATTTGAGAGCAGTTTATTAGGATTGAAAGAACATTTAAAAGCACAACTTCTGGAGGACATTTAGGAACCAAAATGAACAAAGCTGTGAGCCTGGAAGCTTGTTCTCGTGAGTCACATCACTGTCTTGATAGTTTTGATGTTGAGGACCTAGGACTTTCTTTTTGAGTCACCTCTCCAAGTGGTTGATATTTGTGTTCCTTTCACCATTGCTCTTTCTCTAACGGTCAGGCCCCGGGGAGTGTTGGGCAGGTGTCTATTGATTTTTGGATCTCCTGAGTCAAAGGAAAAAGAAAACTTTCAGATTCACACAGAGAAAAAAAAGTCCCTCAGGCCCCTCTGTCTCCTAGTGTGAATGAAGGGACCTCCTGACCACTGAGTTCAAACACATTTCTTACAAGGGCATCCCTACCTCCCAGATGTGTTCTCCTTCTCACATGTCTACCTCCTGCCGTAATAGGATTCTGACCGAGACAAGACACAGGAGGCATCCATGGTGACCCCGGAATTGCATCCTCAAAAGACTGATTGCAGAGACTCTGCTTAGGTGTATCACAATGCAGTGTATTTGGACAAAGACAGGCAGGGTTTCCCCAGGTGTGCCCAAGAATCCATGCCGAATTTCATGCCTGGGCACACATATTTGAAAATCAAACATAAAGTGTACTTTCCTCTTGAAAATATGTATCTCCTGTTTGACATAAGTGTAGGCAATTTTCAAATTAAAATGCACATAGGAAAAATGTTTTCTCCTCTACTGGACCGGAAGCTTCACAGGGTCAGACTGTCTTATTTTCTTTTTTCTTCCTTCCTTCCTTCCTCCCTTCCTGCCTTCCTTTCTTTCTTTTCTTTCTTTCCTTCTTTCTTTCTTTCATTCTTTCAGAAATACTGGCCCTGAGCTAAACTTTGTTGCCAATCTTTCTCTTATTTTTGCTTGAGGAAGATGGTGGCTCATCTAACATCTGTGCCAATCTTCCCCTATTTTGTATGTGGGTCATTGCCACAGCATGGCTTGATGAGCAGTGTGCAGGTCTGCACCTGAGACCTGGACCCACAAGCCCCAGGCCACGGAAGCAGAGTGTGAGAAATTAACCACTATGCCATCGGGCTGACTCCTGTTTTGTTTTTTATCTTCAAGCCCCGTTTTTAACTAATTTCTGACAAAGGTGAAATGAATATGTTTGAACTCAGTATGAACAAACAAATTATTTAGGCTTTAAATGCCCAAAGTCAAACCCACCACCTTTTTCCATAACTGCTCACTTACTGCCCCATACATATCAGGTGCCGGGGTCAATTTCCTCTGCAATTTGAACCTAACATAATCATTAGCATTGACACTGATGCATTTTGTCACTTTCTGTTCTCAGAATAACTATTGAAACTAAAGAGTCTTACTCCATTGCCTAAAGCCACATCACTCCCTATTTTTCTACTTCCGTCTTTCTCAGAGGGATAATGTGAGAACCAGATTTGTAAAGGAAACCCACCTGAAATCCAGCTGTGCTCTTCGGGTCTGTCAGTGGATTCTAGAAAGGTGGGTGCAGGAGCAATTGCACTGGAGGGGATGCAGCTTCCAGTGTGCCTACAGAAGTGTCACTGGGGAATGTCCTTTCTTAGAAGGCTTTTGTGTACAGTTTCACGGTAACATGACGTTGTTAAGGGGCAATGTCACTCAATCTATGTAATTTATCCACCCTTGATCGAAGCAGTTCTTGAAGCTCTGAACTCTCCTGTGTTGTTTATCATTCTCAGGCATTTCAAAATTCCGTGTGCACGTGTGCATACTTTTAAGAATATGTATATTCTGTAAGAAATATAAACATTTGTGCGTATGCCTGTTTCTTTCTCACGTTGCATTTTTTTATTGTGGCAATGTATGTACAACAGAATATTTACTATTTCCAGACACTGAAGTGTAGAGTCTGTGGCATAGAGTACTTTCACGGTGCTGTGCAGCCATCACTGTCACCCATCCTCCCAGCTTTTAATTTTCTCCAACTGAAAGTCTGTATCTATTGAACACTAATTCTTGATTTTTCCCTCCCAGCAGACCCTTCCTCCACCATTCTCCTTTCTATCTATATGAAAGGCCATCATGTTATATCTGTCCTTCTTGAACTGGCTTCCTTTGCACTTTGTCTTGTGATTCAAATCATCATTCTTGAGAAGTCTCCATGTGGACATGTGTGGCTCTAGTTCACTCAGCCTCAGAGTCCTTTACTGTATATTTAGGTAGATGACCTGGGACGTTCTTTTTAGCCCCATATCTTATTGGTTATTTGTGTTAGTTTCACTGTTTCTGTTCCTCTAGCACTCAGGCCACAGAGAGTGTTAGGTACATGACTGTGTTTTTTTTCTTTTTTCTTGTGGCAAAGAAGATTGTTTCTGAGATAACGTCTGTTCCTGATCTTCCTCTTTTTCCCTTGAGGAATATTGCCACTGAGCTAACAGCTGCGCCAATCTTCCTCTATTTTGTAAGTGAGATGCTGCCAAAGCATGGCTTGATGAGCGGTGTGTAGGTCCAGGCCCAGGATGGGAAATGGTGAACCCCAGCCCACCAAAGCAGAGGGTGCAAACTTAAGTGCTATGCCCCAGGCTGGCCCCACATATCTGTGTTTTTATTAAGAGATAGGAATAGAAATTCTGAATCATCTCTTCTGGGCAATTTCTCATTTAGTCCAATGGACTATCTTGTCCTTCACACAGGTCACCGTGTACCATCCCTACCAACATCATTGGAATGTGTCCATTTCTCCATATTGTTGGCACTTGGGGGAGGTTCCACAACTTGTTATTTGCATACATTTGCTGTGGTATAGACTTTTAATTATGCATTTCATTTATTATTTTTAGATGAGCCTGCAAGACCTGGGCCCACATCCTGTAGCCAAGACCTCATCCTAGCCTGGTGCCCTCCACCCTGGGCAACAGAGGCCCTGCCGGGATCTCCCACAGCTGCCTGGGGCCCCCTCCTGGCCTCCCTGCATTCCAAGGACTGTGTGCACCCCTGAATTTCCCACCACTGGACTTAAATTGCCCTGGGGCCCTCTCTCCACTGGGACAGGGTAGCACCTGCCACTCTTAGGACAACCTTCTCAGGCAAAATAGACTGGATCCTGTGGGGAAGATAAAAATCTGTTTACTGTTGTAAATGTACACTAATTTTGGTCCCATTCTTTTAATTATTATTTTTTCAATTGCTCTTTCTTCTTTTTAGGTAAGATCTGTTGGGATTTTGAATGGAATTGTTTGAATTAGGAATTAATTAGAAGAGAATGTGTTGTTTTAACGTCTTTTCCAAACTGTTCACTTACTTATAGGCCACATCATTTCAAAGAGAGATTTGTATTTTTTTCATAAAAATATACACAAGTTTACCTAGACCTATTGTGCGGATTGATTATTTCAGGAAGGAGGGGTATTGCCAGTAATTCTTCTTCTCAATTAAATTCTAATGGATGGAAATCAGACATGAACGCTCCATATTCGGGCAGGCTGATTTGGTAGTTTGACTATTTTGTTGAAGGCAGCTGTTAATTGAAAGGGTTTTTCTTTGTGCTGTGGAGACTGTCATATCACCACCAGCCAATACCCAATAGGTTGGGGTTTTATTTGCAAGAGTGAACGATGTCGTCATTTCTCTTGTGTCAGGGCCCTGGCAGAATGTACGGCACAGCGTGGGAAAGAAGTAAACACTGTGGGCTGCTTATCTGTTTCTCTGTCTTTAAAGGCATAAAGTTGACCTGAAAACACCCTGTTTGGTATAAGAATCTACAGGTATCCCATCATCTATTTTTCTATTTCTTTTTTACTATTCATGATTAACTTCATCAATATATAAAGCTCTACATCTCTTAATTTCATCATATTTCCCCTATAAGTTTGTCATACTGTCAATTACATGAATGGACTTTCTATTCTTATACCTGAAATTTGGTAAAACGGTAGGTCCCAGGTGCTCTCATCACAGCACACACAGAAAGGTGAGGTGAAGTGTGGGATGTGTTAATTCACTTGATCATGATGAGCATTTTCATACATGTGTATCAAATCATCACATTCTTCACCTTCAATGTATACAAGTTTATTTGTCAATGGCCACCTTAATGAAGCTGGGGAAATATTTTCTCTAGTTTTGGAAGTATTTAATATAAGAGACTAAAGAAGTAAATACTATATATATATATATATATATATATTTATATTTATATTTACTATATAGTATATCTAATATATATGTGGAAGTATATATATGTATATATATACACACACAGTAAATACTGTATATATATCTATAGATAGATAGACAGATAGATAGACAGATACCTCCCTTCTCTCTCCTCTCCAACACTTGTTGTTCCCTGACGTGTTAATTATAGCCATTCTGACAGGCGTGAGGTGATATCTCATTGTAGTTTTGATTTGCATTTCCCTGATAGTTACTGATGTTGAGCATCCTTTCATGTTCTTGTTGGTCATCTGAATATCTTCTTTGGGTAAATGTCTGTTCAGATCTTTTGCCCATTTTTTAATTGGGGTGTTAGTTTTTTTCTTGTTAAGATATATGAGTTCTTTATATATTTTGGATTTTAACCCCTTATCAGATATATGGTTTGCAGATATCTTCTCCCAATTGTTAGATTTTCTTTTCATTTTGTTGATGGTTTCCTTTGCTGTGCAGAAGATTTTAGTTTGATGTAGTCCCATTTCCTTACTTTTTCTGTTGTTTCCCTGGCCCAGTCAGGCACGGTACTTGAAAATATGCTGCTAAGACCAATGTTGAAGAGCATACTGCCTATGTTTTCTTCTGGAAGTTTCATGGTTTCAGGTCTTTCTTACACTCAAGTCTTTAATACAGTTTGAGTTAACTTTTGTGCATGGTGTAAGATAATAGTCTACTTTCATTCTTTTGCATGTAGCTGTCCAGTTTTCCCAACATCATTTATTGAAAAGACTTTCCTTTCTCTACTGTGTGTTCTTGGCTCCCGTGTTGAAAGTTAGCTGTCCGTAGATGTGTGGGTTTATTTCTGGGCTCTTGATTCTGTTCCATTGATCTATGTGTCTCTTTTTGTGCCAATACCATGCTATTTTGGTTATTATAGCTTGGTAGAATATTTTAAATCAGGGAGTGTGATAGCTCCAACTTCATTCTTTTTTCTCAGGGTTCCTTTCATTATTCAGGGTCTTTTGTTGTTCCACATAAATTTTAGGATTCTTTGTTCTATTTTTGTGAAACATATTGTTGGAACTTTGATAGGGATTGCAGTGAAACTGCAGATTGCTTTAGGAAGTATAGGCATTTTAACTATGTTAATTCTTCCAATCTAAGAGGACCGTTAGTGTACAGATCTTTCACTCTTTGGTTAGGTTTATTTCTAGGTATTTTATTCTTTTTGTTGCAAATGTTAATGGGGTCGTATTCTTAATTTCTCTTTCTTCTACTTCATTGTTAATATATAGAAACACAAGTGATTTTTGTATGTTAATTTTGTATCCTCCAACTTTACCGTATTTATTTATTTTTTCTAAAAGTTTTTTGCTGGATTATTTAGGGTTTTCTACATATAAAACTATATCTTCTGCAGATACTGGCAGTTTCACTTTTCCTTTCCAATTTGGATCCTTATTATTTCTTTTTCTTGCCTGATTTCTCTGGCCAGGACTCCCAATGCTGTGTTAAATAAGAGTCGTGAAATTGGGCATCCTTGTCTGCTTCCTGTTCTTAGAGGGCTAGCTTTCAGTTTTTCTCCATTGAGAATGATATTAACTGTGGGATTGTCATATATGCCCTTTATTACATTGAGGTGCTTTCCTTCTATAACCACTTTATTCAGAGTTTTTATCATAAGTGGATGCTGTATCTTGTCAAATGCTGTCTCTGCATTTATTGAGGTGATCTTGTGATCTGTATTCTTCATTTTGTTAATGTGGTGTATCACACTGATTGATGTGCAGATGTTAAGCCATCCCTGCATCACTGGAATACATCCCACTTGAACATGATGTATGATCTTTCAATGTACTGTCGTATTTGATTTGCTATTATTTTGGTGAGGATTTTTGCATCAATGTTCTTCTGTAATTTCCTTTTTTGTGTGTTATTCCTGTCTGGTTTTGGTATCAGGGTAATGTTAACTGCCTAGAATGAGTTAGGAAGCTTCCCCTCCTCTTCAATTTTTTGGAAGAGTTTGAAAAGAATAGCTACTGTCTTTTTGAATGTTTGGTAGAATTTACCAGGGAAGCTGTCTCGTTCTGGGCTTTTATTTTTTGGGTGGTTTTGGATTACTGTTTCAATCTCCTTACTAGTGATTGGTCTATTCAGATTCTCTATTTCTTCTTGAGTCAGTTTTGTAAGGTTGCATGATTCTAAGAGTTTACCCATTTCTTCTACATCTTCCAATTTTTTTGGCCAATAGCTTTTCATAGTATTCTTTTATAACCTTTTGTATTTCTGAGGTGTCTGTTGTAGCTTCTCCTGTTTCATTTCTGATTTTATTTATTTGAGCCTTCTCTTTTCTTTTCCTGGTGAGTGCGGCTAAAGCTTTTCAATTTTGTTTATCTTTTCAAAAATCAGCTCTTGGTTTCATTGATTTTTTTTCTATAGCTTTTGTATTCTCTATTTAAATTTATTTCTGCTCTGATTTTTATAATTTCCTTCCTACTATCGATTTTGGGCTTTGTTTGTTCTTATTTTTCCAATTCCTTTATGTGTACTCTTAGATTTTTTATTTAAGATTTCTTTTTGTTTATTGACATAGGCCTATATTGCTAGGACTGTCGCATATTGAAGGGATGCTTTTTCTCCAGTTTCCAGTTCTCTCTCAGGGGTAATTGTTTGCAGAGTAGTTGTTGTAAATTGGTTGTGCCCATTGGAGGAGGTGAGTTCAGAGTCTACCCTCACAGCCATCTTGACACCTCTGATCTGGCCAAAGTTAGTTTTAAAATGAGACTTCCATAATGAACTTATATATTAAAATTGGTTAATCAGATTTTTCTCCTTATTTGCAAGTAGGTATTGTAAATATTTTATTTTTATTCATATTATGATGTTTTGACATCTTTCAAACCTTTCTGACTGTGCAGAAACTGCCCCTCCCTGGGCTAGCTGACCTTAGACATTGGGATGCTCTCAGCTGGGAGCATGTCTGTGATATGCAAACTAACCAATCCAGAGCCAGACCTCCTCTGTCTGGCCAGTACACCCTCGGATTCAGTATTTCTCTACCTTAATCATTCCATGGTCAGGTGCTAGACAACTAGGGACCACCCTCACAGCCCAAAGCCCTATAAATTTATTTAAATTAGCCAGTTCTAATCTGTTTACCAGGTCCTGCCTTGCCCATCAAATAAAATGTTTCTTCTTTTCAGTTGTTAATATTTTATTTATTTCTTTTTTTGTGGGGACAATTGGCCTTGAGTAAACATCGGTTGACAATCTTCCTCTTTTTGCTTGAGGAAGACTGTGGCTGAGCTAACGTCTGTGCCCATCTTCCTCCATTTTGTACGTAGGATGCTGCTACAGTGTGGCTTGCCAAGCAGCACTAGGTCTGCACCCAGGATCCAAACCCCTGTACCCCATGCTACTGGAGCAGAGCACATGAGCCCAACCCCTATGAAAACTGGCTGAAACCTACCCCTTCCATTGTTAGTCTTTTATTTTTGTTTGTTTTTATTAACTTTATTAATGGTTCTAATTATTTTTTTAACATTTATTACTAAATTTAATTAATATGTAACAACTTGGAATGTCGATTTATTCCTGTTTTCTATTTATTTCTCTTTGTTTTGTTAAAAAAAATTCAACTGAGTAAAGCTGAAGATCTAATTTGCTTTGTTCAAATAATTCATGAATTGGGCTGCATCCATCAATCAAATAGAAAGGAGTTCTAAGGACCTGTACAAAATGGAAATCTTTTATAGGTAGAAGGGGTGGGACAAGGAAGTGAATAGAAATTGTTTCAGGCAAGATCACCCCCTCTTAGAGGCCAGGTATGGCAGAGTCTAATAAGAAGATTACATCACTAGTACTGACCAGAGCATTCCAGATTAGCTGGTTTGAGATTCCATGGCTGGGGGAGGCTGAAACTGCAATTAGATTAGGTATTAAGTCTTGATTTGCTGCCTGGGGCTTAGCACAAGGGACTCTGTTTTGGGCCTGTTGTTTCTTTTTTTAACATTTTACAAATTTGTTAAGTTGCTATATAGGTTTCTAGTGCTGCCATAACATAACCCTACTGACTGGGTAGCTTAAATAAGAGGGAATTTATTTTCCATGATTTAGAGCCTAGAAGTTCCAAGATAAGGTGTTGTATGTTTGATTTTTATTGAGGCCTCTCTTCTTGGCTTGCCAATGGTTGCCCTCTGTCTGTGTGTCTTCATATGGCCTTTCCTCTGTGCTCAGGATCCTGTCTCTTCCTCTTCTTATAAGGATGCTAATCAGGTTGGATTAGGCCCCACCTTAAGTGCATCACTTTAACTTAATCACAGCTTTAATTGCCCTATCTCCAAAGTCAGTCATCTTGTAATGTACTTAATGTTTGAGTCACCATATGAATTGGAGGTGGGCACAATTCAGACCATAACAGTTGATTCATTTTTTTCAAGCACTCTCATGTCAAATAAGCATTTTTAAAGTTGCACATATCCTCAAGATAAGAACTGACCCTATCCCTTGGTTCGATGACTTTCATTCTTCATTGTCTTCGTGACTCTCACCGGCAACACTCCTTTGATTGAACTGTAACCCTATTGTTTACACTTGGTCTTTCGATTATTTAGTTTTGTTTGGACTACCTGCTTATTGCTTAGCTTCATTTTTATTTTACTGTGGGAAGCACCTGTGACCTATGCAATGTAACCTTCTTTTGCAATTAGCTGAAATTTTCTCTGTACCTGACGAGACACAGTCGTATTTGATGGATGCAGTGGGTGTGCTGAAGAGGAATAAAAAGTCTTTACGTTTACTAAAAGGTTCAATTTGTATTTACTAGTTTGTATATATTTGTATATTTAACACCTAGTATTGAGTTATAGACATCATTATTTCAGAGCACTTTGTTATTAAAGCTCCCTTTCAATTTTATGGATTCAGCAATTCTTTATGAATTTCTATGTTTCTATTCATGTGTATTTACGCTACTAACTTTTGAGATACATATGAATTTTTGAATGTGCTATTCTTTTTTTTTTTTTGAGGAAGATTATCCCTGAGCTAACGTCTTCCACCTCTCCTTCTGTTTTTGCTGAGGAAGACTGGCCCTGAGCTAACATCCATGCCCATCTTTCTCTATTTTATATGTGGGATGCCAGCCACAGCACGGCTTGATAAGTGGTGCATAGGTCCATACCTGGGATCTGAACCAGTAAAACCTGAGCCGCTGAAGCAGAACGTGAAAACTTAACCACTATGCCACCAGGCCAGCCCCTTGAATGTCCTATTTTTCATTTTAATTTTTGCTAGGGATTCATAGTATCCGTTTTTCTTCTTTTAATGTTTTGTTGTATGTTTGGTATATGGTTAACCTCACTTACCCTTTTCAATATCATTTTTTTTTTTTTTAGAGGTTAGCACCTGAGCTAACAACTGTTGCCAATCTTTTTTTTTTTTTTCTGCTTTATCTCCCCAACCCCCCCCCCCCCCCATACACAGTTGTATATCTTAGTTGCATGTCCTTCTAGTTGTGGGATGTGGGACACTGCCTCAACGTGGCCTGATGAGCGGTGCCATGTCTGTTCCCAGGATCCCTAACCCTGGGCCGCCGCAGCGGAGCGCGCGAACTTAACCACTCAGCACGGAGCCAGCCCCTCAATATCTTTAAAATGGAAATAAACTACCAATTTTATGGGGCTCCTCTTCAAGAGATAATATCTATGAAATGCTTAATAACTTATCTGAGATACTATGAAAGATCACAGGCATGACAAAGATTGTTTTTTAAGTTTATGATGAGTATTAGAATGTTTGTTAAGACAATATTGCTATCTTATTTAGCAGCATTCATTAGAAACAGATGCATTGAGGGATAGCAAGAATTCTCACTGAACCCCTATTTTCTGTCCTACAGCCTGCATGATGTATGGAAACCACCAAATTTTAACATATACAACTCTTCTTGCCTGAATTTTAATTGCATTTTGGTTTACAAAATGGTGCATTCTTTTTTGACTGTTTACTTTGCTTATTGAAAAAGATATGTTCTAGGATAGGTGGCCATTTAGATTTCTTTAATAATCTTCAATTATGTCATAGAAATCATGACCTTGTTTTCTTTTATGCAAAAGTAAGTTAAATAGATTTATATTTCATGTGTTGTTTGTTCCAAAATACTGAAATACTAACGTGGAAAAGCAATGGGATGTGAAAATACATCCAGAAAATTAACTGTCATCCATCCGGGGAGAACTCTTAATATTAGTTCATTCAGGGGTGTGTGTGTGTGTGCGTCTTCCAGGGAGATGGGTCTCCTTGAAAGAAGGGCAGACACAGCGACACCACCCTGCTCCTCTGAAGACCACTATGCTTTGAGGTTGAGCCTACAGCACTTTCTTAGCCCTCACAGCCTTGCTGAACATTCCTGCCATCTGTTCTTCCCTACCACCTTCAGGTCAGGACTTGTAAGATTGTGCTTTTGAGTGTGAGGCTGTTGGCAGGTGACTGAATTCGTCCCTCCTTGCCATGCATGGCGCTTCCAGTACACTCAAGGGCTAGACGGGAAGCCAGGAGCAGTTCCCTGGTTCTTGGAGATGCTTATAAATACTGGAAAGTCTCCAGAGTGCTCCTGAGCTCATATAGACAACATCACAAGGCTCTGCTGTGGGAGGAACACTCCTTCTGCCATAAGCATTCCCAGGTCCCCAGAAAACTTAGAAAATTTTACAGTTGCTCTTGCAGAAAGATCACTCTCTGTGCCTTCCTGCACTGTACAAGCTTATCCTGGGGACCTGAGGGACTCAGATTATTTTCAGAGACTCGGGCCAGTCTAGGAAGCCATCCTGGCACCTTCATTTTTAGCTAAGGTGGTTCCAGGGCTCCTTATTGGGTGTAGAAAAATTGCTCGGATGTTCAAATGGGCAGAGACATCATCTCCCACCTTTCCAATAAATCAAGAGTGGCTCTGGGGCCACTGATTTGACTAAAATAATTTGGTGGTGGTTCAGTTGGTCCAAGGACAACCTCTCTGGGGTTCTAAGCTGGCGTAAGTGGCTGGTGGGCCCTGCAGGGGATTTAAAATTTTAACAATGACATATACATGAAAAGGACACAATTCAAGAGGCTCCCATACTATCATGGGCTGGTTCAGCTCCTGCAGGCCAATTTGGAATATTTCAGGATGCTCCTCAGGAGAAGGAATATCACGTGGTACAACAGAAAACACTTCCTTATAGACAAACTCTAATCAATATTGTGTACCAACAACCACAAAAGTAATTCATAATAAGAAAGATAATAATGAAAATAACAATGAACAACAATAGCAATCACGATGAACATAGTGAGGAAATTATAATTATTATATTAATTATAATGATAAACCTAGAGATGGGAGACCACAGGATGGGTTTCCCTGAGTGGGTGACAAGGTGCTGACATCAGTTCTCATGTGTTGGTTGGAGTTAGCATTCTAGATTTAACAGGGAAATATGTTCCACGAGGGCAAAGCCTATCAGCAGGAAGGAAAAGAAATCCAACCAGTGGATGGCACAGGGAACTCGAGAACTCGTATGCCAACCACGGAAGTAGAGACTATGGTCAAATGTAGAAGGACCCCCACAAGACACCCAACAGCTTCCAGGAGTGAGGACAGCTGGTTGAGAGGGTGCACCTACATGCAAGGCAGGCAGCTACATGCTCTGATCCACACTTGGGGCCCAGAAGCACGACTTAGTGCGAACATTTAGTTCCCAGTATTATGTCACCTGTCATACATTGGCTGCATTTCTGCCATCTGCACTTACCAGGCCCACAAGGTTCAGACGTCTAGGTTTCCCTCTCTGGGCCAGAGTTATTGTCAGACATCATCCTCGTTACTGTCTGATCTAGAGAGGGTGACACAGGATGGCTGACCCATGCTAGGGCACCCTGGGTACTTTGATTGTCAGCACATGCAGGGGTTGACTCAGCTTCAAAGAGCCACCTGTCTGAAAATAACACCCTCCCCAGAGTGGCTGACAAAAAAATGATTAATAGAGGTAGGAGTATATATACCTGGCCACTCTCCTTCAATTTCAGACAAATATGATGGGACATCCTGGTTCTATGTCAACCTGTGGGGTTGTCTAGCGCTGTAACATGGCATTGAAGCTAGATTTCCCCTCTGCATATGTTTCTTCTTCTCCATCCTTTCCAAAGATGTTCATCTCGAGATGGCTCCCTAATAAACGTCGAGCACACTAAACTTCATCTCGTTTGCACACTGGGAACTGAGACTTTGATAATAGTGAAAAGATACTGGGAAAAATAGGGCTCCCAAGCAGAAGGAACAAAATTCTGGTGAGATTGAAAATAACACAGACACCTAACACACCTCATGAGACTTTTTTTTTTATCAGAACATTACTATTGTCATCAAGAATGAGGTCCATGAATTAACGGGCCAAAAAATCAGACTGACCTGGAATGAGAAGAAATGCTGATAAACGTGTTACTGAGCGATAGACTCACTCTTTTCACTGAGATCTGAGCCAATTAATCACAACCAGTTAGGGACTGAGAAAGGAAGCTTTAATTTGATTAGCTGGCATAATCGGAAGGGGGTGACTAATGTCTCAAAAAACCCATCTTCAGGATTACAGAATCTTGAGGTACTTATATAGGGAAATTGGGCAGTAAGGAGGGGGTTTAGAAATGTCAGTCCTCAGGCATGGGGGACTCCAGGGTCTTTCCTGGTTCTTTTCTTCTGCCAGTGATGATGAATATCTTGCAGGTGTGTTTCCCGCCTGTGATCAGCCTGTTTCTGGAGAGAAACTCATAGAACAAAGTTTTAATCTATCAAGCTATAGGGGAGTACATACCTAAGTGGAGGGCATAAATCAGGAGCGTACGTGAATTATTTTAGAGCGCATTGCACAGCAGCCAGTAGTCACACAGAGTGGGGCCTGGGGTCATTTATTGTAACAGAATGGCCTCATTTATGTTCACTTACGCGTGGAGTCTACCCTCCGCCTGGATTAAAAAGGAGAGGAGAAGGCAGAAACTGGAAATAAAAGGAATTCAGGGTTTTTTTTTTTCAATTCAAATTTCAGGTTGAGTGATACACAAACATCTTTAAAGGCTGAGTGGATGGATCAGAATGAGAGGGAGAAGTTTAAGATACGGTGTGTACATTTTTAATTATAATGTAAAATTCAAGGTATGGCAGGGAGGAATAAGAATCAAACACACATGTAGAAATAGATGACGTAGCTGAGATTAAAGGTAATTCTTCTCCTGTTAGGAGGGAGGTGGCATACACAGTGAGCAAGCCTGCAGAAATGCTTTAAATCTAGTGGTTGAAAGTATCTACATTCAAAATTGTCCATTTCATTTGTCAGCGAGTTTACAAACCCTCAGATAAATGTGAGAGAAAAGATGCGTCTGTGGAGATTGAATTGTAATAGCCGAGGTCTGAAATACTCTTTAATGAGCATTGGGAAAGGAGTCTGCATGCATGACCTCATAGAATTGCCAGGCATTTTTACACAAATAACCAAAATGTCTGCAGATACACTTTTTGGAACGCTTACTACAGGAAAACTTACTATGTCCCCTGATTAATTATTTCCTGCTGAGAGTCAGGAATTTTAAGTCAGAAGAACATATTTTCACAGCTGTAAAAATTCCACTCAAATGTATAAATCAACTGTGAATGACGTGGAAGCACAGTCATTTACCATATTTTAGTATGGAGTAATATTTTTATTTATTTCACTGGTAACTAAGAAATAAAGTGTAAAATTATCTTACCATTTTCTTTGGATAGTTAATAAATTCTTAACATGTTATTGAAAGTTCAGTGTGGTCAGTACCCTAAAGATCAAGCTCTCCATCCTAGGACCATATCTTCTTGTTGTCAATCAAAATTTATGACATTTCAATTATGATGTTATAAATTTGTGAAATTTATATTTCAAATTTTCACATTTCTTCATCTTTCATTTTGTTTTAGTTATTATTTTAATGAGGTCACATTGACCTATAACATTGTGTAAATTTCACTTAGCACCATATCCTCAAGGTCTATACATGTTGTTGAAAATGACACAATTTTGTCTTTTTCAGGGACTGAGTAGTATGCTATTGTGTATATATACCACATCTTCTTTATCCATTCATCTGTTGATGGACACTTGGGTTGCTTCCAAGTCTTGGCTATCGTGAATACTCCCGTGATGAACACAGGGGTGCAGAGGTTATGAAGAGAAATTTTTCCAAACAAGATATACAGATGGCCAAAGGCATGTGAAAATATGTTCAACATCACTAATTATTAGGGAAACGCAAATCAAAACTGCGATGAGATTTCACCTCACACCCCTCAGAATGGCTATAATTAATAAGATAAGAAATAACAAGTGTTGGAGAGGATGTGGAGAAAAGGAAACCGTCATATGCTGCTGGTGAGAATGCAAGCTGCAGCCGCTGCCACGGAAAACAGTATGGAGATTTCTCAAAAAGTTAAAAATAGAAATACCATATGATCCAGCTATTCTACTACTGAGAATTTATCCGAAGACAGGAGATCACTTATTTTAAAAGACATATAAACCCCTATGTTCACTGCAAAATTTTTCATTTTATTTTTAAGTCCGTATTTCCTCCAAGGAATTCCAGCTTCATGTGCATAGAATCCCATTGTGTCTGATGCTCTGCTTGTTTCCAAGACACGGAATGTCTCCTGGAACATAGAATGCACTAGAATGTATCTATGATGAACAAAGGAATCAATGAATCTTGCTACTATCCCTTCACAATGCCCTTACATCTTTGTTCTCCAACTCCTTGTGATGGTTACAATTTTGTAATAGTCTGGAAAATCTAATCAAACTGAATAGGGTGTGTCCCACCAAGGGTGAAGCCCTGATTGGTGTCAATTAGGGTGTGTCCCTGGAATGTAGCCTTGATTAGGTTTATTAACTGTTCTCCCTATATATAGGGAAGTCAAACAGAGGACTGACTTACCCAGAGAAGAAGACACTGTACAGTTCACAACATTGGAAGAAGAAGAATTGGCTTCTCGTCTGTGGAACTTGCCTCAGAATCGATTTGGCTTCACCATCTCCTCCAGTTTTGGGTTCTGGTGAGTTCTCCAGACAGTGAGATGGAAGCTGGCCTCATTCTCTTAAAATTAGAGAGGTTCTCTCTTTAGAGATTTGTCATATCAAAGCAGATTCTTACATCTTTGTCTTATTGTGTCAACATTTATTTCACCACTCTCATTTCCTGTTTTGACTATCTGTGCCCTTTTTCCACTTTTGTCTTAAGTGTAATTATTTAAACTGTCTACTCTAGGATCCTAGATCTGTGCTGTCCAATAAAATAACTACCAGCCACATGTGGCTAAAAAATTTAAATGAATAAAATAGCTAAACTTCAGATGCTCAGTAGTACTAGCCAAAGTTCAAGTATTCTGTAAGCACGTGTGTCTGGCAGTGACTGTGTGGTACAATGCAGATATGGAGCACTTCCTTCATTTTGGAAAGTCCCATTGGCATGTTTATCTCCATCTTCTGTTTTTATTATTTTTTGCTCTTGTAAATCATTTTCTGTTTCTCTGAATTAGTTTCCTTTTATGGGTTTCATCAAGTTATTTTCTTTACCTTATTTCTTAAACATCTTGAGATAGGTGCTCGTATTTATTTTATTCATTTAATACTTAGTATATATTTAAGGCAGATAATTTCCTTGACTATCATTTTAGCTTTGTTCCATTTTTACTTATACATCATGTTACTGTATTCAAGTGTTATTACACTTTAAAGACTTTTGTGCCAACTGCATTTAAAAGATGCTTTTTGCCCTTAATTTTCACTTGACAGATTGTGTCTTCTATGGTCATCATTATTTTCTGGTTTTATTTCATTTTTTGTGGGGCTTTTTCATTTTCCTCTTTTTAAATATATGGGATTTTCCTCCATCCTTGTCCAAACTATTTGTATGCAGGATCCATTATGTACCTCGAAATAGACCTTCTGTTTCAGGGTATGCTGCTTTCGTACATAAAATTCCCGGATAATGGTAAACTTAATTCTAATTTCACCAATCCTGAATTGCTTTGATATATAGGAAGTTGAATATCACGAAAAGTGAGCTTTGATTTGTTATCCACTCTGAGATGCTATATTTATTTCTTCCATTTTCAGTATTAATTTGATGTGCATTTGTTTTGGTTTCTTACTTTCTTCATATTTAAAGGCATTTTCTTGTTTGATCTGTGCTATCTAGTCTGTAAATTTCTAGAATGTAAGAGGCAAGAAGGCAAAACTCTTTCAGTTATGTCACCTGCTATATCCTCAGCACCTGGAATAGCACCAAGCCAATCATTAGTGTTGAAATTTGAGAGAGTTCACTTAATAACATCCCTTTTGCGGACTGTTGTTCTGAATTGAACGAAAGGGAAAAGGTGAGTGAGTAGATATAGATATCAATGATTTTTATGGACAGATCTGTGGGAGACCTGGTTTTGGTTAGGGAAGCCAAGGTCCCACAAGCTGCACCCCAGAAGTAAGCAGGAGTGTCCAAATAGCCCTGGAATGACTAAAAAATAGCAATTCTACCACTTAATGGCTAGCAATGCCCTCAATATTAAGTCAATAGTAAAGCAGAATGCCTCCTTCCAGGCAGCTCTTTAAGAGAGCTGGAGGAAGAGCCTAAGCTGAGCCATCACTGATCCTGAAGTCACCAGTGACCTAAGTCACTATTCTCGCTTTAGTGAGAAGCTGGTCAATATTTTGCATAAATTAGTGAATAATTCAGAATCATTCAGTAGATTTTGTTAGTTCTTCTAAAGATTGCTTGCACTTCTAAGATTTTTGAAATGCATTTAATCCCCACTTCCTGAGATAGCTTCTAATCTCTCCACACTGGAGTCCATTATGAAATAGGTTTGCTTTGACTTCTCCTGTGTCCTTTTCTGTTCCTGGCACAGTCTCTATGTGACCAGTTAAATTATTGTTTCATCTATGAGTTGTCCTTACAAACAAGACTTCTCTAAATCCATCTCTAGTTGTGGTATTTGAGGAAGAGTTTCCTTGGTCATAAGATTAAGGATCACAGCTGTCTCCCTGAGGGCTTTGTAGGCATTCCCCAATATCTCTGTTTGTTAAGACAGTCGCATATTTTCCGTGAGTTTGTTTAATGATCTTCAAATAAGTCTTCAACTTTAAATATAGGCTCTACGGGAGGGTTTTTGAAATGTTTATTGTTTCATATAAATCTTTTCAAACACTAGGCTTGTCTTTCACAGCGTTCAGGTCTCTTTAATCCTTTCAACAGTTTATACACAATGTTTTTTCTTGCTCCTTTTAAAGCCTGTCGTCAACAGATGTGAGTGACTACTGAGCAGGGTGTACTTTTCCTCCTTTCATCTCCCAATATGGCCTCTTGTCTTAAGTGGTTTCATTTTACTCTTGGAAGTTTTAAGCTATGCCATGTCATTTTTCTTCCTCCTCTTGTCTTCATTTCTCTTACTGTCATTCTTTTGGCTTAAAATCTCTCACTTTCATTCTCCTAACTCTGATATGAAGTCTAATTAAGTTTTTTTAAATAATTTGTAATCAGTTCATTCCTAACAATATTGGATAAGTAAAGTGATATTCCTCTGCTCAAAGGCAAAGTGGTCCTTGAATATCACTCTTCAATTACTTTTTCACTGCTGGTATTTTATACTTAGCCTTTTTAATGGTAATTGCATTTGTTATTGTCTTTCAAGTCAGTATCATTCAAGTTGGTTCTCCTTAAACAGCATAAATTCATGGTAATATTTTGGAGATAAATACATGTCAGTATTGTGCTATAGCAGGAAATATCTGTCTCAGAATAATAGCTATTAAACACAGGATATACCGAGAGTTTGAGGAACATGGTTGGGATTTTCCATAATCCAAGAAAGATCAGCTCCTGAGAGGCTGCCATTATGCACCAGTTCTCACCCCCTCAGTGACCTCCTCTGACACCCGCTCCTGGGAAGCACGGACATAGCACAGGGATGCCTGGCTACCTTCTTTCTTTCTACTCATAGGGCTGCCGTGTTGTACATGCATAGGGGTTCCCTGGATGCCAAATAAGAATTTACATATTCCAATCTTTCTGTAGAAGAAAAATTCTAAGAGTCAAAATTAATGTTCCATTTCATTCTGAATTTGTCTTAAAATCAAAGAAAACACAATCCCATGGTCAATTCTTGATTACTTTTCCTAAATCTTCCTTCTTTCTTGGATACTCACGTGTGCTCTGGATAATTCAATCACTAGCCAGCATTCCTTGAGTCTCTCTTGGGCACCTTGAGTTCTCCTGCATAATGAATACATTCTGTGGTTATCAGACCCTTGCATTAATCCAGGGCTTCTCTTTTATGTCTGAGTGAAACTGAGAACCGCACTTTCAGTTTGATTGTGAAGGACAGCAGGAACTTAAGAGAAAGTGTCCTCAGAGGAGATCTCTGTTTCAAGAAAGAAGAGACACAATGAGGGGTTTGGCTGTGACTAGATGGAGAGGTTTCTCTTAAAAGAGATTTAATTTAAACCAATAATGTAGGTCCCAACAAAAAGGGAGAGAGGGATTCAACAGTAGACATTGCCAGGGGTGGCATGACTTTGAATTTGACGGGAGAAAAGGGGTAACCAATGGGTATGAATGCAGGAATATTGGCAGATATTATAGGGATAAACTGAGTTACTTTGTCATATTCTGTAATTCCTCTGTGTCATGGGCTGAGCTGTGTGTCCCCCAAATTCCTATGTTGCAGTCTTCACCCCCAGTACACCAGAACGTAACTTTATTTGGACTTAGGTTCTTTAAAGGGGTAAGTAATTTAAAAAGAGGTAATTAAGGGAGGGCCCTAAGCTAATATGACTGGTGCTGTCACTCAAAGAGGAAATTAGGGCACAGACACATGGAGAAGGTAGGGAGAAGAAAGCCATCTACAAGCCCAGGAGAGAGGCCTCAGAAGGAACCAAACCTGCATATATCTGAATCTCAGGCTTGTCGCCTCCAGAATGATGAAAAAAGAACTTTCTGTTGTTTAAGCTGCCCAGTCACTGGTAGTGGAAGAATTATTATTATTTTTAGCAACGCATGGTATAATTGCCAGATATCTTTGAAAGCCACTTGGGGTGGTGATTATTTGTTTAGATTGGGACCAATGTCTTAGTTGCGTGCTGTCTGGTTAGTCATGCAAGAGGCATCTGCTATGGGGTCTTGAGATGATGTGATAAACAGTCTAAGGGATAAAGAAACGGTTGGTTTTGGTAAATGTGTGTTGGAATGAGTAATTGTGCATTAAACTGGGAAATAAATATGAAGAGAGATTATGATGTTTGGGATGTGGTGCCAATATGCTGGAGGTTCCCACATGGCAGAGAACCTGGCTAGAAGGAGTACTTTTGTGAACATGCAGCAATGCAAAGAATATGACACAGCCTGCTTCTGATTATTTTTGTTAGAGGTACTATTCCAGGTAACACCTAGGTGTGCTGTTTTATCCTAAAGGAATTTGACCTCAGGCGATAGACTGAGCCAAATTAAACGACAGCTGTTCCATTTTCTAGCTCTGTGACTTTCTCATATTACTAAAATTTTTGGAAGCTCTGCTGTATTATTTGTTAAATTGGGAAATAAAGTATAATTACTATCATTATTGTGGGGATTAAATGAGCAAATATGTGTAAATCAGCTAGTACATAGTTAACTTAATACAAACGATTTTTTTTTTCTGGTTCTCAGGTACAAATGAGTGAGTTAATTATCCCTCTGTTTATGGTGCATATTCATGACTTGTCCATGGAATACATTTAAATATTATTGTTATGTTAGTGGAGAAATTATAGTTTATGAATACTTTTTCTCTCTCACACAGGCATTTGTATGGGTATGTATATATATATATATATATATTTGCACGTACGTATATGCATACCTATCTGTGTATATAATTAGAAGAAGGGATGCTTCAGCTAATGAAGACTAATATAGAACAAGATTTGGAGGATTTCAGCTACTACTTGAGTAAACTATCAGATTAAGGATCTAGATTTTCTTGTAAACTCCAGCCATTCCATATTAGCTGGGCATCCTTGACCCAGAGGATTGAGACCTAGGTGAGAGCAATGTTATGACTCATGTACTCCTGCTAATCTCTCATGCAGGGGATTTTATGACTGGACAGGCAGGGCGGGTGCCATTGACCCCTCCAAGTGGAATACGTCCTTGTATTGATTAACTCCATCTTAAAACAGATTCTTAGTTGCTTGATAGCCAAGCCCATGGGGGACAGATCTAAAAGTCAGGGTTGAGGCAGAGCAGGAAGAGAGTGAGGGTCCAGAGGGCTGCCATGGATTCTGGAGGACCATTGTTGGTGCGTAAGGTAAAAATAATGAAACCTGAGAAATTCCACTGTGTTTAGCTTCAGTCGGAAACCAAAATCTATGTGGGATGAGTTAGGGATAGCTGTGCTTTAGAATCAGGGATGGAATTGAATAATTCTGGATGCCATTGGCTAATTAACATGGAAAATTCAGTGCTTACCATGTTCTTATTTTTAAGATATCTGTATTTTGATCTTACTACATTTGACCCTGAGAGAGGAGAGACCTCTGTGTGTTAGTGTTAGAGTGAACCATTTGTTTCCCTTTGTGGGGCTGGGGGTCACACTCACTTGAAGGTTTGGGGTTTCACAACAGGTGGGACTGTATATTGGGCACAGGACTGGAGTCTTATGTCTTCTTTCTCCATCCTCAGATTTGCCTCCTTAGCGCTTGGACTGTGTGAGTGAAAATCAAGAGAAAGACACCTGGTAACTGAGTTATTGACAATGCAGCCACTGGTGAGTAAAGAATGCCTCTTTCTACAGAAATTACACCCCTGGTGCCATTAGATGAGCAAATGTTTCCTATTGGCATGAATGTTCTAAGTGAAACAAGGTGGCATTCAGGCATCTGAGCTCCAGTTAAGTTTGTCTAGGACCTGGATAGTTATCCTGGGTCAGGAACTCATCAATAACTAAGCTGTTTCCTAACATTACACATATTTACAATTGCCTCCATTAAGCTTGTGTATTTATACACGAGATAAGAGGAATTCTCTTTCTCTCACCCAGCCATTGGCCTCGTGGACAAGTAATTAACTCATTAACCATGGTTTTGGATGTAATGGGCTTGGGATGGTGATGATTGCAAGTGATGGAGTTGAATGGGAAGCAGAACATTATAGTCATTCAGGAGGAAGAAGTTTCTGCACTTTGAGTATAATCAAACCAGTGTTAGAAGACCTGGTATGAGGGTAGTACAGTGTTGAGAAGAGCAGGAGAGAGGTTTGGAAGGAATGAGGAATTATGTTATTTTATTCTTAATTTTAAACCTCTTGCAACTACTAGAATATAGTTACGCTTATGAAAATGTCTAAAAACTGGAATTAAAATTATCATTATCATTCTTGTCCCCAGTCACACATTTTACCTCTAAGTAGTTAACCTTTTGTTTTTTGAGGAAGATCAACCCTGAGCTAACTAGTGCCAATCTTTCTCTTTTCGCTGAGGAAGACTGGCCCTGAGCTAACATCCGTGCCCGTCTTCCTCTACTTTTTTTATATGTGGGGAGCCTACCACAGCATGGCGTGCCAAGCAGTGCCATGTCCGCACCCGGGATCCTGAACCAGGGAACCCCAGGCCACCGAGAAGCGGAATGTGTGAACTTAACTGCTGTGCCACAGGGCCAGCCCAGTAGTTAACCTCTTATTCATATTTGATAACTGGAAGGAATGTGTAGGGAGTAGTATTTTATTAATTGTGCTACACATAAAGGAGAAAAACTGGATAGATCCAGAGAGAATGAGGCTTCTTTTATCCTCGAGCATGGAGGCGAGATAAAGGTACAAGAGAAACAGTGGTAACTGGTGTTTGAGGTCCTTGAGAAATCTGAGAATGGGTGCCCCCATTGGACAGGAGTGGTCAGGCTAGGACTCTCCTTCAGTACAGCCATCTCAGAGGTCTCTGGCTTTTGCTGGAGAACCATCTGACCTCATAGTTTGTTATGAACACCTGCGTCCTGTAGCAAGAGAGACAACATGCACGTCAGTTCTGAGGAAGGCTGGAGATTCCATGAAGGTTCTCCAATATTTTTACGATAAACAGAGTCCTATGTTTTATTTAATGCAGGTTTGTCCTACAGAAAACACCATACGTTAACACATTGCAACTTTCAACATGTATAACAAGTTATTAAACCAGTTCATGGATGAGGAACCAGAAGTTCATCTAGGGACATAATTTAAACCAATGGCTGTGGTTTAAAAACAGCACATTATGGTTATCATTTGTCTTGTGGTGAAGCTGTAGAGTTGCTTGAAATTAATGGGGAAGAGAGTTTTAGTTATGAATTTTCAAGTGAATATTTTATTTTATTTTATTTTATTTCTGCTTTATTTCCCAACCCCCCCGGTACATAGTTGTATATCTTAGTTGCAGGTCCTTCTAGTTGTGGGATTCAAGTGAATATTTTATAATCACTTGTCTGGAAGCTGTAATTACCAGATTATTGAAACACTTCGAGGTTGTATTAAACTACACTTCATGTGATATTTCTTTAAAATCATGTATTATGAAGTCACAGTGTGAAGGTCTCTGTGAATATATCTGAAAGGCAGATACGAACTCAGCAATGACAGTAAACTGAGTGGGCCTCAAAAGACAGATTGATCTTTCTATATACCCAGCTCCCCAACACTTCCTCTGTGCTGTCATCTCAACCCACCTACCCTGGGCATTGGTAGGGATTGCTCTGTCTAAACCAGTATATCCATGTTTTAGGAATCAGTGACATTTGAAGATGTAGCTATAGACTTCACCCAGGAAGAGTGGCTCTTGCTGGACACATCCCAGAGAAAGCTGTACAGAGATGTGATGCTGGAGAGTATCGATCATCTGGTCTCCATTGGTGAGTCTGTCAACATGCGTGTGTCTGTGTGTCCATTCATTCACTCACTGAACAAGTATCTAGAAGAGCTCCTCCACACCCCACTCCAATCACTGCCCTGATTCTTTGACAACCTTCATAACTACTTAAAAGAAAGATGTTTCTTTACACTTTACTTTTCATCATCACACTAGAGTATAATCTTGACCTCAATATTATGTTTTTCTTTCTACTTAGTCTCCAGCACTCAGAACAGAACTAGGAAGTCAATGGATATTTTTAATGCATAAGTAATTTATTAAATTTTTTAAAAATAATTATTCTGTTCTGGTCAATACATGGATGCTTGAGACCAGAGTAGTGAATATAGCATAATTCTGGTTATGCCTGTGGAGCTTATGTTTATAGGATGATGTTTAAAAATAATATTCTACCCACTGTCAAGACATTTAATCTCTTCCATTTTGGAAAGACAGGATTCTGCATTCTTTCTTTGATCCTGCTATCAGCATCTAGAGGTCCCCACTGTTTTTGTCACCAGTCTGGTTTTCTTCCTGGTCTGGTGAAGGCCCTTCAATGTTTTCTCTGTTGAAGATATTGTTACACAGGCTGACCTTTGATCACCTCTTTATTCTTCCACAGCAGCTTGTGCTGGTCTTGATAGAAGTAATAATTAATTATCACAGAATTCAAAGTCCACAGTTTTTTTCCTCAAACAGGGTATCAGATCTTCAAATCCGATGTGATTTTCCAGTTGGAGCAAGGAAAAGAGCTATGGAGTGAAGGAGATGGATTTCTCCAAGGCCAGAGTCCAGGTTAGCATCAGGGACCTGTGCTTCAGTGCCAAGGGGTCCTGGTCAGTGAGTGAGTATGTTCTTGGAAATGCCTTCTGAATATTTTGTGAAGTGCGTGGTATATACTAAAAAGTAAATGAGGACATTGGTCCTCATTTTGTCATAATTCCTTGCTTATTTAAATCATAATTGGTGTCTTCCTACCATTTTCTTTTCCTTTAGGGAAAAAGATATTTATGTACTTATTGCAGTTAAACATTTTCATAGAAATTCTAGTCCTGATTTATCCATTTGGAGATTTTCCCACTATTTCCTGACCCAACATCTCTTAGTCAATTTTCATTTTTCATATTTCAATCTTGATTTTTTCTAATTGACTATGACATTAACATGTTTCTACTACCTAGAGTAATTCATTGGCACCTTTCCCAATCTAAGTGCCATTTTTGAAACATTCAAATGGACCTTGGTGTTTTTCTGAGTTTTGATTCCCCTAATGCCATTCTAACAAATTATGTTTTCTTCAGTTACTTTAGGCAGCAAAAGTCCTCTTAGAAAACAAGAAATTATATCAGTGAAATATAAAAGCAAGAAGAAAATAACTCCCACGATGCCAATGGTAAGTTTCATGAGTGTGAACCCAAGTCATTCAAATTAAAGACCTTGCAATGAGATGAGTTAGTTATTGAGCACATTCCCCTGAATGTAATTAAGTTGGGATTAAGTACTTTCTAGGCAAAAAGTTTTGGATAGTTTAAAATCAAATCAGTTAAGAAATGAACATGAGCTCAAAACAATTAACTGAGATCTTAAAAAGAAAAATAAAGCTCATTACCTAGCTTTTAAAACATACTGAAGTCTTCAAAATTAGTCTGATAACTCTGCAGTTGGGATACTACAAAAGAGACAATATTTATGCCTCCAGTAGAATAATACAACATGTGTGTGCAACTAATATTGGAAATATTTGTAATAGGAGAATATTACTGACATATTCTCAGCTTTACATGTAGAGGAATGAATGTATGGATTTATGTGGGCAAACTATTGACAGTCTTTCATCTCCTTCCCCAATGCAGATGTCTCACACTTATGTGGATCCTATTGAATGTCTTGATATGGTTGATGAATTTGCTCATAGATCTGTGTCCACTCAACAATTGTCAATTCCCATGGGAAGGAAACGTGATGTCAGCAAACAGTGTGGAAAATCACTTCGTAAAGACTCACCCCATAATCAACATGATCAAATTAATGCTAGGGGTAGATCTTGTGAATGTCATCTATGTGGGAAAGCCTTTAGTAATTGTTTTAGCCTTAGACGACACAAGATGATTCACACTGGAGAGAAACCACATAAATGTCAACTATGTGGGTATGGCTTTGTGCAAAGCTCTGACCTTAGAAACCACAGTCGAACCCACACTGGAGAAAAACCATATAAATGTCATCTGTGTGGGAAAGTCTTCAGTCAAAATTCTTACCTAACACAACATGAGAAAACTCACACAGGGGAGAAGCCATATGAATGCCATGTATGTGAGAAAGCTTTCTCCCAGCGTTCTTACCTTAGAAAACATGAGAGAATTCATCCTGGAGATAAACGTTATGAATGTGTTCAGTGTGGGAAAGCCTTTAGTCAAAGATCTGGCCTGAGCCAACACAAGAGAATCCACACAGGAGAGAAACCATATATATGTATTCTATGTGGGAAGGACTTCTGTCAAAGTTCTGAACTTACACGGCATAACAGAACACACACAGGAGAGAAACCATATGAATGTCATCAGTGTGGCAATGCCTTCAGTCAATATTCTAATCTTAGACGACATGAGAGAACCCACACTGGAGAGCAGCCATATGAATGCCAGCTATGCGGGAAATTCTTCAGTCATCGTTCTTCCCTTAGACGACATGAGGAGACCCAGCACTGAAGAGAAAATAGTGAATGCTTTCAGTAAATATGACATGGTATTATAAATGTAATGGAGGTGGAAGAAACATTGATCACAGCTTTAACATTTAAATACACCAAAGGACTAACACAGTAAAGAAATACTCTCTGCAAACAATATTGAAATCCTTCATTCTTTCTACTCCTTACACAAGATACTCATTTTCAGATGGAAATAGATCCATATGTATGACATTAACATGATAAAGCCTTTAGTCATTGGCATGACCTTAGATAACATGGCAGAACTCACACTCAGTAGAATGAGGTACATGTTCTCAGCAACAGCTCTAAACTTTAAAGTCACTAGTAAACTTGCACAGAGAAAAACTCCTAATCTTTTTTAAGAATGTAACTAAGTTAAGTTTGTTGTTAATGATTATTGTTAAATGTGAGCAAACTCCACATGGGAGAACTCCTAGGTCTGTAACCAGTGTGAGCAAACATTCAACAAACAAGCAGGCTTGGTGTGCACAAGAAAACTCAGTGATGGAATAAACACTAAAACAGGAAATAAGAAGATGAAGGTTCTTGAGGAATCCCAAATAATTCTTACAAGTAATTCTGAGTGGAGAAATCATTCATTGTCAAATCATAGGAAATCCTTTATTCACAGATCAGTACTTGTGGTGTAGTGTGCATTCAGACTGTGCCAAACCTACTCTGTGTCACGAATGAAGGGGAGTCTTTAGTGATCACTTATTTCTTAGTCAACTTTAGGATCCTCACACTGAGGAGACAGCAATCCTAAAATCAAAGTGGAGAAAACTTCAGCTAGATTTGATATCACACATAGGTTTGTGTGTGTGTAGGGGTGGGACGGGTGGGTGAGTCGTGGGGAAACCTCTAATAGAATCCTTTATCACAATTCAGCCAATAATTTAGACATTGAGACAATACCTATTTTTGAAAATGTGGCATAAAATGGAAAGTGACATGATCTGGAAATACTGAATGAAGAAGCTTGTAAGTTATCAAAATTTCTAAAGAGTTCATTACTTGCAAATAAACAATAAAACTTGTTGCTAAAGAAGCTAATTGTCTATTTTCTAATTTCCTTTGTGGAGTTCTAAATACACAGATTCAGGTCTGCCTGCCTTGGCAAGTGGACCCCTCTCTGGGTCTGTCTTTTTTCCAACAGCTCTTTCCTCACACCTTAGCTCCTTTGTTCCATCTTCCCTTCAACACCATCTGTGTCTCTTCAAGCCCTGGTGGTGACCCATCTGTGAACTTCTGTCCCACTTGCCTGATTTCTCAGCATACCATGACCCTGCTCAGGCAGGTCGGGGGGAAGTAGCAAAGACAGGTAGTTTAAAATCTTTGATGGACCTACAACCTCTGTCTCTGATGCTGGGGGCAGCCTGGGGCCAGAGAGACAGGCAGCTCTGCCCTCCCAGTCTGCAGAAAGCTCCTGGATTTTATCTCAGAACTCCTGAATTGAGCTAAGTGGGGGCAAGAATTAACTCCATGACCACACTCTATGTCTTATTTAGGTGATTCCTGATTTATTCTACTACCAGTCACCCCAGATAGAACCATTGCTGTGTTCACCCCACATAGCAGCCCAGAAAATAAACCTCCAGTAAGATCAGAGCCCTCAAAATGCCAGCCACCACATAAGACCTCTTGTTTAAAAATTAATGCAAAATACTCTTCCCCAAGCAGAACGAATGTTTTCACCAAAAGGATCTCCCACTCTGTCCAAAGGCCTTGGAAATGTTAGTCTTTCACCAAACACCAATACTGAATGAAAACATCAAGGGGAAATGCTCCCAAGATATGCACTGAGATGACTTGTGCTCTTGCCAAACTAGCACAATTCAAAACCACAGGCTTAACTGAGTGCAACTAAATGAAAATGTCTCTGATTCAAACTGGTACATTGCTAGTTTTAAAAATCCCCACAAGTGGGGCTGGCCTTGTGGCCGAGTGGTTAAGTTCATGTGCTCCACTTTGGCAGCCCAGGGTTTCACCGGTTTTGGTCCTGGATGCAGACATGGCATGCTTGTCAGGCCATGTTGAGGAAGTGCCCCACATGCCACAACTAGAAGGACCCACAACTAAAATATATACAACTATGAGCGGGGGGGATTTGGGGAGAAAAAAAATGCCCACAAGTGACTCTACTGTATTTTCAGGGTGAAAACTGTCAAGTCATGGGTTAAGAGGGTAAGTAACCACTTGTATTGTCTGCCTAAGACAATACATGTTCTACTCCTTGCTGACTTTAGGCACGATTCTGGGTAGCCACCTTATTTGAGACCTATCTGGTGGCTTATCCAGGAATCACCATGTCTGCCCTCATGTGTCTCCAGGAGGAAAGAGTCAGGTCCTGGTGCCTGCTGGAGGTGAAGCCTGTGCTAGTGCTGTGACCCCCCCCCCCCCCCAGGAATCCATACACTCCTTTCTCAGAGGAGCTCACCTCCCAGTGGGATTTATCTTCATTGACACATGTTTGCATATTGGGCAGTTGTAGTGAGACCAAGGGATTTCAGCACTGCTCACCTACAATTATGACCATAGGGTCACAGAATCACACAGGATTTATTTCGGTGGCACATTGGCAACTTGACAGAGTCGGGAAGTCCCTCACTGGATGACATCTTCCAGTGGTAACAGTGTGGAGCTGCCGCCCAGAAAGCTAGGATGGCAAAGAAACTTCCAAGAGGAGAGGGGTTGGAGAGGAGACCACTTGTCAAGATAACGTCTCCACAGCAATAAGAGGAGTCTCTGAGTCAGAGGACTACTGGTGGACAGCAGGGGTTCAGAGATGTTTGTAGTTCACGGTTTATCTTCTCTACGGCTAGTGGGTGTTGGGTGACGTATCACCAGGTGTGCACAGTAGGAAGCCTATAAATTGCTTCACACACACTCACTTGGGCTGTGTTTAAAACAACTCAGTGAGTACGAATTTGAATTCGGCACCAGTGGACCTGTGAGCTAAGGGCCCTGTCTGCTGTGGAGAAATAAGCAGCATTGGCTCAATATACAGGGACTCTCTTTGGCTCATCTATAAACCATGGACTGATCATCACAAATGATTTATGCACATGTTCACTGATTATTTTTTCTCCTGATCAAATCGGAGGTCGGAATCCTCTCTTAGATTTTTTCATTTCAGCTATTCTACTTCTCAGCTCCAGAATTTCTATTTCACTCCATTTTTTATAATTTCTCTCTCTTTATTGAAACTCTTGATTTGGTGAAACACCATTCTCCCAGTTTCCTTTAGTTTTTTGAGCATCCTTGAGACACTTGTTTTCAGGCCTTTTATGTACTAAGTGCAATGTCTGTGCTTCCTCAGAAACAGTATCCTCAGCCTCTTTTTTACCCCCCGTCAGAATTGACTGTACTTTATTTCTTCATGTAACTCATGTTTTGGTTGTTGAGTACTGGACATTTTGCACATTTTAATGTGATAACACCATAGATTAGAATATTTTTCGTTTCCAGGGTTTTTGTGGGTTTCATGTGTTTGTTTACAAATTTTCTGAACTTTTTTTGTACAGGATTTCTGTGATGAGTGCCCCAAAGTCTCTGTTCTATTAACTCAGTACTTAGCCTGTGACTTGAGAGACATCTCTTTAAACGACTGGAGTAAAAAAAAAAAACACAAATTACTCTGCCAGTATATGGAGACTGTCTCTGTGTCAGTGCTCTTCTTCAGGGCTTAGCCAGGAAATTTACAACTGTCTTCTCCTTCACCTGCTGCTTGTACCCATCTGAAGGTGAACTCACATGGTCTTCTGAGGTGTTTTCTGAGCATGTGTCCAGCCTTGGGCATTAGCATGGCCTTCTAGAGTCCACAGCGCACAGGGAAGCTCTTCAGTGCCATTCTTTCCCCAATTAACTCCCTCCTCATCATCTTCCTTCCCAGGGCTTTTAGTCTGTCTGCCTCTGGCCACACTTGTTGATCCCTTGTGCCAGGTGGTTGGATCTTGTCTATTTCATAGAAATGTTCTTGCCGATACCACCCAGGAGCTCCTATCAGCCGTGAGAATGTTCTGAGGCCATGAAACAAAGGAAAGCCCCTGACTCCGTCCCTATTGGAGCCACCAGACGTCGGAACCGATAACCACAATTCCCTGAGAACAGTGTTTGTATTGCATCAGCACCAGCACACTGCACCGGGGATGGAAGGCTCTGTCCTCATGGCTGCCACAGCGCTGGGAAGTGGGGCACCGTAGGTGGGCAAGTTAAAGCATCACAAGGTTGTTTTCCTGAAACACAGCACCTTCTTTCTGCATTAAGAGTGTCCCCAAGTTTTGTAAGTTTTTATTAGTCTCCAGAGTTCTGAAAAAGATGATTCTGATAGTTTCTGACAGATTAATCATTACTGTGGTTGAAGGATGGTGTTTTGGAGTTCTCATACCCACATTTTTGATGACATTATTCCATCTATTTGGATTGTGCATATCTCCTTTTCAAAGCTGATATTAGTATGCCTCAAATATCTTAATTTTTATATATGTTTCCTAAAGTAATGGATACTATTATCTAAGGATTCATACATTTTAAGTATCTTTATTTTTCTCTTTTGTTTACTTTCAGATTTGGAAAATATATAAAATGTCTTGTTAAATTTCTACATTCATCTATATACTATCAAAGCTACTTGCTCTTATCTGTAATAACCAATGGGTAGGCATTCTAACAGCATGTGGCTTTATGTAATATCAGGATGTCCCATTGGAGAGCTTCATTGCATTATTCCACATTGTTCAAACTATCATACCACAGTGGGTTAGCTGCAAAAACATTTGCAGTCTCTTTGTATGAAGATGCACTTGGATTATGTACCATGTATTTTGTCAGATCCTTTATTTAAACTCTCTGGTAATTCTCAAAATGATCTCATAAAACCAATATTATTCCCATTTCATAGATAATGAAGTTTATGCTCTGAGGAATTTCCAAAGAAAGTTGATACGGGAGTTGAGAGCAGCAGAATTCAAAGCAAAGAATGCAGATCGTCTAGTATGTTTAAGGGACTGACAGATTATTTTCACTGAAGTGTAATAAACTCAGGCAGAAAATCCATTTCCACCTATGTAAAAACGGTGAATCTTCAGAGACGTTCTACAGAACTTTCCTGTCTTATCTCTGACTTTCAGAATTGTGCAGGTCAATTATGATCATCCTGCTCTAGAAGTAAGGTAACAGTGGCTCAGAGAGGAATTTGATAATCTACCCAGGGCTGTGCAGCTTGTAAGAGGCACAGCTGGCTGTGTGTGCCTGCGAGACGCTGCTCGTGCCCTCTGCTTCCCTCCCAGAAAGAGGGCTCTTCTATGCCTGCAGTGCTGATCTCAAACACAAAGATCTCTCTCATGGACACGCATGTTTCTGGAGTCTTATGGTGGAACTTGGAAATGACTTTCCAACAGGAAAAAGGTTACATACAGGAGTTTCTTGGGCAGAACTAACTCATGTGGGGAAAGGTTATTCAATTATTAGTAGATTGTATGTTTATAGGAATTTGTCTATTTTATCTGGGTTATCCAATTTGTTAGCATACAAATATACATATTATTCTTATAACAATTTTTTTACTTCTGTGACTTCACCAGTAGCATCCCCTCTTTCATTTCTAATTTTAATAATTGAGAATTTTTTCTGTTTTTTAACAAGCAATCTATCTAAAAGTTTTCTATTTTGTTTTTCTTTCTAAAGAACAAACATTTTTCGAAAGTTTTCTATATTGTTTTTCTATACTGGAGTTTATTTTTCTCCACTCTAATCTATATTATTCTTCCTTCTTCTAACTTTACATTCAGGTTGCTCTTTTTCTATTTCATAAGGTGTAGAGTTAAGTTATTGGATTATAGATTTAGATCTTTCTTCATTTACAATGTGTTTACATATACGAATTCCCCTCTCAGCGCTGTTTTCATGGCATCCCACAATTTTCGGAACATTGTGTTTTTGTTTTCATTTGTCTCAAGGTGTGTTCTCTTATCTCTTCTGATTTCCTCTTTGATTCATTGTTTCCTTAGGAATATATTGTTTTACTTGCACATATTTTCTATTTTTCCATTTTTTTTCTGTTATTGATTTCTACCTTGTTTCCATTGTCATAAGAAAAGATACTTTGTATGATTTTAATCTTTTAAATTTTTTTAAAGAATTTTTTATGGGCAAACATGGTCTATTCTGGAGAATGTTCCACATGCACTTGGGAAGAATATTTTTAGGCTGCTGTTGGATGGAGTTTTCTGTATATGTGTCCTCGGACTAATGATATGCTGCTGTCTAAGTCCTCTCTTTCATCATGGATCTTCTGTCTGGTGGTTCCATCCATTATAGAAAGTAGAGTATTGACGTATCCATCTATTATTGCAGAACTACTCCTTCCCCCTCCTTCATTTCTGTCAATGCTGCCTCATATATTTTGGGATTCTAATATTTGATTATAATTGTTATATCTTCTTGGAGAATAGAACATTTTATCAATATATAATGTCCTTTTTTCTATTGCAACAGTTTTTG
This sequence comes from Equus caballus, assembly GCF_041296265.1. Classification (NCBI taxonomy): domain Eukaryota; kingdom Metazoa; phylum Chordata; class Mammalia; order Perissodactyla; family Equidae; genus Equus; species Equus caballus. The sequence goes on from NC_091710.1 coordinate 50,729,994, forward strand.
ACTCAACATCTGATAGATATTAGAATATCTGTCCCAGCTCCCACTTGGTGACGGTTTGCATGGCCTAACTTTTCATCCTTTACCTTTTAACCTATTTGTGTTTTTATATCCATAGGGAGTTTCTTGTAGACAGTATATAGTTGGACGTGGTTCTCTTGTTATTCCTGGTTTTCTTTTGTTTCGTTTTAAATTTGTAACCCATTCTGCTGTTCTGTGTCTTTAGGTTGGGAGTTTAATTAATTTATATTTGAAGTAATTATTCATAAGGAAAAAGTTACGTCCTTGACTTATTAAAGACAAATATGAAGTATGAACTAGTATTTCATTGCTTTTGGGGCTTTAACTCTATTTTTCCCTTGAAATAGTAGTATATTGGTTGAGTTAAATGTGTACGTACATAGATATAGATATAGATGTATGTGTCATACATAACTTTTAAAAAATAAACAGCGCTATACTTGATTATTTTTAATTACATGAAAATTTACTCTTTTTGTTATTCTTTACCCTTTCGTATATCTTCAGGCTTCCGTCATTTGCGATCACCTTTATTTATGTGAAAAGTGTATTTTGTAAAAAATACTATAAACTTGTTCTTATATGAAAAAGTCATTAATTCTGTTTTTAAAGGATGTTTTCACTAACTATAGAATTCTGTCATGTAAATCTCTTTTTTGAGCAGCCTACTGGTCACCCATAGGCTTCTGCTTTTATTTCTGTTGAGAAATTGTTGTAATTTCTATTTTGCTCTTCAGAAGTTCTCTTTTTTTAATTTCATTTGTAACTATACGACTTTATGGGAAAAGATGAGAAGATGCATTTGAATTTAGTCATTCAGGCTTCTGGGCAGGAGGATAATCAGAATTTATTTCTCTTTAGAGAAATCAAATATAAACAATATTTAAAAGAGGTCTGTATATCCAGAAGAGAGAAGACAATTTCTCTTTTTTTTCCCCCGGGAAAGATTTGCTCTGAGCTACCATCTGTTGCCAGTTTTCCTCTTTTTTTCCCTTCTCCTCAAACCCCAGTACATGCTTGTATATTCTACTTGTGACAAGATAACTTCTTGATGTGTCTTGGTGAATATTCCACTGCAAATTTGCATTTAGATAGCAGGCATTTATGTACTCTTATATTCATGGATATTTATTTATTTTGTTTGCTTTGCATCTTTGTCGTGAATTTTGTCTTTTATTGATAAATTAAATTTCTGTGTATTTTTCTTCAATGTTCAATGTAACACAAATTTTATCAGTTTCCATAGCTCTTTCCACATTTCATTAGCACAATGTTGCTTATAAAACATATCTAAGAATAACTATTTACTTATTACCTATTCAGATATGAAAGTCTGGATTGAACGTTTAAAAATACCCCCTTTTGGCTTGAACTACGGGACCAGAGATGCTAATGTTTATGGCTTTTTGGAAATCCTCCTCTCCAAGGCAGTTCTTATTTTCATTATACGTCTTTCCTTTAATTGTAATCCATTTATCTCCCGTGTATTGGAGGCCCTAGTTTTTGTGCCAAGTTCCACCTAATTTGAACCCTGACTTGTCCATAACTGGTTGATCCCTCAAGAAAGTATGCACACGTGCACTTGGCATTTTGAAATGCCTGAGAATGATAAACACCACAGGAGAGTTCATAACTTCAAGACCTGCTTCGATCAAGGGTGAGTAAATTGATAGATTGATTGACATTGCCCCTTAACAACGTCATGTTACCTTTAAACAGTATACAAAAGCCTTCTAAGAAAGGACATTCCCCAGTGGCACTTCCACAGGCACGCTGGAAGCTGCATCACCTCCAGTGCAATTGCACCCACCTTTCTAGAATCCACTGACAGACCCAAAGAGCACAGCTGGATTTCAGGTGGGTTTCCTTTACAAATCTGGTTCTCACGTTATCCCCCTGAGAAAGAGGACAGTAGAAAAATAGGGAGTGATGTGGCTTTAGGCAATGGAGTAAGACTCTTTAGTTTTAATAGTTAGTCTGAGAACAGAAACTGATAAAATACATCAATGTCAATGCTAATGATTATGTTAGGTTCAAATTGCAGAGGAAATTGACCCCGGCACCTGATATGTATGGGGCAGTAAGTGAGCAGTTATGGAAAAAGGTGGTGGGTTTGACTTTGGGCATTTAAAGCCTAAATAATTTGCTTGTTCATACTGAGTTCAAACATATTCATTTCACCTTTGTTGGAAATTAGCTAAAAATGGGGCATGAAGATAAAAAACAAAACAGGAGTCAGCCCGCTGGCATAGTGGTTAATTTCTCACACTCTGCTTCGGTGGCCTGGGGTTTGCAGGTCCAGGTCTCAGGTGCAGACCTGCACACTGCTCATCAAGCCATGCTGTGGCAATGACCCACATACAAAATAGAGGAAGATTGTCATGGATGTTAGCTGAGCCACAATCTTCCTCAAGCAAAAATAAGAGGCAAATTGGCCACTGAGTTTAGCTCAGGGCCAATCTTCCTCACCAAAAAAAAGAAAGAAAGAAAGAAAAAAGAAAATAAGACAGTTCTGACTCTGTTGATCCTGTGAATATTCTGGTCCAGTAGAGGAGAAAATGTGTTTTCTATGTTCATTTTAATTTGGAAATTGTCTACACTGATGACAAAGAGGAAATTCAAATTTTCAAGAGGAAACTATATTTTATATTTGACTTTCAAATATGTGTGCCCAGGCATGAAATTCAGCATGGATTCTTGGGCACACCTGGGGAAATCCTGTCTGTCTTTGTCCAAATACACTGCATTGTGATACACCTAAGCAGAGTCTCTACAATCAGTCTTTTGAGGACGCAATTCCGAGGTCACCATGGATGTGCCCCGTGTCTTGTCTTGGTCAGAGTCCTATTCTGGGCGGAGGTAGTCATGTGAGAAGTAGAACACATCTGGGAGGGAGAGATGCTCTTGTGAGAAATGTGTTTCAACTGAGTGGTCTGGAGGTCACTCTTCCCGACTAGGAGAAGGGGGTGCATGAAAGACTTTTTCTGGGTGTGAATCTGAAAGTTTCCTTTTTCCTTTGACTCAGGAGATCCAAAAATCAATTCCTGGGGAAGACTGTACTGAGATTCCAAGGAGGAGAGGCAGATGGAAGGTCAGTACACGCAGTAGCGCACTATAGACATTCTCAAACCAGTTGGGCTGACCCTGAGGCCTGCTGCTTAAGGTTAGCATGCTCCACTTCAGCAGCCTAGGTTCAGTTCCAGGGCACAGACCTACACTGCTCTGTTAGCAGCCTTGCCCCGGCAGTGACCCACAGACAAAATAATATAGAGGAAGATTGGCACAGATGTTAGCTCAGGACAAATATTCCCCAAGGAAAAACAGGAAGATTGGCAACTGATGTTAGCTCAGAGCCAAGCTTCCTCATAAAAAAACTTTAAAAACACCAGAAAAGGAAGAAGCACAAAAAGGACGAGTGGTGCAGAGCACTCCACCATCTGAGGAGGAGGGTCCTGGGGTAAGTGGAGGTTTGGATTTGTGGGGAACCATGGGATGGCACAGAATCCAGAGATAAGGTTTGGACATGGACACGTCTGTGTCCATAACTCCGTTTGCCTTTCCCATGCAAGGATTCATGACATGTCATCAAGCACATGGTTCCATTAAGAGACTGGGAGGAACAACCTCACTTCTTACATGTGTCATGTCTAACCTGATTTTCATCTACACCTTTAAATCTGGCTGATTCTAGTCACCCTGAGACCTCCGATTTTTCCTCCTGTGTCCTTCACTAACATAGGTTTTGTGAAGTACCATATTGTCTTCAATATCCTGACGGCTATTGCCGTATGTTATGTCCCCTCTACAAAACCAATATTCAACTTTCAAACGCTGTCCTTACATTCCGCTTTGAAATCTGTCTGAGATTACTGCTGACTCAGTGACCACCTCCTCCTCCAACTCCATGTGAAGTGCAAGGACTGCGGAGCCTGTGGGCAGAACGCCAGAAGTATCAGGTGCCCCATGAAGTGTTTGCAAGGGGCCCTGGTTCCCCAGGTTTGGGGCATGAATAGGATGAAGGAGAACTTGGAATGACAGAATGAAGAGGTCCTGCCCCACCAAGGGCTATTCAGCAAAGGGAAAAGACAGGAGGAGAAGGAAAAGGTAAGGAACACGGGAGGTTGCAAACAATCTTTGGGCTGAAACATAAGGAAATAAAGGTGTCACTCCACCTGGACACTGGGTACACAGGCATCTCCAGGCAAGGAAAGGGACATGGAGGGAGAGTGAAAGGAGCTCCTTTCTTCCAGAGTCCACACCCAGCAGCTCATTCTACTCTGGGACGGCCCCTAAGGGGATGTGGGACACATTGGAATCAGCACACGATAGGCAGAAAACAATGGAGTCTAAACGAAAATACCTCATGACAAACACTGGAGGGCTCTCTGGAGTTGGGGGAATAATCTGAGATGAGGGTAAGAGGAGACTTTGCAAAGGCCCAGAACTTCACTACCTGTCTCTGACACAAACATTGCAGGGGCAAGGACCACAGGAATGTCTGTCCCAACTGGAGGCAGGAAATTGAATCACTTCCATGTAGCATGGTTCCTTGTGCAGCAAGAAGAGCAGCAGAGGAAGGCTCCCTTGCAGAGATTTCCCAGGAGACCCCAAGGGAGGCAGCGGACGAATTGGAGGGAATTAACAGAGTTCTGTGACTACACTACGGTGAGTCTCCCCTGGTCCCTCCTCTTGTATGCCTCGGGGGAACCCAAATCTGAGTCAATCAGATGCCATGAGAGGGAATTGTTCCCTCCTATGCCACCCAAGGGGATCAGTCAGTGTGCTTTTCAGGTGTCACTTCTCTTGCTTTCTTTGATTCGACACCATGCCTTGCACGTCTGCCAACACTATGCTGCTGGGGGATGTACAAGGGATTTCATCAGATGTTTCCCCAAGGTGGAATCTGTGATGGAAGAAGAGGCAGCCCCAAATTGTTCCTCAAAAGTCCTTAGCCATCAAACTACCTCCAAAATAGCTTTAGTTGTATACATTCCCCAGAAGAGCATGTGAAAGAGTTCCTGTCCAATTCATTAACAAGAGCTGTTTGTGTTAAGAAATGGTTCTATTCATATATCTGGTGTAAACCTGTGTCAAGGGGATATTGTAGTTGATTTCATCCTGATCACAACTGAGGTTGAATCCCTCACCCTATTGAAATGGATCACTTGGACGTGTTGAACTGTTCAATTTTCTATCATAAGTTCTTGGCTTTCTTCCGATTTTTTTGTCTGATTCCTTTGAATTTCTCTTTGAAGGTGAGGAAATTCTAATATGCTGTCTCTGTGTGTTGTGCTGTCTTCCAGCATGCAAACAGGCAGATGCCAGTCCACACAACCCAGAGGGAAACTGGCCTGGGCTTCAGTCATACGTGTGAGCTGCCTGTGAGGACAACTGACATGCTGTCTATAGAGCCAAAATCGCATTGCTCCTCATTTCTGGCAATCCAAAGTGTTTGGAGAGGAACTCCACAGTTTTTCCTGACTCCAGCTGGCTAAGGACACTCGCACTGGCATTTCTGTCCCCTGTGAGCCACCCCTGGGTCTCTGAGGTCTGTCGAGATTAGCCCAGAGACTCAAGCAGCCAAGGACATGCTTCCCGGTTCCCTGATCCCAGCCAGAGATGACCTCTGCCATGAAGGGGGACAAGACATCTTTCCCATATGCCATCACAACCAAAGGTTCTGATCCATAGAGCCAGAGTCTGGGACCTGCAATGCCTTTGTCTATCTGATGGGGAAATTCAACCCACACCCTCAGGCAAGCAGACGGTCTTACACAGAGAGCAGCTCTGTCCACTGTGCAGGATGAAGACCCACCAATACGAGCCATAACCATGCTGGAGAGAACAAGGAAAAATACGGGTGGATCCCAAGGGGAACAATGATGAGAAAAGACAGAGGGAGGCGAATCCAAACCATTATCGTCCTGAAAATAACTCTCAACCTAGGAGGAGGGCAAAGAAAGGACAGAGCCTCTGCATGAATTACAGACGGATGAAACACTGGACATTCTCAGACCAAACACCACACTTTCAGATCAATGGCATGCCTCTAAACACAGGGAAGCAGAGAAGGAGCCCACGCTGTCTATTTTTGCTCCACACTGTGCTGCACCCTCTGCGAGGGCCCGGATGCAGGAGGAGTGGTGGCCCGAGGCACTATTGCCTAGAAAACCCCAAAGAGTTGGTATTGGCCGGTGATACCGTTGTCTACATGGCACATCCGAGCAACATCCTAGAGCAACTCTCCGGATGGACAGTCGCTTTCAACAACGTCAGCGAGCTACTAAATCCAACTAACAAAAGACGTACCATTCGTGTCGAATTTCCTTAAAAAACACCACTTAGAAGAGGCATTGCTGACAGGAGCCCTGCGTCCCAAAGTCAATAGAGGCCTAGATTCAATCTAGGAAAACCCTTGTGGAGTTTTCTGCAAAACTATAAATGCCTCTCCTTGAAAGGCATAGAAATGGAAACAAGTGCTCCTTAACGCATCAAGCATCTGTCAAGAAGGAGCAAAGCGCTTTTCCTTCTAATGAATGGGGCACGCTTCCATGCCATGATAAATCCCAGGGGGCCTCATCCTAAAGACGAGGACACAATGGAAAACTTAATCACAGAAACAAGAGGAGCAGAAGCAGTCTATGGAACATTGTAAAGGTACAGGTGTGACAGGGATAGGGACGGGGTAGTATTTTTTTTTTTCTTAAAGGATCTAAGTTCTTGGGGCTTGGGAGAGTTGTCATGAGAAGATCAGGTGCCAGCCTGGTTTAATGGAAAGAGGGCCCGAAGGACACTAAAGGCCAGTGGAGGGTCATGGGGCGCCACGCATTCCTTGGAATGCAAGGAGGCCACCTGGATTCCCCAGGCTACTGTGGGAGCTTTGGTGGGGACCCTGCTGCCCGTGGGGAAGGGCACCAGGATGGGACCACAAAGCCATGGTTACAGGGCCCCGGACCCAGGTCCTTGGAGCACTTTCATAAATTATTACTGAAATGCCAGTTGAAAAGTCCACACAGCTGCAAAGGGATGCGAATCACAAACTGTGGGAAATCCCCAGGGTGCCCACAAGAGGATCCGATGGAGACCCTCCCCTCCGCTGAGTGGTAGCCATCCTGGGTGACCTGCTTTGGAGCGGGAGATGGTATCTTGGCAGCCGGGAGAAGTGGCCCGGGAGAGATCATTGGGGATTTCCATTCCTAACTGTCCCCTCGTCCGAATCAAAACACAGACACCTGCCTAACCCTCTCCGGAGACTGACCCCTAGAGGATGAGCAATGGGGCACGGAAGGCCAGTATTCACCACTGACCGAGGTGACTCAGAAAGGACGCCCCAGGTCCTCCACAGCAATGCTAGCAATACAGTGATTTGACTCACAGGAACCCGCATGACGGAAGCCAGTGCAGGAAGGACAGATGCGGAAGGAGGTCTTGGCTGTGAATTCCTAGAGCCGTCCAACTCACAGAGATCCAAAGGAGAATGGGGGAGGGAGGATGTGCAGGGAGGGAGGAAGGAAGGGGTAGGGTTTCCTGGATAACGCCTTCCAGGTGGCGAGAATGCAAAGCTGGGCAGATGGAGGACAGGGACGTTCGCACAGCAACGTGCATGGACTCAATGCCGGGAAACTCTAGGCCTCCCGGTCTTGAAAGAGTCAAATCCTCTAAGGCAAACTCTACCACAATAACAAAACGGCAAAGCGCGCAGAGAAATGGGAATGGGCACAAACGTTTCCTCTTCTTACAGAGAAGAGAGAGTCTTCAAATTAGGCACCTGCGTGCCCGAAATTTTCCAATGCCTGCAAAGGCTGAGCGACAGAGGAGAGGTCATGGCCTCAGGACTTGCTTCGACCGGGGATGGGTAGATTACAGGGATCGACTGAGATCCCCCTCACAAGGTCACGTGACCTGGAAACCCTATAAAAGCCTGACCGCAAAGGACCCTTCCACACTCCCCCTTCCGCAGGCCCCTGGGAAGCTGCCCCACGGCCTGGGCAGTTGGTCCTGCACCCACCTTTCTACAGTCTACCGACGGAACGAGGAGCACAGCTCACTTTCAGGTGGGTTTCCTTTACCAATGTGGTCCTCAAATGGGGAAGGCTATGGATTTAGGCACTAGGGCAAGGATTCTGGGATTTTCATAGGAATCTTGTGAACAGCCACTGAGGAAATACACCATTTCTCCAGTTCCAAAGCAAACAGACCCTGAGGAGTGAGGGGTCGGGAGGGAAAAGGTAGGGAAACCTCAGGGCTTGGGCGATGGGCAATTCAAGCCTCGTGAATGGATTTGTTCCTATTTAGTGCAAACGTACTCATTTGGCATGGTTTGGAAAGTAGTTAGAAATGGGGCACGAAGGCCAAAGAGAAAAGAAGACGGGTTGGGCCCTGCCGACCTTGTGAAGCTTCCCGTCCAGTGGCGGGGCAAATCTTTTTTCCATGTGAATTTCAATTGCCAAATCGCATCTCTTGATGTCAATGCGGAAATTCAAACTTTCAAGAGGAAGGCATACGTTGCTTTTGATCTTCCAATACGTGTGCTCAGGCCTGAAATCTAGCCTCTGTTCTTGTGCACACCTGGCGCAATCCTGTCTTCCTTGGTCCAAACACACCGCATCGCGAAGCACCCAAGGCAAGTCTCTCAAACCGGTCTCTCAAGGAAGCCATTCCAAAGTCACCATGGATGCCTCCTGGGTCTTGTCTTGGTCAGAGTCCTATTCGGGCGGGAGGGAGTCATGTGAGAGTGAGAACATATGTGGGAGGGAGAGATGCCTTTGCGACGAATGTGTTTGGACTCAGTGATCAAAGAGGTCCCTTCACCCAGCCTCGGAGACGGAGGTGCGAGAGGGACTTTTTTCTGTGTGTGTGTCTGATCGCTTTCTTTTTCTTTGGACTCAGGAACCCCGGAAAGCAAGTCCTCGGGGAGACGGAGGTGAGGCTCCGCACAGGTGGGGCAGATGGCGGATCCTTCCACACGGCACTGGCCTTCCAGCCTGCCCAAGGCCCAGAAACGGAAGAAGCAACCCAAGGGAGCAGCGGGGCCGAGGGTTCCCCCGGCAGAGGAGGAGGATCCCAGGGTAAGTGGAGGCTTGGGTCTGTGGGGAAGCGGGCATGGCCTGGACTCCAGGGGCAGGGTCTGACGGGGACCATTGTGTCTCCATAACTCTGTTGTCCTTCCGCGGGCAAGGCCCCGCTGTCTTCGGTCCTCCAAACCAGACCCACGGGTCCATTCAGAGACTCGGAGGAACAAGATCGCTTCCTATTTGCTGTCACGTCCAGCTGGGTGTTGGTCTCAGTCTTTCCATCGGGCTCCTTGTCCTCACCCTGAGACCTCCAGTCCTCCCTGCCGTGTCCCTCCCGACCATAGGCTCTGGGAGGCACCACACCCTCTTCCCCGTCCTGACGCCCACTGCCATAGGTCAAGTCCCCTGTCCCAAGGCAATAGCCTCCTGTCGAAATGTGTGCTGACAAAGCCCGCTTTGAAAGCAGCCTGTGATTTCTCTTGCCTCGGTGACCATGTCCTTCTGCCCCCGCAGGTGAAGTGCAAAGACTGCGGAGCCTTTGGGCACCATGCGAGAAGCCTGAGGTGCCCCATGAAGCGTTGGCACGGGGCCCTTGCCCCCCAGCCCTTGGGCTCCAGAAAGCTGAAGGAGAACCTGGAACCATGGCCTCAGCAGGTCCCGCCCATCCCGCGGCCCTCCAGCCAGGCGGAGAGAGAGAGGGAGCAAAGACAAAGGTGAGCACCCTGGGAGCTTGGAAGCAAGCTTTGGGCTGAAATCTAAGCAGACACACGTGTCCCTCCGGCTGCACCCCGGGCACACCGGCAACTCCAGACAAGCAGAGCGACATGGAGAGAAAGGGAAAGGCGCTCCCTCTCCTCCAGGGTCCACACTCAGCAGCTGGTTCTCCTCCGGCTCAGTCCCTAAGGGGGGTGGGGAACATTTGGGAATTTCGCCCAAGAGCCACAGAAAAGCACTGGGCTCTAACGGAAAGGACTCCTCCAGAAAAGCTGTCTGGGGTAGGGGGACGAATCGGGGGTGGGACAAAGGCCCAGGGCTTCCCTCCCCGTCTCCCTATACCACACGGAGGCGGCCTGGGCCGCCTCAAGGTCTGGCCCAACTCGGGATGGGAAAAGGAACTTGCTCCCAGCTCACGTGCTTTCTTGTGCAGGCAAGACGAGCAGCGGAGGAAGGCTCTGGTGCAGAGGTTTCCCAGGAGACCCCAAGGGAGGCAGCAGCCGAGCTGGAAGGAAGGGACAGAGTCCTGTGACTATATGAGGGTGAGTGTCCCCAGGTGCCCCCTCTTGCGCTCTTCTGGGGAGCCCCAATCTGCCTCCAGCCCCTGCTGGGAGAGGGACTTGTTTCCTCCCGTGCCCGCCAAGGGGATCAGTCAGCATGCTCTTCAGATGTCCCTGCTTTTGCTTTCTCTGGTTGGACACCATTCCTTGCACGTCTCTCAACCCTCTGCCGTGGGGGATGTGCAGGGTCTTTCATCAGAAGCTTCCCCGGGGTGGAACCCGTGATGGAAGAAGAGGCATCTTCCAATGCTGGCACACACCCCCAAATGGGGCCTGCAAACACCTCAGTCACCCAACTGCCTCCCCCACAGCCTTAGCTCTCTGTCCGTTCCCCACAACAGTGTGTGAAAGAGCTCCTGTCCGCTTCCTCAGGTGGAGACGTTGGCGATGAGGAAGCTTTCTCGTTTCCTCTCTGACGTCAACCCGTAGCAAGGGAATATTGTCCTTCATTCTCTACTGGGCACCACTGAGGCTGAGTCCCTCATCCCGTTGCAACGGATCACTTGTACAGCTTGTCCTGTTCGGTTGAACGGGATAAGTGCTTGGCTTTCTTCTGGCCTTTCTCTTTGGTTGCTTTGACTTTGTCTTTGAAGGGGAGCCAGTTCTCATATGTGGTCTCTGTGTGTTGTGTTGTCTTCCAGCATGCAAACAGGCCACTGCCGGTCCACACAACCAAGAGGGAAACCGAGCCGGGCCTCGAGCTCCCGTGGAGGCTGCCTGTGAGGACACCCTACAGGACGTCCACTGGCTGTGCAGGATCTGCCATCCAAAGTCCTGGAGTGAGCCTCTTCTCCCCTGGAGGACTTGAGCATGGAAGGGAAGTTTCTGTCCCTCCAAGCCCTCCCCGAGTGTCCCCACATTGGGCCCAGGACCCTACCGTCATGGTCCAGCTAAGAGACGAGACGCCCAGTTGGTTGTGCCCGGAAGAACCCCAGGCTGCCTGCAAGACGCAAGGCCTGGGCCACACCCCCGACACCCAGGCACAAGCCCGGTCTCTGGATGTCCAGTCGCATCCCTGCCAACAGCCTGCTGCCCATCTTTGGGACCGGCACTGCAAAATCAGCATCCAGGCAGCAGGCAAGAGAGGTCCTCGGCTCCCCGTTCACACTGGCCAGAACCTCCCAAAGAAACCGAGACTCAGTCGCTGCCAGAGCCCCCAGAGGAGCCCTCAGAGACCACATCAGGGTCTTGTCCAAACTCTCCAGCCTCCCCCATGTTCGGCAGACGAGGCACCCCAAGTCGCCACGAAGGCTCCTCCCGACCTGCAAGGCAGTGGCCTCCAGTCTGCCCACAACATGCCTCCCCTGAGCGCTGTGCAGCCCTGCACAGTGCCCCATCGTCCACCACTGCACCACGTTCCAGGCCAGCCCCTCAGAATGCTCTTCACAAGATCAGACAAGGGCTGGTGGAGCTCCAGGTTCCTGACAGCTCCCTCCTTCCATCCTGCTGAGAAGACAAGCCGTCCTGTGGAAAGCCCTCCCATCTTACAGAAGTCCGAGGGACAGTGTTCCCGGGTCCCACTGAGTGTCCTCTACGAGGACCTTCAGGTTTCCTCTTCCTCTGAAGAGAGCCTTTGGGAGGGAGACACCTCACGGCCATGAAGCCTTGTCCTCTGGCCCCAGCAGACCTGGAGGGGACTGTTGAGTCAGGAGGACGAGTCCCAGGGAGCAGCCTATTGCTCGGGAAGCAGCCACTCCCCAGAGCTGCTGGCTGCACAGATTCTGCAAACCCACATGATCCTTGGGGACACGCAGACCAACACTGCCTGCTTTCCTTATGGTAGCAGAAGGCGCCTTCCCCAGTGGACTTCTCACACTGGAATGAGAAGTTCCTTTCAATTGAAATCCATTGGATCTCATGGAGTCCAATCGCGGGCTGACTTTGAACTAGAGGAGAATGGGAAACTAGCAATTGAGTCTCTTTCTCCACTAATTTTGGAATTTTGGGAAAATGGGAAAAGATTTCAAAGCCGTGCTTTGCAGACTTTAAACTGTTCCCTGTCCTGGGATGAGATGCCTTGACTCTGTGTGTTGATTTCGGTGCCAATTATGATGGGGACTATTCTCATGGCTTTGTTCATTTTCGTGGCCAAATGTCCTGTGTAAGTTGTGTTTTCAAATGTTCTTTCAATCCTAATAAACTTCTCTCAAATATGACCCTGTGCCTGCCATTTTCTTTGCTAAGCATGTCAATGGTTTGGAAAAGCGGACGGCCTCATCCCAGTTGAGTTCACTGAGTCAAGGGAAGCTTGGTGTCTTCCATGCTTCCCAGTCAGTACAGGCTCTCTGGCACACCCAGCCCCACCGCATCAATACACGCATGGTGACAGAGTGCCCAAGCGGGTCTTTGGTAGATTCGTCCATTAGATCCACACTGGACTCAGGCGGAGAGTCTGACTAAACATGCATGCCTGAATCCTACTCCACATTATCCCCACTGAGGGTGTCTTTCTTGTTGCCTGGGCCCTGGCGTCTTCAAAGCTCTCTAGGTGATTCCAATGGGCGGCCACTTTTGAGAACCACTGGAGGGGTGGGCACAGATATCATCTAAGTCACCTGCTATCCCCAGTGTCGAATTGAGCGAAAGCTCTGACTGAGATAGAGAAAAGTCACATAGCTCTGAAGCCATGATTTCCTTAGGAACAGCAAATGACAGCCTCTGTCTCCCTGTTGGCCACCCTTCAAGAGGGGCTTCCCTCATTATGCAGGAGTCTGTGCTTCAGGAGCACAGCAGCTCCTGGTTGAGGGCACAAGGTCATGGAAGAGAAGGGAAAGGTCAAGACGCCACAGTGTGCCATGGAGCAGCATGAGGTACCTTCTGAAACGGTTCCCGTCTTCCTGGGCCCCCCTCAGAGCTGCTTCCCTTGGCCCTTGTCTCCCGGCCCCAAGCCTGGCCCATTAGGGAGTCTGACAAACCCAAAACCGCATTGCTCCTCATTTCTGGCAATCCAAAATGTTTGGATTGGCACTCCACAGTTTTTCCTGATTCCAGCTGGGTAAGCACACTCGCTCTGGCATTTCTGTCCCTTGCAAGCCACCCCTGGGCCTCTGAGGTCTGTCTAGATTGGCCCAGAGACTCAAGCAGCCAAGGATATGCTTCCCGGTTCGCTGATCCCAGCCAGAGATGACCTCTGCCGCCAAGGGGAGAAGACATCTTTCCCATATGCCATCAGAACCAAAGGTTCTGATCCACAGAGCCAGAGTCTGGGACCTGCAATGCCTTTGTCTATCTCATGGGGAAATTCAACCCACACCCTCAGGCAAGCAGACAGTCTTACACAGAGAGCAGCTCTGTTCACTGTGCAGGATGAAGACCCACCAGTAGAAGCCAGAACGATGCTGGAGAGAACCAGGACAACTCTTGGTGAATCCCAAGGGGAACAATGATGAGAAAAGACACAGGGAGGCGAATCCGAACCATTATCGTCCTGAAAATAATTCTCAACCTAGGAGGAGGGCAAAGAAAGGACGGAGCCTCTGCATGAATTACAGACGGATGAAACACTGGACATTCTCAGACCAAACACCACCTTTCAGATCAACTACATGCCTCTGAACGCAGAGAAGCAGCTAAGGAGCCCACACTGTCTATCTCTGCTCCACACTGTGCTGCGGACTCTGCGAAGGCTCAGAGGCAGAATGAATGGAGGCACTATGCCCTTTTGCAAATCAAACCTGAAATGGTTGTTATTCTGTCTTGATAGTATTGTCTACGTAGCTCATCCTAGCAACATCATCGAAAAACTCTCCTAATTGATAGCCACTTTCAACAAAATCATCACACTGCTAAATCATACTACCAAAAAAGTTAACATGCATGTCTAATTTCCATAAGTAATACAACTTAGAAGAAGCATTACTGACAATGCATTTTCTTCTCAAAATAAATAGATGCCTATATTAAATCTAGGATACCCATTTGTAGAGTTATCTGAAAGACTATAAATGCCCCTCATTGAAAGGTTATCAAAATGTAAATGAGTTGTCCTTAAATCATAATGCATCTTTCAAAAAAGAGGAAAACACTTTCTCTTCTAACGTATGCATAATGCTTTCATTCCATGGAAAATACCAAGAGATTTTATCCTAAAGATGAGAACGCTTTTGCAAAATTAATAATTGAAACAGAACCAGAAGCAGTCGTTGGAGCATTGTAGAATTACAGGTGTGACTGGGATATTTACAAATTTTTTTTTAAGGAAGATTCCAATTTGCTGGCCTTGGGAGAGTTGTCATGAGAAGGTCAGGTGCCACCCTCGTTTAATTCAAGGAGGGACCAACGGACACTTAAAGCCAGTGGAAGGACATTAGGGGACAAACATCAATTGTAATGTGGCAAGACCGTCTTGAGGCACCAGGCTACTGTGGGAAGCAAATAGGGACCCCTATTGCCAATGGTGTGGGACTCCAGGGTGGGACCACCATGCCATGGCTACAGGGCCACAGACTCATGTCCTTGGAGCAGATTCCTAAAGAATTAATGAAATGCCAATTAAAAGTTCATACAATGGGAATGGTATGTTAATCACAAAGTGTGTGAACTCCCTGGAGTGTTAACAAGATGTACCAATGGAGACAATCCACCTGGGTGAGTGGTACTGGTCCTTGTTCACCTGACTTGGAGGTCAACATGGTCCCTTGGCATCCAGCAGAAATTGCCCAGATGAGATCATTGGGGATTTCCTTTCTTAACTGTCCCTTCATCAAATCACAGACGCATGCATAAACTCTCTCTGAGACATGACTGCTACAGGAAGAGAAACGCTGAAGGTAACAGAAATATCACCCACTTGGAGAGGTGACTGAAAAAGAAAGTCCCGAGTCCTTGACATCAATACTGTGAAGACAGTGATTTGACACAAGAACAAGCGTCAGGGAAGCACGTCCCAGAAGGACAGATATGGAAGGAATCTCTGTGAATTCCTAGAGCCGTGCAATTCGTAGAGATAGAAAGGAGAATGGGGGAAGGAGGGTCTGCAGGGAGGGAAGGGGGAAGGGTTAGTTTGTCGTAGAATCGGCCTTTCAGGTGGAGAAAATGTGAAGCTGAGCAGGGACGGTTGAACGACATGAATGGACTTGGTGCCATGGAACTTTAGGCTTCACTGTCTTACAGTAGTAAATAACATCTTACACAAACTCTACCTCAATAATGAAAATTCCAAGTGCAGAGAGAAACAGGCGTAGGAACAAATGTGTACTTTTCTTAGAGGGAATAACTATTTTTAAAATTAGGCACCTGTGTGCTGGAAATATCAAAATGCCTGAAAAGGCTAAATGACAGAGGAGAGTTCATGGCTTCAGGACCTGCTTAGACCAAGGGTGGGTAGATTACATGGATCGATTCAGATCCCATTCACAAGATCACGTGACCTGGAAACACTGTAAAAGCCTGCCCAGAAAGGACTGCCCCGCCTCACCCTTCCCCAGGCACCTCGGAAGCTGTCCCACGTCCCGGGCAGTTAGTCCTGTACCCACCTTTCTGCAACCGACTGATAGACCTGAGGAGCACAGCTCGATTTCACGAGGATTTCCTTTACAGATCCGGTCCTCACATTACCCCTCTGAGAAAGAGGACAGTAGGAAAAATAGGGAGTGATGTGGCTTTAGGCATTTGGGTAAGGATTCTCTCAGTTTCATAGTAATTCTAAGAACAGACACCCATTATACAACATCATTTTCAATGCTAATGATTACATGACGTTCAAATTCCAGAGGAAATAGGCACCAGCACCTGATGTGTGTGGGGCAGTCAGGGGGCAGTTATGGAAACCTGGGGGTTGGCCTATGGGCTTTTATAGCCTAAATAATGTTATTTGTTCATAGTTTGTTCAACCATATTCATTTCACATTGGTTGGAAAGTAGCTAAAAATGCGGCATGGAGGTAAAAAATAAAACAAAGACATGGATAAACTACCGACCCCCTGAAGCTTCTTCTCTAGTAGAGGAAAAAACATATTTTCTACGTGAATTTGAATTTGACAATCGCCTCCTCTTAACGTCAAAGAGGAAATTCAGATTTCAAGAGGAAAGCATAAGCTGCGTTTGCTTTCCAAATGCATGTGCCCAGGCATGAAGTGCAGCATGGATTCTTGTGCAAACCTGGAAAAATGCTTTCTTTTCCCAAATGCAGTGCATGCTTATGCACCTAAGCAGAGTCTCTAAAATAAGCCTTTCGAGGATGCAATTCCAAAGTCACCCTGCACGGGTCCTGTGTCTTGTCTTGGTCAGAGCCCTATGCTGGGTGGAGGTAGTTATGTGAGAAGGATGACTCTTCTGGGAGACATAATCTAGTTGCCCCTTTCATGCAATGTCTGCTTTTTATGAATTGCTTATATTTAAAATTGCATTGCCTTGTTTATCTGCACTTCATTTATTATTTATGAATCAGTTTATAGCATGTTATTCATCATAGGACGATGCTAATCTGTGAATTTGCTGATCATGTTCCTTTCTTCCAGATGTTTTGGTCGTTTTCCTTCTTGCTGAAGCAGTGGGAATGATTTTGTGTTTCTTTGCGGGCAGTTCTGCATGTTGGCGTTGTAGATACGCACTCCCATTCTGTAGCTGGTCTTCTATTGTCATGTGATGTTTTCCATTTTTCATGTAGTTAGACTTTTAATGTTTTCTCTTGTAGTTCACATTTTATAATTTTTAAACAAGTTTCTCCAACCTTTCAGTTAATGATATTTTTACTTTAAATTTTATTGTGAATGTTTACATGCTTTCCAGTTGTATACCCAGCCCTTGATGCATCCCATATTTATTCACGGAAGTCATAAAAGTCAGGGAAATAATTCAGTTTGTTTCCATCCATGAGAAGTGTGTAATCCACTATTTCCTTACTGATGGGCAAAGCCACTGCTTACCTTTCAGTATTTATCATATGTCAAGGTCTGTTAGGTGTTCTGCTCCCTAAGTCTCTGGGTTTATGATGATGCCGTCTCCACCTTCTCTCCATTCGTGTTTTATTGCGATAGCTCTGGGTGCCTGGTGCGGGGAATCCCTTCCACTGTTGCAATTATTCACATTTTGCATACATTACTCTTAGCTGTGAGTTGGTAATGGTTAATTTTTTATTGCCTCCTCATGCCTTAAGATAAAATCTGTCTGGGCTTTGATTAGAATTGATTGAATTACATTGGAATTACAGAAGAATACGTGTTTTTGTCATTTTTCCAACTATGTGTTAGTCTCTACTTACCGACATGTCCAATCATTTCAACCAGGGATATTTTATAGTTTTTTCAGAAAACGTTACAGAGGTTTCATTAGATTTCGTTTGTGGAACTATTTATTTGGAATGGGCATTGCCAATAATCTCTCTTCTAAATTATGTTTTCTTTTATTGAAATTATATGTGAAACTTAGATGTTTTGTTAGATTGGTCTTGACTCCAATAATTTTGCTGAAAGTGGCTGTTAGTTGTAAGAATTTTTCTATCACGTTGCTGAGAGGTGCTATGTGAACAGTCATATCACTGGTCACTACCAAATAGGTTGGGGTTTTATTTGCAAGAGTGAACAGTGCTGCCATTTCTCCTGCCTCATGGCCCTGGCAGTGTGTGCAGCTCAGTGTGGAAAAGCAGCAGACCCTGTGGGTCCTTGTCTGTTCTCTGTCTTTAAAGGCATAAAGTTGGTGAATGACGGTTAAAAAAAATAAAAAATAAAAGCATAAAGTTTACCTTAAATCAAAATTTTTGGTATAAGAACCTACAGTTTTTCAGTAGCCTGTTTTTCTTTTATGGTTAATTTCATCAAGTGCCGAAACTTTGCATATATTAATTTCATCATATTTTCCTCTACAAATCTATACTGTTAGTTTTAATAATAGACTTTCTATTCTTAAGAGTTTATAGCAAGTAAATTTAATGAGGGGACCTTGTTTAGATCATTGTTCACAAAAGCAACAGTAAAACATACATTTTTTACTTATTTAGAAATTTGTGAATGGAAATGGACATTAGAAGATATTAAAGAATTTTCTGAATTTTGGTTATAATGACCTCAAAAAATTTTACTGGTATGTCAATTAGTGCTGTATTATTTATGAGTAACGAATTTCTCGTATTCTGTTTATTAGATATAAATTATTCATGGGAAGAATAACATGATTCCAGGGTTGCAATGATAGAATCCAGCTTCCCCCACCGGCTTACCCACCCACCACGCAGGGTTTAGAATGAGTAATAAAACACTACTAATTGTTGCTGACTACTGAACCTGTTTTAAGTGCACTTAAAGTTCATTTTATTTGCTCTAATTTTGGAAATGTTTCAAATAGTTTAATAAAGAAATATTGAAAGCATTTGTTCATTACTTAGAAATTATGTTTACATTAAATTACTTTAAATCCACTGCCGGTTTCATTTTGGTTAATTCAATTAACACTTGACCCACACATCCACAGGCAAGATTGGGTTGTATGTTTTCCATCAGCACCATCCAGCTGTTCCAGAACCATTTCAGAATCTCCTCCCACTTTTCCCAATTGAACAATGACATGAGTGAAGTGTGCGCCCTGGGTAATGGTTCCTAATTCTAGGAAGAACAGTCAACACATATTTTTAAAAGTCAAAGTTTCCTGTGACATTTTTAAGGATGAAATTTTCTAAGGGAAATTATCTTAACATGGGTCTGTTTTGTGTCAGTTGTATGAGCCTCTGTGCTCCCTTTTTCTGGGGCTCATGGAAAGCCCTCACTCCCAGGTTGTGACGGAAGAAGACTCAGGGAGCTGGTCAGGGTCCTGTGTCCTACTGGTTAGGGGCAGAACTCGAGATCTGAAAGGGTCCAGTCATCTGCCCTCCTGCCCTGCAGCTGTGGACACCCCACAGAACCTGCACGAGCCTCACCTTGTCTGTGTCTGAACCCCAGGATCACCACAACCAAACCTTCCCTAACTCAGCCCGAGTGGGCCCCTGATGAGGGTCAGGAGGGAGGGGGCTCTTCAGACAAATGACTAGCAGGGAGCCAGCCCTGTGTCTGAGATGCCACCAGACTCTGGGCCCCATGCCACCCCCGTTCTTCCCCTGGCCCTTAAGAGGATCGTTAACTCGGACTTGGATACACCAGGCCCCTTGGGCCCCTCTATCCAAACCCCCACTGACAAATCCCCTTCGATGGTGATTTCTTGAAAAGAGGATGCAGATGTGGAGGGAAAATATTTGAATCAATAAAGGAAGACACTCCACTCACAGTCACATGAAAGCCACCCCCAATCATGACGTGCGTACTTGGAGAGTCTCCAGGGAGGCTGGAGGGAGAGGGGAGGTTTGCGATGCCAGATCAAAGACCTTGATTTGCACTTCCATGGGAGAAGGGATCACAAGTGTTTTATAGTCCTCAGGGAATAAGAGAAAGTTGGCAACGATCTTCTGGAGTCAGATTCCTCTTGTCCACCCTCAGCACTGGTTAAACAGCCTAGATGGAGAGATGGCCCACAAACATGGGTCAGGAATGGGCTCTGTGTGCCTGGCGGGTGGCCAGTCATGTAATGTCCCTCTGTTTCCACAGTGTCAGAGTCCAAGACGGAGGAGGAAAGAATTGATGGGGGACTGTGCACAGATCAGGGTGATGGGAGTTGCTCTGGGTCTCTAGTCCAGGGGGCTGTGCAGTTTGCGCCCACAACTTGGGGCCAGTGGTTGCCTCTGGGAGGAGGGGAGGGTGATGCCTGTGGAGGGAGGTGATAGAGTGTGAAGCAGAGACATCTAGCCATCACAGGAACAGAGAGTGGACCTCACGGGAGGCCTGAGAAGGGAAGTTTCAGTTGGTGGGTCCAGGTCACTGGAGCTGCCTGCAGGGGAGAAATGGAGGAATGGGTAAACTGAGGCAGTGGGGTGGTTGAGCACGGGAGAGTCTTGAGACACAGTGACTTGAGGGCTTAGGTATCCAGGAGAGAGCAGGGCAGGCAGGTGAGAGGTAATGGACGAGGGCAGGAGAATTCAGCCTAGTCTAGCTCAAGGAGGGCAGGCCATGGAGGGAAACTGAGGCAAGCGATCACAGAGAGATGAGAAGGGAGCAGTGAGGGACTGGTACTGGTGAAGGAGCTGAGCACCTGGGAACCAAAAGGAAATGGAAGGAAGAGAGGAGAAATGAGGCCTCCAAGGCCAGGGATAAGGAGGAGGGGCTGGGAGGGGCAGTGCAATGGCCAACGCAGGGGGTGAACGGAGGACTAGCAGGCAGAGGGGGAGCCCTTGGGAAGGTCAGCAGATTTGGGGGGAAGGAAAAGGCGGTGACGTGGGCCAGGCAGGGGAATGCAAAGAAACCCTCATAGCTCATGGGGAGAACTGGAGGGAGTGTTTAGATGAGGCTTGTTGGGGTCCTTAAGCGGGAGCATGCTAGTATGAATGGGGAGGAAGGAAATGCAGAAAGATTTTGGGTGAACCAAGGCAAGTAGTAGTGGAGGCAGCACTGAGTAGGGAAGGTGAACCAGGGCTCAGCACCACAGATACATGATTGAGGCAGATGGAGTCATCCTGAGGGAGGGAGCCCACAGGAGCACGGAAGCAGCACGGTCCAGGCCATGGAGAGCTGAGGCTGTGGGGGAGGGCACACAGGCAGAAGGAGGCTGAGCCCCAGTGGGGCTGGGGCACGTGGGGCTGGGTGGGTTTGGGGATGGGGTCAGACGCCCATGCCTGCTCCTGGGAGGACAGGGCCTGAGGGGGCCTGGGAGGGGCACTGAGGCTGCTGAAGTGTCATAAGAAGGGACATGTTTGTGAGTGTGAAGCAAAGTCCGCTGGTGGAAGTTGGGGAGGGGGACGTCCCTGAAAGAGAGGAAGGGAATGTGCAGGTGGGGCCAAAGCTTTAGAGGGGCCAATCCACTGAGGGGAACTGGGGCAGGAGCCAGAGGGTTTGACCTGGGCAGGCAACAGAAAGCAAGTCAGGGAAGGGGAAAATGGGAGGGCAGTGGAGGAAGGAGTGGACGCTGGGCTTCCAATGGGACCCGGTCAGACCTGAGGTGAAGGGTGGGGAGAGGAGGGAGGAAGGGCAGATGGCACTTGGGCCTGGGAGGGGAGGAGGGAACCTAGGGGTGACCGTTATGAGGGCGACCATCCCTGCTGCCCCGGGGAGCACTGAGGCTATAGTTATCTGTTCGTTTCCATATTTTCCAAGCTATCTGCAAAGACTTTTCCTTTTCGTGTGGGCTCCCTGAAGTCTCTGTTCCTTTGATCACATTCAGCTAATGTTGTAACAGAGATTTACTTCAATGCCAGGAACTGAAATACACAATAAATATTTTTTAAAAACTTAAAAACACCAAAACAAATTTAAAAAAGAGAAGATGGAGCTTTCCCAGTCTTTGCAGACTCTCACTGCCCTGGGACAGTCATTGCTGATTCTCCAGGATGCTCTGAGCCATGGGACCATGCAGCAGTGAAAGCTGAGGACTTCTCAGGCCTTCTCTGAGCACACTTGTTGTCTGGACTTGCACATGCTTTCCAATTTCCCCTGAAGACAGAGTCATTTTTGAATGTCCTCATCTCCCAAAGATTTTGAATCTAGCTTCTCAGGACATTAGATGGTTTGTTGTTTGTTTGCACCTGTACTCTCTTGCCCCAGGTGCCTGTGGGTTTGTAGTAACCTGGTAGCTTTCATGAACATTGTCCACCACTTGTTCCTCCTGCAATCTGAGAACAGGAGACAGACAGGACTTAGTCCCCCACGGAGCCCTCAGACAGATAAGAATCCACGTCCACAATAATTGCAAAGGAGGTGTGCTCTTTTGCCATTGGCCAAAATGGCAGCTCAGAGTCAGCTTCCTAGCCTGACTTGAGCTGCTGAAAACTTTCTAGGTCCCTCTGGTAGTGAGGAAGCATCCATGCTGAGCTGGAAAGTGTGGAGAAACTAACCAACTCATCAGAGCAACCACAGAGTTTTCCAAGTTTTCCAGTGAGCCCTGGAATTTTGTGGAATATAAGCCAATTTGGATATGTCTGATGCTTTTCCTGGGGGTTAGACTGTTTTGTGTGTTTTTTTGTTTGTTGGGTTTTTATTTTATTTTTTTGTTTTAAGAAAGCTGGAAGAGGGTAAGTGCCATTCTCATCATTTCATTTCAAGGTCACATGCTCTGAAGATGACTTATGACCACGGATGTTAATGTTGCTCATCTAGCTAAGGTAGTATTTGTCAGGTTACTCCAATGTAAAGTCACTCTTTTCTTTATGTCATAAGTGCATTATATTCTGGAAAGACTTCACTGTGCTTAGAGTTTAAGGAGTAGAGAGTTTTGCTCCATCTCCTTGGTTCTTAATATCTGCATGAATTATCAGGAATTCATCTTCATGGGAGATGTCTACCCACTCCCCACCCCAATTTATTTATATAGTCATTTAGTTAAATCCATATGAACTCTTGGATGTTGACTTTATTCCCTGGGTTATAATGTAACACTATTTTAATTAATTTTTGGCCCAAAATGTTCCAGCATTGGCCCTTGGGAGCTCTTTCATTTGGCTCCTATTTTCCGTTGATGTAACCACATCTGCCTGTGGTTGTCATTGTTGTTGTCGATGTAACACTTCCTTATTTTCTGCAACTACAAGAATCCTCAGGTTCGTCTCACATATTTCCTGCTCCAGAGCTAGAATGAACCTAGAAGGAACATTGTTTATTTTTATTGGCAAATACAATTTTTTTAAAAAAACCCGAAACCATCGATCTGAATGTGCTCATTGCTACAGGGGAGTGTTTGTTTCTGGGGGTCTCAGCTGATAGCAGGAGGAAATTTATGTGTACCCTAACCTGTGTACTACACCTCAGTGGTATCTATCAATCGATCCATTGATGAATACATAGATATAGACATGGATGCATTTCTACAAGGAATAATCCTCATTCATATGAAGGTAAACATAGCTTAATGGTTCATACCAGTGTCTCCAACTCCAATCCCTTACCACCTGGGTCTTCCGAGCCGTCTCCCCTCACTTGCCCCTCTCCAACCATGAGACCACCTGTCTGGGGCTCGCATGCGCCGGGGAACAGCGAGCTCTGAGCGCCCTGCACTGCTCCCAGATCACCGACAGGGGGCGCGCGGACACGCCTTTTCTGACTGGCCCGTGGAGCGCATGCGCACTGCGCCCTGGACCTCGTGGCCGCGTGCACTGGGAGGACCCGGCTTCGTTCACGGCTCCGGACGAGGTGGGGTCGCGTCCACAGTGAGTAAAATCCTGGTTGGGGGCCGGGCCGCTGAGCAGGGAGCTTGGCTGCAGGGTCTCCCGGATTTTTCTCTTGGCCGTCGAGCAGCCCCTTTCATCTTCTGCCTGTCCCGCGTCTTCTTCCCCCTCCTCCTCCTCCTGCTCCTGCGCCATCTCGACAAGGCTTCTCCGCAAGTCCCTTCCCTGGGTCCCGGCGGGGCGACATCAGGGCGCGGGGGGCACTTTGTACGGATTCGGGATCGCTTCTGGGCAGGAATCTCGATGCAGATTCACAGAGAGGGAACCGCATGGAGAAGGGAACGGACGAAATGTCCGACATTCGGTGGAGGGAACCGGGGCCGCGGGAAGGGCCGGTCCCCGGGCGGCGGGAGAACGTTCGCGACTCCGCACGTGCTGCTGTTCCTTCTAGAGGGTAATGTTTCCTAAAGCCAGAGGAGCTGAAAAAGTACTGAAAAACGGAAAAGCAGGTGTATTGAAATTCACAGTATTGTAAATGTCAATATTTTATTTAATCCAAACCACAATTCATCATAATTTCACCTTCCTGGCTCTAAAGGAAGTGGCCTTATCTCTGCTGTATCGACCATAGAGCTGCTCCGCGTCTGTTGTTCTCAGATTGAAGTGTTAGCGTGGGTGACGTTGGCTCGTGGCCCAGTGACAGACTTAGACAATTTGAAGTTAATTTCAGCTACTGAAACGTTTTCTGCAGGACCTCGCTGGGACAGATGGTGTGAAAATGCTAAATCTGGGGCCTCCCGGCACGTGGTTCTGTTCCTGCCTCCGCCTCAGCCCCGCGGGGCGCTGGGTTCCCGCCCCTTGCAGACTCGGCACCTGCTCCTCAAGCCACGCGGTGGCGGCATCCCGCGGAAAACCGAGAGATGGCAGGGATGCTCGCTCAGGGCCAGGCTTCCTCGCACACACAAACGTAAATCCAGGACACTCCCAAGTTTGTTAAATTTTTATGAAAAGGAGAGGGTCAGAAAAATACTGATTTTGAAACAAAAGCTTGTACTCAGAATGAAAATATATAGTTTAACATTGCTTCAGAATCAGTTCTTTATTGTGAGATATCTTGAGACACAATTCTAAATTTTATTTTTTTAAAAAAATCAGTTAAAACACACTCTAGTTACACTTAAATCAGTTGTAAATTGTGGCTCAATTATTCTGGGAGGTGTGATATTTATAAACTTCATACTAGGATTCACAGTCCTCAGGACATAGCTAAAAATCCTTGGAGAGGCTCAGGCAGGGTTGGCTTTCTCTTCCATTGTGTTCAAATATGTGCACTCCAGAACCCTCAGAATGTTCTGATTCTTGAATGTGTCATACGTGGCAGAAGAAACATCTCTCCTTCTCTAGGGCCACATTTTTTTTTAATTTCATGTGTCACCACTGTGTTTCTATCTGAAATGTTTTTTTAACAAATTCACAACAAGCTCTGACCTGTTGGTTCAGGGGTGCAGTATAAAGACAATAATTTGTTTTACTTTTAAATGTGAGTTTGACCAGGTTAACCTCATGTGGAGTGGCGGTCAGTGGGGGATGGAGATGGGAAGGTGTTAGTCAAGAGCAGCTTAGGGAATTGAACCAGTTCTCACAACAGTGTACGGACCAGCTGTGTACCCTCCTGAGCCCAGAGCATCGGGAAGAATCGGTGCCCAGGGGCCAATGACAGCCGAGACAGGTCCACAGTACGGCTTTTCAGGTGAAAAGGGGGCTTTACAGCCTTGCAATAATGGCCTGTTCTGATCTGTAAGGGAAAAACAAGGCGTCACTCTGGGTGTAGGAAGTTAACCAAGGCCAAGAACTAGTTAGAGCTGAGCCACGGATAGAACCCATTTTTTGCCTTCCTCTCAGATTTTGTTTTTGCTAGCATTTATATAATAGATTAATTTTTATTGAGATATAATTGCCGTATAACATATTAATTTCATGTATACAACATAGTGATTAGATATTTGTATCTATTGTGAAATGATCACCACAGTAAGTTTAGTTAACATCCGTCACCACACAGTTATACGGTTTTTTCTTGTGATTCGAACTTTCAGGATCTACTCTCTTAACTTTCAAATATGCAATACAGTATTATTAACTAAAGTCACCATGCTGTGCATTACAACCCCATGACTTACTTATTTTATGACCAGAAGTTTGTACCTTTTGACTCCCTTCACCCATCTTGCCCACCCCTCCACCTCTGGAAAACACCAATCTGTCCTTCTATCTATGAGTTCAGTTTTGTTTTTTTTTGGTTTTTTTAGATGATCATATGGTATTTGTCTTTGTCTGTCTGACTTATTTCATTTAGCATAATGCCCCGACGAACCATCCTTGTTTTTACAAATGTCAGAATGTCCCTCTTTTTTATGGCTGAATAATGCTGATATATTATATATATATATGTACATATATATATATGTACATATATGTCTCATTTTCTTTATCTCTTCATCCACTGATGGACACTGAGGTTGCTTTGATGTCTTGGCTATTGTAAATAATGTAACAATGAACATGGCGGCACATATATATTTTTTGAGTTAGTGTTTTCATTTCCTTCACATAAATACCCAAAGTAGAATTGCCACATTGAAGCCGACAGCCTGAGACTGTCTTGATAGCTTAGACTCACTTAAAAATAAAGATTAGGGACGGCTCAGTGGTGGAGTGATTAAGTTCACAGACTCTGCTTCCGTGGCCCAGGGTTTGCAGGTATGGGTCCTTGGTGCAGGCCTCCACACTGCTTATCTAGCCATACTGTGGCAGCGTCCCACATAGAAAATAGAGGAAGATTGCCACAGATGTTAGCTCAGAGCCAGTCTTCCTCACCAAAAAATTTAAAAAAGACTGATCATCTTGCTATAAATTTCCTGCAGAGTTTGCCAGAACAGGCCAAAACTTACAAAGTATTCAAACTTTTGCATGGTTTAGAAAACGAACAGGATTTAAGGAATCACTCCATTTTTCCTAATTGGATCTAAATAATTTACTTACTTAGAAATTTTTTTGTTAAACTAGTTATTCCTTGATTAGATATATCTTTTTTTTTTTTTTAAGATTTTATTTTTTCCTTTTTCTCCCCAAAGCCCCCCGGTACATAGTTTTATATTCTTCATTGTGGGTCCTTCTAGTTGTGGCATGTGGGACGCTGCCTCAACGTGGTTTGAGGAGCAGTGCCATGTCCGTGCCCAGGATTCGAACCAACGAAACACTGGGCCGCCTGCTGTGGAGCGCTCGAACTTAACCACTCGGCCACGGGGCCAGCCCCTAGATATATCTTGATTGACATCCAAGGTAAGCAGGATCTGTCCATTGCATTGTAAATGTGCTGAAGTTATCAACTACATCAGAGTGAGTTCAAAAAGAAATGTATGTCTGATTCTAGAGAGAAGGAAGCTCCGAGCTCAGAAGTGTGGTGATAGCAAACTTGCTAACCACACAGTATCACAAGCTTTCCACCTGCTTAGGTTTTACTGAGTACTGGAGACACTTTCCCCAGTCACATGCATCCTTCTTTATTTTGTCAGTGAACTTCAGTTATGATGATGATTATTTAATCTGATTGCAGCAATTTGTAGTCTGTCATTTGAGGCCAGGTTAGGTGATTGTGTGGGTGGAATTCCTTTTTATTCATAATTCATAAATCTTAGTCAAAGAGAAACTTGCCTTATGATTCTAGAAGCAGATGATTTTTCTGTGGTTAGTCTTGGCAAGGAAGAAAAGAACAAACACATAACTGCAAAGTGAGAAATTAGATGAGTAACATGAAGGAAAAGTAGGGCCCTACTCAAGACAACCAGTTGAGAAGGAGAGGCTCAGTTAGGTAGTAATTTAAAGAAGGGATCTCGGAAGAAATGGCATTTAATCTCAGACTGAGAGCTAAGGAGTATGGAGTGGTCCTCTGTGGGGAGATAGTCAGGTGGAAATGGAGGATGAGATAACAGCAATGCTCAATTGCGTTGTTCTGAAAAGTGGTGTCAAAGATTATAACCCGTGATGTCTAGTGGAACCATTGTCTGATTTTGGAGACTAGAAGGGAAGGATTTTTTATTTGCAAAAGAGTTAATGGCTTCATTTTGAAATATATTTCATTTTATCTGCCTATGATACATAAAAGTGGAGATTATAGCTCAGAAATGAATCTCCATGAGTGTTTAGATAAGAGTTTAGAGATAACGGTGGAAGAAATTGAAGCCAGTGAAGGGATGTTGTGGGGTTTCCAAGGGAGCATATTGTAAGAGGAGAGAAAAGGGGTGGGGGTGAACCTCCAGATATTCCACCAGCGTTGTTTGAGGAGGACGCCTGGAAGGAGTGACTAGAATATTTTAAAGACAGTTAGGAATCTTAGCTGTCAGAGAAGACTGGGAAAAAGAAAGTTCCCGAAAGGAGATGTTGTGCCAAAACTGCTTCGGTTGCAAGTAAAAGGCTGAGAACACTCATCAAATTCCATTATGAGGGAATGTCTGTGATTTTATCAAGATTTATTAACGTGGAGATCATTAGTTTTATAAGTCAAAGAGCTAGGGAGTGAGAGGAAATTGTAATGAAATACGTGCTGTTTTTTCAGGGTCACTTTGAAGGGGAAAAGGTCCTGTGGCAGGAACCAGGTGTAAATTGGTTAGAGGAGGGTTTTGTTTCAAGAATGGAAAGATTAAATGAGTTTAAGGGGCTGGATGGGGAAGTGGTGACGTGGTTGCTGGTAAAGGAAATTCAGTTGTCATCAATAAGATAGAATATTTGAAGGGATGGGGAGAACCAGATACAGTTGGAGAAGCTGGATTTAGTTAGGAATAGAGATGACTTGTCAGTTTTTACAGGAGAGGATCCACTGACGGGCTGGAATGCAGGTGTAACTGCAGACTTCATGCTAATGAGCTGAAGTAATTCTTCAAATTATCTAGTTCATCTGTGCAGTAGGAAGTGAAGCCGTTTTTGTAGAGTGAGGAGAAAGGTGAGGATTTGTGAGATTTGAAAGCACAGGGAATGTTGACATATCCATGGGGCGTGACAGAATGATTTTATTACTAAGCCATAGCAGGATGCCAGATATTTAGAAAAAGCCTTTGGGAGATTAGTGACGCTGTGATTGGACCGGATCAACACCTCATCCTGTGCTTTAATCGGTGCAGCCATGGGAGGGGAGGTGTGTGTAGTCTCCTGGGGTCGGGACGTCTATCAGCCGATGCAGGGAAGCTCTAAGGGCGTGAGAATTGTTGGTCTTGGTGTGTACACGTTGAAGTGAGTGTGTGTTACACTGCTCAAAAAGTGAGGAGAGGTGGGGGCTGCTTTTGGAAATTGGGGTCAGTGAACTGGAGGCTCCCATGTAGCAGGAGAACCTGGGTGTGGGGAGTGACTGTGTGGACAGGCTGGAAGGACAAGTTTGTGATGGGGGAGCTCTGGTCATGGATCTGACAGGCGACATAAACAGGTTAAACCTGGTTCTGGTGTCTGCCCTCAACATGAGCACGTTTAGGCACTTGACATAGGCAGAGGTCATCTTAAATTCCAGCCCTGTCAACTTCTCTCCATACATTTTTGTCATATAAATTAGCTTTCTGAGCCTAGTGCACCTCACATGTTAAATGTGTAATTAATCCACGAAGGCAGGCCTATTGTGAGTATTAAATGCGATGTGTGTCTGTAAACATATATACGTAAATTCTACTCACAGAGTCTCAGTTAATGCTAGCAGGAATTTTTCTCTTTCCAGGCCCTCAGGGTCAAAGCGTTTTAATCATATCCTGTTCTTGATACACGATCAGTGTTTGGTGATGCAGCACATTTAGTTATACACATTGTTTTCGATAGTACACTTTAGAGTTGACAAATTCTTTCCTACAGTTAAACTATGAAATGCAAAGATAATCTTGTTGATAAAAATAACTAGAACTCCGGACACCGTTTCACTGCCATATCCCAAGAGTCAATAAATTTGCTCCAAAGCTAAACCCCTTCATTCTGTATTTTATGAGCTTATCTGTCCTACGAGGGTTGTGCATCCCAACAGTAGGGTTATGACATTCACACGCCTGCTGCTTTCCTGTGCAAGGGGTTGTATGTGCTAGACTTGAGTGATGAGTCGCTGAACACTTGAGCAAAGGATGGGTCTTTGAATTGTTCCAGCCCAAATTAAAGAGATTTCAAAGTTGCTTGGCCACATGTGCAAGGCCGTGAGGTATACAGCTGGGGTTGAGTCACTAACCTTGCCTGAATCCCACATTTGGAGGAGCCAAGATGACTGAGGGCAAGTGTACCCTTAGGGTTAGGACAGAGTACAGGAGAGTGAGTATGGGGCAATAATGAGCCAAGATGGATGCTGGAAAACAGTGCTCATGGACCTCACCCAGAATTATAAAATCAGAAATTCAAGAATGGTACCTGGATTATGGATATAAGAAATATAAGAATCTCCATGTGACAGGAGTCAGGTTCTCCTAGGATTTGGTGCCAAGGATGGAATTAAATAATACTTCTAATACCAGATCTAATTAAACTATAAAGCCCTGTACTTTTGTTATCTCTAGAATGGGGATATTAATATATTCTTCGTGAGCATCAACAGCCAAAGGCTTCTTATTCTTGACCCTCGGAGAGGAGAGCCCCTCTCCCCCATTTGTCCTTGTTCACTCTGCAGGAACGTGTGGGTTGACTATAGGGGGTCACTGCAGTGTGAAGGTTTGCAGATTCAAGATGGGCATATCTAGGAATGCTGGAAAAGATAAGAGTCTCGTGGATTCTCTCTCTTTCCTCAGCTTTTCCTGCTTATTTGTGGGACTGTCTCTTGGTGAGAATACACAGGAAGACAGGGGGTGACTGAGCTGCAGAGAATGCAACAACAGGTGAGTAGGACTCGTGCTTTCTCATGAATCAATACGTGTTTTTCAAGGGGATGAGCAGATTTCTCTTCCTGGCCTGGATCTCCCGTGTGCCTCCATGAAATATTAGTGCCAGTCACATTTCATCAGGACTCAGAGACTGATCAAGAAATAACCCCCTACCAGTATTTACACTACTTTATTGCAGTTCCCATGTCCTTAAGGATGTCCTTGCAGAAAAGGCGAAAAGTCATTTCTTCTCATCCGTCCCATGGCCTTAATTGGTAAATAACTCACTTGTTGACCCTGTTGGTGTCTGCAGTGGACTTAGGCAGGTGGTGAGCATGGGTGATAGAGATGAGTAAGAGCAGAAGTCCACGGTCCTCAAGAGAGGGAGGTGTGTCTTCAGGTTGAGGTCAGACCATCCAGTGTTTCGGATGCTGCAGAGGAGGGCCGGGCAGCATTGAGGTGGGGGTCCGGGAGCAGGAGAGCAATGAGGATTCATTTATTTACTTCCCCAATTTTAAACTTACTAAAATGTTTATAGAATATACTTGAACGTTTTAATAAGTTAAAAGAAGAAAAACTTCTCCTTACCACTGTTGTCCCCAACAACCCAGTTTCCCTCTTTGTAATTAAACTTTGTTCAAATTTGGAAATGGAAAGAAATGTCTGGTGAGTATTGCTTTTTTAACTTTGGCTGTGCCTTGAGGAGGAGGAGTATAATTGGATAAATCCTGAGGTCCTGTAGCAATATTTGAAGGACTGGAAAGATCAGGTTCAGTTGAGAAGCTTCTGTTATCCATGAGCATATAGAGAGGGTGATGATACAGGAGAGGTAACGACACCCAGTGCTGGAGGTCCCAGAGGAAACTGAATGCAAAGCCTTAGTGCAGGAGTGTCAGCTAGGACATTCCTCATGCACAGTGGTCTCTGGTCCCCCTGAGGTTTGCTTCTGAGCTGCATGTCTTATGGCTCATCATGAACATGTGAGTGATGCAGAGATGAGAGAGGCCCCAGCTGCTTATCCGAATTCTGCAGGAGGCCTGTTCAGTGCTGCAGAAGGGTGTGCATTGCTGTGGCCAGGCTGTTTCCCACCACACCTCATGAGATAACCGTTCATAATGAGGTTATGTTTTCAGAGTTTGTTTACATCTCTGTGAACACGTGTGAAAGAGACGTGACGTGTCAGCACAGAGAAACATTGACTCGAACCCCAAACAGGTTTGAGCTTTCCATGTGTGCGGCAGCCATCCCCAGCACTATCTTGTCCAGCATACTCCTGTGGCCCTTGGCAGGAACGTCCTGGCTGAATCGAAGTTTCCATGGTGTTTTAGGAACCAGTGACCTTCAAGGACATAGCCATAGACTTCACCCAGGAAGAGTGGGCGCTGCTGGACCCATCCCAGCGAAAGCTGTACAGAGACGTGATGCTGGAGAACATCAGTCATCTGGTCTCTGTGGGTGAGTGTGTCGACAAAGATTTGTTTACTCCACAAGAATCCAGAACAGCTTCCACATGCCGCCTCCCCTCTCAGTCCTCATTCGGATCTTGTCATGGTTATTACAACCACTTGGCGGTAATTTTTTAATTTATTCCTTTATTTACTTATACCTGTTTTGTCACCAGAAAAAAAGAGTTTTCCTGACCACTCTTCCATGTCTGTCTTGCTTCTTCATCTCTAACACCCAGGACTGTGCTGGGAATTCAAAGAATATCTTTAAACGAATGAATGAAAGTATTAAATATTTACTAAATAACTCTTCTGCTCTATACACGTACATGGTAGTTAAAAATTTATTCATGAAAATTATACGAGTTCTCTATTTCCAAATAGATATTAGATTGTTTTGGTGGCGTTTCTGTGTTTTGAATTTTTTTTAAATGAAGTTCAGCCTACTGTGGGAACATTTAATTTCTCCTCTGTTGATAACCCTGAGGATTCTTCACTCTGTCTTTGACTTTGGGCCTGCACGTCAGCATCAAGAAAGTGTCCCCATGTTGTCACGTGCCATGTTGTTCTTTCTGCCCTGCTGAAGGACCTTCAATGTTGTCACTGTTCAGGGTGCTCTTCTCTGGGCTGTCCTTCAGTGGTCACCTTGCTGTTCCTCAACATTCTACCCTAAAATTAAAGAACATGCATGGTTCTCAGCACAGAATCCAGAACTAATGTACCGTTTTGCCCCGCAAACAGGGTATGAACTCCGCAAATCAGATGTGATTTCTGAGCTGGAGCAAGGGAAGGAGCTGTGGAGGGAAGAAAAAGGATTTCCTCAAGGCCTGAGTCCAGGTGAGCTCCAGGCTCCTGTGTTCATTACCAGGAAGATCTGACACTGAGAGAGCAGGACCTGGGAAATGTCAGCCACACATTTCCTGGAGTGACTTATATTTTCAGAAAAGTGGTCGAGGCCACTGGGGCCATTGCTCTCTTCCTGGGCCTGTTCTTCCTCTTGCCCTCAGAAAAGGAACAGTCCCATCCCCTTGGAGATAAAGCTTCACCTGTGTGCTTTGTCCTGTTCACTTCTCTTTGACACTGTTTCTATTTACCTTACTGATGACCAATCTTGATTGTATTTTTTATCTTATTTCAATCCTGAAAATACATTCTCATGTTCATTTTCCTGGCATGTGTTCTATTCAGTGATGTCTTCCTCCTCTTCCCGTCCTTTTCCTGTGTAAGGGGCAGGGTTGGAAACGTATCCACACAGGCCTGGCACGTGTTCAACAGTTTTCTCCCTCTTATGCCACACTAGCAATTTATATGTTTTACATTATTTTAGACAGGAAAAATGGCCTTATAAAAGAAGAAACGACATCTGTACAAGATACCTGCAAGAAGGACCCATCTAATGCACGTCAGTGGTAAGTTTCAGGGGAAGAAACCCTCCTTCTCCACATTAAAGACATGGGACCTGAAAGATCGTAGAATGCAGCACAATCACATGACCGTAATTTCACTTGGGAGTAAATGCTGTCCAGCAGAAGGTTTGGGGCCATTTAAATTTAGGGAAAATATTAACGTGTGCTCAAACCAAAACCTCAGTTCTTACAAAAGGACAATGACATAAACATGGTGCTTACATCTAATGTTTGAAACTAATGAAATCTTTAAAATAAATCTGATAGCTCTGCAGTTGAGATGTTATGAAAGGAGAAATCTCTTTGCATTTTTGAAAATAGGATACTTTGCATATGTAAGTAATGTGGGGAAGATTTTAACAGGGAGTATTCACTGCATGATCAAATTAGAAGTCATGTGTAGAGAAAGAGTAAATGAATGTATGTGAGAAATTCTTTAACAGCCTGTCGTCTCCTTCGATCAGCAGAGATTTCACCCTGGAGAGGATGCCTATGAATGTAATGAGTGTGGGGAAGTTTTCACTTATAGATTCACAGTGACTCAGCATGTGTTAAATCACATGTGGAAAAAACCCTATAAATGTGATGAGTATGGGAAAGAATTCCAGCAGAGCACTCAGCTTTCTAGACACAACAGGACACATACTGCAGACAAACCCTGTAAATGTAATGAATATGGGAAATGCTTCAGCCAAAATGCTAACTTATAGTCAAACCGACAAAGTTACATGGGAGAGAAACTTTATAAATGTAATGAATGTGGGAAACACTTCAGCCAGAGCAGTAATTTGCATTCATACCAAAGAACTCACACAGGGGACAAACCCTATAAATGTAGTGAGTGTGGGAAAGAATTTCATACGAGCACTTCAGCTTTGTATACACCAGAGAACACACACTGGAGAGAAACCCTATAAATGTGATGAATGTGGGAAACTCTTCAGCCAAGATGCTAACTTACATTCACACAAAAGGAGTGACATGGGAGAGAAATCCTGCATGTTTAATAAATGTGGAAAAGCATTCTCTCATCCTTCATCCTTTAGTCAACATAAGAGAATTCACACTGGAGAGCAACCACAGACAGCATGAGAGAGTTCACACTCAAGAGGAACACTATATATGAAATGAATGTGGCCAGAATTCCAGACACATGTCTTACCCTTTACTTAAAGAAAACAGTCACATTGAATGGAAAATCCTTCAGTCCATTCTCTGACCTTAGTTGATGTGAGAGAACCGACATTATAAATGTAACGAAAAGCCATCTTCATCCTCAGCTCTAATGTGCATATACACCAGAGGAGTCACACAGGGGAGAAATTGTGTCTGCAGTCAGTGTGGAAATGCCTGAATTTATAATCTGTCCTTTAAAGTAACGTGAGCAAAGTCTACAGTGGAGACTACAAAACAAATTCTGTGGAGCATCCTTTAACCTGCACTTCATCCAAATATTCAGAATTTTGCCAAATGACCTATTATGAACAATGTAAGATGAAAATGTATGTTTTTGCTGTGATCTGGGAATGATTAGTGAAGCATTTGTAACAAGTAATAAAAATAGATTAGATTATTTCAATAGATTACTACTTGTAATCATATACACAGTAAAATTTCTTCCTCAAAAGTGTAATAGGTTGTTCAATTAATATTTTAATTAAGCTCTAAACATAATTAGAGATACTTGGGTCAATCATGAAATAACCGAAATAAACTGAAACATCATAATACCACATAATGTGATTTAACTATTAGAGTTGTGTTTAAAAAGGTTATATGTGGTAAAAATAATACAGGCATGAAAGAATAAACACATTGTTTGTAAATAAATCCTATGTTAAAATATTACTCCTTTCCTTGAAATGTCAAACCCGTCCACCTTCTTCCATCTGCACTGCCACCATCATTCCTGTCTTGAACAGGTCAGGGAGAAGGGAGAGGGGGTGGGAGGCCAGGAGACCGGTGCTGAGTTGGGGTAGGAAGAACACCAGCAGAGGGAGAAGTGAGTACAAGTGGGTCAGGGGGGAACTGTGCCCAGGGACACAGCTGACATCTGAGGCACAGGGCATCACTGGAGCAGGGACAGATTGAAGGGAGCATTCGGTGACCTCAGGGGTTGACAAAAGAGAGAGGAGGGAGAGGCATAGGGAGGCAAGTCACTTAATGAGAGTTCAGAAGGGGGCGTCTGGAGGTAGGCTCCAGGTCGTGGAGAGGCCAAGCCACTGGAAATGACCTGAGCAGGGGAAGCACAGGGCTTTGAGACAGAAACAGGTGGTCCGGGATGTGTGTGGGCCTCAGGAAGAGGGTCCAGGTAGAGAGGGTTAATGTGGGTTAAAGGACAGGATGGGGGAGTACGAGGTGCACTGAGGGGACCTCAGAGTCCAGGTCTGAGCTGAGGGCTTGGGACAAGGATAGAGGGTCTGGGTTGAGACTAGGTCATTCTCTTCTCTCCCTGTGCTTCTGTTAAACCTCAAGCATCCTTCCATATAAATTAGAACCTAGCTGGAAGGGGACTGACATTACTTTGTTAGGCGGTGTTCTGAGTTTGCCCCCAAGATTCTGTGTCCTGGGGTTCACCCCCGTATACTCCCCTCCTTTTGCTTCTGTTCTGGACCTTTGAATGTGATGAAATATCATTCTCCTAGTCAGGTGACATTGTATGGCCATGGTGAAGGGGTTTGCAGATGTCATTAAGGGCTCTAGTCAACTGTTTGTAAGATAATCACAAGGAGTTTTTCCTGATGGAGCATAACCTAATCAGTGAGCCCTGTTAACGAGGGACTTCATGGCGGAAACAGAGGATGTCTGAGATGTGAGGCTGGAGACAGTCTGCTGCTGGCCTTGAGAATGCAGTTGAAGGAAGGACAGCCAGGAACTTGTGAACTAAGTGACCTATGGGGTGTAAAAGATTCATTGAGGAAGTGATAGGCGGAGGGGGTACTTCCCAGAGAATCTGTTTATCTGGCTTTACTTTGGGGACTTTTTGTGTACTCAGCAGTGAAGTTACAGCAACAAGGATGGGCAAAAGAATATTGAGAAGAAAAACAAATAAATGAGCTTAATTTTATATCAGATTGACTACCACAATCACAGAATTAAATTAAAAAACAAATTCTAGTAATTTCTTAACAGTGTTTTTACTGTATACACTCAAGTGAAACATAAAAGTACCTGCAAATCATTCTTAGCGCTACTTGAATTTTTGTCAGGGGTCTCAGTGAGTGAAGCAATTTTGGAAGCGTCTTTTATGCCTTGTGTGACTGAGTTCATGATTGAATTTGTTTACGTTGTTCACCCAGGTTACCCAGTAATGGAAAAGGAGATACAAATACTTAAGCAGAATTTAAGTCTTGGGTGTTGAATTACAGTTAGACTTATGAGCACATGAATTCATGATGTGTGTGTGGTGTGTGTAGACATGTGTGTATGTGTCTTCTTCCTAACCCTGTCTACTGAATGGACCTAGAAGCCATGACGCCTCAGTCACAGTGGCAAATACCACTCAAATCTTGGCTTTTAAATTTCATCCCTCAATAACGGGAACCAGGCTTCCAGGGAGAAAGGGTAGATTGAGGCAGGCACAGGCAAGATTGCTGTTTGGGGGGTGGGTAGTGGAAGTTGTGTCTAAAGTATCCTTTGCTGGAAAGTAAGGAAATATACTCACAAAAAAAGGGTGGGAGGGGCAGGTGAAAAGGAAAAAGGAGGCAGAATGAAGGGGCTGCCATGGCCATATTTGGGACAAATTTCATCAAAATGAAAAATGACAATAGTGTATTTCAGCACATTGAATAATATAGTCTGAGGGATCTACTGTAAGTAAATTACCATATTCATACACACATGCGTACATGGCTTCATGGGAGGAGGGAAATGAAACACATTCCCTGACAGTAGAATAGCAACTAAATATGCAAAAGGAATGCTAGGGAAACTCACCATTTGAAACTACCATAGTGAAAAAGGTCAGCAGTGGAGATATTAGGCAAACACCACTTTAAGTGTGTAATTCGAGTTTGCACCGTCAGTGGAAAAAGTTGACATTATAATGAAAAACAGTGACATCACGTGGCTCCTAATGCAAATCTCTGAGAAAGAGCAAACATCATTGTGTAGTGTTCCTGAAAAAATACAAAAAACCCACCCCAACATGAACTAAATCTCATCATAAGAAAACGGAAACACCATTTGGAGGAATTCCTGAAAACAACTGGAATTGTATCATACTCTACAAAATTGACGATTTCGTGAAAGATAGACTAAAAACTCTCCTATAACACAGGAAACTAGCAAGATATGACAACTAAAAGCAATATGTGACCCAAGATTGAATCATGGACAATGGGAAATTAAACAATAGCATTTACAGTAACACAAAAAGGATACAATGCTTAATATTTCTAACATAATAGGCAGATTTGTACATTAAAAACTACAAAATATTTTGAGACAAGTGAAAGATGCCCTAAAAAAGGAAATACCTAAATGCCCTAAATAAAGAAAAGTGATTATCGATTGGGAGACTTAAGATGACAATACTCTCAAGTTGATCTACAGATTCAGTGTAATCCTTATCAAAACCCCAGGCGACATTTTTGGGGAGATTAACAAGCTGACCATAAAATTCATGTGAAAATGCGAGGACCCAGAATAAATAAAACCACCTTGAAAGGAAAAATAAATTGAGTACTCACATTTCTAGTTTCAGATCTTACTACAAAGCTACATAATCAAGACTCGGTGGTACTGGCATGAGAATAGACTTACAGATTAATGGAATAGAATTGAGAGTTCAGAAACAAATCCTCATATTCATGGTCAATTTATGGTTGATGGTGCTAAGAAGATCCAATGGGAGATACAATGGTCTTTTCAACAAAATGATACAGGAGCAACTGGGCATCCATATGCAAAGGAAAGAAACTGTACATCTACCTAACGTCATATACAAAAAAATAAATGTCAAATGGATAAAATATCTAAATATAAGAGCTAACATTACAAAACTCTTAGAAGAAAACAAAGACTTAAATATTCATATCCTTGAATTAGACAATGGTTTCTTAGATATGACATTAAAAGCACATGCAACCAAAGAAAAATATTGGTAAACTGGGCTTCATCAAGATGAAAATGTTTGTGCTTCAAAGGACACTCAAGAAAGTTGAAAGACAGCCCACACAATGGGAGAATGTAACTGCAATCATATATCTGAAGTGTAGTATCCAGAATACGTGAAGAATTCCTACAACTAAAAAATTTTAAAAAATAATCTAAATTAAAAATGGGCAAAAATTTTGAATAGATACTTACCCAAGTAAGATATAACAATGACCAAAAAGATACTCAAAATCATTAGTCATTAGGGAGATTCAAATCAGAACTACAGTGTGGTACCACTTCATCGCCACTAGGATGACGGTAGATGGTAAGCGTCTGAGAGAATGTGGAAAAGGGGAACTCTTGTTCACTACAGTTAGGAATGTAAAATGGTGCAGCTATTTTGGACAGCAGTTTGGCAGTCCCTCAAAAAGATAAACATTGAGTTACCATACATTCAGCAATTCCATTTCTCCTGATGTATCCATAAATGAAAATATGTGTTCACCCAAAAATGTATGCACGAGTGTTCTTAGTAGCATTTTTCATAATAGCCAAAAATTGGAAACAATCCATGTGTCCATAAAATGAGTGAATTAACAAAATGTTCCATATTCATACAATGAAATATTATTCAGCTATTAAAAAAGAATGAAGTGTTAAATAGGATCCTGTATTGATGAGCCTTGAAAGCGCTGTATTAAGTGAAAGAAGCCAGACACAAAAATGCATATTGTGTGATTCAGGTTATATGAAATGTCCAGAGTAGGCGAGTCTACAGAGACAGAAAATGGATTCATGATTTCCGGCGACTGGGAGGAGGGGGCAATGGGGACTGACTGACAGTGGATGCAGGGATTAATTTGGGGTGATAAAAATGTTCTGTAATTAGTGTGGATGGTCGCACAGCCAGTGAATATACCAAAAAAAAAAAAAAAAAAGAAAAGAAACAACCTTAAATACTGAATTTCACAGTTTGAAGGTGAATTTTATGGCATGTGAATTGTATATTAATTGAAAAAGAAGATGACACCCACTAAAGAACTAGAAACCTGGCAGTGGAGAAATGCCCAGTAATGGAAGAGATGTCAAAGATGAGAGAGTCAGACAGGATTCAAGAAGTCCCCTTGGCTGCAATAATAAGCAGTGGAGTCCTGTGGTTCCCCGTGGACTTGAGGCCCAGGAGTCTCAAGGCAACAGTGTTGGACCCGTCTGCATCCAGGCCTCCCTCCTGATTTTAGGAGCGTGTTCCAGTAGCTCCCTGAAGACTTAGTTCTCTCGTTCTTGAAGCCATTGTTTCTCACTTTGCTCCAGGTGGTTAGGGGTTCCTCCTTAGAAATTAGAAGAATGAGTGAAATAGAGGAGAAGCCCTGAGCCCCTCTCATTGGCCCGTTGCCTTTGGATCTTGGCAGTGGTGGGACCCAGCACCAGAGAGGAAGGACCATGATGTCACGAGGACTGGGATTTGAGAGGAAAAAGTTCAAAGCATTGGCGTCTTTTATGTGATTTGCTACCAGGTGTGGGGATGGTCACAACACACTTAACTGCTGGTTTCTTGTGGAAGGTGCGCTTCTAATTCTGCAGAAATATATTATGGGCACCAGCAGAGTCTGTGTGACGGTTTGATAGAAATGTGACTCACTGACCTTCTGTCACCTCAACCAGGAGCTTCCGCCTCAGGGTTCCCTTTCTTGTCCACATTAGAACCCCATCCCAACTCCGTGGGTGCAGTTACATTGCTGCTGACTTGAGATCAGGCAGAGGACCTAACAGAGCCTGTGGATGGGGAGTGAAGACCCCTGAGCAGGGGCCACAGCCCCAGAAGAGCCCAGTTTCCTCAATCTCCCAACACAGTGATGGCTTTTCACCTGCTTCCCTGACCAGGGCCTCAGAGGACGGGGAGCAGAGGGACAGACAACAGCCACAATCATCTTCTCTTTGCTCCAGTCACGCCAGGGCTCCAAGGAATCGTGGCATATTCTCTTCCCTGTCGCACATTCCCTTCCCACCACTCACACACATGTGCACAACCACCAGTGTGTCCTGGCTCCACAGGAACCTGCCGCCTCCAACCAGCGTGTGGTACGTGTGTGTCGGTCTATGAGTCAGTCCTCACTGGGGCTTTCAGCACAGCTTATTGACCTGTTTTTGAAATTATGTTGAAAAGTTGAGAATGCATATTCAGGTTTATAGAGTAAAATTCTATCTGTCTTTATACACATGCATACCTTCATATTTTGTATAATACACCTGTCCGTGACCTCCAGCTAAAGACTGTCAGGAACGTGCCTGTAATTGAACAACAATGCACTTTTGTTAGTTGATTTTGCGGGTGGATTGAAAGAAGCAGGATCTCATCTAGATTGTTTGCTGTCAGGAAGCAGGATAATTCTCTGACTTGTCTTACGACGTCCTGTCTCTAAGGAGGTCTGACTGGAAGGGGACCACAGCTGCAATTTGTAAAGAGGCAGCAGTCACTCACATAGGCTGGGAGAGGGTGGTTCGTGTTTTGTGTCTTGGATAACGTCTGCATTTTGCCTGTGTCCAGACGTGATAATGGGGTGGAAGTGCTTTTGTCTTTATCCCTCATGGTCATATAAGGGCCTTGAGTGATGTCGATGTTCTCTGGAATGGGATCTGTTCACCGGGAGAACCGTGACCCAGCTGCGGGTCCCTCACCAGCTTGTGGTCTTTTCTCCTCTCATACAATTCAGAGAGAAGTAGGGGCAGAAGATGAGCTGGAGCATTCAAGGTGTCTGTACTGGATTCTAGGTCTGGGGGAAAAACAGAAGGAAATAAAAACCTGATAGAAAATAACGGAGCCACAGTGAGCCTGACTGCAGGAGCAGGGAGCTGGGCTGGTGGTAACAAGAACCTTCAGCTAAGGGACAAGCCAGTGTCCAGGCAGCCAGTGAGCCCTGGTCCATTTCCCGGAGGGCTGGTCCCTCCCCAGGCTCTCCTGATGTTGGTTCCTCACCTGTCCTTACATCAGGACCAGATGTCGGTTTCCTCTGAACCTCCCAGCTCTGCTCCCAGCCCACTCCCATACTCTGCCACCTCAGCCCCTGAAACTGCTTAAATGACAGCCCTGCAGGATTTAGGGCTGGTGGGTGCTGCACCCCCCTCACTGCCAGATGCCAGCTTGGAGAGGGTGAGCTGTGACCCCACATTGATGTGCTAGAGTGACTACGCTTTGTCACATTTGGGAACATTCCAAATAATTGGAGAAACTTCCAGTTACAAAATAAATGTGTCCTGGGCTGTAATATGCAGCGTGGTGACTATAGTTAAAAATGCTGTATTGTATATTTGAAAGTTGCTAAAAGAGGAGATCTTAACATTTCTCATCACAAGAAAAAAAGTTTTGTAACTATGTATGGTGGTGGATATTAACTAGACTTATTGTGGTGATATTTTCACAGTATATACAAATATCAAATCATATGGTACACCTGGAACTAATAAAATGTTATATGTCAACTGTATCTTAATAAAAAATAAGTGAATTGATACAAAATAGAAATTTCTACCATGAAAATCATTTTATGTGGAACATTCATGGCAGTGAAAAAGTAGTTGAAATAAAAAAAAAAAAAAATCTTTGGGGCCGGCCCCGTGGCCGAGTGGTTAAGTTTGTGCGCTCTGCTGCGGCGGCCCAGGGTTCCGATCCTGGGCACGGACGTGGCGCCGCTGGTCAGGCCACATTGAGGTGGTGTCCCATATGCCACAACTGGAGGGACCTGCAACTAGGGTATTCAACTATGTACCAGGGAGGGATTTAGGGAGATAAAGCAGAAAAAAAAAAAAAAAAAAAAAGATTGGCCACAGTTGTTTGCTCAGGTGCCAATCTTTAAAAAAAAAAAACTTTGCCTTTTAGTCTGAAAATGAATATGTAAACTGTATCGGATGTAACAGAATGAAATGATTCTGTGCACACTGGACCCAACAGGAGAGGGCACGTGTGCAGGTGTGCTTGTGGGTGCGTCCACTTCACACACTCCAGGTGCTACGTTGACACGTGAGTCACTCACCTGAGCTCAGTGGGCTGAATCCCCTAGAGAAAATGGTCTCAGGGGTTTACAGTTTATCCTCGTGAAGCTACTTTTATTCCTGCTTCTTGGGGATCAGTGGTAATTTTCTCCTTCAGCAGGCCAAACCTAATTCTATTTCCCAAACTTACTTCTTTAGCTTTTTAATTTGATTAAGGATAAAAATAACAAGGAAAGATATGAGTAATTACTAAATGCTATTGAATGACCCCTGTAGCAGAATGCTGGAACATGATACTCTTTTGTTATTGCCATTATTAAATCTCAATTATCATATTTCAAGTGTATATTAAAAGTTGATTTTAGAAATCTATTATAGGTTGTCTTTTAGAGAACCAGTGTCATGGAAAAATATAAATGTGTCTCTTAAATTATTCATGATGGCTATTGCTGATTCATCTGATGATACATGGATTCTTATATTCCAGGCATATAAAGAATAAAAGTTGTCTTTTTTTTTTTTTCTGCTTTGTCTCCCCAAACCCCCCCTGTACACAGTTGTATATCTTAGTTGCAGGTCCTTCGAGTTGTAAAGTTGTCTATCTTAAACTCTATCTCAGGGTCTGTCATCTAGCAACATTTCACGCTGGCTTCATTCACACACTACAGAACTATGAATGTTCAGGGAAACTTTTGCAAACAATTGAAATTGAAAAATTATGTAAAATGAAAAGTATACATTGAAATGTAACCAATTATTATGAAATTTAAAGTCAATAGTATTAACAGAACAAATATTTTTGTGGCCCAGGATGAATGCTGTAGATTGTTAGTCTAGTTGACAGTAACTGGAATATTCAAATAAAGTACTCTTTACCAAGAAATGATGTATTTAAGTATGCCATAGTGTGAATCACTTAACACTTCAAATGTGAACATTAACCAGTATTAGGAACTCTTCATAAATAGAAAATGAATAATAATGATTTTAGTATGTGGAAAATGAAAGAAAGTTAAAATATAACTTCAGGTAACTCATTCTTTTGCAAATATACACTTTTTAAAAAGCCAGTCAGCACAGAGGATTTTGGGGCAGTGAAACCTCTGTATGATACTAGAATGATGGATACCTGTCATTACCCATTTGTCCAGATCCACAGGATGTAGCAGCAAGAGTGAGCCCTCAGGTAAACCGTGCAACCTGGGTGATCATGATGTGTCCGTGTGGGTTCACCCTTAGTAAAGATGTACCTTCTGGTGAGGAATGTTGATAATGGGGAGGCTGTGCATGTGTGGGGGCAGGAGGTATGGGAAATCTCTGTTACCTTCCTGTCAATTTTGTTGTAAACCTAAAACTGCTCTAAAAATATTGTCTTAAAAAAAAGTTAACTAGAAAACACCAGCACTTTAAGAAACACCACTTTCTTTCTTGGCCAAACAATACCTCACATAACTTCTGTGTAAGTATTACTGAGAAACTTAGCAAGCATTCCATTACAATTTTGTTGACATTATGTATTTTATCAAGTTCCAACACAATCCTAGTAATGTAAAGTAGAATATATTAATAGTACTTCATAAATTGTATTAATAAAATAGGATTACTTTTAACAATTATTGCATAACTCAGTATTAATACTATAAGCACAGATTATAAATAATGTTAGTGATACTGAAATTTATGTTGACTATTATAATTTAAAGT
Organism: Equus caballus; assembly: GCF_041296265.1. Taxonomy (NCBI): domain Eukaryota; kingdom Metazoa; phylum Chordata; class Mammalia; order Perissodactyla; family Equidae; genus Equus; species Equus caballus. The sequence continues at coordinate 50,773,925 of NC_091710.1, forward strand.
TAATGTTTTCATTAATTACCCTGTCATCAATATTGTAATTACATTATTTAAAGTCATCCCTCTGTTTTAATATTAGACGTTTTAGCACAGTTTGCTTCTACCAGGATCTTCTCATTGGTTTTCTTTCGAATTCCAGACAGGACTGCAGCCGACCTGCCACGGAAACTGCTGTTCTGGAGTCTGAGGCTCTCACCGCCTGGGTGCTGCAGGAAGAAATGTACCTTGTTTTCACCTCAGTCATATTTGACTTCCAATATTTTCATTAAAACTATTTTTAAAATGTGAAAATCCCTGAGAATATTCTCTTCATTAAACATGGTGGAAAAGGGTGCAGATGAAGCAGAGTCCTCCGTCAGCCCAGGGGTGCTTTTCGGAACCCTTGCGTCTGCCTGTGACCATGAGTCGCCAGTGGTGACGTCTCTCTGGGCTGCTGTTTTCCCCAGAGAAGAGCTGTGCCATTTGTCCTCAGGAGCTACTGGACTGAGTAAGGGTGCCTTTGAATTTAGATGTTAACGGTGACGTTCATCTTCTGCGTAGAGCGCAGTTATCACCCAGAGGCTGCTTTTCCATGTGGAAGAGACTGGGAACTGGTTGACTGTTCTCCCCACTGCAGTTCAGGCTCATTGACTCCTGGGACGTGACTGGGTTCCGGGCCCTGTAAGGAGGAGAGCCACTGAGCAGTGGATAACGGGAGACTACCGTCGTGAGGGGCGTCCTTTCTGAGTGGGCGACGCTAGACCCAGTTTAGAGACAGTTCTACTTGTCACTCAACATCTTCTCTATTTAAGAATCTCCAGATCTGACACATGTCTTGCAGAGGAAATTCTCAAAGGATATGAGGACCTGCTTTCTTACCTGGGAGGATTTGTCTGTGTCACTGCACTGCGAGGTAATGGAACCCACCATGGGTAGGAAAAGTCGGTTGCCATCTGTGATCTGAGGACGCAGAGCTAGGGGCCAGGGATGGTCACGTGCACATTAATGAAAGTGCTACAACAAGAATGCAGATTATCTGTTAGACCAGTAGTCTTAACGTGTCATTGGTAAGTTGACAAATCAGCTAGTCTTCAGGGTGCCCCGCCCCCATCCTCCACGGCCTCTGCTGCAGGGCTGAGGGAAGATGGACCTGGCCGCTGAGAGGAGGAGACAAGACACCCTCAGTGAGGACCCCTGCGGTGCCACAGCTCTGAGGCTGCCCACTCTGCTTGGACCCTTTGCTGGTAAACTAACCACATTTTACAGGGATATTAAAGCAGCAACGACACGGAGAGTGGTTTTCATCTCCTTTGTGGAAGACAACAATCCGAGGCCTCCCCGGGAACATGCCCTGGAACCTTGAAACAAGGCTCCCCACTCAAGTTCACGGGATGGGCGCTGGGAGAGCGGTTTTGTTTTATTGCTCTTATGTGAGCAGCTGCCTTTAAAAAATGTTTTAAGATGCTATATGGCAACACTGGGAAGATGTTCTCCTTTAAAATTCTTCCGTGTTTTTGTTCTGGAGATGAAATGACTGGATTTAACTTTTTATATGACCATGCTTATGTATGAGGTGTGACAAAAAATAGTTCTAGAAAAGACTAAGGAGTGACATCAACAGATAGAGGGCTAGGGGGACCCAATGCTCATCCCTCTCACTAAAACAAAAAACAAACAACTCAAACTGAGGATCACTGTTAATAACAAATATTTTGATTACATTTATCTTTACAGTACATTTTTTAAATTCTATGGGAAGAAATGATTAAAAACAAAAATCTATAATTTATCTATTCTTCTAATTTTTAACCTTCCTTAGAGTCTGTCTTTCTCCTCCAACTCATGAAAATCTTCAAATAATTCTGTTACTATTTGAGTAAAAGGGAATTTTAATAATAAAAGCATAATTTAAAATGGATTGTTTTTATTAAAAATAATCCTCTAAATGAAGTGTAACCTTTAGAGACACCATATGTCACTCTGCACCTTGAAACCAGTCCTATTATTTCACTACCACAAAGGCAAGAGCTCACTGCTTCGGCTCAGCATGAAGGTGTCTCAGTTATCTGGACAATTACCGACGGCAAACTGGAACCAACAGCGACTCGAATGAACATATCTAAGGAGAAAGTGAACTTTATTAAAGAACATAGTGTCCCTTTTAAAATAACATTAAGGCCGGTGAGCTCATCCTTGTCCCTTCCTTGTTAGGAGAAGAAAAGAAAGCAGAGAGGTTCAGGAATTATTCCCAGACACGAGCACTGAAGATGATGCAGACAGAGGCTAGAGCTGGGTCTTCTTGCAAATACATATAATTTGGTGGAAACTAGTTTCCCGGGGGAAAATTGGCACATGAAAAAAAATCACTTTAAACTATGCTTGAGGGAACTTAATACAACCATGAGCAAGCTCCCTTGATTCAAAAGGCGTTAGGAAACTAGCTGAGTCCTTTAGGCGAGTGACAATAGAAAAATGAAGTCACGTACATTGACTTTCACAGGTTGTGATTTTGATAGCAAGATTTAACGAAGTTGTTAATTAAATGATGAGGCCATTAGACTGAGGTGGCTCTAACTCCCTGGCGGCCTATGTAAGCAAACCAAAATTTAAGCCTTTTAATGCCTCAAAGTTATGAAATTGAAACCTAGGGACAACCAATCACAAACAGCCGTGCAGGCTTTAAGCTATAGCCAATCAATACTTTTCTCACTTTGCTTCTGCCTTTTTTCTATAGAAGTCTCTCCCCAGCTCTTGTTGGTGGAGCTCTCCTAACAATTTCCAGGTTGGCACTGTCCGATTCAAATCAATTTCTGCTCAAACAAGCTCTCAAAATTTTTAATATGCCTTATTTATCTTTTAACAACGTAGCCCTCATGATGCCTTGATTCTACACGGAGGTGCATTGCATCCACACAGGCTCCAGAACGCCACTTCCATCATAACTACTGAACACAACACATTGTCTACAAGCAATTTGCTGAAAACAACTTGTCAAAATTTGTCCCAAATATGGAAAATTGACACATTCGTCAACATCACTGACTTAGCAAACACGTATTTCTTGTCCATTGTAAATGAATTTTAAGTCAATTCATAAGCGGATGTGATATATTTTTCTAACACCATTAAGGATAGCTTGGAAAATTTACTTGATGAGTTTTTGTTTTATTTAATGGATCCGATTAATAAATTATAATTCGCTGACTATAGGAGTGATTTCTTGTTCTAATGAAAATATATTTATCAAGGAATATGTTCTCTGTCTATCCTTTAAGTCAAGAACACGTGATGCACTAATCCACACAGAAGTTTAGAAATAAGTGCACGAATTAATTCCTCCCTGAGAATTTACAAAATGTATAAAATGCCCCGAAAATCTTCTGAATTTCAACATACGTGAAAAAATAATGAAATCTTTTAAAATTTGTAGGTGAAGAATAAAAGTATACGTTTGTGATTATTTTAAATAGTGAAATATATGTTCCTCCTCATAAATTATACACTGAAGGAGAAGATGAGGCAAAAGTGAGAAAACGCTAAGAAAAACAAAACCAAGAGAAGAAATGGACAGAGAAAGTAAGCCCCCAGAAACTGACGTGGGCAGAAACAGGAACGAAGATTCCTCCTCCTGGGGACACCTGCAGGAAGGTGCCTGAAGTTCAGGATGGTGGGAAACCCGGTCTGAGCAGGAAAAGCGAGGGAGGGTTCAGGATGCATTTGGGGAAAGCTTGCTCCTAAAGGTACTCTCCAGATGAAGCCCTCAAACCTTTCTGCATTTATATGCGCTGATTGTTGTTGACTGAACTCTTCTTTGTCAACAGTTTCACTTCATCTGCCCTCGTCTTCCCGCTTGGCCTGTGGAAATCCCTTCCTCCCTCAGGCCTCAGATAATCGATGCTTCCGCTGATGAGGATATTTGTAAAGCAACCAAAAGAGGAGAAAAATAGCACAATATATAAATAGAATCATGACAGAGGAGGAATATATAGACAAAGAGAAAAGTAACCTAGACAGAACCATCTTTTCTTAAGTTTGTTACCATGAAAGGAGACAAATAAAAACAATTGGCAAAAAATTATTATAATTATTAATAATAGTTTAAGGGACCAAACCATTCTAATCAACTTGTGAATCTGAGTACGAGCTTAGAGAAGGACAAAAAATGGCAACAACGTGCCTTTGGATTTCAGGGGCCTCCCTGTCACAATCAGCCTTGGGGAAGTGGACACGCTCTCTCTCCTGAGCTACCCTCCTTCCACCCTGAGCCGCCCTCCTTGCTCCCCCTGCTCTCCTGGAAGATGCCCTTTCTCCTCCATGACCAGGCACAGCTGTGCTTCATTGAAGGTGACGTGTTGAAAGGCCTCCATGTGCAGACAGAAATGCTCCTCTCTGTTTAAGAGCAATGTTCTTGATGATGGACCAGTTTCCTTGAGCGGCCTCAGAGTTACTGTAATGGATGTCCTTGAGATTAGATAGTTTTGCTAGCACTATAAAAGAAAATGCCGGTAATCGTCACGTCTCTAACACAGGAGCTTTCAGCCATTGTCTGTAGAGGAGACAAGAAGGCACAGTGGAGGGTTGGGGAGGCAGTGGGGTGGGGGTGGGTCAGTTTAGGGATGTAGTTTAGGGACTTTATGGAGATGAGTATATGTCCATGAATGACTGTGAAGGCTCAGATTTCTGGCTGTGAATGATATAAACAGAGACACAGGTGTGAAGGGACCAGTCCTGAGGTTTTGTCACAGGATGTAGGGAAGATATTGGTGAGAACTGTTGCTTATTTCTTGCATTTAGTCCCTGAGTTAATGGTGAGATGGGCATGTCAAGCTGAGAATGGAGCCATTTCACCAAGAGAACTGGGGCTCTGGGGTCTTGCTTCAACCAGGGGCCCTTGGCGGTCCATTTGCCTCCCTGATAGAGGGCGGGGGACAGTCAGGGGACTGCATTCCGGGGGGAGATGGACTCACCAGGGCCTCCTTTCCTCCATGGATTGTCCCTAAATCCTGCTTTAGGTGGTATTTAGGACAAGGGTGCTCTCTTGTCAGGGGCATGCAATAAAAAAAGTGTGATGTCAAACTTAAAATTCCCTCATGCCATTGACCTCTCATTCCTATTTCTAAGATAGGATCATTGGCAAACACTTCCTCATGAAAACTTACAAAAATATCCTAATTAAATTATACACACATACACGCATGTATATTCATGTAAACATACATTGATCTACATAGAAGCTTGGTCTTCAGTCATCTTCCATATCTTTTAATGAGAATTATATCTAATATTAAAGTTTCAATGGAACAAATTTTAATTGACACAATCAGACATGATTTGCATGTCTATCTGTCAGTTTGGATTATTTGTAACATTGACTGCGTTCAATAACCCATGTCACCAAGAATACCTTAGGAACAGAAAGGCTCTCCTGGGTGATCTGCTCCCCGTGGTCTCCACTGGGGACCCTGGGTGGGATTCAGGTGGTGTCTGTGCTGGTCTCATAAGCCCAGGATGGCCTCATTCACTGGTCTGGTGCTTTGGAGGTCATGACTGGGGGGCTGGGCTCTACTGGTCCTGTGCCCCTGGGTGACACCTGCATACGGCCTCTCCCTGTGCTGGTCTCAGGGTGGGCAGACTTCTTACACGGTGGCTTAGGGATACCAAAAACAGTGTCCCAAGAGAGGGAAGTGGAAGACACAATTGTCTTAAGTCCTGGGGCAGAAAGGAGGCCGTGTGTCTCCCTCCCTCTTCTATTGGTCTCAGCAGTCACTGACCTCACCCAGCTTTGGGACATGACCCCACCTCTCCCCAGGAGGACTGGACACTGAGACAAGCCCCAATTCATCCTGGGTCAAACTGACTCAGACAAAGTCCCTATTTGCTCGGCCAGGACACCAATTTGCCCCAAGCTGGGCCTCAACTGAGTTTAGGCCTACTTGGACTTGGATTAATGTCTGTGGTCAGCAAATCACATCCTCAGACACAGGACAGGTGCAGAGAAGCCCCAACACCTGCTTTGTTCCTGCAGCCACTCAATTTGCCAATGTCTAGGCAAAGCTCTGGCCCCGACCCACAGGTCCTCATCTGCGTGGGTGTGAGGGTTCAGAAGGAACCTCGCTGCCCCTCCCCGCCCTAGCCAGCCTGTTCACTCACAAACCAGAGTCGGGGGCGGGTTGAGTGCCCCCTGGATAGTGAGGGCCCAGAGATTGGACTCCAGGGCCGTCCTCACAATTCTGACTGACTTCATCTCTACTTCCTCTCCCAGGTGATGAGACGAGTTTCTTCATGTCCATCCCCACCCCACGTCTCCTCAGGGGGCTTGAGTGTTCAAAGATTGCTTCTACTCTTCATCCTGCAGAGTGACCCCCTCCTTCACAGAAACTCTCCACACAAAGCTCCTGCCAAGGCATGCAAGGGTTTAACAAGGTCAAAAACTAATTTCAGGGGCCGGCTGGTGGCGCAGCTGTTAAGTGCGCACGTTCCACTTCTCAGCGGCCTGGGGTTCACCGGTTTGGACCCCGGGTGCAGACACGGCACCGCTTGGCATGCCATGCTGTGGTGGGCATCCCACATATAAAGTAGAGGAAGATTGGCATGTATGTTAGCTCAGGGCTAGGCTTCCTCAGCAAAAAGAGGAGGACTGGCAGTAGTTAGCTCAGGGCTAATCTTCCTCGGAAAAAAAAAAAAAAAAAACAACTAATTTCATATTTAAATACTCAAGTATCAAGCATGATGGAAAAAGTGAAAACTAGCATAATCAAGGGAAGATTTCATGGAAACCCTTCCAAGTTTTATTCTACCTCCCTTCCGTGTCCAAATCAGGAATTGTGCTCTAAACTAAGGGGAGTTTTAAAAATAATTTTATGTTATTTTATTATTAAATTAAGACAGGACCAGGGGTTAGTTATTAAAATAAAATCTCAATGTCACCTGACTCTTTCACAGAAGTCTCTCAAAATAAAATATCCGCTCACAGGCAGAACTTGGAAAATATTGTAGTTATTATTGTTTACATCTTCTTTAGTCAGATAACCCCAGAAACTCATTTCACGAAAAGATTCCAGATGTTCCTGAACTATTCATCCAGCACAGTGATCCTGAGAAGTGAAATCCATGCCGAGAAACGAATCCACTGTAAAGTCTTGGGGCATGGTTCTTCCAACAGTATATGAATATCTGAATCACAGGGGCTGACTTGTTTAAAAGTCTTTTGAAACTATTTAACTGTGGACATCTCGCTGAAATCCTTCTCAGTAAATTAGCCGACTGGATATAGGATGTTAGCAAAGGAAGGAATTTTATTGTTCTTTTATTATTCTTATCATTATGAAATTTAGAAATAACCAAGGGATATTGCTAAATAAAAACAAAGACACTTGCCTGCCCCGTCACAGAAATTGCTCTATTGGCTTATTATTTCCTTAATGAAATATTATTTATTTCATTAGAAATATATCAGATTCCATGAATGGCTTTCTATTTTACAGATATCCCTATAAATAAGGTACCTCCCAAGGGCTAGAAGTGTTTTAAAGTGGTTTGTCTTCATTTCTGCCATCATTATCATTCCTAATAGAGTCAGCGACGTGTACATACCTGACGCGGCCCCCGTGGCCACCAGGGGGCGCGCAGACCCTGTGGTTTGGGCTCCAGGGAGCGCTGCGCGTTGGTAGCAGAGACCAGCACCTGAGGGTCTGAGAGGAACCAGGAGGCGACAGAGGACGCGGGAGCTGTGGCCCCTCGCAGGCGCCCCGCGAAGGAGGAGAGTGAGGGGAGAGTGAGTGAGGACAGGCACAGAAGGAGCAGTAGATTTCCCGGGGGCTCCTGGAGGAATGGGTAGGGGAATAAGAATCAGAGGGAGGAGTGGGGAGAGGATTTATGGTAAATGGCAAAGACTGTAACAACAACAGCCTGTACCAGTGCATCTCAGCAGCTGACAAAGGGTAGAGAATGATGAAAATAAAATTTAAAAAAGCGTTATGTACCTTGAATATAATACTATATAAAAATAATATATGAATATGATAATATTCACATACGAGCTATATGGATGAGTCTATACTGGTGTGAGTGTTGGAATAAGTAAGTACATGCTGGAGTTAACTGACCCTCAGTGGCCCCCGCCTGCAAGGGGCTTTGCTCGTCGCCCGGAGGGAGGCGCGGGCTGGGGAGGAGGCGTCGGTGTCATCAGAGGCGCCTTTAGGACTTTGCCCTGATTAAGGAGCCAGGGTCGCTTGGGAGGCCCAGGCAGGTTACTTCTCTTAAAAAAGCTAGTTTGCTGTTTTAGTAAACAAATGAATCCCTTCATAAATGGCGTTACTTGTTACAGAAATGTCTCCAAACAGAAACATCTAAGGAGAACTCAAAGGACCGTGGAGGGGTTGTGTGTGGGCAACGGGGTCGTCCCCGCGGAGCCCGCAGGTGCGGCCGGAGCCCTGGGAGGAGGCTTCCTCCGGGTCGAGGCCCGCACTTCACAAAGGCCCTCGGAAAGGAGGGCGGTGACCAGGGCATCGCGGGAGCATCCGACCTCATCATTGTTGCTGCTCCTGGATCCGCTCAGACGTGGAGGCGGGAACGCTCTGCGCGCTGGCTCGCCTTCCTGTCCTTTCCACGGAAATGGCTCGAGAGAGAAAACGTGGTAAAATGAGAGAATTTCCCGTTTTTTAGGTATTACTATTGTAACTATTAAATTCATAATGAGTTGAATTATTAACACTTGATTTAAATATTTGTCATTAAATAATTTAAAAACTGATTATCCCTTGCTTAAACTGCATCTGAACTAGATGCTCGCCAATCGTTAACCCTTAAAGGAATAAGGGACATTGTCATCATTATCAAATAGGAACCGCGAGCTGCCCGCCCCCAGGCAGATGGGGCTCCCAGCGCCGCGGAAGGGGACACGGTGACAAGAGGGCCCCGGCTGCCCGGTTCTCACCAGGTAAAGCAGTGACAGTGACCCCAGAGGTGCAGCCCCGTGGCTCCCTTTCAGTTTAGAAAGGCTGTCAGAGGCCCTGGTCCCCTCCGGGGTGCGTTCCAAGGGTCCCACCTGCCCTCTGGCGTGCCTCCCACCAACTCCTGCCCCAACCTCCCCCTCCCTCCAGTTCCATGAGGGCGCCCTGAGGAGGGGGTGGGGCTTGCTGACAGGACCCCTTAGCCCGAGGGTCTTCCAGAGACGCTGGAGTGAGGGGCTTGTACTGGTGAGGGGCTCTAAACACCCCTATTCTTACCCAGAGTCGGGGGAGGAAGTGAGAAACCCACGGGGACCCCCCAGTGCACAGCCCCAACCCCACCCCCTCCCTGAGGATTAAGATGCAGGTTCCAGGCCCCAGCCTAACGGGCCTCATGGAGACACTCATTGGTGCATTCCCTGCCAGGACCCTCACCCCCCGCTGGGGTCCCACAGTGACTGGGGCTCCCACCTCCCACCTCCCCAAAGCTCCCACCAAGGACTGGTGTTCCCCCCCGCTCTGGAGGACTAGCCCCCCTGCAGGGCCAGGCCACTCCTGGAACCTGCTGTGAGGACCCCCTGTGCAGACCCCAGGGCAGGATGGACCAGAGCAGCAGCCCCAGGACAGGCCTTGCTAGTCAGCGCAGGGAGGCACTCCCAGCTCCCCGGACTCTGCAGCAAGGCTCTGGGAGAGTGGACTGGACTCACGTTGTTTTCTTTTTTCTGCTCTTTCCTTCCTCTTCCTGTGAGAAAGGGTCTAAAATGGGTCAGCTGTAATGTCAGCCAGTGGCGGTCAGATGCTTCTGCAGCTACTCAGAGGACCACCCTGGAGAAAGTGCTGCTGAGTAACCAGATCTGTGTTCTGTGTCGCCTGTTCCGACTACCTAGCAAATGATGTGAAGGCCACGGCAGCCGTGGACGTTCTGCCGCGTGAAGGGTGAAGCGGGATCCCAGTCTGAAGCGGGGGAGGTGCATCTGAGGACAGGGGAGGCAGCTCCATCAGCAGGGAGGGGCGTTCAGGCAGGGACAGCTGCTCACCTACCCGTGATGGGGGAAGAAATCTACAGATCCCCAGGAATCTCTAACATCACTCCTCTTCGTGCAGCTCCCTCCTCCCGTATCTGCACTGGCTCCCTATTGCCTGCAGGAGCATGTTCTTCCTGGGCATCACCACGACCTGACATGTAACCTCCGGGATCCTCCTGACCCAGGCCATGCACTGTCATTCACATACACTCAATGTCTCCTGCCTTTCAGCCGCTGCTACTGTCTTCTCCCCACAATTCCACCCACCCAGAGCCTCTCTCACAGTCCAAGGAGAGCAGTGCACTCCTCCTTCCATCTTCAGCAGCCCAGACTTGGTCTCCAGTTAGGGGACTGTTTTCAAGGAAGCTGCAAACAACCCAGGACTGGTCTTTGCAGGTGTTCTACTGATTTTCTTGAACTGTCTTAAAAGTGGAAGCAAAGTCCTGGGAAGGGGAGCAGAGATGAGGGGGCTTCTAGATGAAGCCCCGCCAAGAGGTTGTCGGTGGACTGGCTCTCTCCCAGCTCTCTACCCCATCCTGTGGGGACAGTTAACACAAGAAAGAGTTTTCTTAATGTTCCAGCAACGTGGCCCGGCTGTGGCTGCTTTGTGTGTCCCTTGTCCTGGGAGCTTCTCTGTGGCTTCTCCATGCAGGTGAGGAACAGGGCAGAGGCAGCCAGGATGAAAGGGACTCCCCTGCCTGCTGGATCTAATCAGACAGGCAAAATGACACTGTCATTACTAACCACGTACTGTGTGGAAAGGACAATCACAAAGTCTAGGACATTGTAGGTATTCAATAAATGAGAGCTATTATCTGACAACACACACTCACACACACACTGAATTGTACACACACACATACACACTGCTCTTTCTCTCTCTGAAGCACGAGTCAAGCCCAGGGCAGTGGCGCAGCATGGAGTGTGTTGCATGAGCCCACTGCTGTCAGGGAGCTGGGGAGCTGGTGAAACGCAGCAGGACTCAGAGCCGTGTCCCTGGGAGGCCACCATGTGAGTGAGCCCCCTGCCCAGGCGTCCTGCCCCCCGTGGGCTCTTTGGAGCTGGGCACTGGTAGGAAGGATGTGCGGAATCCTGTCTGCAGCCGGCAGGGAGGGGTGACTCGGGGCTTCAAGAATTCAAACTGATGACAGAGGAGAATGACGGATACACACGACATCCTTATGCTGAGTCAGAGTACACACTGTATGATTCAATGTGAAGTTCTAGAACAGGCAAAATGTACCCATGAGGCAGAAAAATCAGAACAGTGGTTGTCTTTCCTGATTCGATGTGGGGACTGACTGGGAAGGGGCGAGAGGGGGTTTTGTGGACATAAGGCTCATGGTCTACAACTCGAAGGGGCTTGGGTTCCACAGGTACATGCACTTGTGAAAACTCATCACTTAAGAGATGTGCATTTGATAGGGTACAATTTTTAGGTAAAATAAACTATAATAATATTGAACTCTAGCACTACACATTTTGAAATATTTAGGGCACATGTTACTGATGTCTGTAACATTCCTTGAAATGGATTAAAATTAAGACAGGTTGACGGAAGGACTATGAACACATGGACAGATACACATAAAGCAAGTACATTCAAATGTTAATGGTAGAATCAACACTGTGGGAATATGGGGTTAAATAAAAAATTATTTCATATTTCCATTGTGTTTTGAAATTTCCATAATTAAATGTTGGAGAGAAAAACTTCACGAGGCCTTTCCACATTTGCCTTTTTTGGAAGACGCCAAGCAAAGGGACATGAATGTTCAGGGTAACTGGATCTGCTCGGAGGAGAAGCCTGTGAGGAGCAGGAGCCACACAGTGAGGAACGGTTGTCCAGGATCCCTGATTCCTCTAGGAATGCCAGAAACCTCTTGCCTTCAGAGTTCCCTCCCCACAGCTGCCTGGATCGGGGAGGCCTTACTCAGCTCAGAGGTCAGCCAGGGGCCCAGGAATGCGGACACGACCCTACGAAGGACACACTGCTGTCTGGGTGTGCCTGGTCAGGCAGATTATTCCACCACAGGGGGACAGCCGTTGTGCTGGTGACACCTCATGAATAATCTGTTTCTGTGGACTCACATGCTTATTCTTCTGCTGTTGTGGAGAAGAAAACGCACCAAACATGGCTGTCAGGGGTGAGGACGCCTTTCTCTCATCCTCTCGCAGATCCAGAACTTCTGATGACGAGGCGCCCTAGGGCGCTGAGCTTTGCTCCAAAGATTGATCTACATTTTCCTCTCTGACTTGTGCTGCGTGCAGTGCGCCCTTGCTCTGATGCAGCTCTCTCAGTTGTCCATCCAGCCTCTGCCCATGTGAGCGCTGTTCCATCTGGGAAGGGAAAGCTCTGCTCTTTCTCAACACTGTAAAAATTCCTAGAAAGATGTGATAACTGCCCATTCCGGGGTTTTCTCTTTCTGCTCTGCTGTTCTGCCAGGATTCTCGGCACAGTGCTCTCCTTCGCATCTACGCTTCCATTCCCCTTGTCAGCCAGAGTTCCCTAGGCTTTCTGGGATTTCCATAACAGTTTTTAGGGTCCCTGAGCTCACGATATTGCTCGTCCTTGTGAAGTGTTTCCTGTTTTCACTTCACCCTGACCACGTGGATTTTGGCATTTCCTTCCCAAACCCCAAGGGCTCATCTTGTTGATCTCTCCTTCTTGACCTGCCCCCAGGGTGAGGAAGGAGGATGCTGGCGGGAAGGTGAGGACTTGAGTCTGTGCTGAGACCCAGAGGAGGGGCGGGGCGGGCGGCCTCTTCAGCAGGTGGACTCTGAGGGGGTCGGGAAAGAAGAGGTAGGAGAAGAGCGAGAGCGGAGAGCTTCCCTCCCCACAGACTCCATCCAGCGGCGGGTCCTGACGACCTGGCGTCTATCCTGCCCGCCCTGCCACCCAGCCAATCCAGGCTGATGCTCAGGGTGCGTCTCAACGATGCATCTGTGACGTCATGCGGCTCCCCACCGTCTTGACATCCTTGGGAATTCCTCCTCAGCCCCGCCTGCCTCCCTCCTCCATCCCACTATCCGCCCTGTGCAGTCAGGAGGTGTCCCCAGTTCACTGGTGAATTCATTGGATCTGTCACGTCGCTAGCTGGAATGGGACAGGCCCTGAACACAGGGATCCCAGGCAAGGGCGCTGAGACAGCAGGGTCGCAATCCCAGCAGGGACTGCTTGACTCTGGGCTGGTCCTGCCCTCCCCTCTCCCGTGGAGCCTCACCCCGCCCCTCCGAAGACCCGCCCCCTGTGGTGTCCATGGCGACGGGAAAGAAGCTGGTTCTGAATTCCCTAGTCCCTTCATTAGTTCATCAATCCCTTTATTTTCCATAAGTGTAGCAAACATTTCTCAGTTTGTCCTTCGTCAGCGTACATTACAGTATGGACTTTTGACCTTTATTTTGGCAGCAGATATTTTATTTAGTCAAATTTGGCGCCATGTTTATTAACAGAAAAAATGGGTCATGATCCCATTACAGATTCTTGTATTTTCTGGAGAAGCTTCAGCTGGATCTTTTGTATCAAAGAATGAGAGAAATTGATGAGAATAATTTCTTGAATCATTCCCTTTAAACTTATTGCCCACCATTGTGGAGTTGATTTTTCAACAATGCTGTTTATTGTTTAAGTATTTACAAGTAATAATCTATTGAAAAATTTAATTTCTTACAAAATTTTGCATTCAGACTTCCCAGATCACTTTACTAACAAATTTATATGGTACATTTTTTCCTCTGAATAGTTATTTTCTCAAAATTATGAATTATTTGTATGTTAAAAGGCTCTCCTAGACTATTTTTTTCCTCCTAGACTTTGTTTTCTGATATGAAATCCAACTGAAGCTTTCTCCACTTTGCTTTTAGGATTGCTGTCACTCAGCGTAGAACATCACTGTTACCTATGTATGAAGTGAGTGATCTCTGAAGACTTTCCTTTTTTCTTGACAGAGAATGTTTAGTACTGTCTGAATCCTCACATGGGCCACAAGTGTTGCTCTATGAATAAAGAGTTTCTCATGATTTCTCATTCAATTGCTTGTCCAGTATGAATTATTTGGTATTCTTCAAGAGGCTTCATCCTCCCACATTCTGTTTTAGTGTTTATTCTTTCACTGAGTTTTCCTGTGCTCACTATGCCTGGTACTTGGCTGCATATTTGTTCACAATGATTACAGACCTAGGAGTTCTCCCAAGTGGAGTTGCTCATGTTGTTTAACCATGAATTATAAACGAGAGTATTCCCACACTGACCACAGACCCAGGGGTCCTCCCCGTGTGAGTCCTCTAGTGTGTTTAAAGTTTAGAGCTGTTGCTTAAAATATCTACATTCCTTGTATTTACAGTGCGAGTTCTCTCAAGTCATTGATGGTCAGACCACTGACTGAAGATTTTCCAACACATATGGATTCTCTTCCATGTAAATTTGCGTATGTCAAAGGATGACTGAAGGATCTTCCACACTGATTACAGACAGTGTTTCTTCAATGTGTGAGTCCTCTGGTGTGTTTAAATGTTAAAGCTATGACTGATGTTTCTTCCACATTCATGACAATTATAATACCATGTCATCTCAGGTCAGAATATTCACTGAGGACATTCATGATTCTCTCTCCATTGTGGGTTTCCTCATGTCGTCTAAGGGCAGAACACTGACTGAAGGATTTCCCACACAGCTGACGTTCATATGTTTTCTCTCCAGTGTGAGTTCTCTTATGTCATCTAAGGGCAGAACATTTACTGAAAACTTTCCTACATAGATGACACTCATATGGCTGCTCGCCAGTCTGCATTCTCTCATGCTGTCCGAAGTTAGAGGACTAACTGAAGGCTTTCCCACCGAGGTGACATTCATATGGTTTCTCTCCAGTGCGAGTTAGATTATGTTTTCTAAGGTCAGAGCTTTGAATAAAGGCATTCCCGCATATATGGCATTCGTACAGTTTCTCTCCAGTATCAGTCATCTCATGTCATCTAAGGCTAGAGCAGTTACTAAAGGCTTTCCCACACAGATGGCACTCACAGGATTCACCTCTAGAGAGACTCTGCTTATGTTGATTCAAGTATGAGTGGTCACTAAGGGATTTTTGACACTGTTTGCTGATACAGGGTGAGTTAATGTGTGAGTATTCGTGTAAGTTAACAAATGTTGAGTCAGTGTTGAGTTATGAGTGAAATCTTCTCCCAAATGATTACATTCAAATGGATTCCCTAGAGTGTGAGATTTCTGCTCTAGGGAAGGAGATAAACGGCTGTTAATGGCTTGCTCACATACATTCATTCATTCATTCATTCCTTTACATATGAATTCTAAACTAATTATTCAGTGATAGTAGCCAATTAAAATCTTTCCAATGCCACTTGCATAAACATGTTACTCTCCTGCATACACAAAGATTTTCTCTTTTGTGGCATAACAACTGCAGAGCTTATAGATTAATTTTGAAGACTTCAATATGTTTCAAAGACTAGACATATGAGCAGTGTTTATGCAGCTGTCCTTTCATTTCAGATCTCAGGTTATTGCTTTGAGATCAGAGTAATTTCGTCACTAAGTTCAAACTATCCAAAAGTTTTTGCTCAGAAAGAGCTTAGTCCCAACTTAACATAAATCAGGCTATTGTGCTCAATTACTAACATCCCACGGCCAGGCCTTTCATTGGATGACCAGGCTAACATCCGTGAAACTTACCATTGGTGTGTTTGCAGATGTGTCCTTGCTGATAAGCTGTGTGTCTATCATTTCTTGTTCTTTACGGCCACTCTCCCTGCCTAAAACAATTGAAAAAAATAAATATTTAGAATGGCATTACGGGGATGGAAATGTTGAAAAGTACCAAAACCCACATGAATATGTTTCAAAAATTGGCACTTCGATTAGGAATAATCTAGCAAATAGAAACATATTATAGGACATTGACAATTAGTAAAGATTTTAAGGACTTAAATATGAAAAAAGTAAAATGGAGGTAAGATTCTTGATAGGTCAAGAGAGGGAAAACATTCACAGGGGAGGATTGGTACAACGGCTATTATGCGAAAGCTTAGCTTCAATAAGTACATGAATATTCTTTTCTCTAAAGCCAAAGACAATGGCAGGAGGACATGTGAATTGTGATTGACATATGCGAGGAATAATGACAACACCTAAAGCATGCTGCTCCAATGTCTTCCACCTACATTTTAGAAAATGTCACTCACTTAACAAAATCTTGAATCAATATTTCTAAGGACGCCCTCAGTCACTGACAGGCACCTCCACGTACTGAAGCACAGGTCCCTGCTCCCTACCTGGACTCTGGCCTTGGAAAAATCCTGTTCCTTCACTCCACAGCTCTTCTTGCTCCAACTGGAAAATCACATCTGATTTGCAATGCTGATACCCTGTTCATGCAACAAAGGCAGGTGGATTTTGAGTTCCATGATAATAACCTGCATTATCATCAAGTCCAGGACAGGCTACTGAGGAAGAATGAGGAGAACACTGAAGTTCAGCTCAGGCAACAACACCCTGAACAGGGAAAACACTGAAGGTCCTTCACCAGACAAGGAAGAAATCTGGATTGTTTGTCCAAAATTTTGAGGACCTCTGGATGCTGATGTCCATGCCCAAGTTCAAGGACAGAATGCAGAATCTTCAGTCTTAAAAAAAAAAAAGGAGAAATTAAATGTCTCCACAGTGGGTTGAGTATTATTTTCAAACAGATGCCAATAAACATAAGCTGCACAAGAATAATCAAAGCTCCATTATCTTCACTCCTCTAGTCTTAAGCCTTAGCATAATGACTAGAGCAGGACAACTATTTAGAAAATATTTAATCAATTTATTCAGGCATTCAAAAATATTCACTGAGATCCTAGTTTTGCTCTGAGTGTTAGAGATTGAGAAGCAAGAAAGACATTAAATTGTGGTCAAGATAACAGTCTAGTAGGGTGACAAGCTAGATGAAAGTAAAATGTAAAGAAACTCGCTTTCTTCCATGTAGCTATAAGGTCTATGAAAGAACTAGGGCAGAGAATGGAGTGCATATGGAGAACCTGTTCTAGGACTTGTTTACTGAGTGAATAAATACCTACCTATCCACCTATGTATATAAATGTTGACAGACTCACCCATGGAGACCAGATGACTGATATTTCCCAGCATCACATCTCTGTACAGCTTTCTCTGGGATGTGTCCAGCAGGGCTCATTTTTCCTGGATAATAGAAAAAAGTAAAAAAATATAAAATGCAAAATTTATTTACAATAAATACAAAGTAGTAAATACAAAATACAAATATTAAAATGCATGATTGAGGACAAGAATAATAATGAGACTTTTAGTTATCTTTCTAAGAAGTTTCTAAAAGTGCAAGTATATTCTATCAAGATATTAAATTTAGAATAGGAAAAAAAATTAATGGCTCCTTATGACTTCTGTGGCCTAAACTTCTCTCATGCTCCCCTCAGCTCATCACAGCCCTCACCCAGGACCTGTAACACTGGATTAATTGAACTCACCTGATGAAATCACTGCCTCCCTGCTGGACAGTAATTTCTGCTCATCACTCATCTCTCTCATCTGCATTCATCACAATCCTTACACCATCAGTGCCAATAATGTGATTTACGAGTAACTTATTTCCCAATGAGGCTGTGGACCGAATTAGTGAAAGAAAACTTCTCTCATCACTTCTGCAAATATACAACCTTAATGGAGGCTAAATGAGTGCCACATTAGGAAGGATATTAGTTATTGAGGAGTTCCTGATCCATTACAAACATCCTAGCATCCTGGGGAAATTTCACTAGAGCTCAGATGCCTGAATACACCTGATTGCACTTATAACATCCACACTAATAGGAAACACTTGCCTATCTAATGGCACTAGGATGTCACTTCAGTAGAAAGAAGCATTTCTTACTCACCAGTGGCTGAATTGTCAATAACTCAGTTGGCAGCTGTCTTTCTCTGGGTTTTTACTCACAGACAGTCCAAGCATTAAGCAGGCAAAGCTGAGGAAGGAGAAAGAAGCCATGAGACTCCAGTCCTGTGCACTGGACTGGACTGTCATGACTCACTTGTCACATCCAGACCAACCTGTCATGAAGCCCCAAACCTTCACCTGGGTATGGCCCCTGGCCTAACAAACAAACATGCAGTGCCTTCTATGAGAAATATGCAGAGGACTCTCCCTCACTCCCAGGGTCAATAGTAAGACAACTATGACTATAGTTGATAACAAGAAACATAGAAATACAGCTATCTTATGGATAAGAACATCAAAAACATTGAGTTTTAGACATTAATTAGCCTATAGCATCAGTTTTAATCAATCTGTGGAGACAATGTTCACCTGTAGCAGCTAAGACTTGAGTCTAACACTGATATGTCACACCTTGCCTTGCCTCCTTCGTTCTCAGAACGTCTTTCTCTCTGATGAACGTCAATTCATCAAATCATGGGCAACAGGCTTTCGATGGGAGTATTCAAGGAAGTGTTTCCCTCAACAATCATTGGGTTTTTTTGATATAATGGACTCAACAGAAAATTCCGTGGGAAATGCAATAATCTGTGATGGGATTATGACCTATTTTTTTCTGTTAATAAAGGTCACTCTAATTTTGACTGAAAAAAAACTGTCTGCTACCAAAATAAAGGTCAAAACAAAGAATAAAAAAACTACCAAATGTAAACCTCACTGTAATGAAGGCTGACAAAGGACAAAACGTGTGCTACAATTACAGACATTAAAGGAATTAATGAATGAACTAAGGGAAAAAGAACTGGCTTGTTTATGTGGCCCTGGAAACCACAGTCTGTACGCAGGGGGCGGGGCTTCACAGGGGCGGGTCTAAGGCACACGTGGGTGACAGGGGCCTGAGCACTGCCATGTTCAGCAGTCCCCTGCTGGGCTGCTGCAGCCCTTGCTGCCTTCTGAACCCTGCGGTGAACCTGGGTTCTTTCCTCCTCGTTCAGCTGGCTTTGTGACCATGGAAAGGCCATTTGAGCCTAAATAAATTCACCAACGAACTGGGGACATCTCCAGACTGGACAGGCCAGATAGTAGGGAGGAGGAGGTGGGACTCTGTGTAGGCCTGTTCTCCTCAGCTGCCTGCAGGCAGGGGCCACCAGAGGAGAAATTCTCAAGAGAATCATGTGGGTGGGGACACACATGAGGTCACAGATGCCTCACTGTGATGCATCCAGAGCCCCATCTGGGATTGTCCAGTTAGCAGCACTGGGCAGAATAGACACCCAGGCTCCTGGGCCTGACACTGGATGGAGTCTCGGGGAAGTGGAAGCAGGAAGCACGTCACAAAAATGAGCAATGTTGTGATCCCAGTGACCCTAAAAACTGTTATGGGAATCCCAGAAAGCCTTGGGAACTCAGGCTGACAAGGGGAATGGAAATGTGGATGTGAAAGAGCGCTGTGCTTAGAATCTGTGGGCAGAACAGCAGAGTAGAAAGAGCAAACCACGGATTGGGCAAGTACCACATCTTTCTAGGAATTTTTAGTGTTGAAAAAGGTGCAGAGCTTTTCCAATCCCAAATGGAACAGAGTTTGTTTGGGCACAGGATGGATGAACAAGTGAGAAAGCTGTCACAGAACAAGTCCTTAGTGCAGGTGGCACAGGTCTGAAAGCACAGATCAATCTTTGGAACAAACTCAGAGTCCTAATGAGCAACATCATCAGAGGTTCTGGATCTGCAAGAGGATGAGAGAAAGCCATGTTCACCACTGACAACCATATGAGGTACATTTTCCTCACTAAAGCATGAAGAAGCATGAGTTCAACACTAACCCTTGATTCATGGATTACAACCAGCACAAAACCCATCTCCTCCTGTGGTGTTAATACTTACTCTGACTTGGCACACTCTGGAGTAGCCTGTCCTTCATAGGGTCATGTACAAGCTCCTGCACTCCGTGTCTGCTCTCTGATCTGTGCAAGGAATAACTTCCTTGTCCAGTTAGCTGGTAGGACAGGAACACTGAGAACAGGAGTTTTTCTGGGATTTCCTAAAGGAGTTGGGAATTGGGAATGATTATTGTATGGTTCATTCTCTTAACAAGCATCTTCACTTCTGAAAAATCCAGCTGCCCTGAACCTTTATATCCTTTGAGCGGGGACCTCCAAAACCATCAAAGTGGGAAGAACTTCAAAGAATTTTTTTCCAATATTTAATTACAAAAACTTTCAAACACAACACAAATAGAAATGAATCTTATATTTAACACTTAAATCCCAACAACATTGATTGTGCTATTAACATTTGGATGTACTTTATATGTATTTATTCATCTCCATATTACTTTGATCAATCTATTAATTTTCCTCCATTTCGAAGAAAGCTGTAGATTCATAAACTTTTCCCTAAATAATTCAGTATAACATCGAGTTCAGTATTATTATGGCATATTCATTTTACATTAAATTTACACATACTTTAAGTGAGGAGTTTAACAGACACATGTACCTATGTAACCCAAACTCCTATCAAGATATGGAACATTATCCTCCCCTCCACAAAGTTCCCTTCTGCCCCTTTCCAGTCTGTCTCCACTCCTGTACCAAGAAAGACAACCATTATGCTGATTTTTTCTTCACTGTGGATAAATTTTGTCTGTCCTAGAACTTCATAATAGTTAAATCATACAATATGCTCTCTGTTGGGTAAGTTTTCATTCAATGAGCATAAAGAGTTCCTGTCCATCAGCCATTCATTCTTTTTTATTACTAAATAGTACAGAATTGAGTGTATTACTACAGATTGTTTATTGTATGGATGTATACCTGGGCTGTATTAATTTTAGGTGATTATGAATAAAACTGCTATGAACATACCTGTGCATAACATTTTGTGGGCTTCTCATAGCATTTGGAGATACTTCCTATCACTTACTGGGAGCCTAGGGACCAGAGGAGACACTTGCCCATGGACACACTTAAGACCTGGAAGATCCAGGAACATCTCTGACATTAGGGATCTGGGAACTGCTGTGGTCCTACCTCTGGCCGTGACCTAGAAGGAGCAAGATTTGTAGGACTTTGTTACCCCATCTCCTCTGGATCACTAAACCAACATTAGCATTTACTCCCAGGACAATATGAGGTGGTTAAAGTGGAATGGTTTTCCCAGTTCACCTTTAGCCTGGTATTTGGATATGAGCCCACCAAAGAGAAGAAACAGATCAATTTTTTTTTTCTTTTTTGGTGAGGAAGATTGGCCTTGAGCCACTGAAGCAGAACACGTGAACTTAACTACTGTGCCACGGGGCCAGCCCTTCAGATTTCTGATTCATTGTTCAGTCAGGGTTCTTCAGAGAAACAGAGCCAATAGGGATGTGTGGGTCTGTGTGTGTAGGGGAGTGGTTCACATGACTGTGAAGGCTGAGAAGTTCCCAGATCTGCAGTCCACAAACTGGAAACCCAAAAGAGCTGATGTATAGACCCAGTTCAGGTCTGAAGCCCTGAGAAGCAGGAGGACCAATGGTGTAGTTCCTGTCTCGGAGCCGGCAGGCTGGAGACCCAGGAAGAGCAGATGTCTCAGTTGAAAAGCAGTCAAGCAGGAGGAGTTCTCTGTTGCTTGGAGTTGGGTCAGCCTTGGTGTTCTATCAAGGCCTTGAAATGACTGGACCATCCCCAATCCCCCGCCACATTAGAGAGAGCAAACTGCTTTGTTAGAGACCATTCATTTAAATGTTAGTGTCATCACAAACACCCAGAATAATGCTTGACCAAATATCTGGGTGCAAGGTGGCCCATTCGCGCTTATACCTAGAATTAACTGTTACACTCTCTGATGATACTTGAAGCTTAATTACGGCACTAATGTCTGACCATGTTAAATCTCTGAATGCCTTGGCAGGAGTTTTATGTAGAGAGTTTCTGGGGAAGGAGGTGATCAATCTGGAAAATGAAGAGGTGACAGGCCTCTGAATATTCACAGCCCAGAAGTCCCCTGATGGGCTATACATTGTGGTCAGGGAGGGATGGACACAAGGAAATCCTGGCCCCAGCCACCTGGAGGAGGAAGTAGAGATCAGATCAATCAGGATTGTGAGGAAAGCCCTAAATGATCTTTCTAGGCACTTACCGTTCAGAACACAAACCCACCGTCATGCTCCTGGTTGCCGATTAAACAAGACTAGCCTGGGCAGGGGGTGGGGGGCAATGAGGTTCCTTCTGAACACTCACAGGCACACACATGGACCTGTAGGTTGGGGTCAAAGCACCCATCATGGGTATTAGGAACTACAGCAGGTGTTTGGGCAACTCTGCCTGATCTTGTGTCTGAGGATATAATTTCCTGACCACAGACATTAATCCAAGTCCTGGTAGGCTGAAACTGTGTTGAGGCCCAGCTTTTGGCAAACTGGTGCCCTGACTGAGCAAATAGGGACCTTATGTGAGTCAATTTGACCCAGAATGAGTTGAGGCTTGTTTCATTGTCCAGTCCTCCTGAGGAGGGGTGGGGTTGTATCCCATCCAGGTGAAAGTGGTGTGTTTGGTGATTTGTGTACCAATAGAAGAGGGAGGAAGACACATTGTTTCCGCACCAGGACTTAATAAACCAATGTCTGCCTCTTCCCATCCACTGGAACAGTTTTGGGGAACCCTAAGACATGATGACAGAAATCTGACCATTCTGTGATGAGAATCATAGAGAGGCAATGTGCCAGTGTTACCCAGGTGACAGGACCAGTAGAGCCCAGACTGGGAAGACATCCCTTCCATTGCACCAGCAAGTAAGTGTAGCAATCCCAGGCTTATGAAACCAACACAGGTACCATCCGAATAACATCCAGTGTCCCCAGTTGAGAAAAGGCCTGGGCGTCCTGGGACGGTATCAACATTTGAAAGGAAGCCAGGCTCACAGGCAAGCAGCAAAGATGCTCTTGTGTTTGGAGCTGGATGGGTGTGTAGCCCTGACAAAAATTACCCTCATCAGACACTGAGTGGAACTTTACTATCTTCCCTTGTACCATAACCTGTCCTGTTCTGTTCTGTTTTGTTTTCCTTAAATCGTGACCCAGACATTTTTCCCCTCTCTGTCTTTTAAGATTTTACCTAAAAACCAGGGATTTCAAGAAGTATGATCAGAAGTGGTGATGTTGACAATCTGGCTGGTACCGAAGACCCTTTTTATAGACAAATCACAGCAAACTGTACCCAACTGACATTGATCCAGGTCTGCATGGGAGGACAGTCAGAAGTTTCCTAAAGGAGCATCTTGGGCAGGTCAAGTTTGTGCATTTAGCTAACTGCGAGGGGAGACCATTTGGGCCTCTTCGTTACCCACTCCTGGTGCAGCTGGAGGTGATATTTACATAACATGCAATGAGAATAGTGACAGTGGAGTTCTGAAAAATGGTTCTGGGCATGAGAAACCAGGATTTGATGATCTGACCAGCTTTCCTGTTTCTCAACAGCTGCCCCCAAGACTGATGTAATCACTGGCGGCAGAACGTGAGAAGGGTCCTAGTGAGAGCAAGCTCTATGTTCCCATGCTTTGCAGTTTGAATCATTCCTCAGCGCTCTGGTCTCAGCCTATTCTGGTACTTATGACGAGGCGGCAATTTACATAAAGTGTTGTCGAGAAAGGAACTCTGTTTCTCTGTGATGACCGGTTTCTGAGTATCTTCTGTGATCCTCCCTTTCAAAAGTCAATTATCTGATAATTTTTTTATATATTCTTGATTATTGGGCCACATTTTCATTCCCGTTTGGTAATTCAGATGGAGGAATCAAAATTTAACATAGCTAAAAGAGTCAATATTATATATTTACATTTATACCATGAAGTTTTAATGATTTCTAGATCTTCGAATTCATGGAGGCAAAATGAAGAGAAGACTGATGACTGATGGAGATTTGGAATTTTTTATGTGTATAATGTATATAATATGTTTATAATGTATATAACAAGGAATTTATTTATAGGAGTGTTTGTTTATTCACATGGATAACTTTCAACACATCATCTTCAGTGAAGCACAGATCCTGGTCGTGGAGGAAAGAGGGCAGTTTACGGGAGAGCAGGTGCAGCAGGAAGGCAGGTCAGGGGAGAAGGAGGCTCGCTCAGGAGAGACAGCAGGGTGTCCACTTCCCCAACGCTGATCGTTACTGGGAGGCCCCTGAAATCCAGAAATATGTTGTTGCATTGTTTTTTATTTTTCTAAGCTCACTCTCAGATTCACAAGTTGATCAGAATGGTTTCATTCTTGAAATTACTCCTACTAAGTATGATATTTTTATTGAAAATTATTATTTCATTTTGTCCCAGTCATGGTAGGAAATTTTAGAAAAGATAGTTATGCATAAATTATACTTAACTCTTTTTCTAAACATTCATCTCTTATTAATCTAGTCATGCAGTATTTTATTTTTCTCCTCTAGAGGTTACCTTATAAACACTGCCGTCGATGAAAGCACAACTTTACCAATCCCAGAGAAGGATTTCCACAAATAAACCAGAAGGATAAAAGTAAATCAAGTTAAGATGTTGACAAACAATAGCTTAATATAAAAAGCGTCATGTATAAATGCATAAATATTTGGGACATTTCTCTCTTGAATAAATTTAAGAGCAACGTTTCTAATTTGCCTTTAAAAAAATCTTTCCTGCACAACCAGTAGGACTTACCACTAGAATATACAACTACATACTGGGGGGCCTTGGGGAGAAGAAGAAAAAGAAAAAGAAGATTGGCAACAGATGTTAGCTCAGGTGCCAATCGTTAAAAAGAAATCTTTCCTGCTCATACCATGTTCCTCACTACTGTTCACTTCAAGCTCCCTTCAGACAGATTGTTCTAAGCTAGGGGATGTTTATTCCTATGTTTGCCCAAGTCCATTTCTGGGTAGCTTTCTTCCTCTGTTTGTTCTAACAGTTGGCTCATTTGTGTTCATGTTTTTTTCTTGTTTTCTCATTCTTGCTCCATCTTCTCCCTCAGTGTGTAGTTTACATGGAGGAAATATATGTCCCCAAGTTAATCACAAAAGTATATATTTGCATTCACAAATTTTAAGAGATATTGTTATTTCTCCATGCATGGTATCAAATTGAGGAGATTTTCATCACCACAGGGCATTTTACATATTTTATGAATTTTCATACAGAAATTGATGCATGAACTTATTTCTAAACATCTATGTGGATTACTTCACACGTTCTTAAGGGATGGCCTCTGTGATTCTTGAAGGACAAGACAGCTTTTCTCAGAGGTGCAGGTGAGAGGGAGGTCAGGTTCGTGGTCATTAGAAAGGAGATCAACTTCAGGAGCAACACGTGCACATCTCCTGACTTGCTCTTACAGATGAAAAGAATATGATGAAAGTGAGACTGAAGGAATTAAAAATCTTCCCTGGGGGGCTGACCCAGTGGCGCAGTGGAGGGGTTCGCACGTTCCGTTTTGGCGGCGGCCTGGGGTTCGCTGGTTCAGATCCCGGGTGCAAACACGGCACTGCTTGGCAAACCATACTGTGGCAGGTATCACAGATATGAAGCAGAAGAAGATGGGCACGGATGTTGGCTCAGGGCCAATCTTCCTCAGCGAAAAGAGGAGGATTGGCAGCAGTTAGCTCAGGGCTAATCTTCCTAAAAAAAAAACAACAAAACTTCCCTGGGCTACAAGAAGAGAAAAAAATGTTTGAGATAACCTTTGCTAACTGCAGCTGTGCATACTCAGCATAATCAACTGTTGCTTAAAACTAACCAGTTCTTTCTCTTCCTTCTTAGTATATGAGTGAGCTGTTTTTCCAGGGTCAAGGTCCAGACATCAAGATTCTGCCTCACAGGGTTGAATGCAGGCTGAAGTGAAAACTAACCAGAAAAGTCCAGACAGTCCAGAGAAAAAAATTCAGTCTTCAGGACCAACAGCAGTCTGGTGTGACGGCACCAACCCGCATGCCCCCATGCCCTCCTCACCTGCCTGAAACACCGAGTAAGAACCCCTACCTTTTCCCGGGCATGAGGTGGACTTGAGTTCTAACTCCCCTCTCCTCATCTGCCTGCCTTTAGATAATACACCTCTTTCCTTGCCACAAGCCTGACATTTTGCTTAAGTGACCTTCCTGCATACAAGTTTACAAACATGCATTTGTGTACTGTAATAATAAGGGATGATTTTTTTCTACTAAAAATAAAATATATGTTAATGAATATTTTAACATAGTGATATATATGTTCCTATAGATATATATAATACTGTTTACTTTAGCATCCCTTTAAGACTAAAGATTTTATATCTTCATGATATTTGTATTTATTGGAATCCCATGTTGCCTCAGTTTTAATTATTTGAAGACTCCATCGGTACCTTTGATCAGTCAGTCTGAGTTTTATTAATGCCTAGATATTTTCATAGATACTTTGCTGTATGGAGACTCTTTCCTATCCATTGTGGCAGGTGTTATCTGAGTAGTTTTCCTGATCTTATTCCTTCTACTGGCAGACTGACAATTGCTTGAGTCTGTTGAGGTGGTTCCTTTTAGGATTTTTGTCTTGTTTTCTGCCTCAGTGTGTAATTTTTGATAAATATATTTTCCTTACAACAATAAACCATTTCAACAGTCAACAAGTTATATAATCTGTTTAATGATTTCTTTGAACAAAATGGAAACTAGTCAACAGTCCAGACTCTGCTTAATGGAGTTAAATATCTATCACATACAATTACGAATTGACTTAAAATGCATTTGTTATTGTCAAAAATAAGTGTTTGGTAAGTCAGTGACATTGGTGACAGCAGACGTTTACTGCATTGTGGAAATTGAATTTTGACAAATTTATTTTCTGCAAATTGCTCTTATGGGGTATACTATATTCAGTAGTTACCCTTCAGCTAGCTGTGGTCTTCCTGAGAGTCCAGAATTTTTCAAAATCACCTTGGGGACTACGGATCTGCTCTATCTTTCCTTTAATGGCAGGAGAGGGATTTACCTCCCACCAGGGCCTCCTAGGTATTTTCTGGTCCAATGAGTTACCCTGGAAGGACCCACAAAGAGTATGCCCAGAACTCTGGAAATTTCAAAGATTCACCTGATGTCCAGTAAAGGCTGGAGCTGTCCTGGGAGAAATGAGAGTACAGCCTGCCCAAAGTAACCTCAGGAAGGTCCATGTCCTCCAAGGAGAGCAGAGCCATGGGACCCTGCTGGCCCGGGTGGCACGTGCAGTCCAGGAGAGCAGAAGGTAGGACACCTGGGCTTTGCAGGCTGAAGGAGTCCTGGAGGAGTCCTATTCCCTGCAGTCCAGGCTTCTCAATGCTAAGGGGAGGCCCCAGTGTGGATCTGAGGTCCTGCCCTCCTGTAGGGACTCGCCCAACCAGCCAACTGCTGAACAGCTGAAAACTGTAGAGTGATCTCTGGAAGGTAGGAGGGGATCAGAGTCCCTGCACCTCTGCCCTCTAGACTCTGCTCGAGGACTCTGCATGGGAGTGACCAGGTTCGCACACGTTCTCCATGCCCTTGATATCCCCTCCTGCTGCTTCTCTGCCCTCAGGGAACACATTCCATTATGTGACCCTAGGTCTGTGACTCCAAATTATATCACAGGCAGCTGATTGGTCCATTGTCATTCACTTAGGTGTCTCTCTAATCTAAATTTCATCTACTTCTCTAGTATTAATATCATTATTTAAATTATGTATGTCATTTTGGTCGTTGTAATTGTTACTCATCTTTATTTTTATTGTAACTTTACCTAGGAATCATTTTTGCGGTGGTTGTTCTAAACATTGAAAAGATTTGTCAGTGAAAGAAGGATCAGATTTTCTGAGGGTAATTATGGGGGGAGGTCCCTGTAGGCAGACATAGCATCACTGACATTGGACTGTCTGCTGCCATTTAAAAGAAGGAGCCTACCTCCAGGGTCCCTGCTTGGCCTCAGTTATTCAGTAGGCCTGTCTGCTCTGGCCCAGGTTCTCATCTCCTTTTCTTTCTTGGCCTCTTCACCTCCATGTCCCTGGCCTCAGTTCCTCTACACTGGATTCCCCCACTCCCCTCCACATCTCCTCACCAACCAAATGCAAGAGTTAGGTCTCCTCTTGGGAACAGGGCTGCTCACTTTCCTAAAAGTTACACCAATTACCCTCCTCTTCACTCAGACTCAGATCCCTTCTGCCTTCCTCTTTACCCTCCCTACCCATCATCTCAGCTCTGGCCACCAATCCCACCTTAAGCCCTGTGCTACTCCTCCTCAACTCCTGACATATTTCCAGCCATGCCGTGACTCGCTTCCTGTTGATTGCCCAGGTGAATGTCAACTGGCTCGAGTGACAAGGCCCTCCTCTCCTGCCTCAGTTCACCTCCGATGAGTCAGCTATTCTACACCTTGGCCCTGCCCCTACGTACCTGTATCTTCCCTTCGTCTCAGTCAAGGACCTCCCTCTCCCCAAGTTGCACTAGCAGCCTTTAGTGCTTCAGCCTCACAAACATGTCCCTTCCTTCTGACACTTCAGTAGTCTCAGTGACACTCCCAGGCCCCTCAGGCCCAGCCTTCCAAGAAGTGGTCCCTAACCACTGGGACTGAAGACCCTGCCCATGTGCATGCCACTTCCTCCATCGTGACTTTGGAGTGAGAGCTCTACAAAGGCTTCAGAAAAAGGGATAAGAGAGACTAATGCAACTGATAGAAAAAAAGTCATTTTAAGAGAACTGTCTATGGAAAATCTCATCCTTCAAAAAGTCACCGGGAAGTTTGACTTTAAAAATTAAGTGTAGACTCAGCCCTGTGGCCAAGTGGTTAAGTTTGCGCGCTCCGCTGCGGTGGCCCAGGGTTTCACCGGTTCAGATCCTGCGTACGGACATGGCACCGATCATCAGGCCACGTTTAGGACGTGTCCCACATGCCACAACTAGAAGGACCTGCAACTGGGATATACAGCTATGTACCGAGGAGGATTGGGGGAGATAAAGCAGAAAAAAGAAAGAAAAAGATTGGCAACAGTTGTTAGCTCAGGTGCCAATCTTTAAAAAAAAAAAAAGTGTAGATGACAGTCTTCTCAGAATTCAGAACCATTTCTCAGGGTGTACACTTTAGTCACTTAATTGAACCTTTCGGAAAAGAGGGATGAAATTCTGAAATGGATCTGGAAGAGATAGGTGGAGCTGTAGGAAAATGTGTAATCCAGTCTGACTTAGGAAGGAATGGACCAAATCATTAACTCTTCTTTCCAAGTGAAAACAGCAGTGGATGCAAAATACCAGCATCAACATGATTGATAAGCGATCAGGAATACTTCATTTATTTCCTTATTCCCTTACTTGTCAAATTTCCAAAATTAGACACCATATTTTTCCAGCTTTATGGAGACGATCATCGACAAATAAAAGTGTATACCTTGAAATTGTGGAATGGGATGATTTGAACACATGGATATTGGGAAATGCTCACCACGGTCAACTGAAGGAACACGTCCCTCACCTCACGTGGTCTCACATCCGCTTTGACACATGGTGTGGTGAGAGAGCTAAGGATCTACTGTCAGAGAATTTCAGGTATAAGAATAGAAAGTCTAGTCCTGTAGTTGACAATGTTACAATTTCTAGGGGAAATAGGATGAAATCAAGAGGTGCAGGCTTTTACCTATCAATGAAGTTAACCGTAACGACTGAAAAAGGAATAAAAAACAGATGACTCAAACACAGTACTTTCTTCTGCCAAGCATAATGCTTTCAGGTCAACTTCATGCTTTGAAAGACAGATGAACAGACAAAGAGCCCACAGGGTCTGCTGCTTTTCCACCCTGTGCTGCACGTACTGCCAGGGCCCCGAAACAAGAGGAATGACGGCATCTCGCCTCTTGGAAATAAAGACCCAACTTATTTGGCATTGGCCAATGATACAATTGTACATAGCACATGCTAGCAAAATCAAAGAAAACCTCTTTGAATGAACAGCTACTTTCAACAAAATAATGAAACTCCAAATCAAATGACCAAAATATGGAGCATTTGTGTGTAATTTCCATCAGAGTTTAATTAAGAAGAAAGATTACTGACAATACCCCTTCTTGTCAATATATGTCTATTATATATAATAGATCCATATATTAGATCCAGGAAAACTTTTGTAGTTTTATGAAAAAACTCTATCAAATACCCCTAATTGAAATAAAGTGACAAGTAAATAAGGGGTAGTTAATACATATTGTAGTTGGGGAAAAAAATCACCAAAGACACTTTCTCTTCCAATTAATGGATAATTCCATCAATTCTATTCAAAATCCCAAGGCATTTATCTTAAGAAATGAGGAGACAATTGAAAAATTAAGAAGTAAAAGAATGGAGCCAGAAATAGTATATGAAAATTTCTATAATTAGAGGTGTTAAAGGGATTTTCTTTTCTTTTAGAAAGGAAAGAAATTATTCTTGGGAAGCAGTTCCTGAGAGTGGTGGGTGCCACCTTGGTTTAATGGTGGGAGGGACCACGGGGCACAAGGCCAGTGGTGAGTGATTCAGGGGGGCACACAGTCCTTGGAATTCGGGGATGCAGGATGAGCCCCCCAAGCTGCTATGGGAGATCCCAGTGTGGTCCCCTGCTACCCAGGGTGGAAGTGACCAGGATGGGACCTAGCCCTGGCTACAGGGCTGTGGACTCAGGTCATGTGATCAGATTCATAGATGATTAAAGAAATACAAATTTAATAGTTGATACAATCGCAAAAGCATGCAAGTCACAAACTGTAGAAACTCTCCAGCCTGTCAACTGTATGGAAAAATGGAGACACTCCACCAGCAATAGTGGCAGTGGTATTTGTTGACCTGCTTTGTAGGACAAGAAGTTCCCTTGGACTAAATGAGGAATTTCCCCAATGAGGTTACTCAACATTTCCATTCCTGTCTCTTAATCAAAACCCAGACACGAGCCTAACACTTTCCGTGGGACTGAGGGCTAGTGGAAGAGAAATGGTGAAAATAATACAAATATCAACCAATCAGAGAGGAGGCTAAAAGAGAAAGCTCCCATTCACCGACATAACTACATAGTAAAGGACTGTTACACTGAGTGAACTAGAGTTACGATTCTCCACACAGAAACTTCTCGAGAACAATGATTTGAGTCACGAGACAAAGTACAAAGGGAGCCATTCACAGAAGGACAGATATTCTCTGATGCCCTGTCTTTGAATTTCCAGAGCTGTCCAATTCAAACAGATATAAAAGAAAATGGTGGTAGAAAGGTCGGCAGGGAGGGAAAAAATGAAGACTTAGTGTTGAATAGACATGGAGTTTCGGTTGGGGAAAATTAAAAGCTTGGAAAATGGATGACAGTTTTGGTTGTACAACTGAATTTCCTCTATGCCATAGAACTCTAAGCTGCACTGCGTTAAATTAGTAAGTATTATGTCACACATATGTTACCACAATAACAACGATGCGAACTGGAGGAAGAAACAGGCATATACACAAACATTTATTTATCTTATAGAGAATAGATATTCTTACAAGTATGCATGGATGTAGATAGGAGTTTCAAAATGGGTGAAAATGCTAAACGAGACAGGATAGTTCAAGGCTTCAAGATCAGCTGAGATCAAGGCTGGGAAGATTAGCTTGATTGATTGATAGATATCCCCTTCACACAGTCATGTGACCTTGAAACGCTATAAAAGCCTTCCCCCAAAGGAAACTCCCCCACTGACGCTTCCTCAGTCACCTTGGAACCTGCATTGTGTCCAGGGCACTTGGTCTTCCACCCAACGTTCTAGAATCTACTGTCCTCTATGAGAACTTTCAAGATTCCTCTTCCTCTGAAGAGAATGACTTGTAGTGAGACACGTCATGGTAGTGCAAACATGTCCTCTAGCTCCAGGAAACTTGGAGGTGACTGTTGAATGAAGAGAAAGAGTCACAAGGAGCTGGCTACTTCTGTTGAATCAGCCACTGCCCAGAGCTGCTGGGTGTACAAATTGTGGAAACCAAGATGATACCTCGGTACAGACACACAGGCAGCACTGCCCTCTTTCATTGTGTGAGTAGAAGTTACATTTCAAAGGGTACTTATCAAAGTGGTGTGTAAAGTTCTTTTATATTGAAATCCGTTTTATAAGATTGAGTCAAATTGCGGAGATGACTTTTTTTTTTGATTTTTTGAGGAAGAGTGGTCCTGAGGTAATATCCACCATGAATCCTTCTCTTTTTGCTGAGGAAGATCAGCCCTGAGCTAACTTCTGTGCCCATCTTCCTCTGTTTTGTATGTGGGATGCCTACAACAGCATAGCGTGATAAGCTGTGCATAGGTCTGCACGCGGGTTTGGAACTGGTGGACCTTGGGTCCCCGAAGCAGAGCAATTGAACTTAATCACTATGCCACTGGGCCAGCCCCTATGGGGATGACTTTTAAACTGGAAGATAATAGGAGACTAGGAATTTAATCCATATTTGTCTACCAGTTTCTGAATTTGGGGACAGTGGGTAAAGGGCTCAAAGATGTGCTTTGCAGATTTTAAACCGTTCCCTGTCTTGGAATGAGATGTCTTGACTCTGTGGAACGATTTCAGTGCAAATTCTGATGTGCAATATTGTCATGGCTTTGTTCATTTGGGTTATCCAATGTCGTTAGAAAGTTGTATTGTAAAATGTTCTTTCAATATTAAAATTCTCCCAAATATGACATATTGTACATGATTTTTATTTCTAAGCATGCAGATCATTTTAAAAATTACTTTTATTCACCTAAGTCTCTTTCACTGGGTAAAGGGGAGCTTGATAGCATCCGTGGTTTCCTATAAATACAGATGCTCGGGCACACTCAGCCCCACTGCATCAATGCATGCGTATTGACAGTGTGCTGAAGTGAATCTTAGGCAGATCAAAGTGAGGTAAGCATGACCTCACCTTGACCCACATCGGACTCAGTTGGGGAGATTTAATAAATATACATTTTTTAGTCCTACTCCCAGAGATACCAACTGGGGTGTGTTTTTTGGAACCCAGGCACTGGGATGTTAAAATCTCTCCAGATGATTCCAGCGGGTGGCAAAGTTTGAGAACCACTGGAGGTGGTGAGCACAGATATCAGCTGAGTCACATGCTATTTACAGTTTCTAATTTGGGAAAAGATCTCACTAGCATCAAGAAAACTCACATAGCTCTGTAGAGGATTTCCTTCGGGAGAGTAAATGACCGCTCCTACCTCTCTATAGAACACCCATTGGCAGGTGCTTCATTCTGCAGAGGTCTGTGCCTCAGGAGCAGGGAAGTCGTTGGTTGAGTGCACAAGGTCTTGGCAAACAAGGGAAAAATCATGAGGCCACACTTGGGTGAAGCACTAGCCTGACATAACTTCTGAAATGGTCCAGTCTTCTTGGGACCCAGGTCAGAGGTGCTTCCTTTCGACCCGTAGCCCCTTGTCTCATGGCCGTCATCCTGCCTCATTACTGTCTTCTAGAGTCTGACAAAACCAAAATCATTTTGCTCCTTATTTCTGGCAATGTAAAGACTCTGGAGAGACACTGAAAGATTTCTACCTTTTGGAATCCTTTGAGCATTACAGGAGTCAGGGAATAGAAGGGTCGATCATAGATGGTAATCTGGGTTTTGAATGATTCC
The DNA here is from genome assembly GCF_041296265.1 of Equus caballus. NCBI lineage: Eukaryota > Metazoa > Chordata > Mammalia > Perissodactyla > Equidae > Equus > Equus caballus. The sequence continues at coordinate 50,807,416 of NC_091710.1, forward strand.
AGCAGGGTTATGTGGGCTTTGATCTGCAAGTACAGGGATCAGGATGTAAGAAGATATGAAGCTTTTATTAAAACAGCATTGTTGCTGTGGCCACCCCAGAAGAGCCTGACGTCATTTCAGAGATAACTGTATTCCCTAAATCATTCTAGGTGATTTCTATGGGAACTCAGAGTTGGGAACCCTTTAGCTAACATTCCTTCTCACGCTCTAATGAACGAAGAAAAATCTTGGCTCTACAGGGCTCAATTCTAGAAAATTAAAATTTTGAAAGTTTAAGATGGACCCATAAATTTTCATTTTTAACTAGGTCCATGGTGATGGTCATCCCTCCAGACATACTTCCAGTAGCACTAAGCCCGGGAAAGAAGGCACAGGACATAAGCCCTGACATCCAACCATCATCTCTCAACAGAAACACAGTGAGTTTCAATGAAGATCACCCATGGTCTCCCCCAAAGGTTCCATTATTTGCTTAACTTCAGGTAAATGAGAGAAGAATAGAGGAAGAAACAGAGTCTGAGCAGGGCAAGTTTCAGAAAACAGGATATGTTTTTACATTAAACAAACTTTATTCAGCAACTACTGAGTGGTTACAGGTTTGTTATGGTATGCTGTGTGTTTGTGAGTTCTTTCCTGGAGGTCTGACAGGGGCAATCTTGCAAGGAGATCCAGGCAGTTCTCTTGTCTGTTACCAAGATGCAGAGTTTGGATTCCTGGCCAAATATAGGTGTGGCAGGTTGTAAGTTTGGCTTTGATTTCACAATAGGATACTTGGCTTGAACCTGGGGATTTAGGGCAGGGCCATGGCCAAGTACTTTGGTGGCAGCCTGGGGAGCATCACGGGAGCCAACATTAGGCACTTTGTCTGTGAGCTTAACAAGGAGGGTAAAGTCCTGACCAAAGTACCAGAATGTAGGCTGGAGGGAATCCGTGGTATCCACTCCTTGACTATCTTATCCAGTAGGCAAAAAGAAGTTTAGTTGAAGTTTTTTGATAGGAGACACAGAAGGGTATCTCATGGCACTTTTCTTGAGAGTTGGCTGACCTGTGAGAACAGGATCTAAGACAGATTTCCTCTTGGAATTTGGAGGGGCATTGGTCTGCTAGGATGCTGTAAGAGAAGACACCGCTCCTAAAGTATATATTAGGATTGCCTCTCAATAAATGGAACATGGAAGTCAACTAAACTAAAAGCTGCAGAGCAGGTAAAAATAAATTTAGCAGCAAAATTATTACAAGTGGTCATTTTAGTATGAAAAGAAATTCAACCCGGTTATGTTGAGGAGAAAATAAATCATAATATGAACCTGTTATAATTTTGTCATACTAAAAGTAAGCATTTTAAATATTATGTCTTGTTAATGAAGTCAAAACAAGCTGTTTCTGTCTGGGAATGTCAGAGCTAATGCTGTTTTTAATGTGTGTGATGGACTATTTGGGACTATTTATTGCAACTTAAAAGATATTCTTGCATATAGGATTCTAGTTTTTGGAGGCATCTAATTTATCATTTGCATATGCCCCCTCTAGCATGGTGTTCACAACCATACAAGTAACCATAGACAAAGAAAGATTGAAGGAAAGGTGACAACTGAGGATACACCAGTAAACTGGAGTCTCATTGGAGACAATGGAATTTTAAGGAGTTTATCACCCAGAAGAAGCCTGGGAGTGAAGCAATTCAAGGTTACCCAGAAGAGAAAAAGAGCAGGTGTACCAGGAATTCCAGGGTATTTAGAAGGGAAATGGAGCCTCACTCTCAGATGGCCACCATGTTCTATCAATTCCATCCAATTTTATTGCTTTATCCCTTGGAGTCTCCTTGGATATTCCTAAGTTACAAGCCTAGCTCAGCTGCAATTCTCGCCTATTCTTTTTGTCCTGTCCACAACAGGAATAAAAATTCTTGGGGTCCAGTCTTCTTCAGTGTTTTAGGGTGAGGCAAGTACTGAAGTCTTGTGAACTCTGCTAGGACTGCCCTGTCCCTCATCTCAGACCCATCGATCAACTGCAGATAGTTGGCCAGTTTTCCCCATTAATTTAGGCTATTGTTTTTGTGTCTGTGATGTGCAAAGGTCCCACTTGTGCCCTTCTCTCTCCCTCTTAGTGTTTCTTAAAGAGTGGAATGAGCTTCTCCCTGGTTCGGACCCCTGAAGGATATGGGGTTCTTGTCTCTTTCCCTCCTGGGTGGAGGTCCTTTACTGGAGATGGCTGTACACATGGTGGGGAGGTGCCTAAATAAAGTATCTTTAGGGTACAATGACCTAGGATTGGTTACAACCTTCCACACTTTCTTTCATCTTTGTTTCTTCTCTCTTTCAGTCTTGTTAGAGGATCCTGAGTTCCAGAGCTTCCAGGGCTCTTTGGTTCCAAGTTCCTCTCTTTATTTGGCCCAAGGGCTAAGGACACAGAGCCCCATCTTACCACTTCATGGGGCAGCTCAGGCTTCCTGTGGTGTGCCCAAAGGCTCTGCAGTCCTTGCATTGCACCTGTGGGTGGAAGACAACAGGATCAGTAAATCAGCAGAAATCACAGCCGGCTTTCAAAGACAATTTAAGGACATATTTTGCGATTTGAATATTGGTTTTGAGGAGAGGACATAGGCATGTTGCCCACTAGGTGCTAGGATATTTAAGACAGCATGGCCCTGACACAGAAAATGTTAGAGAGGGACACTAGGAGGAAGGATTAGAGAGTAATGAGATATATTTCAAGATCTGATAAACACCAGAGTAGACATAATAGGAAGTGAGGCCACTCCTCGGAGACTCTAAATGAGCAATCTGCCTGCTGATGGGATCCAAAGCCGTGCTAATTGTATGCGCTGGTAAAACTGAGTTACCCGTGCAGAACATCCCAGGCACATACCACTTTCTGGAGTCTGTGGATCCCGCTCATCCCGAGAGATTCAAGCCTCCACTTACTCTAGTATCTTCCTCCTCCTGTGCAGAGCCCTCTGTCCCACAGGTCCCCTCTGTCCTTCATCACATTCTCCCCTGTGAGGGTCAGTGATGCTGATGCTGTTTGTATTGACTTGCCATCTGACTTATCTCCTTGGAGCTTTCGGTCAGCCTTGCTCAGGTATTAATTCTTAGATGTCCCATTTCACATGAAAAGGGAAGATACGTCAAGTCAACACAGAGAGAGCTGTCACTCACACAACTTCTCTACAAGTGGAGAAGATAGAGCCTCAATGACCACCAACCAAACCAACAACTGCTTTCTGTTTTTCACAAAGTGGTGTCACATGAGGAGACACTTACCTACCTCTGCCATGATGACCCTTTCCAAGAATAGGACCCTGCCTAGAAAAGACAAGGACTTACAAATGTCGAAGATCAATGTGTACTCAAGAATGGCTTGTTTTTGAGACTTCATGAAGGTTAGCACAATAGACTACAGTAGATAAGAGAAACACAACAGTTTTTAAGACATTCAAAATAAAGAATGATTCAAGAATGCTACCACTAACTTCTGGCCATGATATTTAAAAATCTGGAGTAAGCTATGCTTTCCTCTTCAAAATTCAGATGATCACATTTGACCTGAGAGGAAGTAATTTCCAGCTACAACTTAACATAGAAAAAGGCTGTCTCCCTTTCAGCCTGGGGGCCTCACTGCTGAAGGTGTGGACTGTTCCATTCACTGCTTTATCCTCAGTGCTCCACTTTTAAAATCGTTTCTGATAAGGGTGAAATGTATATGTTTGAATGAAGAATGAAAAATAAATTATTTAGCCTTTGATTTCCCTCAGCAAAACACTAGATTCCATAACTGCTTACATTCTACACAACTCAGGGGGATTTGAACATCACGTAATAATTTGCATTTGACTCATGTATTTTATCAGTTTCTCTCCTAAGACATATAATTACAACTTACAGAATCCCCACTCCAACATCAAAAGCCACATAGATGCCTATTTCTCCAGTTAGGCTATTTTTTTGATGTGGAAACCAAGGACCAAAATTGTACTGGACACCACCCTGAAGTCCTTCTGTCCTCCTCCTGTGTGTCAGTAGATTCTCAGAGAGGCGGGCGCTGACAAACTCTGCAGGAAGTGACACAGCTGCCAGGATGCCTGAGGACTGTCTGTGGGGACATTTCCTCACCAGCTTCTTCTTAAGGGCAGGTGATCCTTAACAGTAATCTGGTGTAATCAACATGATCCAATCACATTGGATCCAATCACCTCCTGGAAAACATGTGGTAATTTGTTGTTTACCATTTTCAAATGGTAATGCGTATACTTCTAACAATATGTATTTCCTGCAAGTAAACTCATGAACATTTATCAATATGCTGTTTCATCCTGTACCTTACCTTTTGATCAAATAATCGTCCCTGAAGTTCTTCCTGCTGACACCTGTAGCCCTGGTTCATTCAGTTTCACTGTGGTTTGCCATTTATTCATATAGAAGCGTTGAGTTGCTTTTTTTTTTTTTTTTTAACCCTTTCACCTCTTGGCTGACACTTATAATTTTAAACACGTCTCTTCCAATGGAAATGCAGGCATGAGTACGTCTGGGCTAATGTCCTGGTTAATATGAACACAGAATAAGGACTGGGATGTCTGGATCATCATGTTCAGGCATTTTCACACGTAGTCGGAGTCCCAGCATTATTTCTAACCTTAAAGCCTGGCTGCCCATCTCTTATTGAATATTTTTATGTTTTATACTGTTCAGCCTTCTCTGTGTGATGTTACCCACTGGAGGGGTCATACTCAGTCAGCTGACCAGCAGGGAGACACACAGGCAGGCGGGGGAGGTGCGTGGACTTCCCAGAGGACTCAGAAAATATTGTACTTGTGTGGATGGGTGTGTAGTCATTTCTGAGGAACCTCCATGCTGTATGTTCACTCTCTCCACCATTTGTAGGAAAATGAGAACAGGTCCTGTGTCTTCAATTATTCTCAGAGAATGCTGGTGGTTCTGGTGGGGTGAGGATGCCTTCCCTGGGTCATCAACGCCAGCCCAAGATGTTCCTGGCCCTTGGAGACCACATGTAAACGTTAACGTTAAGAGCTTCAGACAGGTAAGGGCATCCTCCCCAGGACACCCTTGGCCATGCAAGCACTGGAGGGACTGTGCCTACACATGTCTGAGGGAATCCCTTGGTGTGAACTTCGATATTTATTTAAAGAAAGCTGGCAGGTAACTTTTGATGACAGAGGCGGCAGTCAGGACAACTTTAAAAGATATTAATACTATGTAGCAAAAACATAGGAAAAACATATTTCTGAAGCATTTTGTTTTATATTATTTTATCCTTAAGACATTTTCATCTCCATAAAACTTCCATCAAGACAGAAGATTTTTGCCCCTAATTTCCAAATAAACATTTACCTACACTCTAACCGCAAAACTCTGTGCATCCAAATACTGTCTTCACACAGAACACAAACACACACTCCGCTCTTCTCTGAATTTGTTTAAAACACAAACTCTCTCCCAATGCACAATCCCAGTCTATCCAAAGCCAGAAAATATGCACAAACACCCACATCCTCAAATGTACACACTTACCCCATACACCCCCAACACATATAAACCACAGAATCTATATTCAGAAAGCCTCATGTTCACTAACCCATAATAATAATAATAACAAAAACCAAACCAAAACAAAAAAATGCGTCATCTCCAAAACTACGGAGCTTGCCCAGCTCCTTACCCCCCAAAAACACTGCATTGGGCTTATTTTGACAACCCCAAAATATGTGTAATATCTGCCAAGTACATTTAGTGGAAAATATGAGGTAAAATAAACATCGTTCTCCATGTCTCTCAAATGCACTCCAAATTCACTATTTGACAGCCACCAAAGTGATTTACAGGTATCCCACACTGCAAAACTTCAAACATCCCACCCCCCATCAGCAAATGACTCTTCAAATACAGCACAACTGGAAAGCCCTCAGACCCAGTAATAAATTCAGCCTTTTCCAATAACATCACTGTGGACAGCTACACCTCAAAGTCAGTATTCACAAGTTCACACAAATGCTGTATCCCATGAGCACACCCAGACAGACAGTCCTTCCACATGTCTAGATTACTCACACCTACAGCACACAATATTTCCTGTACATGCCTGAGTGAGCGCGTGTGTTTGTGTGTTGGGGGTGGGGCATGTTCATCAAAGCCTGTACCGAGACTGCTGGAATGCATCCAGAGACCTCTGCCCCTGCTTGTTTTTCCTCTTGGTAGCTCTGGCTCTCCCTCCGAGACAAAGGACTTTGCCCATGTTCATTGCCCCCTGAGCTGGGCTGCCCCTAGCTGAATTGTTGAGGCGGTAGTTTTCCTGTTCAGGTTGATTCTTCCTCATCCTATCTCTGTATTTCGACCGATGAATCACAACTGCATGGGCAGGCAGGGCAGAATCTATCCTCCTGAGGTTGAATTCAGGCTTCAGTCGCTTGTGTTCTTGGAGGGATCTCCACTGGTCTAAGGTGATTTGTTTGACTGATGTATCTCCCATGTGCTTCTCCGACTCAGGAACTCTGACGCTGGAGTCTCTTTCAGGCTCCCATTTGGCTGCAACCATGGTTGGGTGGTCAGCCACGAGGGATCTTGGTTTCCCATCTATAAACACACTCCCACTGTCTCTTTCTAATTCACTCTTCTGGATGTAAAAGAGGACATAGGCACATTGGCTCAGGGCAGAAGTAACGTCACAGGCGGTGACCTTAGCATCATCCATTTTATACCACTGACCATTTCCAGCTTTTATATAACAGAAGTAGTGTCCATTGTGACAACTCCACCCAGCATGGACCAGCACGGCATAGAGTACATAAAGGAGAGGTCCTGAATTCTGCTGAGACATGTATTGTTGCATGTCAAGATACTCAGGATACTGCACATCCTTCGGCATTTTGCTGCCTGTGAAATTTGAGAACCGTTTCAGTAAAAGCATAAGGACCTTGGAGGAAGTATGCAAAGTCAACGTCTTGGAAGCAGGCACCTTCTTTAGACACATACTACAATGATACGAATTTTCACCATCCAGCTTTTCAGGCTTCACCAACTGTTCCAAGGCTTGGTTCACACTCAGAGCTGCCTTGATATCCAGGGTAACGTCCAGGTAAGGGTCAAAAGTGTCTGAAACACCATGGCAGTGGAGACATTGGATTTGAGATCTCCAGTACCCTCCAAATATTTGACGGACTAGGGTGTTATCTGAGTGACCGTCTACCTGCTTGTACTCACTCAAGCATGCTTGCTGCATGGCATCCAGAGTGAACATCAGAAATTCATGAGCGTCTTCTTGCCGGCGTCTGTGGAAGCCAGTAACCAGTTCCGGCAGGGGCTGAATAACATCTCCAGGGTGGTAGAGGGCCCGGGTAATGTGAACTTGCATTGCACACAGTGTGCAGAATCTCTGATTCTGACAGGTTTTCGAGTGCTGCTGGGACAGCATATAGCTGGCCAGGGGTGGTGTGTATGTCAGACACTGCAGTGCTGCATTCACATAGCAGGTGTTCCCCATATTCTGAAGCCCAGCGCCAACCACATAAGGTCTCTTCCAACTCAGAAGACGTTTCTTTGCGGGAGCCGGCCCTGTCGACACAGGGGCAAAACCATCCTGCAGGTTGCAAACTTCTTGTGATAATGGCGATGGCTTCTCAATTAGAGAGAGTCCCCAGTGGGCCTCAGCACCACTTGCACTTGACCAAGAAGGTCTGAGTGTTGGAAAGACATTGAACTGAGACTCATCCCTGGAGTGGAGAGAAGCAGGCTCCATGCCTCTGGAAGCAACGTTCACAAAATTTCTCATCTGGCACCTCAGGTTGCAGAAGGATACTTTGCTCCCTGAGACAGTCTCCAAATGACACAGCTGGCCATCTCCTCAGCCCTTTTATGGCTCCCTCCAGCCACTTGATCAGGTACAGTATCCACCAATCAACTAGAAGCACTTGATTGGATTAAGTGTTTAGGGTGTGGTCACTCATCCCCTGGAGAGACTAACGGACATCTTTCAATTATTTTTATCTATAGAACACTGGAAACTTGTTTAATTGCTGGGATTATGTATACATATGCTGAGAATGGAAGTGAATTTTCTCCCAAAAGAGAGACAAAGAAGAATACTGGGATAAGTGGTGTGTGTGTGTCTGTGTGTCTGCGCACACTTCTGTGCATAAGTACTCCAGGCATGCACATCTCCAGTGTGCTTATATTCCTAAGGTATCCTGGTTTGCACTTGCTATCTGCTCAGGCTGCCATAAAAAAATCCACACACCGGGTGGCTTAAACCACAGATGTTTATTTTCTTGAAGTTCTGGAGGCTGGAAGTCCGAGATGAAGGTGCCATTATGGTCAGTTTCTGGTGAGAACTCTCTTTCTGGCTTACAGAGAGCCACCTTCTTGGTGTGTGCTCACATGGCCTCTCCTTGGTGAGAGCAAAGGGAAAGAGAGAGAGAAAGCTTGCTCTCTGGTGTGTCTCTCTGTATGGACACTAATCCTATCAGATCCAGACCCGCCCTATGACCTCATTAACCTTAATTACTTCGTTAGAGGCCCCATCTCCAAATACAGTGACACTAGGTGTTAAAACTTCAGGATATGAATTTTGGAGGAATCCAATTCTATTAATAATATATTTATTAAAAAGATTTCTGCCTTTCTGGCCACCACCCCGAAAGGAGCAACAAACATTTCAATGTGCTCTCAATTTCCCTAATTTCTGTCGTACTCATTCCTGACATATTTTCTTGATTGTTTTCAACTTAAAAGGATATAGTTTATGAATATCCACTTCCTTTCAGAGCAATAACAAGTGAGTCAAGGAGTGTGGGACATTCAGTTTTCCATGATACGAATGATGATTTTTCAAAGTGAGCTCACATATCATGTAGACAGAATTCCTTAACCACAAGCCAGGATTTATATAGGACTGTAAATTTTTTTTTTTTTTTTGAGGAAGATTAGCCCTGAGCTAACTACTGCCCATCCTCCTCTTTTTGCTGAGGAAGCCTGGCCCTGAGCTAACATGGTGCCCATCTTCCTTTACTTTATATGTGGGACGCCTACCACAGCATGGGGTGCCAAGCGGTGCCACGTCCACACTCAGGATCCGAACCGGTGAACCCTGGGCAGCTGAGAAGCAGAATGTGGGAACTTAACTGCTGTGCCACCGGGCCAGCCCCTGAATTTTTTTTTAAAAGATTACTCTCCAGAGCTTTTGCTTCTAAACTTCCATCTGCTTCTATTTTTATTCACATACATAATGATCATGAAGTTGGTGAAAAATAAGTTTGTCTGCCCAGGTGCAGGCCCAGAAACTGTAATGAAATAAATCCTGTGGCTGATTTCACACTTCTTTGTAAAACCTCTTTTTCTGGAGATCCCACTCCAATATGAGCTCATATCCAAAATCCGGTGTTCTATTTTGCTGAATTTTAAATGCTACCTCTGTGAAATTATGCAGCAAGATAGAGTTTAGATTCTCTTGTTTCAGTGTGTGTTTCTTTTACAGGTGTGCCATTTATACACAATATTAAGTGGGAATTTGGAAATCCAATGGAAGAATGCACCCAAATTTAACCTGTGGCTTTAACATGTCAGTATCTATTGACCAAGTTTCAGAACAGGCAGTCTCTGCGGAAATATTTTTGAATGGATGAGAGAAATATTTCATACTTGATATGGTAAATCCAATGAATCTAGATCATCCTGTAGAAAATATGGTATTCAACATTTTGTTCCTCTATTTACGTCTGCATTAACACACACACACACACACATACACTATTTGTTTTGAATTACATGACAGCATCTATCAGCATCCATCAAGCCCCCAGTGATACGGCAGCCAGCACCAGCTGGCTGACTTCCTGCCATCTTTTCTACTCACACCTGTGGAAGTGCAGACACCTGAGTTTGCGCTCCGTAGACGAGGTTGGAAGAGGAGGCTTGCATGGTGCTCCCAGACCAGCAGGGGGCGAAACTGTCCTGCACAAGCATTCCACAGACTTCCTGGAAGACAGAAAACTCTGCAGTTGTTCAGGCTGTCGGGTTTCTATCTCCATGCCTTGCAGTGCAGCAGCAACATTTCTTGGGCCAATAAAGGGATAACAAACATTGACAGAGGCTCAGGTGGGCCGAGCACTCCCTCATTGTTTTTCTATTTTTGGTAGTGGTGGATCACAGGCTCTGAGCTGGGGTAGAAAACACTGAAGATGCTCAGGCAGCCAGAAACTTGTTTCCCAGTCTTTCTAGGATGGTAGGAACAATTCCAGGGCACCCAAGTGGAATTAGAAGATTTTTAGTGGCTCTAGTGAGGCAAGGAGGCCTCCCTGAATCTTCCAAGTCTACATAAGTAGTACTAATCTCTGGAGGGAACGTGTACATTTTTGCAGAGGCTCAGTCAACCTAGGGACATCCTCCACTGTGCTTGCCTTCCCGCATGGGTAGGTACATGCCTAAGGAGGGGGACACGGAGCATTTCAAGGGTTTTGTCCCACAAGAGGAGACTAAGTGGTAAAACAGGAGCATTGCAGCCTCAGAATGTCTATAGGACTTTTGGGGACCCTCAGTAATGGTCTCCGGTAAATCAGACACTCCTCCTGCAGAGAGAAACTGTATCCAGTGTTATAGAATAACCACCACCAAAATTATCCATAATAAGAAGCATAATAATAAAAACAATGTTGAATAACAGCAGTAATGATAGGGTGATGATCACAATGACATTGATATTGGTGATAAGAACAAACCTAAGGAGATGGGGAGTTAGAGTACAGCCTCCCCAAAGGAAGTGACAAGGTACCAATAGTATCCTCATGGGGTATTAGATTTCCACAGAGTCCTAGATTGTCATAAAGAAAATTATTCCATTCTAACTTTTTTTTTTTTGAGGAAGATTGGCCCTGAGCTAACATCTGCTGCCAATCTTCCTCTTTTAGCTGAGGAAGACTGGCCCTGAGCTCACATCCGTGCCCATCATCCTCCACTTTATATGTGGGACGCCTACCACAGCATGGCATGCCAAGTAGTGCCATGTCCACACCCGGGATCCAAACGGGCAAACCCTGGGTGGCAGAGAAGTGGAACATGAGAACTTAACCACTGCGCCACCAGGCCGGCCCCCAGAAAATTTTCCATAAGGCAAAACCAAGCAGCCTGATGGCCAGAACCCCAACCAGGTGAAGGGCAGGGGTGAACTTGGGAGCTCCGGTGCACATCACATGAGGGGAGCCCTGAGGAACTGAGCTGGAAGGACCCTGATCTGGGACCTGCCAAGCATGTGATTCCCATCAGATTTTAGAAATTGGCCAGCTGGCTGTCAGGCCTGGTTGCCATGCAAGGAATGCAGGAGCCAGACTGACAACCAGTGTTCAGAAGCCACGCCTGTGATCCACAGGAATCCTTCAGCATTTTCTCAGCAGGCAGCATCCACTTGCCCCTCGTCCGTGACTTCCATGAGACCCCTGGAGGGACTGATATCCTCATTTGCATATCCAGGCTCAGAACTGTGGGATTGAGTCATCCTCTGTCTCCCTGACCAGCAGGGGGTGACAAAGGCCAGCATGGGAGATTTTCACTGTTTTTCGGAGGACCTAGAAAATTTTGAAATTGCTGGGGCAAGCTGGTAGTTGCCGTCCTGTGCCTTCCAGTGCAGCACCAGCCTCTCCTGGAATAAGGAGGGGACTTTAAATGTTTCCAGGGACTCAGGCTGGCTGAGAATGCCCAATGGTGGTTCCCAGATCTGAGTCGAGGTAGAAAATTCCAAGAATATTCAGACAGGCAGTAACTCTCCAATTTCTCCAGGAAGGCAAAAGCTGCTCCTTGGCCCCTGAGTAGACTTAGAAAATACTTTGGTGACTCCGGCCATCCAAGGATATGCTCCCTGTGTCTTCCAGCTTGCCGCAAGAGTTATCTGGACCTTTGCAAGGGCTTGTAAATTTCATCAGTGGCTCAGTCAGGTCACAGGATTCCTGGTTCTGTCTTAACTTTTGGCAATGCCAGTTCTCAGGTCCTGAGCTGAGGTAGAAAATTCTGAGGATACTTGAACAGTGGGGAACTCTTTCTCCATCGTTTCCAGGAAGGCAGGAGTGGTCTCAGGGTTCCAAGTGCACTTAGAAACCTTGTGGTGGTTCTGATGGACCAAGGATGCCTTGGAATTGCCCCAGCTTACTATCTAGAGAGTTTCTAGGGTGGGGTTCAGGGAGGGGAAAATTAGCCATCCCCAATAAACTCCCTGAATTGGGAGATGGAGTCTGGGTGGAGTAGATTACCAGACAAGAGAGCTTCATGGAGAGAGAACTCGAGATTCCTGCATAGGGCCCACTGACCCTTCCTCTCATGATATGCAAGCAAACTACCCATCCTGGTCCCTTAATGTCCCCGCATGGAGCACTGTTCACTGTTTACATTATAGCGATAATGATGCTGTCCAGAGATGGGCCACATGGTTCCTTTCCTGCCCAACTTTCTGACCTCCCTAGAGCTCATTATTTTCTTGTTTTTAATGTAAAGTACTCCCTCCTTATCCTTTGCTTCACTTTCCTCGGTTTCAGTTACCTACTATCAACCACGGTCAGGAAGCAGCTGATTCTCCTTCTGACGTATCTTCAGAAGGTCAGTAGTAGCCTAATACTACATTACAATGCCCATGTCACCCACCTCCCTTCGTCTCATCAAGTAGACATTTTCTTATCTCACAGCATCACAAGAAGGAGAAGGGTGAGTACAATATAATAACATATTTTGAGAGAGAGACCACATTCTCATAACTTTTATTACAGTTATACTGTCGTAATTCTTCTATTTTAATATTAGTTATTGTTGTTAACCTCTTACTGTGCCTTTTTAAATTTACTTAAAATTTAGTTTATAAATTAAACTTATCACATGGTTGTATGTGTAAAACATAGTATATATAGGGTTTGGTGCTATCCACAGCTTCAGGATCCACTGGAGTTCTTGGAATGTATCTTCTGTGGATAAGGGGGGACTACTGTATCTGATTTACATGCACTTATTTCTAATTCAATCCTAAAGTCTCTGCCCATTGTTTGAATCTCCTCTGAAAAAGTTTATTCTCATCAGGTGTGTCTATCAATTCCATCTCTTGTAGAACTATCACCTGGAGATTTCTGAAATGTCACAACCGAAAGAGTTCCCATCACTGCACGTTGCTCACTGTCACGTTGAGATATCCCTGCGCCATCAGCCTGGGACTCCCATGGCCCTGCTTTCTTGAATCTCCTGTTCCTATGTTGTATTATTTTCATAGTCTTGGGGTAACAAATTACCGTTAAGTGTGTCTTAAAACAGCAGAAATTTATCTTTTCTTTACACTTTCGGATGCCTGAAGTCCAAAATCGATCTCTTGAGGCTAAAACCTAGGTGTCAGCAGGGTCAGGCTCCCTCTGGGGGTTCTTCAGGATAATCCATCGCTTTCCCCTTTCCAGTGCCTGGAGCGACGTTCCTCAGCTCACTGTCCCTTCCTCCATCTTCACATCCGGGGATGTTGCCTCTTCTCTCTCTGCTCCCATCTCGTTGCTTTCTCCTCTGCAGTCAGGTCTCCCTCTGCCTCTCTCTCATAATGACACTTGTGACCACATGTAAGCCCCACCTGGTAAACCAGGGTAATCTCACCAGCCTCTAATCCTTAATTTAATCACATCTTCAAAGCGTATTTTGCCATATAAGGTAACATTCACAGATTCCAGGAATGAGGTCCTGGATATATTCGGGGCCCACTACATAGCCTACCACACTTGTCTTAACTACTTTTGGTTGGAATATGTGATCCAGCAGCTTCTCATATTTTCCCTCTTTCCTTTGTTCTTTCTTGCTTCCTTATGTTCCATGATTCCTTCTTGAATCATTTACTTTCTGTTTCAAGAACTTCCTTTAGCCATTCTTCTTGAGTAGCTCTGCAGGTGACCAGTTCTCTGAGTTTTCCTTTATCTGAGAATATCTCGATTTCCTTTTTATTCATGAAGGATTTTTCTGCATTGTTTTTTTTCTGGAGATAGAATTCTGAGTTGATAATTCTTTTATTTCAGCACTTGAAAAATGTGCCACTTCCTTCTCTTTTCCATGGTTTCTGATGAGAATGATGCTGTAGTTTGAGTTGTTTTCCCTCTTATACTTAAAGTTTTGTTTCTTTCTCACTGCTTTGAAGAATTTTTCTTTGTTCTTAGTTTTCAGAAATTTGATTATGATGTGTCTTGGTTGTGGATTTTTCGGGGCTTTATCTTGTTTTGAGTTCTCTTAGCTTGGGAATCTGCAGGTATACCTCTTTGCCAAATTTGGAAAATTTTTCAGCCATTATTTCTTCTGATAATTTTCCAGTCTCATCCTTTTTCTCTTCTCCTTCTGGGACTCTGATGACATGAATTTAGATGTTTTGTTATAGTCTCACAGGTACCCAAGACCCTGTTCATTTTTTTTCAACCTGTTTTTTGCTGTGGTTCAGATTAGTTAATTTCTGTTTATTGTCTTTGGGTTCACTGATTCTTTCCTCTGTCCTCTCTATTCTACTGTTGAGACTATTCATTGAGATTTTTAAAAACTTTTTCTTATTGTATTTTTTCAGTTCAAAATTTTGCATGTTTCTTTTTTGTATTTTATAATTTTTGGCTGAGACCTTCTATGTTTTCATTTGTTTCGGGCATGTTCATAACACCATATTAATGGAATTGTGTAGGATATAATTTCACAAGCCTTCCTTTATTTAGCACAATACCCTTTACAATTCAAACATGTTGTTGTACATGTCATCAGTACATATCTTGTAGCTGCTGAGTGGTAATTCCATTGAATGGATGTTCCATATGTGGTCATCCATTACCCTGTTGAGGGATATTTGAGTTGTTTGCACTTTTTGGCAATTACAAATAAAGCTGCCAGAAATACTTTTCTACATTTTTGTGTGAACATAGCTTTTATTTCACTTGGGTAAACATGAAGTAGTGGGATTACTATATTATATGATAAATTTATGTTTAACTTTATAAGAAATTACCAAACTTGCTTTCAAAATGGCTTCATCATTTTACATTCAACCAGTAATATTTGAGACTTCCAGTTGTTCCTCATTCTCTCAAACATTTTATGTTTTTATTGTTACTTTTAAAATTGTAGTCATTCTAATAGGTGTAGAGGGATATCTCATTGTGGAGACACCAGTTTGTTAATAGCTTTGTTTCTTAAAAAAATTTTGTCTTATTTGATGGAAATACTTTCCTGCAGTTTTCATAATCAGCCCACATTTTCCTGTCCTTTATAAATCTAAAACTTTGCTGAGAAAAATGATATCTGGAGAAAATATGAGTGATTTCTACACCATTGTTTGATTGAAGACTTAATAGACTCCTTGAGAAAAGAGACTATGATTTATGTATCCATGTGTCTGCAATGCCTGATGGATAATAAGCATCACCATTACCACCATCACCATCATCCTCATCCTCTCCTTCCTTTCTAATTGCTGCCATTAATTAAGCACATTTCCTAGCTCTACGTCTGCTACCCACATTTCATCAAACCCTAAGGCCCTTGTTCCTCAGGAAACAAACAAATATCCTGCTTCAGTTGTAGAAATACTGCTTATTCCTCATTGAGCATACTTGGCCAGGAGTTTTAGATATTGGCCTGTTCTCTTTTATCTTTGTAGTCTTTTCCTCAGCCAAAAACAATAAGTGTGATTTAAGCTGCTGAAAGGTGTTTCTGAGTAGGATGGTTTATACTCTACTCCCTGTTCCAAGCCTGAATGTAGAAGTTCACACTCAGTTTTGAAGTCAGCTGGAGTCTCTGTGTATAGGCTCTATTTGAAAAGACCAGGGGTTGAAAGAAAACAGAGGGAGTCAGGAGTTGGAATGAAGCCATGGGACAGGGTCAAGCACCAAACATCAACAGAATTGGGTTAGCTTTCTTAGACGCATAGTCATCCTTCCTGGTAAGTCCCTATCACTTCCCTTTGCCTGGGTCCACAGAACTTTGTCATGGCTCTCTCTTGCAGGTATCGTAGAGTCACTAACTCTTGGGGAACATAAGCAGGGGAGTTTTGGAGAGAAAGAATTAGTAAGAAGATGTCTCATTTTCTGTTACCCAGGACCTGTTCAGTTTCAGTGATGAAGCAGAGATGGTTCCAGACACCTGGAAAGCCTCTGACTGCACTTCATCTAAGTCATTCTTTACCTGACCTGGTATGTAGTTCACACAATCAGAAGAGATCATTCAGAGGTCAGGTGACTGCAGTTCTCTCAATAATTGACATTCCCCTGGGGTCCCTTCTCAGTGTATAGGTACTAGGGACTTTGTCTTGTGTGTAGGATTCTCTCATGCTCTCAGGTTCTCTAAACTTACCAAAGCTTATGTAAGTTTGTTTACTACCTGGTGAAACTTGGTTCATAAATGAATAAAATGGCAAAGGAGAATGACAGTAGTTCTCATGGTTGAAGGTGTCTGTAAAGACAGGCAGCAGATGGCTTCATTTCAGTCAGCAGCTCACTAGGGCCAGTGGAGTGTCTTTGTTTGGCTAATGATGACATTTTAATACCTTAAGAAGGATATCCAGGGACAGAAGTGACCCATGAACAGAATGGCCTGCAAGGGAGGACGGAGAGTCCTTGTTATTTTGGATGCTAAGTTCCCCAAAATAATGGAAGTGAGCAGTTTGAATGGAAATCGTTATCAAATGGGAACATAAGCTACCAATATATTGGCAATAGAATGGACGTTTACCCACAACAACCCTTTAGTTTCATTTAAAGTGACGTAGGCGAGGTTGATAGACGAACTGGTTTAAACAGTGACAGGGAATTTTGTCTGTGAACTCACTCCAGACTCCAGTAACTCCAGTCATAGTCAATTACCCCTACTCCTGCTCTGAATGCCCACAGGTCTCCAGTCAGGTTGTGGAGCTTCCTACATTGTGTGTTAGCTTGCTGGACGTGCAGCTGTCTTCCCCTCTGAAGGTTAAGCTTCTATTCCTTGAGTTGAGCAAGAAAGAGAGCCACTTGTTCATTTCCTCTCAAGATCTGCCCTTCAAATGGAAAAATGCAAGTTAGTGAAATACCGTGGTACCCAAAAAGCAAGAATTCTGAATTTCAGTTCTGAATCTTGATCTCTGCTACTAACTGAAAGTGTGGGACACAGAACAATGGTCATCTTTGAATGTCAGATGTTGCTCTGTTTAATGATCAATAGTTCTCAAACAGTAATATTTAGGAGACTTCATTGGAAAAGTTGTTTTAAAAATTCAGATTCTTAGCTTACTAGTTTCCAATGCGAAAATCTTAGAGTCTGGCACAAAGCACTGAATTTTGGAAATATTCTAGGAGTGTGTAATCGATTTTCTTCTGGAAACATTGACTTAGATTACCTCCAAGCCTATTCCTAGCTCTAATATTTTAGCATTCTAAGCATTCCTATAAATCTGAGTATGAATATTATGCTTAGATTCTGTGGTTGAACAACTCCTATGGTGTGTATGTATGTGTGTGTATACATGTGTGCATGAATGTGCACACATGCAACATGAAACGATGGAACTATTCCTTATTCCATGAAAGTTCTTCCCAGAATTACAAGTAAACCTTGGGTAATTAGCACTGTGGATGAACTAGTTTGACAGAGCAACAGCAGAGGCTAAACTAGATGATGAGGCCCTGAACTAGACCAGTGTTAGCGAAGAGAGAGAGGAGAGGAAAAAACAACAATACAATTTTCAGATATTAGTGAGCAATTTATGTAGATTTATGAGTGAAAGTAAGCATTCTCGAGTAAAGCATTTTTAACCTGAGTGTCTGAGTAAATGAGAACAATATTTATTAAGATCTATATATTAAATGAAGACCAATTTTGGAAGCAAAGTTATAAATTCCAATGAAGACAAGTTACTTTTGAAATGCCTATCAGGAATCCATTTAGAGAAGAACAGTAGCCTAATAAACTTTAGGAAGAAGTTAGAGTAGGAAACATAGTGTAGAGTTTTTATCAGACGTGCCCCATTCAGGTAAACAGAAACCACACTGGGTATTTGAAACAAAGGGAATGTAATGCGAGGATTGGTTACACAGGTGCTGGAAGGTTGAGAGGGCACAGAGATCAATAACTATAGGACAGAATTATCATCTCCAGGCCCAAAAGGGAAAAGGTGCTACCAGGAGGTACTGCTTGAAATTCTGGGGTCAGCCACATACAGCTCGAGGCTGGGCCTATAAGGATGGGACACAGTATAGCTGCTGCTCAGACCTCTGAGTTGGATGAAGTACATGAATCATGCTTGAAATTTTAAGGAAGGAGTACTCTAAGACTGGGGCTCAGACAAATGAGGCAGAGGCATCCTGCAGCTGGTGTTCAGACTTCTGAAGTGGAGACATGGGCCAAACAGGAGTGTGGATAACCAGGTGCACAATAAATCAGACCATAGCTTATCTGGTCGTCTGACTACCAAGGGGATAGAGCCTGGATGCTGCTGGTTCCTGTGAGGTGTCCTTATGAGGCTGCTGAGAAAGTCAGAAGAGGCTGCAGCCTGGAGCCAACCACCTGATGCTGCTGGAGTGTGGTGACCTGAATTGGAAATGGGAACAACTGCCTTGACTCCTTTTCTTATTTTCCAATCTACTGCTAACGCCTTTCATTAAAGGCACTAACAGGAAGCTAACTAGCCAAGGAGTCTGGCGGATGCAGTTTGCAGAGTCTCCGCATGCTATCACAGAGGAGAGTACTGAAGTGGGGCTCGGGGCCCCGAAAAGCTGGAAAATAGGTAGTGCCATGTCAACAGACGAGAGCTGAAACCCGAGGAGTGGGTGAGATTACTAAATAACTGTAACAAGAAGATGGATGAAACAATGGTGATTTGAATCCGGGCAAAAGAAAACAAGAATGAGTGAAGAAGAGGAAGAAAACTAGACAGAGACCCACGTCCTCTTGGGCAAAGGAGAGAGAAACGAAGTGCAGGGTGGATCACATTGTGAAATATTTCAGAAAGGGCCAGGAGGATGAATACTGGCCATAGATCATGGGTTCAGCCTGACGTCTTCATTAAGACAACAGCAACTAGGAAGTATCTAAGAGGTCGCTGGTCTCCTTACTAAGAGAAATTCCAGTGATATGAAGAAGGCAGAAGACATTTCTATAGGTTGAGAAGCAAATAGGATATGAAAACAGTGGGGACAGAAAATAGATACAACATTTCAAGTCATTTGATAATGAAAGAGAGAAAAGGGGAAGGGAGAAATCCTAAATACATTTAGATTCTCAAAAGCAGTGTTTTATCTGAGACAGTTGATAAGTAATTCCTGGGAAAAGCACAGAACCTGAGAAAATTCATCTGAATGCAAGAATAACATCATCTACCCATGTGCCTCTTGAATCCTTTTCAGAATAAAAAGTTTAGCACCAAAAAGATAAGAAGCAATACCTGAACATTTTTTAAAAAGACATTTTATTTCTTATTTGAAATCCTTTTACAAATTGTCTTGTTCTGGAAATTTGGTTCTATTTTGTTATCTTTTATCCACATCTCTACAGGACGGAAACTTAACTGAACAGATAAGGAAATTCTCTAGAGCAGACACGAGGGATTTTGTTTCTTCTGTTCTGGAGGTGTGTGCTGCAAACCTTCTAAGATGAAAATGGCCTATGAAATATATGTTGCTCTGCCTGAAAGCGGGGACTCCAAATTTAATCAAATTAAGTCAAAGCCACGTCTCAGTTTACCACTGCCATTGCTCTGAAAGAGCAAAGATCCCAGGGTCACGAGAAGGACTGTGGAAAGTGTTCAGTTCTTTTGCAGCTGGTTTCAACTTCTTCCTCCCTTGAACTGCTCACTTGAGCTGCTACAAAATGTTCCGTGTTCCATCTTTAGGGTTGGTCTTTGTTTATTCTGGCATCAACCACTACAGGTTTTGAGGATGTGCTAAAAACATAAGATCCAAAAGCCAGAAATCTGAATCTAGGTGTAAGCAAGCCAGTAATCATGTGATCTTCTTGGGCCCATACCTTTTTCCTATAAAGAGGGTGTGGAATTAGATTATCTTTAGGGATCTCATGATTGAATGGGCTGTGATTTTATGAGTTCTCAGTGCAAGTGGCCAGGATGAAGATGCTACTCAATCCATGGCCAGCTTGAATTTTGAGATGTGTCAGCTTCTTTGAGGAATTTGATATTCTAGGTCAGACAGGGAGTGGAAGACATTCTAAACAATTCCTACCTATAAAGGAGAGAGAAGAGGAGTGTGTGCCAGTGGTTCTGCTAAGGTGGCCACAATTAGTGTCTAGCAGGTGATCCTGTTACTCTGTAGTTGAATCTCCTCATATTACATGTCAGGATCTTGGCACAGAAGGCCCAGATCTGTTTGAAGCCAGACTTCTGCCTCTAGAACTCAGTTCACCTGAGTCACAGTCCAACCTTTCCATGCTACCTTTTTATCCATCTATTCACTTACTTTATCAATCAATAAAATAATGAATAGGTCCTATACCCAGAACTGGGAAGTCAAAGTGAACAAGGCACAGTTCCTTCCCTCTAGAAGCTCACAGCCCAGAGAGGGTAGTGTCAGAACGGGACTGACAGCTTCAGGGCATCCGCAATTTGGACATCAGGAGGGAAGAAGCAGAGAGGTTTGCTGCACTGAGGTCACAGCCGGAGCATCTTCACCTCTCTCACTTTTGTAGCTGCTGCTTAGCTTTTAGTGATTTTTCCTCTTTTTGCAGCAAAGTGGTGTCAGTTCAGCTCTGCAGCCCCCAATCTGAACTTCGAAGGAAAGGCATTCGACTTCACAGCGACCGTCCAATTTCAGACAACGTAGTTGCCTTCCAACTCCTCCTCTGACTGTGTGAAGAGAGCAATCGGACCTCAGTTATCCAGTAATTAATTACTGGAGGCAAAATTACATTGCCCAGGCCAAATTCAGAATTTCCCATTACCAAATCTCCTGGAGACACAGAGCGTAAATCTAGAGTAGAGAAAAAGCAGATGTTACCTAAACAGCTGCGTCTGAGTTCAGTTCCCTGGTGCAGTATCTGCCGTGTCATTATTTGATATTCAATTACGAAAAACAAAAAAGACTTCTCTCTGCCAAAGGCATTTCTACGATATATAGAAACATAACATTTCTTCCTGGGAAGGAGACAATATACTTTCCAATTCCAATAAACAATCCTTTCCAGTAAATGATTTTTTTCATGTCTCCAAATTAAGGATCTTTGATATACAACAAAAGGTAAAGACTGTGCCATTTGCCCTGTGGGCAGATCCATGATAGACCATATGCCTTGGCATGTGATCATGGAGTTTCACAGTTTTAGGTACAAAGATGAAAGAAACACGGTACTAGTCTGCTCTGTGATGATCATCAGTGGAATAGTGTCTTTGGCTCTAGCAAGCAAAATTAGAGTGCCATAGACAGTGTGTGTTTACCCAGAACAAAGCAATTAAGCTGAAGAGTGTAAGACTACTTCAAAAGGGAATGACTGAAAAAAATGGTGGTATGTATTCTCACAAGAAATAGTCAAAGAACTGGCAGTTACTCTCAAAGGGAGAGAACAACTTTGGAGGAAAAAGAATATAGATTATTTGTCATATATCTGACGTATTTCCACAGTGAAGAGATATTGGGCTTGCTAATGCCAAGTGAGGACTCAGACTATTGGAAAGAAATTAGAAAAACTTAGATTTCTGCTCAAAGTAAGGGAAAATGTTTAAATTGTCCAAAGTTGAAATTGGGATAGTGTGTGTTACAGATCACTGAAATTTATCAGGCATCGGGCTATCAATTGATGTGGAAAATATACAAGGTGTTTAAATATTGAATTGAGGCAGACAGTAAGAACAATAATAATAGTTAACTCTATCACAGCACAGAGTATATCCCCAGCACTGTTTAAACAGTTCATGTCAATAGAAAGATTGCTAAACTGTCCCCAAGCAGTTATTTTTCCCTTCAGACTTTTAGTAATAGAACCTCTGGATTCTAGTGGACACATGGGTACTTAGCTAAAGATATCAGTTCCTGGCTCTCTATTTCTGTATGGCCACATGAATCTAAGTGTGGATCCAGGAAATAGGAGTGGAATGATGTGAGCTGCTTCTATGTAATATTTTAGACCCTGTCCTTTACTTACTTTTCAGCCCTTCCTGTTAGAGAATCTTTGGAAACAGATAAAACAGTCAACAGGTTTAAGATGACAAGGTTGACCTCCAACTTAGTGCCAACATGACTTGATGGAGAAGATGCTTCTACTCAACCCAGTAAACTTATCTGTTTTTGGTCTTTTGTGTGAGAGAAAAATAAATTATGTTTTTCCAGTCACTCTATAAAGCTTCATTATTAAGAGAAGTTAGCCTCTATACAACTATGCACTGGGGGGCTTTTGGGAGAAAAAGAAGAAGAAAAAACGACGATAAGATTGGCAACAGATGTTAGCTCAGGCGCCAGTCTTTAAAAAAAGAAAAAAGAAAGAAGTTAGCTTCTACTCTAATAAATATAATGAATGTCTTAATCTGCAAAACCACCCCATCATTATCACCATTCGTAGAAAAGAAATCAAAGTGCACTGTTCATACAGCTTATGAGGATTGGAACTGAGGTCCAATCTCAAATATTTTGTTATAATAGTCTCTTAATTACCTCATTATTGATCATTAAACTCACTTCCAACTCTGAGATTCAATGTGATGGTTGTGGTGCTGGTGGTCCTAATTTGTGCCCATACTGTGCCTATTGTTGGGAGTCAAACGTGTCTGAGCTGAGTTTCAGGACAGAATTCCTCATGAAAGGAGATGGAGAGGGCAGCTTACAATTTGTTTCCCTCCCCTGGATCTGTGGTCTGACCTCTACGGAAGGAGATTGAGGGCAGGAGTTAAGGAGCTGATTTTACAAGTGAGACTTTTGAACATGGGGGCATTCTTCTTGGCTCTATTCTTTACCTATACTCCTATCTGTTCTCAGAGTTACAATGCAAATACCACCTCCCCGGGAAGGCTCTCTGGATTCCCCTGTTAGAACCAAGGTTCTACTTCTACGGCTTCTCTTTGTGCTTTGCATGTTTTATGGCATGTATGAAAACTGTTTTGTATTATAGTAATTTGTGCATCTTCCTGTCTCATCCATGCACTTTATGCATTTCAAATTTATTGAATAACTATTTAGAATCACACCTATTTTTGATCAACACAGAAATAATAGACTACTAAACTTCAAGCAAGCTAAGAGCAAAGATCATGCTTTCTCTTATATGGAGGTTATATTTTTACCTCCATTTTACCTACTTTTATTATAGTGCCCAGAACAATTTCTCATAAGTGGTAAGCACACATTCTGTATCTGTTGGTTTGCTAGGCTTCTGAGGCCAAATTGTGTAATAAGTGTAGAAATTCAGGAACTGTGAAGAAGAAAGAGACAGGGTGCTTCATGGCATATGGAGAACCCCATCATGAAAGGCTTCATAACAAGGACTGAAGGTTAGTTGAGGACAGACAGACATAAAGATTTCATAGGGATAGAGTCTTGGCTGTATCGAGAAGAGAGAGATCATTTCAGACTTCAAGCTAACTAATCAGGATGTTAGTGGCTTAAATGACGTAAATTTCCATCAGTATGTGAAAGCCAGAAAATCCAAAATAATCTACGGTTAGGAGATTTGGATCAGTTAGTGAGACATGAAAAAATAGATTGTTAAGAACCTGTTATCATAAGGTTAGCCTAATTTAGCCTACAAAGGCTATAGTTTTCTAAATTAACAAGTGTGTTTGAAGTTTGCCTCATGGATTTTGTCTCATTTTGGCATGGGCCCAAGCTGGGGTGAAGATTACAGAAGAAGGAAAGAGATCTAAGTGTAAAGAGAAGTCGGGACCCTTGGCACAGCTCTTAAGGAAATTAAACAGAGACTCCTCTGGTTGGAGATGGTCTGGATCACAGAGGTCCCATTGTTTCGTGTCTAAGCTCAGGAAAATCTTCCGGGAACTGGTTTGTCCTGGGACCTTTTTAGGATACAAGGATGAGTCATGCACTTTTCTAAAAGCTGGGTTTTCTTCTCAAGACAGATCCCAAACAGATTGCCGTTCATACATCTAAAAGGATTTCCCGCTTACCTGAGAATATTTGAGCAAGAATGAGGGCAGCAAAAATTAAGAAAAAGATTCTCATGGCTCCAGGCATCAGTGGAGAGAGGGTGAAGGAGGTGCAGGAGCTGGAATCCAGCTCCCTTATCAAGGGAAGTTGATTAAAACAAGTTCTACAGCTCTGAAAGAGCTGGAAGCCAACTT
Source organism: Equus caballus (assembly GCF_041296265.1). Lineage (NCBI taxonomy): Eukaryota > Metazoa > Chordata > Mammalia > Perissodactyla > Equidae > Equus > Equus caballus. The sequence goes on from NC_091710.1 coordinate 50,831,653, forward strand.
TGGTTTGTAATATTCATTAAGAATAAGCAATTTTCCATGCTCTATTGAATAATATGTGGGCTGCTAGACCAGATTTTACCTAAATCACATTCATGGGAGAGTAGGGCAAGAACCCTGTCTTCCCACCTGGAATACTCTATCCCACATCTCTGCCTAGACTTCTGTTTTCCCTTCAAGCCTCATCTCAAGTACCACAATTCTATAAGATTTATAATCACCATTACTTTTCTTCATGTCTATGATTTGAGATCCAACTTACTCTCTTCATTCAGAAGGTATTAATTGGAGCCTGTATAACTGGCTTTTAAAAATTATACTATATGAAGACATTTTATCTCTCCAATTAGACTGCAAGCTCCATAGAGGAAAAGAACTTTCCTCTCGTTCTTTTCGTTCCATTAACTCTTACAACAGTGCTTTGTAACAAGAGATATTCAAAATATATGTGACTGTTTTATGTATTAATTTATAGCTGTCCAGTTAGAGAAATTCATAAATAGTCAACCAATTAATATGGAAGTTTTCATTAAATGCTCACAGCTTATACACATGTGAGGTATTATTATTAAAGACAATAACAGCATTATTAAATATGACCATATTTCATATTATATGGGAACAGTATTCATTCAAAAAATATGTTTTGGAACTACTCTATGTATTTATGTGTTACTAAGAAATTTGAATTTTATTCCAAAATCAAAGGAAAGTCATTGAAGTGTTTTAAGTAGAGGAGATATCTGGAAGATTAAAAATCAAGTGAGGACTTCCATATCTAGTAAAGTAAAGCGAGCTCCTAACAGATGAACACTCCCAGGATAACAAGTAAAACTGGGGATAAAAAAATGCCAGAAGGATATAAAAGTTGAAACAAAGACAGGCATATTTTGGAAAAAAGTTAAAAGAAAGAGGGACTGGCCCCATGGCATACTGGTTAAAGTTTGGCACATTCCACTTCGGCCATCCAGGTTCATAGGTTCAGATGCTGGGCAGTAAACTACACCACTTGTCAGCCACGATATGGCAACAACTGACATATAAATTAGAGGAAGATTGGCATAGATATTAGCTCAGGGCTAATCTTCCTCAAGTGAAAAAAAAGTACAGTAAGATTGACAATAGATGTTAGCTCAGGGCTAATCTTCATAAAAAAAAAAAGGAAGAATCTACCATCTTGCTAAATCTAGGACACAAGGACAGAACTCTGGTGGCCACAGTTGCTGGAAAATTCCGGAAAAGAAAGAGCCAGAGAAGAGGAGGCAAGGTTCTATGTGTAATCTCTGCCATGACTCCTGCTAACCCCTGAACCACACAAGCACAGGGCAAACTCAGAGCGGCTCAGTTAAGGGAAAAAGCAAAACAAAACTATACTGAGACTTGAGCTGCTGTTCCTCACGGCCAAGGTAAATTCTTCAGAGACCTTAGAGTATACAGATTCTCCTCGACATAACATTCACAGCGCCCACAACATAGCTTAGATGGTGAAATAAACAGACAAGGACTTCAGTACATGTTAACATGCTCCAAATGGTAAAGGTAATACACTTGGAATAATTTTTTTTAAATGGGAAATAACGTTAAAAATCTAAAAATGTAAAGAAATTTTGAAACTAAAAAATATGATATCTGAAAAAAACTTATGTGAATAGATTTGGTAGAGCAGTGAATATGACAGGGTAAAGAGTCAGTGAATTCATAAAAAATATGGAATCTGAAGATCAGAGAGGAAAAAAGATTGAAAACAACAGGACTTCAAGGGCCTGTGGGACACTGTCAAAAGCTGTTTTAGAGAGGTAATTGGAGTCCCAGATTGAGGAGAGAGAGAAACATAATGGGGTAAAAAGTAATTCAAGAAAATAATGGCTCAAAACTCTCAAATTTGGTGAAAGACACAAATTTAAAAAACTAGGAAGCTCAGCAAACACTGAGAAGCATAAATACCATGCTTAGGTACATCGTAGTCAAATTTCTGAAATCTGACAAAGGGAGAAAGTCTTGAAAGCATCCAGAGAAAAGTAACATTCTTTTTTGGGAAACAATTGAGTCACTACTGATTTCTCATCAGAAACTAGAGGTCAGATGATGCTGAACAGTGCCTCTAAAGTGCCGAGGGAAAACAAGGAGAATAACAGCAACACACAGAAAAAAGCTGCTAGCCAAAATTCAACATGCAGGAGAAATCTCCTTCAGAAAGGAGATGAAATGAAGACATTTTCAGATCGAAGAAAACTAAGAGAACTTTGTCCAGCAGAGATTCCATGTAACAACTGTTCAAGGAAATTCTTCAGGCTGAAGGGAAGTACCCAAAGGACACAGATTTTCAAGTAGAATGTAAAACATCGGAATTGATAAATATCTGAGTAAATATAAAAAATACTTTGTCTTTTAATTTAATTGAAATTTTTGTTTATTTTTAAAGCAAAAACTGTAACATTGCATTGCAGGCTTATAATGTAGGTAAATGTAATAAACACCAACAAAATTGTATCAGGACAATGAGAGTGAGGAGAAATACAACTATCTATGCAGTTATGAGATTTCCATATTTTAAGCAAAGTACATTAATATCAACTCTAAGTAGGTATAAAAGGTTTAGAATATACATTGAGGGGCTGGCTCCGTGGCCGAGTGATTAAGTCCGCACGCTTCGCTGCGGAGGCCCAGGGTTTCGCCGGTTTGGATCCTGGGTACGGACGTGGCACTGCTCGTCAGACCACATTAAGATGGCATCCCACACGCCACAACTAGAAGGACCTGCAACTAAGATATACAACTATGTACCGGGGGGATTTGGGGAGATAAAGCAGAAAAAACAAAAAAAAGATTGGCAACAGTTGTTAGCTCAGGTGCCAATCTTAAAAAAAAAAAAAAAGCAGAAAAGAATGCCCTTCTGTTTAAAACAGTTATAATAATATATATATATATATATATTGATATTCCCAGTGAAGCCACTAATTATAATGCAAAAAGTGATAGCTATGAAGGGAATACATAAATCATGATGGAATTCTTGTCACAAATATTCAAATAATCTGAAGTAGACGAGAAAGAGCGAACAGAGGATTAAAATCAGAAAGAACAAACACACCAAAAAAAATTAGATAGATTAAAATCTAACCAAATCATCAATTATGTAAAAATGTTAATGGACCTAACATCTCATTAAAAACCAGAGATAATGAGATGGATCAAACAAGAAGACAAAACTATGTGTTGTCTATGAAGAAACCATTTCTCCAAGTGATTTTCTTCTTTTGCAATAATTATAAACCCACAATAAGTTGCAGAAATGGTACAGAGAGGTGTTGTGTATCCATCACTCAGCCTACTGCAATGGTGACATCGTGCATAATTGTGACGTATCAAAGCCAGGAAAAAATTGGCTTGGTAAAATTAACTAGACCAAAAATTATAAGCAAAGCATTTTTAAGATAGACACAGAGGGAATGAAAGTAAATGGCTAGAAAAACGTAAACTATGAAAATATCAAGAGTAAGAAAGCTGGAGTGGCAATATTAGTTTCAGATAAAGTAGAGTATTACCAGATAGAGAGTGGAATGTTGCATAAAGAAAATAGGGATCATTTGCTAAAAAAAACATAAAAATCACTAACATATTCACATATTAACTGACTGAATTAAAAGGAGAAATAGACAATTCCACAATCATAGTAGAAGATTTTTATATCACTCTCTCAGCAATTGGTAGAACAATCTGACAAAAATTAATAAAGACATAGGATGATATAAACAACATTATCACCACATTGGCCAAATTGATATTTATGGAACACAGCACAAAATAGCTGCAAAATGCACAGCCTTTTTAACTACATATGATACCCTCACCAAAATAGATCACATGCTAGGCCATAAAACAATTATTCATGTACTTTAAAATATTTAAATTTTTCAAAGTATGTTTCTCACCACAAAGGGATCACATTAGAAATCAATAATAATAAGCTATTTAGGAAATTTCCAAATATTTGGAAGTAAAGCAATGTGATTCTAGATTGTGTATGCATCAAAGAACAAATAATGGTAATTTGGAAACATTTCAAATTGAAGATAAAGAAAACCAATGTGTCAAATTTTGTGGGATACAACAAAAAAATCACTTAGAAATTTGTCTAAATATTTATTTTAGAAAAGTAAAAATGTCTAAATCTATGACTTAAAATTCCACTTTAAGGATCTAGAAAATAAGTACACAGAAAGTGCACAGAAAGTGATAATTCCAAGTACATAGAAAGAATGAAAGAGGGGTTATCATTACAGATCCTACAGACATTAAAATTGTCAGGGAAGATTACTGTGTACTGGTTATCAATCCAAAGAGAATAGAGTACTGTGAACTGGTTACCAACCCTAGAGGAGGACTGCAAACACTCTTCCCATTGCATCTCTGTATCACCGTTACGAGAGGAACACAATGCAGTCCAGCACTGGTGGAATAAGGCTTTACTTATATAGAGAAGAGATAGGGTAAGGTCAGCTACAATAGTGCATATGGTCCCATGGCCAGCAAGTCTCTCCTGGTGGCCAATGTAGGGCAATTTGCCTTCATGCATCCTTCTTGTACCACAGGAGAAAGACCCTGTCCCCTCCTCTTGGAGGACAGATAACAGTGGGGTTGGCCAGGAGCCATGTGATGCACATGCTTCAAGCAAAGGCAAAAGAGCATTCTTTGGGCCTGAAAAAGGGAAAGATCTTCCCACACAAAGTGATAAGCCTGGTATAGGCTGTGTGAGCTCTTTATCTCTTGGTAAGGAAGTGTTCCAAGCCCAAAACCCAATCTTAATGTGGCTGAGTAGAAATCAAAAGGCTGCATACGTGAAACTGCCCTTCCCAAGAAAAAGAATATAAGAAAATGTTAACAGCCAAATGCCTAAAGATTCAATTACTTGTAGAAAGTGGAAAAATTCCTTCAAAAGTTCAACTTACCAAAATTGACACAGAATTAGCAGGAAATTTAAATATCTCTATATCTCTTAAAGAAATCGAATTTTTTTAATTATAAGAAGGGCGATTTCTGCTTAAGATGTAGAAAGATGGAGAGAGCATCTTCCCACACCAACCAAACACCCACCAAAATGAAGAGTGAGCTGCAAATACTCAACGTTTCTTGAACTTGTCAGAAAGCTGAGATTACAAGGCAACCAGCTATCCTCAAATCTGAGGCAAGACAGAAACTTCCAAGAAAGACAGGACATGAGCATTCGCTTACCTGGGACAGATCCCACCAGACACTGGTAAAAAGAATTCAGGTAGGTCTGTAAAGAATTACTAATATCAAGTGTAAACTTTAAAGAAAATACAGAACTCCTGAAGGCCACAGGCAAAAAGGGTATTCACACCAAATTCCAAGTACCTCTTCATGGACCTCACCAGGTACTCACAAAAAAGATAAGAGTATTGAGATGACCCACTTGAGAACCCATCACCTGTGGTGTAAGGCTGGGGTGAGGGGAACAGTAGCCACTGTGAGAAAAGCACAAAACCCTTCCAGAGTCTTTTTCCCATATGGAAAAAAAGTCTTAAAACTCTATGGGAAAGCCAATACTGTTTACCAGTGCAAACATACAGCCGTGTAATAAATCTATTGAAGTTAGGGGCAAGGAACATAAAAGAAAAACCTCTGCCCTTGGCAGAAGGAAATCATATACAAGGGACCTCAGGGGACTCAGAAAATGAAGAAGATCACTAAGAGTTGCAGAAAACTTCCCATCTCATAAAAAAAAAAAATATGCAAGCCAGAAGAAAATGAAGTAATATCTTTAGAATTCACCAGAGAAGTCATTTGGTCTTGGGGTTTATTATTTGGGTTTTTTTTTTTTATTACTAATTCATTCTCTTTACTTGTTATAGATCTACTCAACTTTCCTGTTTATTCTCAAATCAGTTCTGGTGTTTATGTCTTTCTAGGAAAATGTCTATTCCATCTAGGTTATCTAGCTGTCGCCATACAATTGTTCCTAGTATTTTCTTAAAGTCCTTTTCATTTCTGTAAGATAAGTAGTAATGCTCCCTCTTTCATTCCTTATTTTAGTAATTTGAGTATTCTCTCTCTTTTTCTCTTCTTCAGTCCAGCTAGAGGTTTATCAATCTTGTTGATCATTTCAAAGAACAAACTTTTGGTTTTGCTATTTTCTCTATTGGTTTTCTTAGTGTCTATTTCATTTATTTCCATTCTAATCTTTACTATTTCCTTCCTTCTGCTTGCTTTGGGTTTACGTGGCTTTCGTTTTCAGCTTTTTAAGATGGAAAATTAGTTTATTGATCTAAGATCTTTCTTCTTTTTAAATATAGACAGTTACAACTATAACTATTCCTCTAAGCCTTGGTTTAGCTTCATCTCATAAGCTTTGGTATTTTTTTAAAAATTTTCATTCACCTTGAAGTATTTTCTAATTTCTCCTTTGACTAATTATTTATTTAGAAGTGTGTTTTTTAATTTCCACATATTTACAACTTTCCCAAAGTTCCTTCTGTTATTCCCTTGTGGTAGGAGAACATACTTTGTATGATTTCAACCCCTTTAAGTTTATTGAGGCTTGATTTTTGGACTAACATATGGCCTATGCCAGAGAATATTTCATGTGAACTTGAGAAGAATTTGTATTTTGCTGTTGTTGGGTGGCGCGTGCCCTAGATGTCTGTGAAGTCTAATTGGTTGACAGTTGTTTTCAAATCTTATATTTCCTAGATTATCTGCTTTCTCAATGATTGTTGTTCTATCCATTACTGAAAGTGGGATATTGAAGTCTCCTACTCTTATTGTTGACTTAAATATTTCTCCCTTCAATTCTGTCAATTTTCACTTTGCATATTTTGGAGCTCTGTTGTTAGGTGCATATGTGTTTATAATTATTATAACTTCTTTATGCATTGACTCTTTTATCATTATAAAAAAATATTCTCATCTTTAGTAGCAATTTTGTCTTAAAGTCTATCTTTTCTCCTGTTTGTATAACCACTACAGCTTTCTTTTGGTTACTGTTCATGATATATTTTTTACATTATTTTTCTTTCAAATTCTTTGTTTCCTTGAATCTAAATTGTGTCTTTTGTACACAGCATATATTATTTGGATCTTTTAAAAAAAAATCCCTTCTGCCATTTTTTTTTTTGAGGAAGATTAGCCCTGAGCTAACGTCTGCCACCATTCCTTCTCTTTTTGCTGAGGAAGACTGGCCCTGAACTAACATCCATGCCCATCTTCCTCTACTTTATATGTGGGACACCCGCCACAGCATGGCCTGACAAGCAGTGTGCAGGTCCTCACCTGGGATCTGAACCAGTGAACCCCAGGTTGCTGAAGCAAAACATGCAAACTTAACCACTGTGCCACTGGGTTGTCCCCCTCTTCTGCCAGTCTTTAATTGGAGTGTTTAATTCATTTGCATTTAATATCGTAATTGATGAGGTAAGATTTACATTTGCCATTTTGCTTTTGTTTTCTAAATGTTAAATCTTTTTGTTCCACTGCTCTTCCATTCCTACCCTCTTTTGTACTAAATAGTTATTTTCTGGTATACATCTTAATTCTCTTTTGTTTAATTCTCATTTATTTTGTATATATTTTTGAGATATTTTATAAATAATTTGGTGATTTATAATTGATTTAAAACAATCTATTTTGGATTAATGCTAACATAATTTCAAGGGAGATAAAAACTTTGCCCCCCATACCTTTGTTTCCTCCCCCTTCATTTGTGATATTAAAAAGAAGTTAGATGGTTTTGATGTACGATAGGGTCTCTTGCTGTTCTTGAAGGAGAGAGCTATCATTTTGTAGAAAGAGCCAAAGGACAGGCAATGCTAGGCAGCCTCTCCCTGCTCAGGACAGCCCCAGGCTGACAGCTTGCAGGAAACCAGCCATCTTAGGCCTACTCTTGCAAGTGACTGAATTCTTCCAAGAGCCACATGGGTTTGGAAGATCTCTTGCCTCAGATGATATCAAAGTCCCAGCCAATACTATGATTTCAGTTTTGTGAAACCCTGAGCAGACAGTCTAGCTAAACCAAGCCCAGGCTTCTGACCTATGGAAGTGTGAGATAATGTTTGCTGTTTCAACCTGACAAATTTTTGGTATTTCTTATACAGTGAAATAAATAAATACAGCAGTATCCTAAGGAAAATCTTTTTTGGTAAGGACATTTTTGTGTTCTTTCAACACTCCTGTGGGCTGCTGCGTTGCACAGTTTCCTGAATGGTTAATATTCTTTCTAGTTGATGTATAATGAATTTACCTCAACTCCTCTCCTCCCAGAGCTATATCCTAAAATGACCTACTGCTGGATCCCTTTGCCCTAACAGGCCACATTATTGGGTATTTTTCCCTTCAAGATGATTTTAGCCCTGTGACCTTTGTAGCATTCATTTGGTCAATGGGATTCACACCCCTTTCCCTGCCTAATACATAAGTGCAGTTACTCCACTACTACTCTTTTCTTGTCCTGCCATCATGGGCAACTCCAGCCAGAGCTCTTTAGTGGCAGATAATTTCAGGTGTTGTCAGGCATGAGTACCATGTGGTAGCAGGTTGAGTTCTCCAAGTAGCCTTCTTGAAGTCAATCGCATAAGAATTGGCGTGAAAGAGATGTGTTCCTCCTGCATCTCCCCTGATAGGCAGAGTAAAGTCACAATCGAAACACACCAACTCATTTTCCAAAGAAATCCTGTCCCTTGCCTTCTTAAGCTGTCTCTTACACCCTCAAGTAGGTAGAAGCTGAGTGCTTCAAATCATATTTTCTGGTCAACTTCTTTGTTATTCCTGCATCTGTGGTCCAGAATCTCAATTGGCAATGCAGGAGTTCATGGTACTTAGTGTTTTGTTCTATGCCTTTTGGGAATTCAGTCCAAACTGATCAGTCTTGCCCTATAGACATTGTCATTCCCTTTATGAGGGAATTTTGAAGTGGAACTCAGAACCAAGAAAGGATACTAGGTGGTTAGCATAATAAGACCTACAATAGCTACAATTTCAGAATTAATACAGTTAACATCGTGCTAAGCAGTATTATTTGGACTAACTAGAGTGGAGATACTTCAAGAGAAATGCAGCTGCACCAGTGTCTCTTCTTCCTCGCCATTTCTCTCTGACCACCCACCACTTCAGAAGGCCTTCTCCTTGGGAAGATCTCACGAAAACTGATGTCAGACATCTCCAAAGTTGCTATGGAACTAGCAGAAACTTATCTGAGGAAGTCAGGGGCATCCACTTGACACCTAAAAGGGCTGAATTTTCCAGTAACAAGAAATTAGTATCTATTGATGCTTTATTATTCAATGGGAAGGACGTGGTGTCTCAAGGAAGAAGGGGAAATTGGATGGAAAATTTATAGAAAGGAGCCAAGTGCAGAAGAGAGCAAGAGAAAGAGAGAAGGGGGTAATTTGTGAATAGATGAGCATCTATGGGATGTGCCCTCTGTAACCATAAGCTATTTGACTCTTGATGATATTCAAGGTAATTAGTAGGGTAAAATCAGGGCACAACCTCTGCCTAATATCTCTGTTGGACTCTGAGACATACACATGGATTCTTCTATAAAAAGAGACATAAATTAGGTCCCAACACATTTTCAATTTTTGGAATCAAGCAATAAGGTATTTGGAATGAGTAAGGAATATCCTGGTTTCATGATCCTCTGTAAACTGCAGTCACACTCCCGCTGTGGAGATCTGATCAGGAGGAGTATTCATGAGCAGGTGACTACTCAACTGTAGATTCTTAAGACTGGTATCCTACTTCCAACTTCCCTGAGCGAATTCCTGTGAAAATGAAGTAAACACTCTAGAGTTCAGAAAGATTATGTCTCACATCTCTTTTGGAGAACAATTGGTCAAATATAAATAGATCTGACAGTAAAACCAACCTGAGGGTCAAATCAGACAGGCTCCAAGCATGAAAAGGAGCACAACAGGGAGTTCAACAGGGGAAATTTAACATGGACAGCGGGTAAGAAAGTGTTGGAAAAGCTGAACATGCAAAATGGGAGCAATGAGGCAACCCTTATGTTGGCCACAGCTGCAATCTCCCACTGGCCTATAGTTGGTGGAAAAACAGGAGACTATGTGTGAGCCCAGAAGTAAGGACTGGTTGGCAGGAGCTGTGCCTGCAGTGGGACTGCCAAGTGATAAGTGAGGACACAGAAGCAGAGGCTTTACTATGGGAGATGGAGCCATTGCTGGAGCAGAGACAGCCAGGGAGAAGACTCCTGAGGACTTCCTTCCTCCATCTACCACTCCGTTACCAGGCACTTGCATTGACTAAAACTAGCCAGAAGCCAGGAAGCTTGGAGAATGTAGTTTGCAGAGAATAGTGCCAATTATCTAGAGCAGAGCAGGAAATGGAGCTGAACACAAAGAGACAGATGATACAATGGTACACTCAAATGTTAAGCAAAATAGAGTTCAGTCTCACATGTTAAAACCGAATGATCAAATTTGAGTCACTGCTCATAGGTCTAATAATTTTGACCTTTATTGTGTGAAGCTAACATTTTATTTCAGAAGGCAAAGTCATACAGTCAACTATTCTTATACATTCCATACTCAACTTTTTAAATTAATCTCTAACATTTTCACTCACTGGTAAAAGGAAAAAGGCAAAGTTGGTGCCATGGACATTAACTGAGTGGATGAGAGTGGTTTTAAAATGTACCATAAGTACTAGAATAAATGAATGAAAATCTATTGATATATCAAGAAATCATGTGGATAAAAAATAATTTCCTATACTCTATAGAATTATAATTCCATTAACATAGATATGGGTGTCATTTCCAATTATCCATTTTGGGAGATTTAGAACACACATACAGATACACAAAACATGACCTCGGTGTGTGCATCCTTTTCTGGTCCCAGCTATGACCTTCAGGAAATGACAGCCTCCCTGAGTCTCAATTTCTTCAAATATAAATGAGGATGATAAAATCTACCTTATAAGGTGATCTTGAGTCATATGACAAAAGTATGAGAAAAGATTTATAAATTATAGGATACTCTACAAATATGCAGAAATAGTATCTGATTAAGCAAGTAGGTATCAGGAATCCACTCATGATTTTGAGCTCTTAGGTACCCACTCATGTCTAGATTTTTTTAAAGATTGTCTTAAGAAATTAGCAAAAAAACAAAACAAAGGGAGAGAGAAATGTGAATGACCCTGACACTCACACATGACTTGGGTCAGCCACATAACTTCTTTTGACCTTCCCTGAGTATCCAGTCCTGCTTCTGAGGCCAGAGGAGCGCTGGTCTGGTTTATCAGATTCTCTGTCGGCAGCAGAAAAAGTTCAGCTTGCAATTTCCCACAGCTTTTTCATCCTCGGCGCACATCCTCCTGCATTTGCCCCGTCGGAGCCTGCAGGGCTCACAAGCAGCAAACTCACCTACACGGAGAAAGAGCTGCTGATAGGCCTTTCCCAGGACTCTGTGGAAATGGGGAGAAGCTCAAAGGCCACAAAAAGGGAGGGTTTGGATCTATGATTACAAAGAGTGTTTTCAAGAACCAGCCAGAGTTTTCAAGAGCTTCACTTTTTTCAGAATGGAGTTGGGGAGAGTTAATTTCTGAGCAAGAATTAAGCACAATCCCTGTTCTCTCTGGTTTATAACCTGGCACGTGTCAAAAGGAAGCCCAGTCAGAAAACGTGTCATATATTTTGTTGAACTATCACAATACATGCCTGATACAACTATAGAGGTTGCAAGATGGAAATGGGAGGGATAGCCTGTGGCTTTGAAAGATCCTTGAAGGAGGAGTTAGAAGACTTAGGTTTAATTCTTGTTTGGGCCTGGCATTGGTCAAGGGTCCTCACTAAACTGCTCAATCTCAGCTGTCCCAGTTGTCCAAAGGACATTCTAGAAATACTTGTCTATATTTTAAATTCTTTTAGTGGTCAAATGGAATAATTTATGTTAGAATACTTTGCAAAACACTATATACTCAATTATCAATTTTTGTTGTTACTTTAAGCAGAAGCATTTTCACACAACCAGAAATCATTTTCCAGGGTAACTTTCATGGATCAGGCAGGTAGTGTCTTTTCCATGCAAAAAAAGTTTTGTTTGTAGCCTACCGCTTATTATTTATCTCCCCTGGGCAAAATTATTTACCATCTCTTCTATGCTTCTGTTTCAACTCTGTAAAATGGTGGCTGTAATAGTGCCTACCTCACAGAGATTTTTCAAAGATTAAATGACATAATCCACATAAAGTTGGTAATAGACTGCCTGGTCCATAGTAAGCACTCAATCATGAGTAGCACCCTTAAGCTTTCTCACTCTGAAATTCTGTCTAAACACTTGTAAATTTTGTTTGCAATTACCCAGGAACATTTCTTTCAGTTCTGTTTATAATATGATTTCTTCCTGTATAAGATGAGTCCACAAAAATAGATCAGTGGGCCATTCATTATGAACAGCGTTTCTGTACTACGGTGACGAATTTTCATCGAACCATCCTCACTCCTTTATTTGATATTTCTTAGACCAACAGCATACATTAGCAACATACTTTACTGGATTTAGGAGCAGAGCCCATAAGAGCTGGATAAGCATGGCTCAGAGCAGTGCTAATTGGCTGCTACAAGCTTGATCCTGTGACCTTGGTTTAGTTTGCACCATGAGCTAATGAGAATAGCCACCAGGTGCAAATCTCTATGGCCAAAATTACAATCCAGTAACAAAGAGCTTTCTCCGAAAAATGGAAGATCCAGATATGATGCTGGGAACAAAAAGAAGAGAAGAAGGTAGAGCTGGTGGACTGGTTTTCATTCAATTCTATTTTCACTGTTATCTCTATTGCCTCTTTGTCTTCAGAAGTCAGACATAGCTGATGGGTCAGAGTTCCTAAAAGTAAAAATTATACACAAAGGATTTAACTCACCTCCTGGAAATGGCTGGGAATACTCAAGTCCTGCCTGGCACCCTAAATTCAAAACAAAGCACATTTTGGGTATTAAAATCAGTGCAGGAAATAACATTGTGTAAAATAGTTTTCCCAAATTGACCCATCTGCTGTCAGGGAACAGCAGACCACAGAGTTTGCTTCTTTATTCTACTTCTGAAGGCTAGCACTCCTGTTAACCAGTAAGAAGAAGGTATAAAAAGAGGGAATAGCACTCTGCTCTTAGAAAATGCCACTGCAGGGTCAAGAAACTCCTACGAGAAGTGCAATGGGGAGCTGACTGTCACTCTCAATTTTTAAGGCCGTACATAGAATCATCAAGTTTTATGACACGCCCATCAAAATCCCATCCGTTTTCATTTACCTGATGGAAATTGAGCCAAAACAAAGAAAAAGGCAAAGAAAAAATAAAACATCTTCCTGTTTGGGGCCATCTCTGAGGAAAGACTCTTCAGAACAGAGGTTTGGGATTTCTCTGAGAGGTCAAGAGGCCTATTTATATTTGAAAGTGATGGGCTATGCTCTTGGTCAGTGAAGTGAATCAATAAAGAAAGCACATTTATATGCTCCATTTCCCAGGATCAAGGACTCATATGATGGATAGTAACCCTGGGCCTCCATAAAGCCTTATATTTTGGGCATTCTGACTGGAGTAGGGGAAAGAACACCAGACCAGGAGTTGGAAGACCAGGAACCACATACAGCTCTGCCCTACTGATCCAGGCACTGTGAGCATGTCACTTCTCTCACCTCTCCCAACTTCAGTTCCATCATCTATCAGATCAGGACCAACTACAGTTATTGAGAAAGAACACAGTTATTCTGTCAGCCTCTCAAAGTTGTTGTAAGGATCTGGCATAACTATGAAGCAAAAGTGCTTTGAACATATGGAATGCTTAGAAGGAGAGCTGGTACCTGAATAAGCTCAATAAATGTGGACTGTTACTATATTGGCTTTCATTTGTGCTGTCTATAAATATCACAAGGAAAACAGGAGGAGAGCAACCATTTTGCCAAGTTAGCTCTGGATCCCTGAGCCTGTAACAATGTCACCAAGCAGATCAGTCATAATTACTACGTCCTTTTAATTCATTAAGAATATGGATATTAGAAATGACCTTCATATCATTGTACCCCCAAATAAGTCCCATCTTGTTGCCTATGCTTGTACAATGCTCTCTTCTTCATTTTTAGAAAGAAAAATAGGATAATTTGAAAATGTCGACTCTAAGGTCAGACAGGTGGATTTAGCAAGTGTATGAACTTGAACGGGTTGCTTAATTTTTTGAACCTCCCTTTCCTCATCCTTAAAATGAAGATGTAATAATGGGACATAGTCCATAGGATACTTGAGAGGATTAACTGAAATACTGTACATAAAGTGTATATCAGTGTGAATGTCATGCTATAGCCATTCACAATCTCTCTATCTCTCTATCACATATCTCTCTATCAACTTTTCCATAGACTCTTTTTCAAGTCCACTGATTCGTAATGAATATTTCCTGACCTATAAAACACAACAGTGCTGCTATCTGTATGCTGGTATCCGTGGCAGGCAAACAATTCACCTTCAGGAACACAAGCTAATACATACGCACTAGGGGATAGAGAGCTGCGTCTAATGCCTTTCAACTTTTAAGCATTTTTAATAACCTGGACCCAAATGGCTTTGTGGCCATGTGACACTTGCACACATTCTTCTCCCAGACTTGAGGTTTAATGCTCTGCAGTTGCAGTATTGAAGTTCTTAACAATTTTATCTTTGAACATGTGCTTTGTAAATGAAGTCTGATGGAACAAGCAGCATGCTCTGGGACCTTGAGACCTCAACTCATGTATGTTCCTTCCTTCCTTCTCCCCCTCCCCTTCCTGGGAAGGTTCCTGCCCTCTGCCCCTGCCTCATGAGCCCTGGGCCCCCAGGTGAGAGGGTTGGAGATGAGTTTCTGAGCCATGAGCATCTCATGGAGATGATCTGTTCCACCTTGCGCTCACAGTGCTGTGCTGTAGGCAGGTAACTAGACACGAATGAGCCTCTCCCCAATCCCCAATCCAGGACCTAATGCATGCCTGCACAGATGTCATGATATCCATGGGAGTCACCCAATCACCATGGAGGGGCCCATGGAAAAGAGAGATGCCTGGCTTGACTCTCTCTGGGGTAAGGCACACTGGTCTAGCAGCAGCTGGCAGGAGGGGGCAACCCAGCAGGCAGTGGGGCACACACATATGTGCAGAGTGGCAAGACGGGGGATCTCCAGGCGCCTGTGACAGTCTGCTACTACCGCTTGCGTAACCCTGTGCCCAAGGAAGTGCGACATTAAATAGCAAACAAAAAATACTATGACAGATTGAAGAGACAGGGAAGAAAGGAAAAAGCTTTATATTTTGGTGGCTTTAATGGCACCTTTTTCCTACTTTTTGAATATGGGACTGTGCATTTTCAATTTGCACTAGGCCCAGCAAATTGGGAAACTTGTCCTGACCTGGAGTGAACTTCCAGTCTTAGAAAAGTAAGATGACTGTTGGCCTCTTGAAACTGCCTCAAGTAAAAGGCTTGCCCTCGTCATGGGAATCACAAGGCCTACGTGTTGTATCTGTGGGCCAAGGATGGCCCCTGAACATTGCTCATTATGGTATTTGCTTCTTTACCTCAAAGCCCCCTGCTCCAAACTCAAATTCTTCCACACCCAATTGCTTTGAGTAGAGTACAAATAAGAATATTTTTAGCCAGTTAGAGCTTTCCTGCTTTGCATACCCCACAAAACTTGTACTCAGCACCCGCTGATCATGGACAAGACAAACTCTGTATCTATAAAAGATTCCAAATTGCTGTCGCCCTTCTGAGCTCTCTGAGCTGGAGACTCACTGCTTGCTTTTGAGCAACATCATCCAGATACCTGAGTCCCTCTCTGATGCCCTTCTCCCCTTGGAGTTTCCCTTGGAGTGGAGGCCTCCTTCCACTGTCTCTGGGGAGGTCTTCCCTCCTCATGCAACCCTGCCCAGGTGCCACTCAGGAATGATCGCTGTGTGTTACTGCCTCTTCCTTGATCAGCCCCTAAATCCTGGAACTCCCTACGCTCCTGTCCCTAGCATTCACACAATCAAATGCATCCCCTCTCTCCACAGTGAGATATGGGCAGGAAGACTGTTCTTTTGGCGGTTTACAAAGCTGCACTTTCCTCAGGAGGGTTAGTTGGTTATTTGCGGGAGCTCACACAGATTACTGTATGCATTGGTGTGAATGTTGGTATCTTCTCGAAATTTATATGTTGAAATCCTATACCCCCAGCTGATGGTATTAGGACGTGAGGCCTTTTGGAGGTTATTAAGTCATAAGGATGGACCTGTCATGAATGAGATTAGTGCCCTTATAAGGGAGAGCCCAGAGAGAACTGTTGCCCCTTCCCCCATGTGAGGACACAGGGAGAAATAGGCCATCTGCAACCCGGAAGAGGGTCCTCCCCAGAGCCCAACCATGCTAATGCCCCCATCTTGCACTTCCAGCCTCCAAAACTGTGAGAAATGAATGTTTGTGGTTTATAAGCCACACAGTCTGTGGTATTTCATTACAGCAGCCTGAATGGACTGAAATGCTATACATCTTGCATTTAGATGGAAAGGCACATGAAATCCTAAAACAGAGTGGCATTTCCATAGCCTTATTAACAATCATTCATTTCAGAGGGTCCAACTGCGGGTCTTTTATGTTCACAGCTTTCATTTTCTGACCAATCAGATCCACTTTAAGCAGCAAACATAAGTGAGATAATGACATAATCATTAAGATCAATGAGACCGTGCATAATTGAAGATGTCTGGAACTTTGTCTTTTCTTGTGGATTTAAATCTTTTTAAGTGAGGTTTGGAAGGGAATAGAGAAAATGTGTATTTCCAATTTATTATTCTTAACTGGACAATTCATAACACATAATCTATATACACACAAAAAATACTTAACAAAAATATCATGGTGACCAACAGCACAGAGCGAAGTGTCCTTCTCATCCCAGCCTCGCATCAGGGGTATGTGATACGACCATGACTGACCACGCTTGATGGGACCCTGGTCACTGGTTGAGATCGTGTCTGCCAGGTCTCCACTCTAGCGTGCCCCCCACCCCCATTCTAGTCTATGAAGTAAATCACTTTCACTTAGGTTGAGGAAATCGAGCCCTACCTCCTGAGAGGCAGTATCTCCATAAACTATTTGCGATTCTTCTGTTAAAAAAATGTGCTCCTGTTCTCACTTTTATTTATGTAATCTATCATTTATTGATATCAGTATAGCATGAAGAAGCAAATTCATGATCTTATCTATATATGAAAACCATGTTTTCAATAACATAGCAATCATTTGTTGTTTTTCAGGGGTTGATCATCATTTTAACAAACACTTCTAAGGCATTTCGACTTTTAGTAGCAACGATAATAGTGGGGTGATGAGGAAGGATGCTCGTCTCCCTAATTTCAATTTTCTTAAAGAGAGGCATCCCACCCCCTATTTATCAAGAGGGAAGAATTAAAGTGGATAATTCAGATCTTCCCTCAACCCACTCAACTGACTTACTCCAAATTGGGAAAAAGAGTTAACCAAAATAGTGACAGCCTGTAACATTTGAAGTACTTCTCTTCCTGGAGGAAAACATCACACCATTAAAGTCACTGTTATTATTTAAGATACCTAAGAACATTTATATTTCTACACATATTTTAATAATTAAAATACTGTATATAAAATACTATATCAATATTCATATATATAGTCAATCAAATATTTGCTAAGTTTACAACTATCCAGGGAGCTAAATGAGATGATGTATGTAGCACTTAAAGTGTGTAGATACACTGTAGTTCACATTTTTAAAAATAAATAGTGAAATATATGCTTCAATCAAGCAATTTGTCAAGTGCACACAGCTCATACATGTTGGAGCTGGAATTCAGACTCTCTCTGACCGTAGTGCACCAGCTATTAGCTGATGTACTATAATATCATATAATTATGCACATTTTACATGTGTGTAAACTGAGGCTATTAAGGAGCATAGTCAGGTTTTCAATCCAAACCACCAGATTCCAGACCTTTCGTTCTTGCTGACTTATGTGTCTACTCTTGGTCATCAATGTACACCCTAGCCTATCCTCCCTTCATCTCCATTTGCCTTCTTGGGAACTTTCCAGAGTCAGAAAAATGATGAGGTGTAGACTGAGTGATACCCACTGAGGTACGTGGGCTCTACTCAGCAGAGCACGGAGACATCCTCATTTCTGACATGGCTCACTGATCAAGATGCTATTCAGTCTGGGGAAATGTATAAATTTGGGTGTTTGCTGTTGTTTTCTCATGGATTCTGTGCTGATCTCTCAAGACCCCGCAAGTCATGAGGAGGTTCCTCTTTCTCTTTGCTGTTCTCTTCTTTCTGGCCCCAGGTAAAATGAGCTCCTTTGCAGGAAAGGTTAGTGGAGGTGGTGGCCCAGAGAGAGGGTCTACTTCAGTGAGCACCTGGATGTGATCAACTGTAGAAAGCAAAGGTTCCCTTGGCCAGTATCCCTGCAGGGGAACATGTGCTACAGGAGGCAACTTTCCTCTAACGCCTCTTCCATAAATGTTTTCATTTTTCATTATTAGCTAGGATGGGGTGTCACAGATTTGAAGAAATAAAGATACGCCAGGAAAGATGCCTTTTGGTCCCAAGTCTCCTGCTCATTAACAAAACAAAAATTTGAAAAAAAATTTAAAGCAATACTAGCTCATCTTTAAAAAAAAAAATAGTTGTGATAGAAATTAAGACAGGTAAAGAAGAGAGACAGAGAAAGGAAAAAATGGAAGAGAAAGGGAATGGAGCTTAGAGAAACTGTGTCATGCCACTCATGGCATTAGGCAAAATAGCAAAATAGCAAAACTTAAGCTGCCATTCTTTAATCCATACTATAATCCATCCTATAAAACTGGATGCTATGACAAAAACACATAATGAAATGCCTTGAGTTCTACATTCCCGTTTCCTTGAAAGCACTGAGTCTGACCCCAAATTTAGTGATATTCAGAGTAACTCTTTTGAGTTGGGGGCTCCTTTAAATATATTTTACAGATGCTGAAACTGGCCCCCTCAGTTGGGCTAAGCTGATACTCAAGGTCTTACAGAGAAGCAGGAGTGAAACCAGAATGCAGCCCAACTCTGTCTTGTCATGGTGAGAGGAGATGTCCTTCCCATATCAGAACTCTTGTCACTCTCTCCTGCTCCTCGGAACCTCCAGTGGCTTCAGTTGAATCTTCCCCAAAATTAAAGTCCAAGACCAGACTCATCCTAAGTTTCTAGGGAACTGAAGAAAGGGCTTTCCAGAACCTACAAAGAGCCCAAATTTGTGCCAGATGCTAGTCGTGTCCCCTGTGTGATGCTTAGAATTTTCACACCAGCTCTGCATATCTCTGGTCTGTTTTGCAATAAGCCTGTGTGAGTAGATACTTTGCCAAGTATATGGGGACCTATAACCTATGGGGAGCCATTAATTCCACCAGCTTTGATGTATACATTGGAAACTGACCAAGGTGTCCTTCTCAGATTACGCATGCTTGTCATGTAATTAGTCAACACAATAGCAGATTATATTATATAAATTTATCTAAGATAACTAAATGAAACCAACCTATTAATATTCCATATGTACACACACACTCACACACAGAGTTATATGAACCTCTAGATGAATCTCTGTAATGATATATTAGAAGCCTTGTAGGCATGGATACTCTTTCTCTTTCCATAGGCTTTGTCTTTCTGGGCCTTCCCTGTGAATTGGATCCTATACAAGGACTCTTGTTAGAGTGAGTCCCAGTATCTCTAGCCTAAGACAGCTATACAATATTAGGAGGGCAGAGAGAGTACAGACCCTGCAGTTGGAGCCACAGTTTATTTAACTCTGAAATATTGGGGTATTTATATTTATAAACTTATATGCTGATGCTAGATATGATTATTGCTCATGCTAGCACTAATCCATCTGGTTTTAATTTTACGTATATGTGAATTAGGCACCTTTATATGTTGATATTAATTGCAATTTGTGTCCATCTGACACTTTCATTACATACATCAAAATTAGTCAACTCTAAAATGTTGATTCTGATAAGATGTCCTGTCTGTGCTTAACGTGAAGCCAGCTCTCTTATGACTACTACTGATAAAATACTAAGGCCTGAATCTGTATTCTATGCAGAATGACACAAGAGAACTCTTGGAGAGCAAGTCCCAACATATGCTCCCTTCCTGCTCTTGAACACAATCGATGGAATGAGGAGGAGAAATCAGATTGAGCTTTCTAAGCAATCTCTTTACTATCCACTACTGTAAACATTTTCCTTTCTATATATTTGTTCTTTTTTACTCAAGTCTTGGACCATCTCCCCAATCTCAGGTCTCGTTCTTTTCTCCAAGTAGCATGTTGAGAGTGCTGAGGAAGTTACTGACTCTGGAGGTGTTAATAGGAACAAGTTGATAATTACCTCAATGGATTTTGATAAAGGAACAGTAGCTTCTGTTTCCCAAATCCCTCCAAAGCCTAATCCAAAATGCTGAAAGACAAATCTATTCTGCCTGATCTTTCATCCTCTATGACAAAAAGACAGAAAACTCAGAAAGAGAATATTTCACCTGCCATCTAATCTACTATCAGGATAAGGCAATACGACGACAGCGCATAAAGAAATCTTCACCAACTAGTTACATGACTGTTCCTGGTAATTTGACATATCTGAG
Source organism: Equus caballus (assembly GCF_041296265.1). Classification (NCBI taxonomy): domain Eukaryota; kingdom Metazoa; phylum Chordata; class Mammalia; order Perissodactyla; family Equidae; genus Equus; species Equus caballus. Next base: position 50,852,331 of record NC_091710.1, read on the forward strand.
AAGAGAGTTAATCCAGGTGACTTCTTCCCTTGTATAGCCAGGGGTGCATTTTTTGATGAGAAATGCTACCAGCTTGAAGGGAGATGCAGGAAATCTTGTCATAAAAACGACTATCTTTTATCCATTTGTCAAGAGCTTCACTTAGAAGGGGGACATGAGTAGATTCCTTGATGGTCCCTGCCGCCTGCTTTATTTTTCGGTAAATTTTTGGTGAGGGAATTGCCAAAAAGACCATATCATCTTTATTTTTAAAGGGTAGTGGAAGAAAATATGATCAAGAAATCTCTAGCACGCTCTCATGCAGTCAGCCCCAACCAACCTGTTGAGAGAGTGAGGAAGAAAGATAGATAATAGACGGATAGATATATAGAAAGACAGGTTACATAGATGATAGATAATAAATAAATGATGGACAGATAAAGCCATGAACATATATCTAAATGGATAGTTATATTAATGATAAATGGATAGGTAGATAATCCATTGATCAGGGAACTTCATGTGTCACACATCTGTCTAAACTAATCATCTTGGCTCCATGCCTTTAATTGGAGACAGTTAAATACTTCCTATGCATTTATCCCCAATGTGTAAGTCAGGAATTAAATTCACTGATGGTCAGAGGGATTGTAAATATCACTATAATTCTCAGTAACTCCAGTGATCTGAATCCTGGTCCAAATTGACTTTCTACTATTTTCCTAGGAACTGGCTAACTGACAAATTACTTTCTGACTCTAAGCTCTCATGTTACCTGGTTCAAGTAAGGATTCCTTGTCATATTCCCTCCACTTAAAATCCAGCCTTGGTTCCCTGCTGTGTCAGAAATTGTGCCTTATCTTCCTCTTAACTACGCAAGAACAATATGCTTAATCCTATAGGAATCAATGTCCCTTTTTATGACGTTTATCTGTTTTGAGACAATTGTAGAGTTACATGCCGTTGTAAAAAATAATGTAAGCCATCTCCTATGTCTTTTATCCAAATTCTCCCAATAGCAACATCTTGCAAAACTATAGTGCAATATCAACATTGATACAGGACATTTCCATCACCACAAAGATCCCATATTTTGCCCTTTTAGAGCCACATTCTCCTCCTTCCAGCCCCCACCTCCTCCTTAACTTCTGGTACTACTTATTTCTTCTCTATTTTTACAGTTTTGTCCTTAGGAATGTTGTATAAATGGAATAATTCAGTTTGTAAATTTCGAGGATTGACTTTTTACTCAGCATAATTCCCTGGAGATTCTTTGAGGTTGTTGCACGTATCAATAGTTCTTTCCTTTTCATTGCTGAGTAGTATTCCATGATATAGATAGACCACAGTTTGTTTAACCATTCACCTAAGGAAGGACATCTGGTTTGTTTCCAGTTTTTTGTGCTGTTACAAATAAAGCTATTGTAAGCACTTATGTTTATAGCTTTTTAAGCAAATGTAAGTTTTCATTACTCTGAGATAAATGTCCTGGAGTGCAATTTCTGGGTCATACAGTACTTGCAAGTTCAGTTTTTGTAAGAGAATGCCAAACTGTTTTCCAGAATGGCTGCACCATTTCAGATTCCCATCAACAGTGGAAGAGTGATCCAGCTCATCCAAATTCTGGTGAGCTTTGGCTAAAAATAGTTGTCAATATTTATTTTATTTTTGCCTTTCTGGTGTGTATTGAGAGCTCATTGTGATTTTAACTTGCACTTTTCTAAAAGCTAATGATGTTGAATATCTCTTCATGTGCTCCTTTGACATTTTTCCATCTCCTTCAGTGAAACCTCTGCCTCATGCTCCTTTTCTTATTGGATTGTTTTCTTACGTTTACTGTTGAATTTTGAGAATCCTTAACACTTCCTTGATGTTAGTCGTCAGTTGGATATGTGGTTTCCAAATGTTTCTTCCCAGTCTACAGTTTGTCTTTTCACCCTCTGAATAGGATCTTCTGCAGAGTGAATATTTTTAATTGTGTGAAGTCCAACTTATTTTCTTTTCATGGATAATGATTTTTGAGTCAGGTCTAAGAGTTTTTTGCATATCCATAGATGCTGAAAAGCTTCTTCTATATTCTTTTCTAAATGTTTTATCATTTCACATTTATATTTAAATCCTGTAACCACTTTGAGTTAATTTTCCTAAAACCTGTCAGATGGTCAAGGATTTTTGTTTTTGTTTTTGTTTTTGTTTTGCCTGTGGATGTTCCATTGCTCTAGCATCATTTGTTCAAAAGGCTGTCTTTTCTCCATGAAATTACTTTGCACTTTTCTCAAACATCAGTTTGTAGGATTTTGCTCATTTGATTTGAAAGTTTATGTCCACACAACCTCCTGCCTGAAATGTTTACAGAAGCTTTACTCACAGTCACCCCAAAGTACAAGTAACCAAGATGTCCACCAATAGATGAGTTGATAACAAACTGTTGTTCATCCGCATAATGAAATATTATTCAGGGATAAAAAGAAATGACTGGCAAGCTGCAGAAAGACATGCATGAATCTTAAATGCATATTTCTACATGAAAGAAGCCAGTCTGCAAAGGTTACATACTGCCTGATTCCAGTTATACAACATTCTGGAAAGGGAAAAAGATCAGTGGTTGCTGGGTTTTGGCGAGGAGATGAACAGCAAATGCATTAGGGCGGTGAAACCCTTCTATATGATACCTTGCATTTGTTAAAACCCTTAGAACTTTTCAGCACAAAGAGTGAACTAAGGTTCACTATGTAAATTAAGAGAAATAATTAGGAAGTCAGGCCTTCTCCAGGATGGAATACAGAATGTGACAAAACTATCTGTATTCCAAATTTATAAAACAACTTCACTGAAGGCAGGGAGGGGAAAAGTGCTGACCTAAGTAACTCTGGAAATGAGAGCCATCTCTAAGTCTAAAGAGAAAAGGAATTGTACCAAATATTTTACACTACTGCACTCTAGTTGATAACATTGTTTCTTATGTAATCCAGGTGTAACAATTCTGATACTGCTATACATGCACACACTGAAATTGAACCACTCGGTAAATGCATGGTATATGGTGGGAGCTAGGTTCATGACTATTGGAGTGGGAGTTTACCGATAAGCAAGGGAAAGTTAGAATGATCCGTGTGGGGATGGATTAGAGTTGGAGACATCAATATGAAGTCATGTTTAGCTTAGTATAGACAGAGATGGCTACATATACAAACATTTATAGATATGTGTGCGTATATATAGGTTATTAAACAAACATATTTACTTGTTCTTTTAGTTGAGGAAGTCTAGAAATATCAACACTACATCAACTATGAGCACACCTGGCACCCAGATATTGGTGTTTTAATATCATTCTCCAATTAAAGTAGCCAAAGATCCTTGTAGAAATGACTAATGTCAAGCCTGGATCAGGAATACATGAGATAAACCCAGAGCGACTTGTAGTACCAGAACATAACAGAAGTACTAAAAACAAATAAACAAAATGAGAAAAATGCCAAGGATAGGTCAGAGGGATAGACGAGTTGACTGAAAGAGTTCCTAATGACCAAAGCTGGATTAACTTAAGCAAAGAAAACCAAATGAAGTATTATTGGATTATAATCCAAAGTATAAAATGAATATCCATGACCCTGATTCCATACTGACATAAATAACTGATTGAATAAATAAATGGGGAAGAAGACACAGGTCTTCCATACAAATTAATTCTAAATAATTTGTGTAGATACTATGCCCTCAAAGAAGTGGGCATAATTCCCCACTCCTTAAGCCTAAAAATGTTACCTAGTGCATAGTGACTTCCTTCCAAAGAGTACACTATGGGATGGGGAAATAAAATAACTTTACAGGGGTGTAACCTGACGAACACAACCTCAACCAGGTGATCAAGGTCAACAAGAACAGTAGTGAGACATGTTGATAGGATGGGCTCTTAAAACACGACAAGAATGGCATTTTACTTCATTGGTCTTCCTTCCCCAAACGTATAATCCCAGGACAATTATGAGAAAAATGTCAGACAAATTCCAAGTGAGGGACTTTTATCCCTGAACAATATTCCTCAAAACTGTCAAGGTCCTGAAAAACAAGGGAAGTCTTGAGAAACTGTCACAGTCCAGTGGAGCCTAAGGAGACAAGACAAGTAAATGTAATATGGTATCCTGGATGGGATTCTGGAACAAACAGAGGATATTAGATAAAAACTAAGGAAGTTAAGTAAGGTATGGACTTTAATTAGCAACAGTGTATTGGTTCATCAGTTGTCCCAGACCTACCATATGTTAAGGACAGGGGAAACTGGGTGCCAGGAATATGAGAACTCACATATAAACATGTCTTCACAATCTTTCTGATGGCTATTTTAACATCTTTGTCAGATAATTCTCACATCGCTGTCATTTTGATGTTGGCATCCATTGACTGTTTCTTCATTCAGTTTGAGATATTTCTGGCTCTTGGTAGATGAATTATTTTCAGTTGAGACTTGGACATTTTGCTTTTTATGTTATAAGATTTTGGATCTTATTTAAGCCTCCTGTTTCACCCAGCTCCTGCAGATAAAGAGGGAGTGCCACTCTGTTACTGACAGGAGGGATGGAAGCTCAGGTTCAGGTTCCCTGTTAGGCCTCTGTTGATGCCCCGTGGGGTTTAGGTGGGTGGGATGCACTTCTTGTTACTGCTGTGGGTGAGGTGAGGCCTGGGTGGGTGAGATCTCAGCTCCCTAGCAGACCTCCGCTGATAACAACCCTGGCTGGTAGGAGTAAGAGTGCCTTGTTGCTTGTCTCCAAAAGACCTCCACTGACTCCATGGGGAGGGAGAAAAGTCTTTATTACCTCTGGGTGGTGGTGGAAGTCTTGACATACCACAGCAGCTGGGAGCTGGAGAGGAGCTCCATCACTGAGGGTGGTGGGGTGGCAGTGGGTGTCTTTGTTAAAATGAAAGCACACCAGATTTACTCAATTAAAGATGCAATGATTCATTTCTACCTACTCTTTCCCCCACTAACATGGAGTTGACCTATATATTTTAATATATTTCAATATATATGTAACTTTCTGCTTATAGCTATAAACTTATCCCAACTTTCTCACTTTTTAATGTACAAAAAACACACAACAACTTTGTTATGTCTATAACAGTTGGCCTAAATTGGCCTGAATGCCAATAGGCTGACCTTCAAAGAATAGGGAGAAATAGTTACATCACACACTGAGACTTTCCAGATTTCTTGGTGACTGGATAGTTGTTGGGAGAAGAATTATTATTCTAACTGAAAAGAAAAACTTCTAAACATCTTAAGTATCTCTTATAAGTTGCTAAGGCCTGGTTTGAAATATATTACACTAATATTCATAGCTGTATTACTGATGAAAGCAATTCCATTCTCAGATATGAAGTTTCACAGTTTTTTTTTTTTACATTTAATCTATGATCAATATTGAGTTATTTTTTGTGAAAAGTGTAATGTATGTCTGGGTGTTTCTTTGGGGTTTTTTTGGTATAGGGATGTCCAATTGTTCCAGTATCATTTGTTGAAAAGGCTTTTCTTTATCCATTAAATTACCTTTGCCCCTTTTGACAAAGAACACTTGATTCCATTTGTTTGGGTTTATTTCTGAGCTCTCTATTCTGTTCTATTGATCTATTTGTCTATTGTTTCACCAATGCCCCACCATCTTCATTACTGTAGCTTTATAGTAAGTCTTGAAATCAAGTAGTGTCTGTCCTCCAATTTTGTTCTTTGAGTATTGTGTTGGCTATTCTGTGTCTTTTGCCTTTCCATGCAAATTTTAGAATGAGTTTATCAATATTTACTAAATAGTTTTCTGACATTTTGATCGGATCAAATTCCTCATCAACTCCCCTCAATGGCCGATCACCCTGGCTTGTCTTTTGCCGGAATCCTGCCAAGTCAGTTTAACCACATCACTCCTCCTCCTGGTGTTTCATCTTAATAATTTTCCACCCACTGACCCCCACTCTGCTCCTTGGCTATAAATTCCACCCTGTTCTTATTGTGTTCTGAGCTGAGCCAGATCTCTTTTATGGACTACTAATCCCACCGTGGTAGTTCTCCTTGCATAATGACTTCCTTACTGTCTTTACCAGTGTCATGAGATTTATTTATTTTATATCAACTTTATCGATATTTTCAAAGAACCAGCTTTGAGTTTCATCGATTTACTCTATGTTCCTATTTCAATTTGATAAAGTTTTGTTTTTATTTTTATTATTTATTTTCTTCTGCTTGCTTTGTGCTTAAAGTGTTCTTTTTGTTCTAGTTTCCTAAGGCGGAAACTTAGATTATTGATTTTAGGTCTTTCTTCTTTTTAAAATATGCATTTAATCCTATAAATTTCCCTCCAATCACTGCTTTTGCTGCATCTCACATATTTTGGTAAATTGGATTTTTATTTTCACTTAGTTTGAAATATTGCTTTAATTTCTCTCGAGACTACTTCCTTGACCTAGGGATTATTGAGAATTGTGTTCTTTAGTCTCCAAATATTTGGAGATTTTCCAGTTAGCTCTTCAGTATTGTTAATTCCTTGGGTCTCATAGCAGACATTGTATGGTTTCTAGTCTTTTAAATTTGTTAAGATGTAGTCATGACCAAAACTGTTGTCTATCATTGTAAACGTTACATGTGAGCTTGAAAAGAATGTACTGTTGTTGGATGAAGAATTCTGTTTTGTCAATTAGATCAAGTTTTCTACAGTGCTGCTCAGGTCAACAATGTCCTTAGTGATTTTCTGCCCATTGTATCTGTCAGTGACTGAATAAGGGATGTTGAAATCTCAAAATATAATAGCAGATTTGTCTATTTCTCCTTGCACTTCTATTAGCTTTTGTATCTGGTATTTTGTCACTCTATTTTTAGGTTCATATACCGTAAGGATTGTTATCTCTTCTTGGAGAATTGACTCCTTTATCCTTATATAATGCCCATCTTTATCACTAATAATTGGTTTTGCTCTGAAGTGTTCTCTGTCAGAAATCAATAAAGTGACTCCAGCTTTTGATTAGTGCTAGTATGAACAGTCATGCCTTGCTTAATGACGGGGCTGTATTCTGAAAAAAGCTTTGTTAGGTGATTTCGTCATTGTGGGAACATCATAGAGTGCACTTACACAAACCAAGGTGGTATAGCCTACTACACACTTAGGCAATATGGTACTAATCTTATGGGACCACTGTCATATATGTGGTCCATCCTTGACTGAAACATCACTATGCAGCACATGACTGTATATTTTTCTCCATCCCTTTACTTTTAATCTACGTTATTTTTATATTTAGGTTGGCTTTCTTGTAGACAACATAGAGTTGGGTCTTGTTTTTTGATCCACTCTAAAGTGATTTTTGGATTAACATCTACCATATTTGTTAATGTTTTATATTCCTTGCATTTCTCCTTTGTTTCTCCCTCCTTCTTTTTCTGCTCTCTGTTATTTTAGTTGAGCATTTTAGATGATACCATTTTACCCTACCTCTTATCATATCAATTATACTTCTTTCTATTTGTTAGTGGTTACTTAGAGTAAGCAACATACATTTTTAACTAATCTAAGTTCACCTTCAAGTAACATCATCCTGCATCCCATGTAGCTCAGTACCTTATAGGAGAGCATTCCCAATTCCTTCTTATAATCCTTAGGGCATTGCTGTCATCCATTTCATTTAGCTATGTTATATAATAACAATTCATTGTTGTTATTATTATTTTGAATAAATCGTTATGTGTTAGAGCAATTAAGAATAAGAAAAATGAAAGATCTTATTTTACCGTCATTTATTTCTTCTCCAACACTCTTCCCTTCTGGATGTAGATCCAACTTTCTGACCTATATAATTTTCCTTCTTTCTAAAGAATTTCTTTTAAAATTTCTTGAAGGGCCAGTCTACTGGTGAAAACTTTGCTCAGTTTTTGTTTGTCTGAGAAAGTTGCTATTTCCCCTTCACTTTTGAAAGATAATTTTGCTGGGTATTAAATTCTAAGTTAGTGATTTTTTCTTCTTTCCTTTTAAATATTCCACCCCATCCTCTTGCTTACATGGCTTCTGATTCCACTTTAATTCTTATGCTTACTCCTCCATGGTAAGATGTTTTATTTTCCTTTGGCTTCCTATAAGATTTTCTCTTTTTCTTCATTCTTCTGCCTCTTGAATATGATATGGCTAGGTGTGGATCTTTTGTTTTTAATCCTACTTGCCATTCTCTGAGCTTCCTAGATATGTGATTTGGAATTTTCATTAATTTTGGAAAATTCTTGGCCATTATTACTTAATTTGGGTTTTTTTGTTCCTATCTCTCTTTCCGGTATTCCCATTAAGTATTTTTACATCCTTTGTAATTGTCCCACAGTTCCTGGATATTCTACTGTTTTTTCAGTAGTCTTTATTTTTTTCATTTTAGTTGTAGAAATTCCCATTGACATATCATCAAGATCTGTAATTCTTTTCTCAGATATGTCCAGTATACTGATAAAACCATCAAAGACATTCTTCATTTCTATAACAATGTTTTTTATTTCTATCATTTTCCTTAATTTTTATTATTGTTGTAAATACACATAACATAAAATTAAGTATCTTAACCATTTATAAATGCACAGTTTAGTGTTATTAATTACATTTATATTGTGCATCCATCACCACCATCCATCTCCAGAACCCTTTTCATCCTTCAACACTGAAACTCTGTACTCACTAAATTATGACCCCTTCCCCCATCTTTTTAATTCTTCATTAGAGTTTCCCTCTCTCTTATTTCATTGCCCATCTGTTCTTGCATATTGTCTACTCATCCCATTAGAACCCTCAGCATACTAATCACAGTTATTTTAGATTCGTGGTCTTACAGTTTGAAAATTTCTACCACATCTGAGTCTAGTTTTTCAGAATATGCTCTTTCTTGCCTTTATCACACTTAGTAATTTTTTGTTGAAATCCAGACATTATGTATGGGGTAATAGTAACTGAGATAAATATGCCTCTAGTATGAGGTTTTTTTGTTAATCTGGCTAGGAGTTGGGCTGTGTGTACCATTTGCTGTAGCTGTAGGTGTCAGTAGCTTCCATTTCCTCTAATGTTCCCTGGTTGTCTTTGGGTTCTCCTAAACAAGCTCATTTTAAATAGACTCTGTGCTTGCAGCTCTTTATAGTTGTAACCCACTGTTATTATACTGGAGACTGTCGGCACGGTGGTAAAGTGTGGGGGAGAGGAGACATCCTATAATCTTAGGATTAAACCTCAGTCTTTTCCTGGCCTGTGTCCCTGCAGCGTGACCTTCACAAGCATTGATCAGCTTCTCCCCTGCACTTAGTTGAGACAGGAAGGCAAGGTGGGGCCGGAGTAGGGGCAGCACCCTTCCCCCAGGAGGAATATGACTCTAGTAAAGTCATTTTCCCAGGAGAGTAAGCTCTTGATATAGAGAATTCTATGGACATATTTCATACACTGTTTCTCCTTACCAGAGCCACTCGGGGTTCATTTTTGCTCTACACTATGATAATCTGGTAGATTTCCTGGAGTTAAACCCAGGAAAGTGTGGGGTTCCCTTCGTCCCTGGCACTCAGTAGTTTCTCATCCTCATGCTAGTCCGCACTCAGACTCTGGCAATTTGTGAAAATTACCACAAGTGTTCCTACCAGTTTATGGCTCCAGAGGCTTATGCTCCAGTTAACCACATCTTGGGTGTGACTCTTTCTCCAAATTTGAGGTGGCAGTTTGCCCTGTGACCTCAGTTCTCTCAAGGGACCAAGAAAAATCACTGATTTTTAGTTTGTTCTGAATTTTTCTTATTTTAATGGTGGGAGTGGTGATTTCTGGGTTTTTCACATGTAGTAGCTGAAAACAGAAGTCTCTTTGCCTAAGGAACTAGGAAAGTAACGTTTTTTTCTTTTTTCTCCCAAGAAGAAGATATCAGATTTTTTTTGAATTTCTGTTTTTCAGCATCTATATTTGAATTACTTTTGTATGTTTTTCTCCTAAGAGCCCCTTTCTTTTTATTATCATCTAAGTTGCTGATTTTCCTCAGAATTCTGATCAAGTAGATAATCTTGAATCTAGGGTAGTTTTACTCTGAGGCTCATTAACGACCATGACTAAAACCAGCCTGTGACAGGCTGGGAGTGCCCATGGGCCATAAACCATGGTGTTCTGGTTTGTTTGCTGTCAGGAGACAACACCCCACCCAGGCTACTCTCTCCCCAGGCTGCCACCAGTCACTGAATAAAAACAGAGCAAACTCAGATCTGTGCCATGTCTGCCAATGTAGGAGTCGTCTAAGGGAAACCTTAGCTCTGGGGTCCCCATTTACAATGCTGAAATGTCTTGCACTGCAGTCTGAAGCTATTCCTACCTACCTCCACCCCACCGTTTCACAGGCATCGGACTCCTAACAAGGTCAAAGACTTTCCCTGCCCAGTCTTGCTCCTTTCCCTTCATCATCCACAAGCGTTCCCACAGTAAATGTCTTTCTCTTCTAATTACATTTGACATCTGCCTCATGGAGATACATATTGTCCTCATCCCACAGGTTTTCTGTTCCAGAAATTTGCTGAGATCCCTTGGCATTCATAACACCCCATGTCTCACAGCATCCTTCTTTATTTCTTTCTGTGTCTTCATTTCAGAAGGGCCCCATGAATAATGGCTTCACCTCAATTGCCTACACCGCTATTTCAACAAGAAGCTCAGACTGAAATTTACTGGGAGCAATTTAATGCCAATTGAACTGAAACAGAACTGAAAGTCCCCTCACCCAAATCACAGACTATCTAGAGAACATCTAATTCAATTATTGTTTCAGATGGGGAAACAAATGATGTGACTTGCACTAGGCTACAAAGAACTCCTCTCAATGGGTTATTTCTATGCGATAATCTGCCCCCCTACTCTGAGCACTATCTCGCTGACACTTCTAATGTCCCCAACGCCTGCCCTTGTGCTGCATGTAGTGAGTGCTCACCCACGCGTGCTGGGTTTTGAGAAACTTCAGCAATCAGGAGCAGCACTCTGCCCATAAAGAGAGCTGCTCCTCTCCTGCCTGGTGGTAATTCCCACACACCTGCTTCTGCGTCTCTTCAGCAACCCTTGCAGCATGAGGATTCTTGTCCTGCTCTTAACCATTTTTCTTCTACTCTACCAAGCTCCTCCAGGTAAAAAGAGACTCTCAGCTAGAAATTGCAGAAGATGGCAGGTAAAGAAAAAACTTGACTAAGAATAAACAACCTGTGGGATTCAGCAAACTTCTTAATCTCTCTGCCCTGATTGAGACCATGAGTAAAATGCAGTAGAAGGCTGCCCTCATAAACACTTCCTAGCACCAAGGCTTCATAGCTCAAAAACGTAGGGGTCTTAGATGTCATTGGGGATTCACTAACCATACTTATTGCATTGAAGGGATATGCAATAATTCATTGTTGATTTTCTGGAAAGAGATGCCTTCTCCCCTTGATGGCCCCCATCAGGCTCCCTCTGAAAAGTTTTGATGTGCAAAGAAGGGGGCCTATTCACCCTCTTAAATCATCCAATGCCTCTTCAGATCAAGTCAGGGGATTAGAATTAAGAGGAATGCAGTGATTTCGGTAGATAAAAAAATTTGTTGATAACACAAATAGCAGGTGTCTTTGGAGTCTGCTGAGGAAATTTCAAAGTTAGATGGAGCTATCAGCAATGTGTTGACTCCTATGTTAATCTATGCACCCAGAAGCACACAGTTTTATGACACTACAGTTGGAAGGGACATGCAAAGTCATCTAGTCTAATTCCCTCCCTTTAAAATCTGAGCCAAATGCTCTGCATGTACAGTGAAGGAAAATAGCTTGCCCAGAGCGACTGAAATCTAGCTGTGCTGGGATAAAACCAATTGTTCTGACTTAAGGAACCCCCAAGGCTCTCCCCAAGCTCCTTGGTAGGTTTGCAATGCTCACGGGGATGCCCAGGCCATCCTCTTTGCCCAATTCCAGCGTGCATCCATGCAGCGGTACAGAAGGGTGATTTCTTTTTCTCAAAGGGTCATGTTTAGCTTAACTCTTTCTAACTTGTATCTTTTTCCTGGGTCATTTCCCATGGATGTTTCTCAGAATTTCTGCTATCATCATACTCTGGACCTGTCAAACCATGATAGTAATTTATTTATCACAAAACAGGTTCCCCTCAACCTCTGATCATGAGATAAAAAACCTGGTGAGATTGAAAGCCTGAATTTGGGTCCCTCCAGAGCCAGGGGGATGCTCGTGCGGAGCTGGTCAACATTGCCTGCATCTGGCAGCTGAGGGCTGGGTCAGATTGGCCTCTACAGTCTGATTCTGAGAAAGGCCCTCAGGAGGAAGGCGGTAGGGAGGAAAAGTGGAAGGGAAGGCAGGTGAGCACGAACTACAGTGATGCCCACCCCTCATCTGCTCCTCCTCCTTCTGGTAACTTTGGCTTTTACACACTTCCAGGACCTTGAAATGCCCACAAAGCTGGAGGATGGATGCACAGGAGGGCTATCGGTTAGGTAAGCAAGAGACTCAGTGTAATGTGGTCTACTTTGGAAAGTATTTATTACTCAGTGAATAAATTGAATTCAGAACCTGTGCTCTCTCTTTTGCATTCCATTTAGTCTAACTGTAAGACACAAAAACTGGGGTTTGGCCCCAGTGTTGACATTAAGTTGTTGTGTGATCTCAGGTGTCACTTTCCTCCTCCGGGCCTCAATTCCTATCTCTAAATAGATGGGCTATGAGGGTTTGCTTGAAAGTGACAGTCTAGCATTTCAAGGTCTGTACTCTCTTTCTGTTCCATTCTGATTCTACCCTAAGCTTCACTGTCCCTGAGCTCACTTAGGGTCCCCGTGTTCTTCCTTTACCTCCAGGCTGTACAACAGCTGGCTCAAAAATGTCAGAAATCATATATTTGGTCCCCAGTCTCCACATACCCACTCAGCATAACAAATATTTCAGCTCACCTCACTCTTTTCTTCATTGCCTTGCACTCTGACCTCAGGTCTCAGTACTGAGGACGTCACAGCAAGGAGCCTCTTCAGTATTCTTCAAAGTACATTATTTTGTGAACATGCTTTTTATCCTCATCTACACCCTGAACAGAGAACCCTCACAGTTAGGCACTGGAAATAGGAGGCTTTCTTTACCAGGACAAAGGAAATCATAAAACCTCAGCCCAAGGATAAGCAACCTGGTTGAGTTGTCCTGCCCCTTTTGATCTGTGGAAAATGGACAGATGAGGAGAGAGACGGCTCAGGGCTCAGGCATAATAAGGACCTTAGGCCTGGACCCCCTCAAAGGGTGCCATGTGCAGCCTCGACTGTGCACATCACACCCCCCTTTCCCAGAGCTCTCCTGACACCTTCGCCAAACCCTGTTCCTGCCCAGTGCAGGAGGCACCTGTCTACAGAACCACCCCAGGCAAAGTTCTCCAGGGAGGCTCTTTCAAGCCACCGTCTACTTTCCCTCCAGCATCAACCATGCTTCTGGGCTCTCCTGGATGTGAGATGCAACCAGTTTGACCCGTCAGGCAGCTGCAGGTTTAAATAGCTACTTTCAGCCTCATTGAGCGCTCCCAGAGACCTCTAGTAACTAACCCCACATCTCCTGCTTACTGTTCTGGGCCAAGGGTCAAAGGCTCAGGATTCTATCTCCTCTCGTCTCCTCTCCTCACATCTACTCTGCCATAGTCGATCCTTGTCTATCCAATCATGAATTCAACAGGTAATTACTGAGCACATGTGTGTGCCTGGTAGTGAGTGAGCACATGATGGTGAGCATGTGACATAAACGTTGTCCTCCCACTCAGGGAACTTAGAATTCAACTGAAAAGACCAAAATACTAAAAACTTATGTAGCTACAACTTGGGATACACGTCATGAAAAATCATTAAAAAATTGCATAGGGAGGGCAAGAGCTCTGGGGCACTTTGCCACATGAGGAGGACAGGGGCCGATTTCCCTGACATTGTGACACTCAGGTTGAGAGCCGAAGGTTCAAAGAGGTCATTCAGGGGAAGAGGAGAAGAGTAGCCCTGGCTGAGGGAACAGTGCGAGTGAAGGCACTGAGATAACTTCAGGAACTGAAGCCGGACCAGTGAGGTCATGGGAGGGAGAGTGAAGGCCCCGTGGAACAGCATGAGTCTGAAGAGGTGGTCCAGGGTCAGAGGAGGAAATCTTTGTAGACCACGGTCAGGGCCTTGGTTGGATTCATTTAAAAAGCAATAGCAAACTCTGGTAGGGATTTTAGGTGTGACATGAATCAATTAAAAATTCTTAAAATCATGCTGGAAGAGTATTAGATGGTGATGCCAATCAGCTAGGAAAGCAGAAGAAGGTGCGGGTATTGGGGTTTCTACTCCTCCAGGACTCCCTAGTCTTCTCCAGAGTCAATTTCACTCATCCCGCATCAAAACTCTGCAGTCAAAGTCTTGCCTTTTGGTCCTCAGGGACGATTAATCACACTGACTTATTCCATTATGTAGTGAGAAGTGACCTTGACGCAGGCAGGATATGTGGTTATGGGACTGCTCGCTGCCAGAGGAAGTGTAAAAGAGAGGATTCATTCATTGGAAGATGCCCCAACATGTATCCATGCTGTTTGAAAAAGAGGAATGCCAACTCATCACACTCTCTGAAATACTGAAACCCTGATCCCCAGAGTCGCTGACAGCTGGACCTCTGAGCCTTCCCTTCTTGAGGCCTCACACCTAGAACATCCCCAGTGGCGGCTGTCAATCCAATTATTAAGTGAGGATTTGCCGAGCTTTCACTCCACGCAGAGCCAATGTAGGAGGTTGTGGCAGAATACGGGCCTCAGGCTTCCGAGCCTCAGACGAGCTTCTCTGGCTGTGAGAAAAGAGGATAGCAATGTGGGTTAAGTGAGAATTTCAACACTTTAAAACATGAACCAAAAAATATATCTAATCAGCCACAAACAGTAAACATCATATCAATTGATCTTGGTAACATTGGTTTTCTTTTCTGATCAAAAGTTCTGCTCAGCAGTTATATATGTCTTTTGTCAATTAAAATGTAAAATAAACCAATATTAAACGCAGTTTTTTGGCCCACACTATCATTCAAAACATAGACCTCCAGGAAGAAAAACAGAAGCGATACTAGGTGATGAGAAGGTAGGGGTTCACTCAAGCAGATGTCTGTGAAGGGTCTCATCCAGCAGATGGCAGCAGAGAGCGGCCCTGCCCCTGGGCAGTGTTGGGCGAATGCTTTGAGACTCATTGTCCGGAAAACTGGCAAAGAAAGGCCAGTAATAAAACATTTGACCTGCCTTTCCTGTCCAAACTGTATTTCAGGGTAACCAAATGGTTCGTGAGCAAAAGATTCTCTCTACAAAAGTGGTCCAGCTAATAAATGAAGGAGGAGAGAGAGAATGAGAATAACACTATTTCACAAAAACCTAGGGAAAGAATGATCTAGCCAATGAATGTCAAAAGCCACTAAAATAAACAAGAATGACCACTTGATGTTATGTGCCTCTTAATAACTGTGCACAACGCCACCTGGGGGCTGTTAAACTGGATTGCATCCTTTTGGCCAGAAACAGTACAATGTCCTTTCATGTAGTCAGCACTCAGCTTCAACATGCGGTTAATGTTGTTTCATCCCTTCATAAGCTCCCTGCCACCCCAATTATTTCCGAGAATATTCAAGATGCCATAAAACTTCATCAGAAAATACTTTGGAATATATAAGTCAGAGAAAAGGACTCTTTAAAAAGTGTAACCACATGGGGTTGGCCCAGTGGCACAATGGTTAAGTTTGCACATTCTGCTTTGGCAGTCTGGGGTTTGCTAGGTCAGATCGTGGGTGCGGACCTATGCACCGCTTGTCAGGCCATGCTGTGGCAAGTGCCCCACATAAAATAGTGGAAGATGGGCACAGATGTTAGCTCAGGGCTAGTCTTCGTCATCAAAAAAAAAGGAGGGTTGGTGGCAGATGTTAGCTCAGGGCTAATCTTCCCCCTCCAAAAAAAAGAAAGTGTAACCACAGCACTATTACCACACCAGAAAATATTAACACTAATTTCTAACTATAATTTAATAGCCAATCAGTGTTCAAATGACCCTGGTGATTTTCTAGGTGCGTTTGTCAGAATCGGTTTCTTAGAACCAGGATCTCAACAGGTCCACTCACTGGGTTTGGTGGTTTGTGTCCAAGGCCTCTTGTAAGGATGGTGTTGCATACTTGCTGTTCCACCTATAAAGTACTGTGCCAAAAATCAGATGTGAACTGAACGAGCCTCTAGATCTCATCACAGTGATTACAGGGGAGAGAGGAACCTGTTAAACAGCCCCCAAGGATGCAACTCTCCACCTGCGTGATGCGGAATATACTATACAACACCGCAACGTTGAATTTAAATCGTGTCCCATCCTGTTTAATGTCCCTCTTCATTATTCTCATACTTTGCATTTTACAAAGTACTTCCACGTACATAATCTCTTCGATCCTCACAGTAAGCTTTTGAATTAGTCAGGATAAGTGGCATCGTCCCGACCACTTAGGTGTGGAAACTAAGGCTCAGAGCGGCTTTCCTAAAGTCGGTCAGAGTCTTGGGCAGGGCGAGGCATAGACCCCACATCCCAGCACACATCAGAGCAGCACAGTGCGGCGCGCTCGAATCCCAGCTCTCCCACCTGGAGGATAACCTTGGGAAGGTTTCTACCTTGACTTCC
Organism: Equus caballus; assembly: GCF_041296265.1. NCBI lineage: Eukaryota > Metazoa > Chordata > Mammalia > Perissodactyla > Equidae > Equus > Equus caballus. The sequence goes on from NC_091710.1 coordinate 50,868,984, forward strand.
CATCTGTGATATGGCCGTTCAAACAACACTTAGAAGCTCAGAGCCAACTTCAGATCCTGTTGAGAAGTGATTAGTTTTTGGTCTATGACGATAGAGAAAAGAAAGGGAGTTTTCTAAACTTTATCACCACCAATGGTAGTGGTCAGGGTAGGAAAAACAAGCAGAGAGAAAAAGCATCTCGTCATCAGAAAAAATCACGTAAAATCAGAGTGGGCTTACATCCTGTTTGCCCTGAGGAACCCCAGGGGTTTTTCTTTCTTTGTTGTCATGATGTCCCAAGCTTTCACTTTCTTAAGGAGACGCACTCTGAAATAGCCCCTCTATGTGTAATTCACGTGGTCACATAAATGAACTGCAGCTCTCAGCACTGAAGGAAATTACAGTCAAGCTATTTTAATTTCCCGATGGCTTAATAGCAAAAGACCAAAGATAGATTGCTCTATGTTATTGTTTCTAGAATTAGCAAGAAATATCTGCTGCACTACTTCTACATTCTGAAACTGAATGACATTGCTAGTTTTCTTCTTTCTCTGAAGGATGGAACATCTGTAGGCTGCTGTTCAAAATGGAAGATCAATAATCATTTGAAATTAGTCTAATGAAAATCAACAGATAGAAGAATTGAGTTTGGACATTTTTCGCTTTATAATTTATACATTTGTATTATTTCAAGCTCAGAGAGAGAGAAAGATTGATGGAGAAAACATCTGAGTGAGCAGATCCACCAACCAGGTCCTCCTTAGAGAGAGGAAACATGAAGGGGGTGGAATTTTCAGCACTGACATGTCCTCTTTCTTGCCTCCCAAGTGGCATCCCATTAAATCCTGGACGATATGACTGCGCAATATGCAGAGATATTTTAAGGAGAACATCTTCTTCTGCAATGCCACTGTCATTTGACACCATCTACTTGGTTCGAATGAATCAAGATCTCCATACTAGGCAGCTTAGTTGTATAGACAAAATAAAAATTTAAAAAAGATTTCGAACCACTGGTGAGAATATCCTCTAATGGGTTCTGCTATCCTCCCCACTGCGTGTATTTGGCTTTCAGAAGGTAAATTGTTTCATGGTTTTTCTAGAACGCAGAATGCTGAGAAGAGGACTGGAACTCAGAACATTGTTCTGTTAGGACAGATGTAGCACCAACACTCTTTATACCGATTTCACCTTCATTTATCTGTCAAAAAGGAGAACTAGCTTTTCACTGGTCCCTTCTTTTCAAGGTTATTCTTTTCAGAAGTATTAGGAAGTCTTATTTTATCTTAAGATCTGGACAGAGGAAGTAAGACATAACTATTTTTAGTTCAATTTCTTCATCTATTAGATCAAATTATTTTAATGAATTAGAACAATTATTTGAGGATGATTATCAAAATAAAGCTACATTTTGACTCATGATTCATCACTATTAATGTCTGAATATTAGAATAGGCTATCTTTTTTTTAATAGAGAAGAGCATCTATAGAAATTATTTGCCTACCTAGTCTAAAATTTGCATCACTTTTAGAAAAGATCAGAATTCTACACTTAGACAAATATAAACGCAAGTGCAAGAAATACCTTCTGGATTAGAGCATTAAAAAAAATGTGTAGGTCACGGGAGAAAAAAATCTTGAATGAGAATTGAGTTAACAGCAGCTTTCCACATACCTTCCTCACCATCTACTTTTTGTCACAGTCTGGTAGCTGTGGCGATTAATGGCCCTTGTCATAGGTCAATTGCCTCACATCTCTGCCAGTACTCTCAATATCTTCAAATTGGAAGATTTCCTAATGCCTTAAAATAAAAAGATGTGAATGCTCTTATGCTATCTCCAACTAGTACCTCAGTACTCCCTAATATTGAGTCTGTCACAAGACCTAGAGTAGTGATTGCTGTGTGAGAGCAATGCTGGGACACCTTCTGTGCACATCTGTTCTTAGCTCCAAACCTTCTCTTCCTCATTGTAGCTTCCCTGGATGCTCAGTTTCTGGTGTGGCTGCTGCCTCTTTCTCCATCCACTCTCACCTTTCTCCAAGTGGAGTATAAGTATTTTCATTTACACAAATGATATAAGACATTTTCCCTGGACCAAAGAGCATGTGCAATTGAGAGACATGGGATAAGCATCACACTTTCCAGCATAATGGATGTCATATTGGACATTAGATGCTTGTAATGCTCTTGAACCAGAGCCTATGCTTCCCTGGTTGAGTCCAGACAGGGCTGCCTGGGTTGTGCATGCCTGAGATAATGCAGCAAAACAAACCTCTGGCCTGCCAAGGGGAAGGGGAAGGACCCAGGGAAGAAGAGCCTTTTGCTTAATTATTAATAGAACAGAAAATCCAGACTCAGTAACAGAACATTTATAAGCAGAACTGAATTGGACCCAATGGCATCAATAGTCAGGCATCTGGGGAACAGAGAATAGAAAGGAGAGAGAGACATGAAGAAGAGTCAGATAAAAGAAATTCGAAACAGAAGAGTAAAAGGAGCTGATGGAGTAGTGGAGGAGGCCAAGGACCAGTGAGAGACTTGGGAGAAAGAACAGGGAAAAGAACATGGAACAGCTTAGGAGCCACCTATATGACTTCAGGAAATGACAGTTTTGAAAATCAGATCATACCCGAAATGTTTGTTTATCTGCATGATTTTTTACACTAAAATAAATATGTTCAGGAGATAGAATAGAAACAATAGGACAGCTTTTTTTTTTTTTTATGTCACCATCGTAATGAATAGCAGTGGTTTAATGAGGTGCAATTGAGGAAACTGATTTTATGTTAATGACATACTTATTTTGCCTCTCTCTTTGATTTTCTGCTACTTCTCTCTTTCCCTGTTCTTTCTTGTTCACCAAACCCAGCCAAGGCACTCAGGCATGTTATTTACTTCCTGAGAAAAATGGCTCCATGGTTGTTCCCCCAGCAGTGGGAAAACAATGCACCTACATGTGTCCTCTGGGACTGAGAAATTACTCTGGAACACAGCTCTCCTGGGCACGAGGCCCACTCCCCTGCTCAGCTCTATAAAGGAAGCCCTGCTGCCCGCCCCCCACTACTCTCTGACCATCCCAGCCTGCAGCCCCTCTGGGCTGTGAAGCAATCCCTCCCTCCACTCGCCTCTCTCCTTATGGCCCTGCTGTTTCCAGGTAAGTCAGCAATGTGCCCTGGGCCCGGGGCCAGGGTCTCACCAATGATCACTTCCAGGATGGGAGTCCAGGCTGGGCAGTGAGATACTATGCCTTAGTGTTACTCCCCAAGTGTGCTCTTCTGCTCACTGCCAGACATGCCAATAATCAGGAGGCAAGGTTGTAGGAAAGAAAGAACTTTATTATATCTTGCCAGCAAGATGGAAGATGGCCAACTCATGTCCAAAAGAACTATCTCACAGAACAAAGAATACAGACCAGTTATATACTGGGCCAGTCTCCAGGTGGGGGATGAGGCTGCTCTCTGGGTGGGGCAGACATCTGGTCCCAGTTCCTGATAGTCCTTTGTTTTGCTGGATGTGCATCAGAGAATGAAGCAGCTGCCTTATATCCTGATCTTTCGGTTCTCATTGATGATGGCTATCAGCATAGGCTCTCCTGCCTGGGGATCATTACATTCCTAAGGAACTCAAAAGAACAAAATTTATCATCTTAAAGCAGCTGGGAGGGGCCACAAAATCTACAGAGCATGTCTGGGCTAGTTGGATGTCATTGAAAGTTCCAATATGGTTTCTTTTCTACAATATGGCTTTCCTTATGTCAACCTTGTGTTGAACCAGTATCACTGGGAGCCGATTTCCTGGTGAGGTTTAGGCAGGAGTCTCTGGCTGGTTTGTAAATGACTCTGAATATGCTGATGGCATAGCTTCCCAGGACAGAGGGTCCCTCCCTCGACTCCACTTTCTTATCTTTTATCATTTCCCTTCCCCTTACAGAGGATAGTCTGTGTCAGAAAGGACCTTAAATTTTAGGGGGTCTCAACAACTGTGTTGGTGATGCCCTAGGGGGATGCTCAGGTTGGCTTCCATGAGGTACTCAGGCTCCATTGTACTTTCACACATAATTTACCACTTTGCCTCTCTCTTTGTCTCTCTCTCTGCCTCTCTCTCTCTCTCTCACACACACACACACACAAATGCTTGCAACCCACTCCATCCCATCCTCCACTTCCTCTTCTTTTACAGCTTTATTGAAGCATAATTGTTATACAAAGACTTGCAAATATTAGTGTGTACAATTTGATGAATTTAGACACATGCAAACACCTATAGTACCATCACCACAGCCAAGGGAACAGATGTATCCATCACTTCCCAGAGTGTCCTTTGTGCTGGTGTTTTTTGTGGTGAGAACACTTAACGTGAGATCTCCCCTCAACGAATCTTGAAGCGCACAATACTGTGTTGTAAACTATAGACATTGTGCCATTCAGCAGGTCTCTGGAACTTATCCATCTTACACGACTGAAACATCACATCCACTGAGCAAGAACACCCTACACCCCCTCCCTCCTTCACACTGACTCCCACTTGGAGCGTATGTACTGGGTCTTCCTGGGTCTGCTGAATAGAGAGCTCTGAAAATTCTCCGCTGTGTATTTACTCTTAACCAGGATCATCCAGAGCCAGATATGTTAACCATCAAGGCAGTGAGGGTCCCAGAGAAGAGTCACCTTGACAAGGAACAAATGGGTTTCACATGTTATGCCACTAAGTACAAGGCCACCTCTTGCCACGTACTCCCCCTTATGAGGGTAAGTACAAAAGCTGGTGACAAGTTCATTCAGCTGGGAAACGTTCAGTGAATAAATAGATGGGAAGGTGACTGTGTGCATATGGGTGGGCTGAGCAGTGGTTGAGAGTCAGGACAGGCTGTGTTTCATGAAGATGCTATGTGGATCGATGTATGTCATCATGAGACTGGAATACTTATGGGGACATACAACTCCCTTAAGACATTCAAGCATCATTCTCTAGCTGACAAGCAGGGTTTTTTTTGTGTAGAGCCAGACGACTAAGCAAAACCAGAGAGCGAACTTTATAGAGAAGGAGTTTTGAATCCTAGCAAGAAAAGGATTCCTATCAATGATTGTTTTACAACTTTGGCACAGCGTTACTCGAAAAATGTGAAAGTTCTCAGCAGTATTGAGATGATTCTAGGTTCATCTGCCAGAGGTGGCATAAAGGAAATAATTCCTGCGTTGTGTTCTGGCTTGAACTAGACCGATAATAGGTCTGAATTTATAGTCTCTCTCTTGGAAGAAGCAGAGCTCTATATCTGGAGTTGACTTCATAGTTTTGAACTTGAAACAATGACCCATATGAGGTTTCTAAAATAATTAAAGACATAAAAGTAGACAATAGGATGATATTTCCAGGAGATAAGGGATGGGGGAAATATGTGGAGAGTTTTTGTTCCATAGGTATAAAGTTTCAGTTGTGCTACATGAATAAACTCTACAGATCTGCTGTACGACATACTGCCTATAGTTAGCAATGTGGTATTGTGCATTTAAAAATTTGTGGAGAGGGGAGATCTTCTGTTAAGCATTCTTACCATGAGAAAAACAAAAACGGCAAAAATCAGAAACAAAGAGACACAAGGAAACTTTTGGAGGTCATAGATACGTTTATTACCTTGATTGTGGTTATGGTATCATGGGGGTATGCTTATGTCCAAACTCATCAAATTGTATACATTAAATATGCTCAGGCTTTTGTATATCAAAAAAAAAGTGGACTATCGGGCAGAAAATGTAGTGATAAGAAAATAGTATTAATTGATTGATCAATTAATTCATTGATCTAGAAATAATTGGAATGCATACCGGTGAAAAAAACTAGGAGTGGAAGAGGGCAATATGTTTTCACATTTAATTTGTCTGAAGATCACATCACAAGCCGGTGACAAAGCCAATGATAATCGGTGCATCCTTAGCGTGGTGTCTATCAGAAGTTTTCCCCTGCCAGATACTTATCACTAATTCTCTGATATCGTGCCTCTGTTTGCATTATGTTCTTCTATTTTTTTCTGTTTTTAACACTTACCTCTCTCCCATTTCTATCAATTGTCTTCATAGTATACTATTTAAGATAAAAATCAATGTTTAATAATTCCAGTACTTGAACTCTAGAGTGAGATATCAATTTCACATTACTCAGGTAACTTGGCACACAGTGTAGGTCTCAAATAGTCTTCCAGGCACTCCATCATAATGAAGGGGAAAAATAAATCTTTTTAACTCTTTGAAACTGTACCCTGTGCTACCACTTTTCACCTGATCTGACCTAGAGATCCCAACTCCCCTCCAGGGATGGCTCAATCTGTTACTTGAGAGGACCGCTGCACTTTAATACACGCTTGATAGGGCCATATTACCTCCAAGTTTGCTTCAAAAAGTCCCTATTTGTCCCTTTATACAGAATTCTAAATTATTTTAAGTGGAACATTTGTATTGTAATTCGCCAATCATCATTTTTCTTCCCTATTGCCCCTCACTTAATATTTCTCTTTTCAGGGGTAGCAAAGATGACGTTCAAGCCAGAATCAAGGATCTGATTTTTATACTATCAGATGGTTACATGGAAATAAGAGTGATCATATACAAAAGAAACCCGTTTCCTATCCCTTGTCTTCCTCCACCATATCTCTTCGGGTAAAATGACCAATGTTTGATACTTGAGATGATCTTAAGTGGCTAATGTTGGGCATTTCTTTACACAGAATCTGAACCAGATTTCAAAATTGTTGACTGCAAGAGAAGCGACGGTTACTGTAAGGAATATTGGAATTATATGGAAGTACAAGTAGGCTACCGCTCTAAGGAAAATGAGGCCTGCTGTCGACATCAGAACTGAACTTGCTGACATAGGAACCACAGTTCTGTCCACCTGCCTCTTCTGCTGGGCCACATTATCAATCCAAATGCAGGTTTTTGGGAGAAAGGGTCAAGCAGAGAGGAGCTCAGGCATTATAATCTATGCCAGAGAGTGTAAACAGCTTATTGTAGCTAAAGAAAAGACTGGCTATAAATGGTCTTATAGACTTGATCTTAGAGAAAGTGACTTTGCTTGAGATGTTCAAAATCTTCCAAATCACAGAATTTTTGGTGGTACATGTGGATGTAATAAAATCTCATAGAAAAACATTGAAATAATTTGTTCTTTTGTTTTAAAAATATTTTCTGGGTAACTAATTTTGTCCTAGGCACTGAGAAATGTAATGAATTGGAAACATGAATATGTGGGGAGACAGACATCTAAATGAATAAAAATAATAAAATGCAACATATTCCATAATGTGGATATATCCAAGGCAATATGTGAAGAAGATAAATATAAGAGAATTAAGAGAAGATTCCTCAAGAAATTTGAGCAGGGTTTTGGAGGATGACAAGGAATTTGTTAAGTATAAGTGAGAGGCAGAGATTTCCAGGCAAAGGGTACAGTTTATAGAAAGACAAGGAGACATGAAAGAATGGTTTGCTAAATAAATGGGTAGAGGTAATGCACTAACTGCAAAAGAGACTAATTACAAGTATCAAATGATGCTGGTCTCAGAAATGGTGGGAAATGATCAAAGAATACAAATATTGTGATAAAGACCACAGACTGCTAAAGAAGCGAAGCTTATCAGGTGCTTCAGGAAGTGACATAATTGTATTTGTGCTTTTAGAATATTCTCTCTAACACCAGAATTGGGGATGGACTGGAAATGTGTGAGATGGAGGCAGGAACTCTAGGTAATGGATGATCACATTGGGGGAGTCCAAGGACATCCATTCAGTGACTAACGTGGAGATAATGGTTACAAAGAGGGAACAATTAAGGGGGTTCTAAAGAGACTGATTTTACAGGTTTGGTGACAGAGAAGAAAGAAGGGTGTGGAGTCGATGAGTCGTGTTAACCAATGCCATACACACAGGAAGTGGGGGAGCAGGAGGAGCATGGAGAGGAGTAGATTTGCTTTGGACATGTAGGATTTGAAGGCCTGAGGCATCCAAGATGTCCAGTGGGGACTTGAATAGACTAATTTGGATTCCAGGAGAAAAGAGGTGACAAGAAATAAAAGAGTTGACGTCACTTGTAGGTGGTAACTGAAATCTTGACAAACTCTTATAATCTATCACCCAGGGGCAACTTTCTGAGGGAGCTGAAGGACAACACTGAAGAATGCTAATGTTTAAGTAAAGCTTAGAAAAGAGGAGTCACTGAGGGAGTTGATGAGGGATGTACAAGATGAGGAAGGAGGAATTCTGGTGCAATGCAAGTGGTCCAGGAAAGAAAGTGGAGTCTGAAACAACAGGAAGAGATATTGGGAAAAAGTGAAGGAGGACATCTGTCTTCATGTTTTCTCAGCTACATCTAGCTGAGGGATTGGGCCTCAGGGCACCTGGGTCCTACATCGAGTTCTGTTAGCAACACAGCCTGGGAGATTTCTTCTTAGGATGCCAGTGTCTCCTTCTAAGTGATGAGAACGAAAGTTTACTCAGGGAAGCTTTTTGTTTGTTTTTGGTGTAAGAGTTAAAATAGTGATTATTGTGATAGTGAATGGGTGGAACATATGTGTATGTGAGGAGAAGTTTTTAAAGGAAGCATAAAGTTGAGATGACTGAGAAGGGACGGTAAAAACTAGAGGACCTCCCTGCAAAAAAGCACATCTAAATATGTCACCATTCTCCTTAAAACTCTCTAATGGCTTCCCTAGTCTCTTCACTCACTCATTCATTCATTCATTCATTCTACAAATATCTCGTAAGGATTTACAATGCGCTGGATTCTGTCCTAGATACAGGACATCCAGCAATGAACAAAATCCTCATCCTCTTGTAGCTCACATTCTAACTGGGGAGACAGTCAATAAGCAGGGTGTACCAGGAAAACAGGTCATATAATAGAAAGTGATAAATGATATGGGATAAGAAAAAAGTGAAAAGGAGTACAAATTGTCAGGCAGGGGGTTACATCTTGGGTGCAGGGCTTAGAGAAGGCCTCACTGAGTAAGGACCTAAGGGAAGTGAGGGAGTAGCCCTCCCTATGCTGTTTTGGTGGGTGGTGGGCATTCCAAGGAGAATAAATGAGAAATGCCAGTGCCCCAGGAAGGTATCCTCTTGACATATTTGAGGACCAGCAAGAGGAGGCCGGTGTGGCTACAGCCAAGGGAACTAGGGCGTCAGCCACGAGGCTAGAGGGCAGCAGAGTCAGGTAGCGAACTCGGAGCCAGAGGAAGACTTGGACTTTCACTTTGAGGAAGTTAGGAAGCCATTTAGAATTTGTTTGCTTCTTTGTTCTCCTGTATTTACAGGGAACATTTTATTGACAATATTGGGAGTAAGGTTCAACATCAAACCTGGGCTTTCCTGGGGAAATAGCCTTGTAACATTCATCAGGTTTGTGAGATGAAAACACTGCACACATCATATTTTCTGTCTCGGGAAGCCAAGTAAAAGTCACACTGGATGAAAGCCTATTGTGTCACGTGACTCTGATAGCCAATGTGAGCCTGTGACCACTGCTGTTGACTGAGAAGTATAATTATTATGATAACTCTAAATTTTCATTTGAACACTTGTAAACTTCAGCAACTTCCCATCCATTTCTTTATCCTTAGTCCCTCACTGGAATCCCATCTGAGTATTTCTCATCTTCTCCTGAGTCCCTTCTCGTGGAGGCCCCATAGACGACTGCATTTGAAAATCCTCAGTGTCACCTCAGTCCCATTTGCCCCTGGGTTCCTGACTGTAACCAGATTAGGTAAGTCCCCAGATCTGCTCACCAAGGTCCTTTGTCCTTGCTCATTTTGGAAGATCCGTGGGGCAGATCAGGATTTGTTAGGTGCCACTGAGTGTAGGACACAGACTAAGTGGGAATGGAAGCATTTTTGTTTTTGGTTTGGTTTCAGTTCCTTTCTTCTGGCTTCCATTTGCTGGCCAAGGGTTTTTGGGAAAGTGCACTTCTTCGGTATTTGGTTGTTGTTTGTCTCTTTGTCTGCCCTTTTAAAAACGTTAACATGGGAGTTGCCACATCTATTCCACTCAAAAGCCCCTTGGGGAAGATTTTAGCTGATTGGTCAACCTATGGTTACAAGCCAATGACAAAAAAACAAATGGTATTTTATTATAAAACCACCTGGCTGATCTATGTCTCAGAAAGTGAGGGAAGATGGCCATTGAATGGAACTTTGAATTATTATGCCATCTTGCAGTTGGAGTTGTTTTGTGCGAGGTCTGGAAAAAGGGATGAGATTCTGTACATGCAGGGCTTTATGTAGTTGCATAATCAGGAAGGTGACTGGCCAGTGTAGGGGACTGGAATTGGTTAACCCAAGATATGTCTCTTTGGCATGAGTATTATTTTGGGCTGGTTACTTTTAAAAACTGCAGACATGAGAGAAACTCTGAAAAGCAGAAGTTACCTTTTGTAAGAGACACGCACATTTGTAAGGGAAATCTGCACTTATAAAGATATCTCCCTCTCTGTACCAGGAAGAGGGGGATGACCTTATCTCTAGAAACTCTTATCAATGCAGAAGACAAGGACTTAAATCTGCATACTAACCTTACTCTTGTTAACTGTGCTTTTCTGGTAATCTCCCATAACTGACTCACCCCACCCCCAACATCCTCCTTTGTAGCCGAAGACGGTATTTAAGATGAGAACTTCTGCCATTTTAGCGAGTTGTTCAGTTTTCCTGAGTCTCTGCCATGTATACACGTTATAAATCTTTGTTTAATTTTCTCCTGTTATTCTGTCTCATATGAATTTAATTCATAGCCTAGCCAGAAGGATCTAGAGTGGTTAGAGGAAATTTCTTCTTCCCCTACACCAGGGACAAAGCTGATAGTCCAAAGAAAAGTCAAGCCTCCAGTAGTCAAAGATGCTCAGACACCAGAAGAAAAACTTGATGACAATATGGGTACCCTAAGTGTGTTGAATCTTTTTAATCCTAATTTCAAGGTGACCCAGCCAATAGCAAGTAACCCAGACATTAGAAGGAAGCTCAATAAGATTGAAAGGGCCATAGCTGTGAATTCTGGTCAATTGGTTGAAAATACTTTCAAAGTTTATAATGCTTGAGAGCAGAGTAAATCCAAGCCAATCAAGGTGCTCTTCAAAGCTCACCCAGATGGGAGAAACAGAAAAGGGGACACTAGCCTGGGGAGGAAGGGACACCAGAAATTGGAGAAAAATCAGTGTGCCTATTGCAAAGAAGAGGGGCACTGAAAGAAACAAATGCCCTAAGTTAGAAAAAGTCAGCAAAGAAGAAAAAGAGGGCCCTTCAGAGAAGCTCATGACCTCTTGAGTCCAATAATCAAAGGAGGAAGACGATGACTGACAGGTTCCTCACCATGCTGGTAGCCTCTTTCTAATAGCCCCCCCCCACTAACCCAGGGTACAAATGACAGTGGAGACACAATTGGTTCACTTTCTAATGGATACTAGTGCCACTTTTTCAGTGTTAAACTACAAATGGACATTATTAAGTAATTCCTTGGTTGCCATTGTTGGAGTCACTTGTGAAACTCAACAGAGACCCATGCTGCAACTGCTGGAATGCAACTTGGGAAAACAAAAGCTGAAACATAGCTTTTTATATATACCAGATTGTCCTATTCCCTTCCTTGGGGGAGATGTGGTTTGTAAACTGAATGTTCAGATAACGATTTCACCCAAGAAGAAACAGTTCCACCTACAGGTGCCACTGGAAAATGCACTCAGACTAAAGGCCCTCCTGGAAAGACTGGAAGAAGGTACGAAGAATAGAAATATTTTTTGTTAGTTTTGTTAAAAAAGATAAATTTATCCTAAAGCACTAGGAAAGAAAAAAATTTAAAAAAAGAAAACATGGGACAAATTCTGAATGTAAAAAGTAACTGACAGAAGATTTGTGGAAGCAAAACCCTGAGGAGTTTTGTGCATGGTCAAGTTGGCCAAGATTTAAATAAATTCAATTAAACAAATGAGTTTCCATATCAAGGGTAAGCTGGTGTAAAGTTAGAACTTGACTTTCCTTCTCTTAAAAAGATAATTTCTTGAACTCTTGGTCTGTTTTTAATAAGGAGGTTATAGAAGATTTTTCTTTACTTTTGAGTAAATTTTGACAAGCTCCCTCTGAAAAAAAGTATCCAAGTCCTAAATTAAAAACTTCTTTTGAACTGAAAGAATGAGGAGAGTTTCACTGGGGATTTTCAGAGCACCCCTGAGACTTCTCAAAGAGATTTGCTCTCTTTCCATAATGAAAAAACTTCTAAACTAATTAGGCTTACTTGGATGTTAAATTAGGTGGGAAGTGTTGTCAAATAAGTAGTGATAAACTTTCTTAGATGGTATTATGTGGATAGATGTTATTGATATAAATATTTAAAAATTATATAAGATTCCTAAAATTCTGATCTGTCTTGGTTATCAATCATAATTCTGGTTATTATCTCAAAGTGATATGTCACAGAAATGGTGAAGTGTCTTTGTCAATTGCCATTTTTAAGTCTTTTGCTGTTTGCAGACAGTTGTTTTACTCTGATGTTTTTGAAAATATGTTTCATCTTCAGAAAAATTCATGGAAAGGATGCTAACAATTGCTCTAGAATACAAGTTTCTGATAAACTTTCAGATTATGAAACTGAACTGAGTAAGAAACTATAGAAGGGTAACTGAAAAGCTGATGGACTCATGAAACTGCCAACAGAAGATCAAAAATTGATCTACATGAAACTGACTGAACTGGTAAAAATAATTAGAATTCTTATGAATTTTTGTTTAAAATATTACTAAATTTTAATGGTTTATTTTACAGATTTAAGAAAACCTTTTGCTCTTTTCTCTTAAGAAACTATGAATTATAATAATTTGTAAACAGAATTGGAGCATTTATCTTTCTCTCCCTATCTGATCTCTCCAGAATTTGAAAACTCTTGATAAAAGAGTATTCGTATTTTCATGGCAATATAATTATTTGCATAAATTCCATAAGAATCTGTTCTTCTTATAACAGTACACAATTGGAAACATTAATTATAATACGAAGGCTTTGACTGGAACATCATATTTCAGAAAAACATGCAGACTCAGATATTACCAGTCAGCTTTTGAGGAATGAAGTTTGACTTTATGGAATAAAGCCATTTGAAAATGTTGGCCTAGTACCTTGCTTACGGGTTCCCAATAACCTGGTAAGGTTGAGTAAAGAAGGTCTCTCCCTCTGGCAGGTGCAGGGAACCTCAATATTTTGAGGATCTCAGAAGAGAGAAATTCACTCAAATCTGTAGGTATTGCAGGCAGACTCTAATGACATGTCCTTGGCTTGCCTTTCCTGGCCTTGAGAGGCCGGGAAGTTTCAATCACCCTCCCTGCAAACAGCAGACTTTTAAAATCCTTTACCCACTTCTCAGTGGGGAGCCAGCAGTTCCTGAAGCCTTAGCCAGCTGTTATTCCCTTTGCCTGGCAAAGAAAATAATAAAACTATTTTTTTCCTTTTCACTCAAAACTCTGTTCTCCTTATTTGAATTGGCACCAAGTTCAGAGACTGAACTTTCTGTAACAATAGGGTAAGTAAGCACATGCTGATGGGAAAGGATGAGTGTGTTCCAGGAATAAAACTCATTTCGTCTTTATCTTAGAACTTTGTGTTGAGTATCTCTACTCAAAAGGATTTTCTGAGATATCTTAATAGATTCATAGCAAGAAAATAGTGGTATTTTCATAAACTTAGTATGAAATATTTATAAGTTGTGGTTATTTTTAAGCTCAAGTTAATTATTAGTAAAATGTTTATAACTCATGTTACAAAACTTTTAGTTCGTCATTCTCTCAACGTCTTTCTTTGTCTCTCATGAGTTAAGAATCCTCTCTGCACATCACAAGGAAAAATACTTCTTTCTTTTTCTTTTTCTCCTATCTATATGAGAAGATGGATGTTCACTAAACTTATCATAATAATTGCACAATACATGTAAGTCAAATCATTATGTTGTACACTTTAAACTTACACAGTGCTGTATGTCAATTATATCTCAATAAAGCCAGAAAAAACAGAAAGATATTATGTCCCTTCAAAAAAGAAAGAAAGTAAAGGAACCTTTCTAACATTTTTATCTATGGGTGACTGGATTAAAATCAGAATTCCAGAGCTCAGAGTAACAAAACTAGGCACATAGACCTCTTTACAAAATGCTACCATTCCAGGCTTCTTTCTGCATAAATGCAGTCCATACTTGATTCACTCAGGGGCACACTCACATGAAGCTGACATCCAGGGACAGTGAAGGTATTGAAGCCAGGTACCTGAGGGATATTGTAGGTGTTAAACCAATTTACTGTTTTTCCTGGTTAACTTGAGGAGTGACTCTGGGGTCTTTGTGAGCTTGTTTTTCAGCAGAAAGCAAATGCCTTCAGGGAGGTTGTGATCACCTAAAGGCCCTCAGTGCCTTTGAAGCCCAGAAGTCACATTGCCCAGAGACTTATCAAGAGTAACCCTGTTGTTTCAAGAGGGTCTTCCTTCCAACCCCTTAGCTCTGTAAACACCCCAGCTTTCTGTCCTTAGGGAGGCAAATTTGAGTGAACCCAGGCTTCCACCTACTTGTTTTGGCCAATTCGAATAAATGTTTCCATCTTCAAGCACCATGTCTCAATGTTTGACTTGCTGGGCAGTGGGCACGTGAACTTGAGATTATGAGGTTCAGTATCAGTAAAATGAAACTAGTACTTACATAAAAAAACAGAAGCACTGCTAATCTTATGTTCTCTTTGTGAAGCAATTATTAAATATGTATGTAAGACATAAAATACTTGTATTTATTGTCTCAGTTATTCTGCTTCTCAGAAATTTCTATTCTATAGGTATAAAGTTCCAGTTTTACAAGATGAACAGGTTATAGACATCTGCCGTACAACGTTGTGCCTATGGTTAACAACACAGTGATGCGCATTAAAAACATTGTTTAGAAGAGCAATCTCATGTTAAAAGTTCTTATCTTTTAAATAAAAAAAAAATAAATTATCCTCAGGTAAAAATATTGAGAAATATCTTGAAAAAATCAAAATGTTCAAAATGGAGCAATACCTTAGCAAACTATGGTACATCCACTTAAAGGGATGTTCCATATCCCCTAGGTATAATAAACACAAAACCAAATAAAATCATAAAAAGGTATAATATAAAAATTTCATGATAACTTTCTGTCTTAGAAATTACAGGATAAAATTTTCACCTTTGATGTAAAATTAATTATGAAAAATATGTCCAAAAGCAAAAAAATAAAAAAAAATTAGGTTCCAACATTAAGATTATTGATGATTTTAAAATTATTTTGTCTTTAAAAATACGCTGTCAAGTTATTGTATTACTCTTAAATTTTAGATACACGTTTAAAAAGACAAAATTGATGTGCCTAAGGATAAATATGTGCACACATATAAACAGAGACACACTTCCATCCTAGGCAAAGACTTTCTACAGTAGACTTAAGTTGAATCCAGGACGTCATAAATTTAGCATAAGAAAGAACTTCCTGAGCATTAAGATTGTAAAACATCACAGCATGTTACCCATAGAGGTTTTGGAACCCACTTTAGGATTCATAAGAAAAGGTAAACACTGATTTTTTTCTACCATTCTACGGTAACTTTTGCAGTTCTGCTTGGAGACAAGGGAATGACCATGATGGCCTCTCGAGGTCAGTTCTGAGCCAGCAACTCGGTTACTTACACTTGTCTTGTTATTTTCACAGAAGCCTGCTTAGTGCAGGACCCTGAGCGATAATGATGCTTTATGGACACCGGTTGTACCCTTGGTGGGAAGAGATCCTTTAGCCAGGAAGTTGCTCCGGGTCATTACAGAGCCAGTCATAACACACCTGACTGCCTTGCTTTCTGCTTTTTTCCACGCCCACCATCCACACACAGTGTCCTGCCCTCCCACTGCACCCCTAGAAGCCTCTGTGAGCTTTGATCCCTCTGTCTCATCCATCTCCCAGAGCTTCCGTGTCATCAGGTAGTCTATTTCCCCCTCAGTGACAAGGTCTGTTGCGGTGGGGGCAGGGTGGGGAGGCTCAGTCAGTCATATGCCATTTGTCTTCTTGTGCCTTTAATAATGGCCTCACCTAATCTTTTCTTCCTGTCCACACATGTGGTGGTCACTATACCCCTATAGGCTGGGCCCTGCTCTGACCTGGCTTACTATTATCTCTTGGGTCATAGTAATGACGTTACTGGACCAAGGGAATCATTTAGAGATAAGAAAAAAATTAAAATTTGTATGTCCAAATGAAGGAACACCGAGTTCACTAACACAAAGTCTTCCTCTTTCTGGATAATGTGAAAAAAAAAGTTCCTGGAGTCAGATGAGTAACACTAACATTACCTATGAGGACAACAGCAAAGAGAATTGACCCTGACTGCAGGAAAACAATGTTGACTCCCACTGTGAGGCAGAGGGTGCTTCTCTCAGAGTGGTCTGATTAAATGGCTCTGTCAGGTCTAAGTGCATCAGTGGGCACTGCGGTGAAGCATGTGGCCAGTCCTTTTATGCTTTCATGAGAGCAGGAAATCATCAGAGAATCTGTTCTCTCTTCCATCTGTTTCCTATGGACTCCTTCTCTGATTTGTCTCCACTCTGCACCTCCTTTCTCTGAGAGCTATGGGAACTCCCTTAGAGAATTCAGTGCTATCTTCTACCTGCCTATCCAAGGCATCTGTAATGGACTATTTATTATTTCTGTTTCACTGTAGGAAAAACTAAGGTCAGAGTTAAGTGATCTGACCCAGATCAGTTGATATATCCAGGACCCTTACCCAGCTCACTTCAAGCCAAAAGTCTCAAAATGCTGGCTTTCTTTGTCTGACACAACATTGATGTTTCTAAGCAAACACACATTTTTTTTTTCTCAGAATATTTCCTGGCCAAATCTCAGAGAGATAGACACTGGCTGGGACAAGGATAATAAGCTGGAGAAAGGTGCTCTTCCTGTGGAGGGCATATTGCTCTGTGATACTGTTACCAAACTGAAACAGGTTTGCTTTCTGATGAGTTAAAATCAGACTGTCCGCCAGAAGTAGTTGCCACACAAAGTAAGGTATATTTGCAGCAAATAGAAGATCACAGAGAATCATCTCCAAAGTGGCAGCTCTCCCTATGCACAGGACAGCAGGGGCCTTTTATCTCATATGGGGAATGAATATTCAAAAGAGATAGGGGTGCATTTTCTTGTGCAAGCTCAGTTTTTCCTCCATGCATGTGCTGCTCTTGCAATGGGGCTCAGTCTGGTTCAGAGTGGCTGGTGATTGCATCTCTTAACATAACAAAACAAAGTAAACAGATAAAAAGACAATTAAGAGAAACAGTGAAATGCTTCCAAAACCTCTCTTTACTTCCTTGAGGCAATTGGTGACAAAATCCCTCCTCTAGATTCACCCTGATCCTCATTCTTGAGGGGCACAGACTGAAGGTCCATTGTCTGTAACTGCTTCCTGCTGAGCATGGGTATTGTCATAGGGACCGGTAGAGGAGCAGAATTTTTTCACAGCTAATCTAAGATGGGTCTGTACTTCATCAGGCATAGCCAGGAGTTATTCATATCCTTGGGTAACAACCATCTGTTCTCAATGTGCTTAGTCACAAATTGTACCAAACAATTAAATATGAAGGGTTCAGAGAGCAAGATAAGACAGATAGCTATTAAGAGGCCCAAGAGTGGGTGGTCTGTCTGGCTTCTTTCTGTTAGCCAAGTGGCCTTTTCCAGTAACCCGGTTGTATTCTCTTCTATAGTGCCACTAGCACTAACATAGAAAAAGCAAGATGTATTATCTAAGGCACAGACTCCTCCTGGCTATGATGTGACAGAAGAACACAAAGGCATCGATGACAATAAAGCTATCTATAACACTGCACGGTAAGCTAGCCATTCTAACTTTTAATGTTCCTACTGGGAGCAGGAGTCATCATCTCTTTATCAAGAGTAGACTAAAAGTTTAAGAGAATTATCCTTTTAAGAGGAGAAAAAAGAAAGGAAAACACCAAATTCTAATTTTGTAACAGCTTACTTTTGACAATTAAAACTCATTCACTTAATTAAATTCATTTTAATCTTAGCCAACTTGACCATGCACAAAACTGTCTCCTTGAGGTTCCTCTTCCACAAACCTTCTATAACATTCTTCTTACACTCAAAATTTGTCCCACACTCTCATTATTTCCATTTAGTACTTTAGGACAAAGTTATCTTTCTTAAAAAACAACAAAAATATTTCCATTCTTTATAATACCTTTTTTTACTGAAAGCATACATCTTACTTTCCTTGAATACAGAGATGTTTTCCTTATTAATTTTTAGTAGCTTTACTCACATACATTAATTAGAATTTTCAACCCTTACACACTTTAATTTTTAGTGAAAACTAAGAAGTAAGCAGTTATGACTGTCTTTTTTAATGCTATATATATGTTTTTTTGGTGAGGAAGATTGGCCCTGAGCTAACATCTGTTGTCAATCTTCCACTTTTCTCTTATCCCCAATGCCCCAGTACCTTGTTGTATATCCTAGATGTAAGTACTTCTAGTTCTTCTATGTGGGATGCTGCCACAGCATGGCTTGGTGAATAGTGTGTAGGTCCACACCCAGGATCCAAACTGGCAAACCCCAGGCTGCCAAAGTGGAGCACATGAACTTAACCGCTACACCACTGGGCTTGGCCCCTGAACTGTGGTTTATATCAGCATTCTACGGCTTAGCAACTTTATGAATACTTTTCACGATTTCTAGAAACATGTTGCTTCATAGTACAATCTTCTAATAAAAACACAAGACGCTTACTAATAGACCCAAAGGTCTTTAGTTTCTCTGTAATAAGAAGCCAGATGTCAACAAACCTATTTCTAGTAATTAATGTCTAATACTTTATCTTATTTTCAGATGATCTAGATAGTCAATGAATTTTCCATCATTTAATTTAACCTAGCAAAATTTCAAAGATTCAAATTACCAAAGAGATTTTGGAAATTATTTTAAATACACATGCCATAAAATTATTGCTATAATTTTTGCTAAAATTTTGCTAAATTTTATCTATAATGTCTCTTTTTCTTTAGCAGTGAAAGATTCACCCTGAGCTAACATCTGTTGCCAATCTTCCTCTTTTTTTCCCTCCCCAAAGCCTAAAGGCATGGTTGTATACCCTACTTGTAAGTATTTCTAGTTCTTCTATGTGAGCCACCACCATTGCATGGCAACTGATAGACAGGCAGTGTGGTTCCAGGACTGGGAAATGAACCTGGGCCACAGAAGCAGTGAGCACTGATCTTTAACTACTAGGCCATCAGGGCTCTATCTATAATCCACAGGCTCTATCTATAACTATCTCACTTGCATCTAAATCATTTCCTCTCAACAATTATAGTTTGATTACTGGTGAAACCTTCATGAGTCATTAGACAAAATTAGCTATCAAATTAATTTATTGTTTTTGCTGTCCAGTTTTTTAACAGAGATAACATGAGCTTATTTGAGTAGTAAACCCAGGACATATGTTGGCATCATATCCAATGTTGTTAATTCTGAGAATAAGCCTATTTCAATCAAACCAACAAAGTTAGTCTTTCATTTACCAAAGATTATTTCATATCACGTTAACTTGAAAGACACTTGGGTTAGTTTCTATTGCATTTAGAAATAATTTATATAAGCACTTACTTTAAACCAACTAAATAGTTTTTTTTTGAAATTACACTATCCAGAGATAAAACACCAAACATACATAATGTACACATAGACACCTATACACAAAGACTCCACAGCTACTTTTTTTAAACTTTAGGACAGCATATCAAACCTTTAAAAGTCTGCACAAGGTGTTTAACAAAGATTATTTCCAAGAAATGTCCTTTAGTCTCTAGGCTAGAGACTTGGTGAGAGTTTTACACCACAATGGGTAAGCCCATAGTCAGTTTTTCTGCTTCCTTGATGAAGAGGCAGCTGGCAGCTACAGCTCTCAAGCATGGGGGCCATCCTTTCACCGTGGTGTCTAACTGCTTTGAGAAACAGGCTATAACTCTTTGTAAGGATCCCAACATTTGGGTTAGCACTCCTGCAGCTATTCCCTGTCTTTCATAAACATACAGGTTAAATGTTTTGCTCAAGTCTGGTAAGGCTAGTGCAGGCACTTCCATTAGCAAGTTTTTAAGCTTATTGAAAGCTTGGTCACATAGCTCATCCCATTCAAAGGGGTCCATTTCTGGCCCCTGTAGTTTGTCATAGAGAAGTTTAGCAATCAACCAAAGTTAGAGGTCCAAATGTGGCAAAAGCCAGTCATCCCCAAGAGTCCTTGTAGCCGTCTATGAGTTTTGGTGGAGCAAGTTGACATATTATCATTTTTCTCTCTTGAGGAAGGCTGCATTGCACTTTTGAAATGACAAACCCCAAATACTTTATAGTCTCTTTAGATGTGTGTGCCTTCTCTTTAGACACTTTATTTCCCTTACTGGCTAAGAAGTTCAACATATTTAACTTAATTCTGAGACTATCTACCCGGGTATAGCATCAGATCCCACAGGTTAAGGGTTCAGTCCCAAAAGACAATCCCTTGCCTCCCATTTTAGATGACAATTGCAAATCCAGGTTGTCCCCTGGGCTTCTGACAAACCGGCTATAGATCAGAGGTTCGCATGACACTCACCTTGGGTTTGATTAATTCAATTGAGCAGCTCACAGAATTCAGGAAAACATTCAACTTAGACAGATGGAAGAGATGCATAGAGCAAGATACGTGGGAAGTGATGTGGAGCTTCCAGGCTCTCTCTGGGCATGCCACTCTCCCGAGCTTGTACATTTTCACTAAGCCAGAAGCCATCTGAACACCATATTTTTTGGTTTTAATGGAGCCTTCATTGAATGGTTGATTAAATCATTGACCATTGGGGATTGAACTCAATCTTCAGCCCTCTCCCCACACCGGAGGTGGTGAGAGGGGGATGGGGCTGGAAGTTCCAATCCTCTAATAACATAATTGGTTCCACTGGGAACTAGCCCTCACCCTTAGGGGTTTTCTAAAAGTCACCTTATTGACATAAATTTAGGTATATTTGAAAGCGGCTTGTTATTAATAACAAAAGACACCCATTTCACCTTTATTCCTCTAGAGTTATTTCAGGAACTGAGGAAAAAGTATTTTTTCAACCAAAGATGCCCATATGTCTCTTGTTTAAGCAATCACAAGGGTTTTAGGAGCTCTGTGTCAGAAATGAAATGAAGACAAAATATATATTTCTTATACATCACAATATCACACTGACCCAGCAGGATTTCTGCTGAGGGAAGGGCAGGGTGACCAGACATCACCTTGGGGGGTGGTGAGGATCCAACGGGATGAAGAAACAAAGCATCTTTTAAATCCAGCACTGTACAAAACCTGCTATCCCAAGAGAGATTAACTAACAGGGCATAAGGATTAGGACTATAGGATGACTGTTTCCTACTGCTACATTGACAGCCCTAAGCCTTGAACAAATCTATATTCTCTAATTCCTGGCTTTTTAACAGATAAAATGGGAATGCTGCATGGGGATCTACATGGCCTGATCAATTCTTGTTCTAAAAATCTGTTAATTACAAGAAGGTTTCCTCTTATGGCCGCTGGCTACAAGGGGTATTGTTTGACCTGAGGCTAACTATCTATTTGTTTTTATTCCACATTTACAACTGGGGCACTGGCTGCTGATCCTACCTGCCCTCATGTCTATACTTCCAAATTAACTTGGCTTAAACATTTAAGGGAATCTTTTCCTTCTCAGGTGCTGTTGTATCTTGCAATAGGATCATGAGCTCAATTCCCCAACTTTTAGAGACTTGGATCTCTATTTTATCTTATCTTGTTCCCAGCTTATTAAAGCCCATAACTTAGATAGTATGTCCCTCCCTAGAAGAGGAACAGGCCATTCTTGTACATATAGAAAAGAATGCTTCAGCATTTTGGATCCTATTTCCTAGGTGAAGGGCTCAAAAAACCTTTTGGCCTCTCCTTTTCCTGATATGCATTTTATTTCATACTTTTTATTGAAAGTGTTTCCCTTTTGGGTATTCAACACCAAAAATGTGGCTCCAGTATTGAGCATGAATTTCACATGCTTGCCTCACACTGTCAAGGTCTCACATTGATCCTCACTGGAGATGAGAATTTGGTTGCCTGGGTCCAACAGGGTAGCCTCATGGCCCCACCACATCTCATCTGTAGTCAAGGGTAGTTGGTGTGACCCAGTCCTGTTCAATCACCTCCCTCTCAGGGAACAGTTCCGACAATCCCCCACCAAGGCCCTTCCTGACAGCAGTATGCACATTGATTAGTCCTCAACTATTCTGATGGCCTTCTGGTCCCCCATTGGGAGCCAGCATGACACATTCTTGATGTCTTTATCTTCTTCCTGGGGTTACCTTGAGCAGTCTGGAGGGCTACTAGGAGCAGATCCACCTGTCTCTCCATCTTTTTATCATCCTTCTTTTCCCTAGCTTCATCCAAGTGGTTGAACACCCTGGAAGTGGCCTCTACTAGCTGTGCAGAATTAGTATCAGGATGTGTGTAGTCAAAATGTGGCATTTCCTATAGAAGTCTGGAGCACTTTAAGATAAGAAATAGCTTTTAAGAACCACTGTACTGCCCTTGGCCTCAAGGGTCCCAATTTGTATATCTCCTGAGGGAGGCCCCTAGCCTCTGAAAAGAAAAGGCAGAAGGGTTTTCCTCAGGACCATGTTGGACCTCTCTTAAGTTAAACCAGTTAATCGGTGGCTGGCCTACCATTTGTATGGCTTACAAAAGCACACCCCAAAAATGTCCTAGCTTTTCTCAGTCATCAGGGTCATTGGGATTCCACCTGGGCTCAGTTCTGGGCAAGGTTTTCCCACTGGGCGCATGAATTTCTGACTCAGGGACACATCCACTATCTGCTTATTTCCTGGATTTTAACAGAATGGCTGACTTTTCCTTGACTGTGAGGAAGGTAGTTAACAGGCCCTTTGTCAGGTTTATGAATTCCCCTGAGTCAGCCCTCAATCCTCTGGTGTGTGCTCTTCACTTGTAAATGAAAGGGCCAGTATCATCCCTGAATTAGAAGCCTATTTATACTGGCAAAATGCCAACAGCCCTCTTGGCTCCTCTTCTGTCTCAGTGTCCAATCCACAGTGAAGCCACTAGGCACAGAGCCTCTTCCATCGCTTCTGCTGCTGCTCATGGCCCCTGGGTCAAGCCAGGCTGGGCCAAGTGGAGTGCAGAGTACCTGCACCTGGGCACCCACCTGCCCTCTGGTCACATCTCCTGCAGCTGCAGCTGCTGCCTTGATGAGGCAGGGTGCACTGGGAAACCCTGTACCACATCCTGGACACCTTCCCCTCGTTGCTGCCACCACTGCCACCAGCTGAGAGCGTCACAGCCTGAGAGTGTCTGGAGAAGGGTGAAAAGAGCTGGAGTCTTTTCTTATAGTCTGTTTTCAACCTCCCAGGGGCACCTTATGCAGATTTTCCCCAGAGAAGATTTAGTACCCTAGTAGCCTGAATCTAGACCCAAGCCAAGTAACTAAATCTCCAGGGGGAATCTAACCCCACCTAAGGGGAACCCTCCTTCTTTCACAGACACAACACAAACACAAAAGGGGCTCAAATCCACACTCAGTGATCAATGTCAGCATCCCTGACCACAAAGATAGACTCAACAACTCTTGAGGGAATTTAACCCCACACAAGGACCTCTCCTTCAGTGAGAGACACAGACATAGATTACACACACTCAGCAGTTTCAGAGGGGCCTCAAGCCCACATATTCCAAGGGGGCTTTGAACACCCAAAAGGCAGATTCAGTGACTCCAGCGAGGGCCTCAAACCCCCACCTCACCATTCCAAAGAAGGCTCAAACTCCACAGGGGACTAAACCCATTAACAACTAGTCAAGTGTTGGTCACTTGCATTTCACTTGACCCAAAACATTGGGCCCCTCCAAAAGCCAGGTCCTATAGTCCCTTAATCTTATTATTTTTATTTATTTTTTATTTTTTTGAGGAAGATTAGCCCTGAGCTAACTACTGCCAACCCTCCTCTTTTTGCTGAGGAAGACTGGCCCTGTGCTAACATCCATGCGAATCTTCCTCTTCTTTATGCGTGGGAGGCCTACCACAGCATGGCTTTTTGCTAAGCTGTGCCATGCCTGCACCCGGGATCCAAACCGGCGAACCTTGGGCCGCGGAGAAGCGGAATGTGTGAACTTAACTGCTGCGCCACTGGGCTGGCTCCTCTTAATCTTATAAAACAGACTTGAATTGACTCAGGCTTAACCAGCCAGAGGGGACTAAAACCCTCAAAGACAGCCAGAGGAGACTTGAATCCCCTAAAGACAGAGCCAGGGTTAAACATACTTTGTGCGACAACTTAAAACACAACTCTTATAGCTGTGTCATGGGGTCAGCATCACTTACACCCATTGAAACACCTTCCAAGAAAAGCACTCAGTGGAGCGAATGGTCTCCCATTGGGGCAGTGATATCAAGCCAGGGGCACAACCACCAAGAAGGGTGTCCCACCTGGGTTGCCAAATTTGTTACCAAAACAAAGTGGCTTTGCTTCCTGGTGAGTTAAAGTCAGACTTTCCACCAGAATTAGTTGCCACACTAAGTAGGGTTTATTTTCAGCAAATAGGAGATCACACAGAATCATTGCAAAAGTCCAGGTTCTCCCTGAGCTTGAGTGAGCAGGGGCCTTTTATTTCAGATGGAGAATGAATATTCTAAAGGGAGAGGTTGGAATTCACTTGCACAGGCTCAGTTGGTTCTTCTGTGCAGATGCCCCTCTTGTGGGGCTTGGTCTGGTTCAGGATGCTTGGTGATTTCATTTCTTAACAAAAAACAAACAAACAACAACAATAGAAAACAATTTGGAGAAATAGTTAAATGCTTCTAAAACTTCCCTTGAGTTCTTTGGGGGCATTTAGTCTGAACAAAGCTGGGGGCATCACAATCCCTGACTTCAAAAGGTATTACAAAGCCATAGTGATCAAAACAGCATGGTACTGTTACAAAAACAGGCACACAGATCAATGGAACAGAACCAAAAGCCCAGAAATAAAACCACTCATCTACAGATGGCTAATCTTTGACAAAGGTACCAAGAACATACAATGGAGAAAAGATAGTCTCTTCAATAATTGGTGTTGGGAAAACTGGACAGCCACATGGAAAAGAATGAAAGTAGTCCATTATCTCAGCTCATACACAAAAATAAACTCAAGATGGATCAAAGACAAGAAGATATGTCCTGAAACAATAAAACTCCTGGAAGATAATATACGTAGTACATTCTTTGACATGGAACTTAAAGGGATCTTTTCAAGTATCATGTCTTCTCACACAAGGGAAACAAATGAAAAAATAAACAAGTGGGAATCCATCAGACTAAAGAGCTTCTGCAAGGAAAAAGAAACTAGGATCAAAACAAAAAGACAACTCACCAATTGGGAGAAAATATTTGCAAATTGTATATCCAGTGAGAGGTTAATCTCCATAATACATAAGGAACTCACACAAATGAACAACAAAAAAAACAAACAGGCCAATCAAAAACTAGGCAGAGGATATGAAGAGACACTTTTCCAAAGAAGATATACAGATGGCCAATAAACACTTGAAAAGATGCTCAACATCACTAATCATCAGGAAAATGCAAATCAAAACTACACTAGGATACCGCCTTACCCCACTTAACATGGCTATAATCACTAAGACTAAAAATAACAAATGTTGGAGAGGGTGTGGAGAAAAAGGAACCCTCATACACTGCTGGTGGGAATGCAAACTGGTGCAGCCACTATGGAAAACAGTATGGAGATTACTCAAAAAAACAAAAATAGAACTGCCATATGACCCAAAAATCTCACTACTGTTGTTTACCCAAACAACTTGAAATCAACAATCCAAAGTAACATATGCACCCCTATGTTCATTGCAGCACTATTCCCAATAGCCAAGACATGGAAACAATCCAAGTGTCCATGGACTGACGATTGGATAAAGAAGACGTGGTATATATATATATATATATATATATATATACAACAGAATACTACTCAGCCATAAAAAAGGTAAAATCATCCCATTTGCCGCAACATGGACAGAGCTGGAGGGAATTACACTAAGTGAAATAAGCCAGCGAATGAATGAATACTCACATGGAAGAAAAAAATCATGGATGAATGAATAAATGGATAGATGGAGGAAAGAAATAAGGGAGAGAAACAAAGAAAGAAAAGACGGAGGAAGGAAGAGAGGGGGACACAGGGAAGCAGACATTCCCACTCATCTAATAATGGTCGAGATATATTAATAATCAATACTAATGTTAGGGAGTCAAAAGGGATGTTGCTTCTGAGATGCAGATATCAAAGAAATCAAGCAAGCCCTGAAGGAAGCTGTGGACTTTCGGGGAAAAGAGAAAGAAAGAACTTCATTCAATAACTAATAAGGTTTTGAGTCAGACAGACTTTGGCTCAAAGTCTCTCCTCTGTGACTCATAAACTGAGTAATCTTGAAGTAAGCTTTTAAGGCTCCAGGGTCCTAGGAGGAGTCAGTGGCTGACTAACACCTCTCTATGCAGAGAGATGGGTTTGAATCAGGATCACTGCTGAGGGTTTCAACATAAACTATAAGAAGGACTTTCTAGGCGACTTATGGGCCTCCAAAATAACACAAGAGGTTAGTTTCTTCCATCAAGGGCTGGAATGGCTCAGAAAAACACTGAAATTTAAAACTTAAATTGGTCTGGGTCAAGGCTGTCCCAGGGAGAGAAGCCCAAGGTGTTCTGGGCTACATGCTGATCTATATGACCTAATTCATATCTCAAGTTATAAGACTGCACAGTAACCAGACCCTGCCCTCAATGATACCATTTTAATATATTTTTGCATGACCTTTCCTCTGTCTAATAAAAAGAACTCACATACCCATGCCTGATAAATTTAGCCCTACCTTCAATGTTTAGCAGCTCTTCACTGCCCATGGGTCCTGTCCGCATGCTATTCTCTGAGTAAACGTGCACTACTA
The DNA here is from genome assembly GCF_041296265.1 of Equus caballus. NCBI lineage: Eukaryota > Metazoa > Chordata > Mammalia > Perissodactyla > Equidae > Equus > Equus caballus. The sequence goes on from NC_091710.1 coordinate 50,896,017, forward strand.
CCAGACCTTGAGAGTCCAAGAAATCTTTCTTTCGACTCCTTGGTTCACTGAGCCCACATCATTTCTTCGTGGGCCCATACGGGGATTTTGCTTCACCAGCTTGTGAGCTTAAGTTCTGGTAAGTGGACTTTTCTTCCTTGTGCCTTTATCTTTTTCAAGGATGGATCTAAATTCACTTCTTCATTGGGAATCTGCTCAGACAGCCGTATGAATCCACGTTTGCTGCCCATGGCTACTCTATGGGGCAAACCATGGCATTCAGCCCAAAGAGAACCAATACCTTAAGCCTGAGGGTGATGAAGAATGATTTCATCCATTCCTTCCTAATCCTACTTCTAATATATAAATTTTACATGGACACAGGTTTACCACTTAAATCATTAGGATGGTCGCCAATCTCCAAGACTCCCATGGCAGGTTTCTTTTCCCAAGGCTGGATTGGGATCCCTCCCTGTGGCTCCTGATCATACCCTGAAGCATGTGAAAGTCCCAACTGAGACTCCAGTTCAAGGAAAGTACAAAACTCTAATCTTTGGTTGAGTATGGGAACCCCTTCTTGGGAGAATGGCTCCAGGATGCAATTGGGTAGAATGTCCCCTAGCCTGGAGGAAAGTTCTTCACTGTTTTTCACTATTCTTCTTTTATCTCTTGGAACATTCACCAGGCACCTATTACTTCCAGGCATAATAGGGAAGATATACAAAGGATGTAATGTAGGGGAGCACCCCTATCACCTCTTGCTACAGGAACCCCACAGGCAGAACAATGGGTAGAATGCTGCCCTAGGTTCAGGGGGGACTTTCAAGGTAATGGACCCTTTCCTTTCATCTCTCTTGTATTTTTGCTTCCTAGGACCATGGGAGCTTCTAATTCCATTCCTAAGGACTCACCTTTGGGTTGCCTTTTAAATAACTGGGCAAAATTCGATCTACAAGATCTAAAGAAAAAGAGACTTATTTTTTTTACTGTAGTACTTTTTGGCCTCAATACACTCTGAATGAGGAAACACAGCCCCTGAATGGCACCATAAACTGTAATATTATTATTTAAGTAGACTTATTTTGCTGCTACCTGAGAAAATGGTCTGAAATGCCTTATTTTTGGGCATTCATGGCCCTAAATCAAGACCCTGAACTCAGAGCAATTTTTCACGTGTCTAACTTCCCCTCCATCTGGAGTCCTTACGCTTATGGCAAGGTCATCTGGGGTCCAATAGGACCATCTGGGTGCACACTCACATTGGGAACAGTTGTAGGACTTTATCCCCTAAATCTGGGAACTAGTCCACTAGTGTACTGTGTTGGTTATGAGGATAGGAGACCTGTAATTTATTCTGTAAACTGTCCTGCCAATGTTGTGTGCCCAACATGGGAATTGTTGTGTGACTCTTATCTTGATAACTCTTGGGAAGAGGCCATGAGAGTAAGGCCTGGCTTCTTTTTTCCTTTCTTTGTCTATTTCCATTCATTGCCTCCTCTGTTGTCACCAAGTTGGAGGTTAAGTTCGAGCTGGACCTGAGCAGAACCTCGACCTTCTGTAAACTTGAAAACTTGAAAACATTTTGCCAGGGACTTAACTGTCAACCATGGCACAGAGAGCACAAGCCCCCAGCCAGCTCCAGGACTTTGCCTCCTGCTTCCCAGGCTCACCTTGTGCTGGCTCAGGGATTAAGTGCCAGGGCTGAGAAGGACTTGACTAAATCTTATATACATTGACAGCTGCAATCAAGGTCTGCACCCTTTCTCTGGCCCACTGTCATTCAGACACTGACAGTGCTTTATCACGATGGGGAATGCCCCAAACATCCCTGGAGACTGATCCGTCAGGTACATTTTAACCAGTTGGAAATATTTTTAATTGATTGGGTTATGCCTCAGAAACTCCACCTGGAAGAAAACTTGAGTAGTTTCTCTATGCCTTTATGATGTAGTTGAACAGGTAGGTGAACATATACCATCATTTGAGTTACAACCCAGTTTCTGAGAAATCAAGAGCAACTTTCCTTAGAAAATCCTTCCAAGACAGGTAAAGCAGATCAGATTCCACCAACTTCCTGTATCTGAAAAAGGATTATCATCTTGCCTCTCCAGGAACTATATAGCCCAAGACTAATTCCTAGGACTGAAGAAAAAAACAAAAAATAAAAAGGAAAAAACAGTCACAAGAGTGCCCTCACAAAAAATCTAGCATCTTGAGTGTCTTATCCACAAATATTAGTAAAAAGGCTCAAAACAAAATTTGGATTCACAACTGGTGAGCTTTGTATTACTCTACCTTATTCATGGCAGTAATTTTTAAAACAATAGCTGTGGAGACTCTGTGTATATGTGCCTATATGTATGTTATATATGTACGGTCTTTTACCTCCAGATGGTATGACCAAAATTAAGAGTTCTGTTTAATTGGCTTACAGTAAGTGCTTACATAAATTCTAAATGCAGTAGAAATTAACCCAATGTCTTTCAAGTTAACATGATATGAATTAACCTTTGGTAAATGAAAATTTGCTTAAGATTGTTGGTTTGATTCAAATAGGCGTATCCTTAAAGTCAGTATTTGGATATGATGCAGACATGCAGCCTGGGTTTATTGGACAAATAAACGCATGCTGTCTTTTACAAATTAATCAGCAAAATAATAAATTTACAAGATAGCTAATTTTGTCTAATGTCTCATGAAGGTTTACTGGGTAATCTGAACATAATTGTTGGAAACAAATAATTTAGATAGATGAAAATGGGTAAGAGTTTTTGGGTACAATAATTATGTTTTATGGTCTGCATACTTGGGGGAAAAAAAACAGCTTCCAAAGTCTTTTTGGTAAAAATTATATAACATTTGTAAAACTCTGATATGCCATAGTTGTCAGCTATAATTCTAGTTATTATCTTGAAGTGTTGTATGTCACAAAAGTAGCCAAGTTCCTTTGTCAATTTGCCCTTTGAGTCTTTTGTCATTTGCAGATAGTTGCTATTTCACTCTCATGCTTTTGCTTTTTCGAATATGTTTCATTTTCTGAGGAATTCATGGAAAGGATTATGACACAGGATTCTAGAATACAGGTTTTTGATAAAATTTCAAGTCATAAAACTGAACTGAGTAAGAAATTGCAGAAGTCTAACAGAGAAACTGATGACCTCATGAAACTGCTGAGGTAAGACTAAGATCAAGAATCAATTACACAGGACTGAATGAACTGATGAGGATGATTACATTTTTTTATAACTTTTGTTTGAAATATTGTTGAGTTTTTGACGTTTTGTTTTGTTTTCTCAGATTTAACAAAATCTTTTTCTCTTTTCTCTTATGCTAACTATAATTTATACCAATTTGGCGAAATTATACATCTGTGAACAGAATTGAAACATTTACCTCTTTCTCTCTACCTGATCACTCCATAATTTAAAAATTCTTAGTGAGTATATTTATTTTCATGGCAATATAGTTATTTGCATAAGTTCAATACAAATCTGTTTTCCTTATAACAGGACATATTTGGAAACATTGGTTATATAAACAAGGTTTGGATTGGAATGTTATATTTGAGAGAAACATACAGGCTCAGATATGACAATACAGCCTTTGAGGAATAAAGGTTGACTTTCTGGAATAAAGCCACTTGAAAATATTGACCTGGTACCTTGTTTACAGAGATTCCAGCAATCTTACCTGTAAAGTAAGGAAGGTCACTTATCTGGCAGGTGCCTGGAACCTCAAAATATTTTGGGGGACCTCAAGAAGAGAAAAATCCACCCAAGGCTGTAGGTATTGCAGGCTAAATCTCATGACAAGTCCTTGGCTTGGCTTTCCTGGCCTTGAGAGGCCTTTAAAGTTCAATCTGAGATTCCTCACAAAAAGTTCCAGTAAACCAGATTGCTGTTCTTGCTTCAGTTAAGTAAATAATTGGACCAAGTTTTACTGAAAGTGAATTCATTTTGAAATCCATTTAATCTAAATTTGTCTATCTTTTGTAAAAAAAAAAAAATGAGGGTGATTTTAGAGAGAAAACATATGCTTCAGTAGAAGCTATAGTACCCATTCATGGATATTAGATTCTAGCTCTTCTCTTCTACAAGATTCATCTATCACTAATCATAAAGTCTCCTGGTCACCATCCACCTCTGATACCTTGGTGCTCCCTAGCTACAATCAAACCTTTTCCTTCAACTCTACCAACCAAATACTAACTAGATTTGCCTTGTCACAGGTGGATCATGAGCATTGGATGTCTTGATGGCAGCACAGGGGGGGGCTTGTGCCATTATAAAAATCAAATGTTGTGTCTATATTTCTGACTACCACAAAAATATCTCTGGCCTCCTATTCAATATGAGTCACCAAATTAAATCCATGTCTGACCCTACCCTATCTCTAAATGATTGGTTGGACTCCTGTTCAGGTCCCAGTCTCTGGACTACTATCAAAACTTTATTCATTGGGTTAATCACATTGCTTGTATTTATTACTATAGTTTGTTGTCTACTTTGTTGTTTGTCTTCCAGATGTCAACAAATTTTTGACTCCTGGGCAGCTTCTTGTCAAATGATTCTCTCATCTCCAGGGGACCTGTATACCTTGTCTGCCTTGGACTCCGCAGGCACAACCTTCTGGTCCACTGAAATTCTTGCCTATATCCCTATGGCCCCCACTTAGGGACAGCTTTATGACTTTGTAGGGCTGGAAGTAGTTACAGAAGATGGGCCATCATCCATATCGCCAACGGATTTCAAGGCCAAATGGGTTCAGGGGAGATTTTATGATGTGGATCAAGGCTGCCCCAGGAAGAGAAGTCCAAGCTGTCTTGGCCTACATGCTGATCTATATCATCCTCTGGGAAGTATAGGACGTCCTGACCTGATTCATATCTAAACTCATACGACCACACAATACTCAGACCTCATCTGCACTGATACCATTTTAATGACTTTTTACATGATCTTTCCTTTATCTAGTAAATAACTCACATACCCAAGGCTCATAAATTTAACCCTACCCTCAACATGTTGCCTCTGGGTCCTGTCCCCATGCTATGGCTCTTCACTGTCCATGGGCCCTGTCCCCATCCTATTCTCTGAATAAAAGAGCACTAATACCAGACCTTGAAAGTTCAAGAAATCTTTCTTTTGACTCCTTGGCTTGCCAAGCCCACATCAGAATGAGGTCAAATTGTGCTTTTTTGAGCCCATGGAACTAGATGCAGATAGCAAAACTTTGGTTATTTTTGGCAACAAAGAAAGATGCTTTTGAAAAAGAACCTACAATTGTAGGTATATACACACAATTCCACATTGAATTTCACTTATGAAATCAACCATGACTTCATAAATTTACATCATTTAATTCAATGATATTGAGCCTCTCAGTCCAGTGAGAAGGAATGGGACACATCTTTTTTGACGACTTATTATGTCCCAGGAATCTTAAAAATGATATCTCAGTTCACACAATTGCCAAGTGAGGTAGATATTTTCATTCTTTAAGCAATCAAAAGCAGGTTGTACAACTAGTGATAGATCCTAGATTTGTACTCTGTCTATCCGTTTTCAAAACTTTTATTTATTTTGCAGTTTTTCATGCTGAGAAAAGAAAGATAGCTCTTGCTGGATGAAGGAATATAGCTATAGTGAGATAAACGTGTTTGTGGTGTGCGTGTGTGTGTGTGTGCATGTATATGTGTGCACATTTGAGACCAAGTGTGTGAGTGAGAGAATGAGTGGGGTGCTGTGTATCAAAAATATTCTAAATTATCCTTTCCTCTCAAAGAGGGAAATGATGTGGCATAAATCATGTGAGTAAAGGTTAGTGATCCCTGAGCAAGTTAACGAAATTATTTATCAACAAAACTGAGATACTTTTTAGAATGAAACGGGTGTATTATTCATAGCTATGCTGGAACAATAGACTAGGACTGTCTCAGACAATGTGAGAGATATTGCCATGCTGTCCCTAAGAAAACCTCCTTAATAAGCACAAATTTCTTTGCTGAAGTTTAGGCAAAGACTGGGAGTTGATGATTCTCTCTCCAGTGCTCTCTCCACTGCCTCTCTGGAAGTGGCCAACAGCACATCGACTGAACACAAGGGTCTCCTAGGACACAGTGATAATCAATGGCACTGGCTTGACTTTCCAAATCATTCTTTGTCCATTTTCCTCTCTCAGTCCAGAGACGGTGTCAGGGTTGGACTGGGAAACATACTACTACCATATTACATTTGGAAGTCTTGTCAAGTTAATTAGTAGGCACTTCTGATGTTTTGCTAAGGAGAAACACAGTTTTACTTCTAACCATGTACCATTCACAAAGCTCTAATAATATACATAGCATTCTCGCAGATTTATGAATCTGGAAGGAATCTCAAGAGGGTTTTCCTGCTTCCCATTCTTTTTGGTACAAACTGATCCACCAATTCTTAGAAAACCCTCCCCACACTAAGATAACACAAATCCTTTTTGGAACAAGCTTGGGGTCTCAACAAATAACTTCTTTCATATTTTGGCCCAGGCATGATCTTCTGGGTTTGGAGGGTAAGGTGAGAACCCATTATCTTTCTTGATCCTAGACTGTTCTGTGTGAGCATCTACACAGTCCTCCCCTCCCTCAGTCTGTCATTGATCTCACCTTCCCACACCCTTCTCTTTTCCATCTTAAAGGAACTAAATATATTTCTTATATTTTCTCTCAGTCTGGACACAACTTAGCAATAACATAGATCCACTTTTGAATCTTGTGATCAGCATTTTAATATTTCACAAAGTAGACATCTATTTTAGTTTAGTGATATTGACATAAAAATAGAGTGTGCAGATGTAGTAATCTGTTTAGCTAAACCGTGCTTAATGCTATACAGTAACTGTGAGGGTTTTACTTCTCTGGACCAGTAACAGTACCTTTAATAATAAAAATACAAATAAATAATAATAATAGAAAAGAAAGTATAGACTGAGAGCTCTGCTCCACATTCCTATCTCCTATACTTATACACTGAAAGCAATCTTGTTGACGGACTCCCTAAATAGTATGCATATATCCCCACCCCTTCTTCAATCACAAATGATGTCTTCCTGATAACCTATCTTGCAGCTGGTTCCCCCACTTTCACAGACTATCTACCGCCTGTCCATTCAGACAGGCTTGCCTGAAAGCAGCTGCCCACCGCCTCATAATTAGTGGTCAGAAAAACAGTGGGCAGAGGGAAGGTTGAATGGGTAATGCAGGATGCATTATGGTCCCGTATAGAAGAGTCATTTGGGGGAAGAGTTGGGAAAGGAGCCCAGTTTGGATGGTATAAACTCCCAAGAGAAGGATGAGAAGACATGTTGACTGAGTAGACACTCCTTCCAAAAGATTTTGCTGAAAAACCAAGTGAAGACAAGAAATATTAGCTGACCAATGATACAGTGTCAAAGAAGAGGCGTTTGTTTATTTTCAGTTTTTATAGAGGCAGTGGAGGGAGGTACGAGGTAGAGCAGGTGAGAGTTTTGTCCATGAGTAGCTGGAGAAAGGAGACCCAGGACCCAAGTGGCAAAGTTAGCCTTAGACCAGAGCATGACCCAATAGTTCATGATTCACATGGAAAAGTCACCCCTTCTTCCTACTGAATTTGGAAAGGTATTCCTCCCATGTGAGAGTCACAATAAGACACTTAGAACTGTTTTGACAATAAGATATTAACAGATTGTACAGGGTAAAACTTAAAATTTTAGAGAAAATTTAAAAATTGAAACCCCAATAAAGAGATAAAAGTCTAGTAAACGCTAGAACCAAATCACATTTAAAAATGATGAATGACAACAAAATAAGCTAAAAATAAAGAATAAAATTGGATGCAGGATATATGAAGTATTAGGTTAACATAAAGAATACAACCAATGAGATGAAGGAAGAAAAAGTTGTTCTTAAAGAATGGAAATTCAGAACTGGGGGCAAAAATTTAATAAAAAGTACACTAGAAAAAGCATAATAAGGATTTTGGAAGTCAAGGTTGAGGCAAACAGGTCAAAGAAAATGTTAAAGTCTTTGTTTAATTCCTGGGCTAAGGAAAACTTGTGAAGGGTTTTAAGAAAATTAACATTTGGAAATATGAACTGTAAGATCTCTTTCAAGCTATCATAAAATAATTTTTGTGTGGATAAGGAAGAGATTGTTAAAAGTTAATGTGACTCCATCAGACAATGAACCCTTGTGCAACAGGAATAAAATTCCACTGATCAGATTTCCCTCCCTTTCCGATGCGTTGGGAGATGCATTTTTGGGAAGGCATCTTCACGGAACCCATGAAAACACAGAACATGGAGGGTTTACCCAGCACCTCAGCCTAAGGGCAGAACTCTGCTGCATAAACCCCTAAGTGCGCAATCTTGAAATGAGTGCCTGCCACATGAAATTGAGCCCAGGGATCCTTTGAGGGAGGGGGAATTTGCAGATGTGTTTGTGTGAATGAATATAAAAATGTGTACAATCATCAACAAATTCAACAGTTTTTCATTATTTTGTCTGTGGTTCCATTCAACAAATCTAGGTTTTGGTGCTGTACCATTTATTCTCACAACATATAATTTTTAAGTAGTAAAATAAGACAGCAGAGTTTAAGAAATTAATACCCTAATACATCAGTAAAAAACAATAAGTCTATAAGGTAACATCAAAGTGATTTAGCTTTGAGAATCAAAGCCATTAATTCTAGGACATTCTTCTCCAAATAGGGAAAGCAAGATGATGCATAAGTGTAAAGATTTAAGGCTGCAGTGCAAGCCTTTCTTGAAAGCTTCACTAAGTTTCCATTTTCTTTACATTACGGAACTCTGCATGACTCTTTTGTCTCATTGGGGGAAGACTGCAATGAGACCAACAGGACCAATGCTGCCCCCTAGGACTTTGACAATGATGGAAATGTTCTACATCCATGAAGTCCAGTATGGCAGCCATTGGCCTCTTGTGGATATTGAGCACTTGAAATGTGGCTGGTGTGGCAGAGGATCTGAATTTTAAATTCTATTTACTTTTCAGCTTTTTCTTTTTTTCCTTTTGACCCCTTTTGTAGAGCCATTATTAGTCCATATTACAGGTGGAGAAATAAATTTTGGAGTTGAATCTTTGTCTAAGTTCATTGAGGACGCTAGTGACTTCTAAGGCAAATCTCTCTGATGTTCAAAAGGAATTCTCTCATTTTCTATGCTGTCTTTTCTCTCAGCTGACCAATCAAAGACGTTTGCTGCCAGGGCATCAGGAGAGCAATCATTTGATTACATCTGTCCACTAAGACAAAGCATTTCTGGTCTAATTGTGTTAGAATATATCATATTCTATACAATTCTGTTTAACATATTACACATTATATATGTAATATATAGATTAAAAAGCTATGCAAAAATATACAGTCAAATGCATAAAAATTGCATAGATGTGGATCTTCTTACTATTAAATTCCCTCAACAAGAAAGACTGAGGGCCATTCTCTTATCTCTTTCCCTTGAACTCTGTTGCCCTCTGCCTGAGTCCCATGGGATATTTTTAATTGTGTCTACATTCCCATGTTTCCTGCCAACATTTATTTCAGTTATACTACATCTTTATTCAGAAAATAAAACCTAAAGAATTACACCGTAGTGTGTCCAATTCAATATTACACAATGAGATGGAAATCCATTGGAAAAAAAAGTCCTTGTCTGCAAAGACCTTGCAGCTAAGTGGAATATGTAAAAGAAACACAGGAACACAGTGAAAGTTGAGGGAGAGGCATCCATTGAAAGGAGCAGAACTGTGTGCTGCTCAGAAGATGGAGAGATTTTATTCGTTGGTGGGTTGGGAATGGTTTCTTGAAAGGCACAGGATCTGATCTGGGTCTTGAAGCATGGGTCAGATTTGTAGTGATCTAGCTGGCATAGGAGGTGACACTCCAAGCAGCTGGAATAGCGAGAGCAATGTATAGATTATAGGAAAAGAGGGCATAGATGGGAAGACAGGTGTCCAATTTGTCTGGAGCTTAAATGGTAACCCAGCAATGTAAGTTCGGGTGCACTGTGGAGCTGCTGAATGCTAGTGTGAAGACTATTTAATTCGGAGGCAAATGAGAAATAATTAGGGATCTCTTTGACAGCCCTGAGTGAAACACCACACAATACTGAGAATTACAAGAGGTCAGGTTCTCTGATTCTGAGCAAAGTGATTTAAGTGGGTGTATATTTTATAAATATGCCATAAGGGAACAGTTTCTGTCTCCATAGGGGTCCCAGTAGCTGGCTTTCTTTATTCCTATTTCCCTTTTCTGAAGCATTTTTCTGTGGGTAGGAGATACCTGCTGGTCTCTACCCAGTTAGGAGGGCACCTGATGAGAAAACAAAAGCCCCTGCTCCCAATGCAAGATAAAGGAAATAAGACTCTTCTGGAGAAGCCTAGAATGAAAGGAGAGCACCAGGAGAAGTTCCAGCACCATTTCAGGAGGACTCAAAACATGAATCATTGTCCCTCTTCATAAATACTTTGGGGAACAGCTTCTTTTCCAAGGACGGGGCTATCTGATGGCAATGATTTTGACATGGGGTTACAATTTGTAGTAGATGATTTTCTGACAAAGGTTCTGGAAACTTGTTCTTGAAGAAACAGATTGTTGAACCTTCCTATTTGTGGCTGAGTGACCTGGGCCACTAGGCCTGATCAGGTAGAATCTTGTGGAGTATTTCCTGCAAATCTCTCCCCTTGGCAAGGAAGTCAACTGGAGGCTACAGAAAGTCAGCAGTTACCAAACACAGGTCAGCAGATCTCAGTTCAGAAAAGGCAAACAGGAGTCCATTTGTTTGTTTTTCTTTTTCCCAAATCATCTGGTTAACTGAGTTAGAGTTTAGATGGGAAGAAATCCTAATTGTATGATAAACATTTAATCATCTGAGTGCTATCACGTCAACTCAATAGTACAGTTATACAAACAAGAGATTTATAATATTTTTTATTTCTGCTGTTTTCTCAAGTTCCTTCTCTTCTTCCTTCCCACCCCGTCCTTCCTCTCTTCTTTCCTGTTTCCTTATCTGTTTTTCAGTTCCCCTCATTTCTATCTTTTTACTTCAATTACTATAAATGCGAGGACAAAAGATAGGAAGTCAACCAAGTAAATGTAGCTCAAGCTCCCCTGCAAACCCAAGAGACAACAATATTCTCCAGACAATTTCTAATGTGAAGAGACAACATGGCACACGTATGACAAAGGTTTCCAGAGTGTTACCATGGCAGCCTAGTTGTATTATGAATTTCCCTAGGTGTCCAAAGGCTCCCTCTTTTGATTATAAAAGGGTAGCCTGAATTTATATCCTTGAAATAAAGTTAATTCTCCTATTTCTATTTAGAAAGGCACTTAACTTATGCTTCAAGTATAGGTATTGCAGTTTCCTGCCATGAAAAAGCAGTGGGATTTCAGCACTCATTTAGTTTGTTAGGTTGGGTTAAGAAAAAACAAACTCTAAAAACTTCTTCAAGGTCTTAAGCATCTTCACTGTTAATGAGAGGGTGTTTAGTTTTAATGAGCAATTCAAATAATCTATTTAGTCTAGAGAAATAATAAGTAAAAAGCTTCAGTTTATCTTCAAATTATTTCAAGCCTCTTGTTTCTCAGATCCATCTTACCTGGAGCAGGGATCAAGAATAAACGTGGCAATGTGAAGAAAGATAATGGAACCTCATAGCTGACAAGTGACAAATACAGTGACTAGCTAAAGTGGAAGAGCAAATGACATTTTTCCCAGTTTTTATGAAGATTCAGGCAACGTGGTTACTTGCAAAAGTCATGTTTGCAATTCTAGTAAAATTATGCAACGATGAAAATGTCACATCTTTCCTCCCGGGTCTCATGCCTTGCTCTTAGAACATGTAACCCTGAGCTGGTGGTAACATGCCCCAGAAATTGTGATCTTGCTTCCATTTGGGATAGAGAAGTCTTATCCATGAATGGATTCCTTCTGGTAGTGGATATGGATGGGGTGGAGGTATCTTGGTTTTGTCGCCATTTGGTAGTAATCTTATAACATGTAACCAGGGTTTAATGTGTTCCCACTGTGGTCCTTTATACTCCTAATGTCCTATCCTCTCCCAAGAGACAGGAGACAAATCGAGGCCAAAATGGTCTTCAATTCAGTACGCCTGGGGCATATTCAAGCATGGACATGAATTAGGACTTGCTCAGACCAAGAATCTGCATAGATACTCTAGGTGTTTGGACAGGACAGAATAGATTAATTTTTGCCAGTAAGAGCAGAGAGAAAAAGTGAGTTACCTTCAACAGATAAATGACTGCGTGGCACTTGATATTTCATGTAATATTAAACTTCATGTGAACAGCCTCTTAAATTCATCATTAACTAAAAGCCACAGACATCATGAGTTAGGATTATATGTCATTTCTCATCGTCAGAGAAGGAGAATGTTGGGCTAATGTAACTGAGTGGATCCTCACTTTTTTAGATTCTCTGACACTTTTTATGCAAATGAGGATTCTAGGAATTTACCTTTCTGATGTCAGGTTATTCATAGTTTACGATTATTCATGTCCAGAACTCAGGTGACATTTGAAGGAATTTAAGGCAACTTAGCATTTTGTGTGGCTGCAGCTGGCTTTGTTTTTTGTAAAATACCCCTCTGGGGCTATGTGATGGATTACTAAAGAATTAAACTTTGAACTGTAAGAATAAGCCTTCGATAGTAGAAATTTATTCCTTGTCAACTGTATGAGGAAATGCTTTTTGGGGTAGGGATCTTCCTGGAGATGTGAAATCACAGGACACAGACAGCAGCCCTCCACCTCCACTTATGGCTAGAGTTGTTCACAGTAAATCCAAACTACAAATATGAAATAAATGTCTCCTTCTTCTAACAGAGAGCCCAAGGCCCCCACTAAGGGAGGTAAGTTGACATATGAACCAAGGGCATTTCTGTGAAAAAAGATATGTAAAATTGAGTAAAATGTTGATGGTTTTCACCAATGTTGCCATTAAACAATGCAGGTTTTCATCTCTACTGCTGCTAATTTTATGCTCAGTGCATCATTTTAAACTACTAGCATATTCGTGCCTATTGTTGCAAGTGACGAATTGCCACAAGCTTAGTGGCTTCAAACAAAAAACATTTATTATCTTGCAATTCTGGGTATCAAAAGTCCAAAATGGGACTCACTGGGCTAATATCAAGGTTTTAGCAAGACCGTGTTCCTTCTGGAAGTTCTAAGGGAGGATGTGTCTTTTTCTCTTTTCAAGCTTTAGAAGCTGCGCACATTCCTTGGCTGTGGCCCCTTCCATCATCTTTAAAGCCAGCAGTGGCTGCTTAAGTCTGTCTCACACCACATCACTCTGACACTGACGGTTCTGCCTCCCTCCTCCACATTTCAGGTTCCTTGTGATTACACAGGGCTCACGCAGCTCATCTCCCTATTCTAAGGTCAGCTGAGTAGCATCCTTATTCCATCTGCTAATTTAGTTCTAATTTGGGAAGTGTCTATGTCTGTTCAGGCTACTGTAACATAACTACCATGGACTAGGTGGCTGATAAACAACATGAATTTATTTCTCATGGTTCTGGAAGTTGAGAAGTCTAAGATCAAGAGAGTGGTAGGTCAGGTGTCTGGTGAGAGTCTGTTTCCTTATGAACCGAGTTTGGCGCTGTAGCCTCACATGGTGAAGGGACAAGCTAGGTTTCTAGTGTCCTTTATATAAGAGCACTAATCCCATTCATGAGGGCCCCACCCTCATAATCTAATCACCTATCAAAGGCACCATCTTCTAACTCTATCACATTGGGCATTTGTTTTTCAACCATGAATTTAGAGGCAGGGGGAGGGCAAAAACATTTAGTCCATTTCACCATGTCAGAAAGCATATTCATAGGTTCTAGGGGTTAGGACATGGACAAATTTGGGATACCATTATTCTGCCTACCATACCTAGGAAAAATAAAATTCAATTGTGTAATAAACACTTTGGTCAAAATATTGTCCTTAAGGAGAAACATTTCAATGATTTACAGGTTTGTCAGACAAAATACAGGATGTCTTGTCAAATTTAAATTTCAGACAAACCACTAATAATCTTTTAGGATATGTGTGTCACATATATTGCATGGGATATATTATGCCAAAAAATTACTGATTGTTTATCTGAAATTCATAATTAACTGGATGTCCTGTATTTTTCCTTACGAAATATTCCACCCTAGTGATTTAGAGTTAATAAAAACTGATATGTGTTTTTCCTAAGTTGTCCATCTGTGAGGACAAAAACAAGAAAACAACATTCAGGGCTATATCACCGGTCTCTTTTTCAAAGAAGTGCTAAGGTTCCTGATGTGACACCACCCCTAAATTGCCCTATAGCTAGATCTTTTTAGTATTTCTTCAGCGGTTTGTCATTATGTTTTTTTGATCAAAAGCTTCACTTGAAATGATTGTCTTTAAACACACTACTCCTCCATCTTAGTTTCATTAAGGGGCAGGTGTTAGGATGAACAATCTTGTAATCCCAAGAGGCCTGGGAGATCTCCAAAATAGCTGACAATACCCATTTTTGTATAGGTCCTCTTGAGGAGTTAAAAACTTATCAAATGTTAATTCTAGAACTTAAAATATAATACCTACTATAAAAATCACAACGGATGTGTTCAATAGCAGTTTGGCTATAACAGGAGGAGATTTGAGGATTAGAATACAAATCAACGGAAGATTTTCAGATCAATGCACAGAGGAAAAAAAAAGGAAAATGCAGAAAATAGCACAAACTACATGAAAGCATGGTGAAGAGATGTCATATATATGCAATTCTCTTCCTGGGAAGAGAGGTGACAGAGGACACACGGCAGTAGTTCTTGAAGGGATGATGGCTAGAGATGTTCTAAAACCAAAGATGTGAACCCATATATTCCAATAGCTCTGAGAAACACAAACAAGATATAGACAAAGAACACTAGACCTAGACTTATCAGAGAAAGGCCCTGTTCCTTGGAGAGTCTCCTCATGTGGTTTAGACACAGTTGGGAAAAATATCACATGCTAATTTTGTTAGTTATCCAGGTGAACTCAATAAAAAGTAATAAAGAAGCTACAGTATTTAATAGACTTTCCCTTGTTTTTTTTTCTCATGATACTTCAGCACGTTGGGACAGTGTGATTTTCTTTTTTTAAGTGACAAGTGAGCAGATTAAAACAGTCAGAGTAACATGCCTGTGGACTCTGTTGGCAAGCAGTCTGCCAATGCCCCACATTCTGAGGTTATCCTGTTGATTGTTTTTTGTTAATACCCAAATTAAACAATTCCAGCTTCCATCCCATATAAATTCTGGCAAATATCCAAATGTTTCTCAGGATTTCCAGTTGGTGCTTATGCTCACAATATTTTGTCCAATGCCCACTTCCTGCTGTTCCATAACCTTCTCTGGCCAATTCTCCCTCACTTCCTGTGGCAACCACCCTCTTGCTTTAGAGCTTTGCACCAAGTATGACAGAGGCTCTCCTCCACTTCCCAAGATTTCACAATCACAAAGACAGTGAGGGAAACAAGATTTTGTGAAAATTTGAAAGTAATGATATACGGTTACTACACAAAAGGGTCAAAAAATAAAATTGGAATTCAGAATGCAGTTGTGAAACTGAATAAAGGAAACCTCGTTTTAAATGAAGCCGGCAGATGGCAGCTAGACTTTTGCTGGTGAACACGATGTGGTCTATACACAAGTAGAAATATAATGATGTACAACTGAAATTTATATAATGTTACAAACCAATGTGACCTCAAGAAAAAAGCAAATGAGGCTGGGGGGCTGAAAGTGGAAGCTCTCACACACTGTTGCCCAACCTCAATTAAGGGAAGAAAAGTCCCTTAAAGACGCCAACAGAAAGAGATGCACATTGCACTCCAACAAAAAACGATCCACCCCAGCACCTCAACCAATGAGAACTGTCATCACCTTGAACTCTCACTTTCCACCAGCAGACTTTTGTTCAAAAGAATCCCTCCTGACTTCCTCTTCTTTCTCTATAAAGTAATACTTCTTTCCTTTGTTTGCTGGACCTGCCTATGGCTTTTGCTATAGCTTGCTTATGCCGAATAACAATTCTTCTGCTCTTCCCAAATAAACCTATGTTGCTGGTGAAATACCTGGCTGTTTGATGTGTTTAGGCCAATACACTCTTGCTAAAGCTTTCCCGCCATTCTTAGTTGTTGATCTCTCCAGGCCATGTCTTATCATAATGTAGACACACACGTTCCTTTGGCAACCCGAAACTGTCATTCTTAATCTCTGTGCCCCTAGCCAATCCCACCGCTGATTCCAGGTGGAAAACCAAAAAAATCCTTTTACTTTTAGAAATGTAGAGCTACTTAGCTCTTACTTGCTTTCCTCTCTGTTTTAAAGATGTACACAGGTATCTTGCCTTTCAAAACCAAAATAACCATTAAAATGATTTTTTAAATAAAAGAGAATAAATAGAATTGCTTTCTTAAATAAACACATTTGTCATCCCTTTCAAACACAGTAATAAGTGACACTGTTACAATGTCACTCAGCAACACATTTAATGCGCTAAATTATATATCCTTCATACAATCAAAGATGCATATTTCTGGGCACCAAGAGAGTGACAGATCTATAAAATATAAAAATGTCCTAAATTATTAAAAGTAAATGGTTAAATCCAGACAGGACTGAGGTTAGAACGAGGCCCGTGAATCAGAGTTGTGAAAGTACAGGACCAGATACTGTCGATATTGTCCTTATTTGAAATGTTGATGTTTTTGCTGCTTATGGGTGTCTCTGTATTAATTTTCATTTAAAAATATTAAATTATATTATTTATCTTGATTGCAGAATTTTTGGGCAGCTCTTTAAGTTTCACAGCCATTGCAAGTGCTCCGCTCTCCTCACCCTAGTCATGGCAACATTATCAGGTGATTCGATCCAAAGAAATTTTTATTCTGCAAGGTCTGATTTCTCTCTTCTGTTTGGAGTCTGTAGGAAATGCAAGGAATTGATTTGGAGCTAAAGAACAATTACTCAGAAGTAAATTTTAGGTAGACTGAGTGAAGAGTCAATGTAAAAAGACAGAGAACTGTTTACACATACAGGCTACCCCAAATGAACTCTGGATTTAATTCCCAAACCCTCCCAAGGAAGAGGCCGCACCCAAGGGCAGCAGCCCATTGTTCCCTGGCTGCCTGTGGTCTCTTTCTTTCAGTGTTTGGTCCCCTCTCTCTGTGTTCTATGCCATATCATCTTAATTTCATCATGCTTGCAACAGGGACTTGTTTTTGCGAAGCACCTACTCGCATCATGTGATTTCCACATGGAGAGAAACGCTTTATCCCACTCACCTTTGCCATCCATCTGGTACTAATTTATGAAGCAGCGTCTCCCTCGACGGCCAGAACATGAATGAATAAGACAAAGTCCACTCCCATAGAGGTCGTACAGCCCCACAGAGAAGAAGTTTACCCCCATGTGCACAAGGCAGGGCTGAGGAAGCCCAGACCACAGGAGGTGAGGAAGTGGGGAGCATGGAGGAGGAGCGGCTGCTTCCTGTGCGAATCAGCCATGGTTTCCGGCAGGAAGGCGGTGGTGATCTAGTGGGTACTGGATGAATGAGGGAACGTCTGAGGGATGATGGGGCGGGTGAGGGCCGGTGAGGGCGGGAAGAACAAAGCACAGCTGACAGGACAGCACAGGCAGTGACTGGGGGAGGCCAGGTGACCATCGCCCTGAACAGCATAGAAGGGTCCCACGTGGTGGCCCTGGTGGTCAGTATGGGGAGCTAAAAGGGGATCCTCAAGGAGCTTGGAGATCAGCCTGTGTGATCAAACACCACGCAACCACCACAGTGACCAGCACGCAAGATTCTTTGTCTTTGAACAAAACAGTTTAATTTGGTTTAAATTTCACACGTCTTTGCGAAGGTTGCAGTTACTGACTCTACATCTGTCACGGCTATTTCCAGTTTATTTTGCGGCATTTTTTCCCCTGCAATGCCACAGGGGTAAATCACTTTGGTCCATGGAGGACAGAAAAACCAAAAGCATACGCCTCCACCAATAAAGCAGTGAAGGCGGTGCACTATGTCTTCAGAAAAACCTAAAAGGAAATAAGACAAAAGAGTGTCAGAAACCGGAGCACAGAGTCAGAAAGGCAGACGGCGTCCCTTGACCAGATCCTCAGCGCTTCCCTTCCCGAGGCTGCGGCTGTTCTGTCCCACAGGCTGACGTGCAGTTTCCAGACAGAGGCTGGCAGCGCGGAGGTTCCAGGGGGGCCTCGCGTTTCTAGAACCAGAACGCTGTGCTGCGCGGCCCAGAGCCTGGGGTCTGCGGAGGGCTCTGTGCGAGTTCGGCTCCCCCCACAGGGAGAATCCCTCCACGGTGTGCGAAGTGGTTCTCACACTGGCCGGAGGTTTCGCAACCGGGAACGACCAGCCGGTGTCTATTTTTATTGTTTCGTTCTTCAAGTCATTTTGTCTATTAAGCATCTCAGCTGCATGGGAGAATAAAATGCAGCTTAAAGGGTTGGACTTTAATGAGAACTTAACATCTAAGTAACTTACAATGGAAAATAATGGTTAAAACAACCTTTTGTAACAGTGCTTCTAATACCTGAGAATTATCGCCGATGTGGCCTGGGTCTCACACGTCCTTCACCCGCTCTTGCTGGCTTCCTTCCATCATTTCTGCCTTTTCATCTTCCTTGTATTCCTGTCTTCCTAACTTGTTTCCCCCCCTCCTTCCCTCCCACCCTGCTGCTGGTCTAAGTCTTAAAATATAGCTATAAACATAATTTGTAAAAAAAAAAACCAGAAGGGGGGGTTTCAATATAATTTCTAATTAAGTCATCTCAGGTCCCAGACACACATTTTCTGCCTCCTTCCACGTCTCCATCCTTCTGTCCGTCTCTCCCTTTTACTCTCCTTCCTTCCTTCCCTTTGTTCTATTTCTGTAAAGTCAGGCATAAAATAAAATTTAGCCATCTAACTTTAAAAACTGTTTGAATGTACAGTCTCCCAGCTGTGAACTGAGAATGACACTGAGGGGTGTGTCATTTAGGACCTTGGAGCTAAAGACAGGCACAGAGGGCTCCCCAAGAGCAGACCCCAAGGAGAGGCTGCGCTTCGTTATCCCCTGGGATTCTCTGTTACCCAGAGACTCCACCCTTTGACTAGAAAGATTTATATTGTGACATGCTGCACTTCTGTCCTTGGATACAATTTAATTTCTTATTTTTATGAAAAAAGAAAAGTCACCTAACGGAGGTTTCCTCTGTTAGGCAGCAGTTTTAGCCAGAAGAGTAAAGAGGAGACGAGGTTCCCAAGCTGTCTGGTCCTTCAGATTGGCTAAGGAAAGGTTGTGAACTGTTCAGTAAGGTTCCTAAAGTCCTTCCACACTGAAGAACAAGGTGCCTGGTTCTCATAAGCAATCCGTGCCATCTCTTTGGTCTAAGAATGTGTGTAAAAGAGAGGAGAGGATAAAGGACAAGAGAGAGAGAAAAGATGAGAGAGAGGGAGAGAGAGTGATGGAGAGGGAGAAAGAAGGAAAGAAAGAGGGAGACAGAGAAGCAGTGAGAGAAGGAGAGAGAGAGAGAGAGAAGAGAATTGGAGAGAGAGGAGAAGATAGACTCCGTCGTGTTCTCTCCATTTGTTCAGCCCTCTGTTCCCCTGGCCCAACTTACCTGGAATAGGCAACAGGAAGACAAAGAGGAGCACAAGGAGGAGATGAAGAATCGTCATGTTGATGGCTGGTGAGCTGAACAGCAATCTGAGGTTGGAGAGCAGGCTGAGCTTTGCGCCTTATAAAGGTTCCAGGACATTGGCTGAATTTCGTATTGATTGCAAGTTTGGTAGTTACAGAGATTAAACTGAACATCCTATCTGCTGTGTCATGAGAATGACCTTTAGAGCACAAAACACACCCAGTCACTCTTATGCGAATTAGGATGGGAAAAATCCCAGGAAGACTTCTTCTGCCTTTGGGACCAGTAACTTCTTCCTGTCTTGCTCAGTTCTGGTTGGGCATTGATGGGGTGAGCGGTCAGGTCTGGCTCCATGTGGGAACAGACTTTCTGGTGCTCATTTGCCTGTCCCGTGGAACTTTCAGTCTGCTAGCTTTGTTTTTCCTGAGTCTGGGGAGAGTGTCAGGCCAAAGTAGGATCCAGTTCATCTAGTTCCATCACTCCTGAACATATTCAGTTCCCAGGGATGAGGCAGGCCTTGCTCACACCCAGCGTGCCTAGAGGCAGTCATGGTTTCTCACAGCACAAGGACGGCTTTGGGCACTAAGGGAAGATGGGCATGGTGGGCCTGACCCTCCCTAGGTTATCACGAGATGGTAACTTTCATGTGAAAAGTCCCCTAAAATTTACCGTCATCCCATGTGGCAGATGATGAGGCAGATAGGTGCCCTGTTTCTCTTCATCAGAGAAAGAATGGGAGGGTGGACTTGTGACTAGACACATGTCCTCAGAATCTACGAATCACAAAGCAAAGGACAACGCTTGTACCCTGAGTTGCCTCAGTAGCTCAGGCAACACTCAGCTACAGAACGTCCATGCTTTGAGAGCCGGGGGTTATTTACTTTTCAGAGCTGTCAAAGCCAATGATCTACGTTCCATTTGGATCTTGTGGTGAAGCACTGAGTGGACTCCAAGTCCCCCACACTCTTTCCCTGTTTTCGGTGGGTCCCAGTTCTAAAGGAGCCCACAGAGCTGCAGGCATGTGCGAAGTCCTCCGGTGTCGCTCAGACCCTCACCATTCCTCTGAGACCCAGCAACACAGACAATGGTCACCAGGAACAGACAGAGCCCTGTGACCAGTGCTCAGGGTAGAGGGTTTTTCTCATGGAAAATAAATTTGATTAATCTTACTTCCTTCCTCTATAGTTCCAAGTGCCATTCATTAGAGACAAACATCTATTTCTATCCATATATATTATAAGTATCTATAGATAATATATTTATTTATGGGCTTTGTATGAAAAATTCTATAATCCAGGGTCAGGTTGATGAGTGCTATAAAATGACACTGGAGAAAGAGGTAGAAATAGTCATGATCCTCTTTATCTCTTCACTTAAAATGTCGTGTTTTCAGGATCCACGATTTGCAGTGGGGCAGAGATGTTCTTGAAAGGCAGCTGTGGATGCCTTTGTGTAGCAAAACCAGCGATGACTTTCCACAGGAGGAAGTTTTTGATCCAGTGCCCAGACGAGGGCTGAGCCAGGGGGCTGCGGGAGTTCTTGGCGTTCCCATCCAAGGTTCCCGGTGCCGTCACCAGTGGGTGAGGTCCCTTTCTGTGACTTTGTTTCCCTGTGTGGTAAGCAGGTTGCAGTGAGGAGCATGTTCATCAATCTTGACCCTAAAACTGTTTCTTCCAGGGAAAGCAAGCATAGAGAAAAACTGAATGCGAAAGAAAACCTAAACAGTCGTCCCTCAGTATCCACGGGGATTGGTTCCCGAACCTTCTGTGCTTACCAAAATCCAAGGATGCTTGAGTCTCTTACTTGGCCCTCTGTATCCAGGGTTCCACATCACAGGATACCCAGGCCTGACTGTATACGCTTTGCCTAAATTTAACTCTTTTAAATATATATAAATATATAAATTTGATCTATTTCTTTCACGTTTTAAATGCAGAGGAAAGCATCCTGACTCTTCCCCACAATGATCTCAGCATGTTTCTCTTAAGAATAAAGAAAAATCCCCACATAAATCACAAGACCATTTACACAGATTAAAAATGAAAATTCCTGAATATCATTAGGGATCTTGTCAATATTCACATTTCCCAAATTGTTCCATGAGCGTGCTTTATAGCTCTTGATTTTATTCCTAGTTTGCTTTTGATCTAGACTCATACACTGAGTTAGGTTTTTATGTTTCTTTATTTTTTTGAGTAAGTATTCTTAAAGAAATACGACACTTTGGCCAAGCGCTTTGAAGAAGCTGAAGTAAGCTAGTGGTTTCCAGTCTTTTCTATGTTTGATATCAATCCTGACGCTTATTGGTTAAAATTATTGTTACAAAAGTAATACATTGTCATTTAAAAGTTCACCCGTAGAAGATGGAGAATTTTCCTGCAAGCGTTTTCCTACTCCAGAGAACCAAAAATAGCATTTTTTATTAATATAATTGACATATAAATTTCTATTAGTTTCTGGTGTACAGCATAGTGATCTGATATTTGTATATATTGTGAAATGATCAACACAATGTATAGTTAACATCCAATGCAACACAGTTGTAAGTTTTTTTTTCTTCTGTGAATTTTTACTTTAACGTCCATTGCCAATTTCTTCTTTTTGTATTTCAGCTGCAGCCACAGCATGGCCACTGAGAGGCAAGTGGTGTAGGTTTGCACCTGAAAACAGAACCTGGACCACCAAAGTGGAGTGCACTGAAGTTGACCACTAGACCACTGGGACTGGCCCTGTGATGAGAACTTTTAAGACTTACTGTCTTAGGAACTCTCAAATATACAATTCAGGGACAGCTCCAGTGGCCTGGTCATTAAGTTCAGCATGCTCTGCTTCAGCAGCCCTGGTTCAGTTTGAGGCCGTGGACGTACACTGATCTGTTAGCTGCCATGTTGTGCTGGTGGCCCACATACTGAAAAATAGAGGAAGATTGGCATGTATGTTAATTCAGGGCAAATCTTCCTCAACAAAACAAACAAACGAAGAAACCCCAAATATACAATTCAGTATTATTAACTACAGTCACCATGCTATGCTATATGTACAATACCTACCTGTGGCTTACTTATTTTATAACTGGAAGTTTTTACCTTTTGACTCCCTTTAACCATTTCTCGAATCCCCCCTGCTCTGGCAACCATCAATCTGTTCTCTGTATCTATGAGTTCAGTTTCTGATTTTAGTTTTTCTTTCAGATTCCACATATAAATGAGATAATATGATATTTGTTGTTCTCTGTATGACTTCTTTCACTTAGAATAATGGTCTCAAGGTCCATCTATGTTGTCACAAATGTCAAGATTTCCTTCTGTTTGATGATTGAGAAGTATTCCATTGTGTAAATATCCCATGTTGTCTTTATCCATTCATCCATGGATGAACACATCAGTATTTTCCATATGTTTTTTGTCTTTAAAGATTGGCACCTGAGCTAAAAACTGTGGCCAATCTTTTTTTTTTTTCTCTTTCTGCTTTATCTCCCCAAATCCCCCCAGGTACATAGTTGCAGGTCCTTCTAGTTGTGGCATATGGGACGCTGCCTCAATGTGGCCTGACGAGCAGCGCCATGTCCGCGCCCAGGATCCGAACCCTGGGCCGCCGCAGCGGAGCATGTGAACTTAACCACTCAGCCATGGGGCGGCCCCAAGTTTCCCTATCTTGGCCACTGAGAATGATATTGCAATGAACATGGGGTGCACTATCTTTTTGAGTTAGTGTTTTCATTTCCTTTAGATCATAACAGTTTTGTCTGTATACTTTTTGCTGTGCCCAGATTCCAGTGCATTTGTGAAGGCCTTGTCAGATGAGAATGCAAAATTGGCCAGAAATATGAAAATCACTATGAAATGTTTGACCCATGGGTCACTGGGGACAACTACTGCCTGAAGGATGGGCGGCTTCAGCATGGTTGTCTAAGCACATTTGGATGAGTGCTCCCTTCAGGAACTCCTATGATTGCAGCTGCTTTTTTTCCATTGGCTTCATCTAAGGGTGACTCCTTGGTGGCTGTCTTTATCCTGGAGATTAAGCCTAGAGACACCTTTATCCATCAAAGGTCGGGTTATTGTCTTGCTTCCACAAGGAGACCACAGACAGTGAAACCATGGGGTTTCTCACTGGAAACCGGAGATGTAGGTATTATGGGTTTCAGGGAAAGGTTGATATTGTGTTAAATCTAAATGAATTAGTAGTTTTCACAGGCTCAAAGCAAAACAAGGCTGTGTATAGAATGGTTACCATCAAGCCTGGGCTGAGCAGTAGACTCAAGGTCCTGTTCTTTAAAGGACAGTAAATACTGTGTCCCCAAACCCCTTTTACCAGTAACTGAGTAGGAAATTAAGGCAAAGTCACTTTGTCAAAGTGGCTCAGTTCCACAG
Organism: Equus caballus; assembly: GCF_041296265.1. NCBI lineage: Eukaryota > Metazoa > Chordata > Mammalia > Perissodactyla > Equidae > Equus > Equus caballus. The sequence continues at coordinate 50,920,083 of NC_091710.1, forward strand.
AAAAGAGTGGGGTGTCCCATTCCTATAAAAAGACTTTTGAACAGTGAATTTCACATGCACAACTTTACAAAACAAGGTTTCTCAGCTTGGCCTCCTCGATGGTGATGAACAAAAGCAGTTTTGACTGGCTCCCATCTCTGTGGCCAGGGCTGGCTTCACGGGTTGTGACAGTCGCACAGGGACCTGCTCCTAGAAGGGCCCTCTGCTTGGTTTAATGCTCTGCTGCCACCACTGACATTCTTAATAGTTTTTTCTTTGAACTCATGTTTTGTGAGTGAAGTCCAGTGGGACAATGGAGCCTGCACCTGGGCAGGGCAGATATGCTCAGGGTGTGTGGGCTCAGCCCACAAAATCCAAGGGCAGTATGTCTGGGGATATTCCAGCCTGCTGCCCAGAGCAGCTTGCACATCTCCAGGCTGAGGGGGTTGGATGGGATCCGGATTGACAGTGACAATGTTAGCTGCAGCAGCAGTGGCAAGATCACCAAGAGAAAGGATGGTCTCTGCCTGCAGGTAACACAGACACCTCTGTGCCCATCCATCCTCAGAGCCATTCCTGGCACATCTGCACAGACAGTAACTCCCGGTCTGGCGCACCGGGACAGGATTCGTGGGCACTCAGGTGGCCAACTGTCCTCGGTAAATTATTGCAAAATAAGAACGTGCACATGGACATTGCAAGAAAGCATACTAGGCTATATTTAGACATCTTCCAAGAGTTTAGAATTCTACAAGGAGTTATCAGGCTTAGAAATAGAAATGAAAACTATGAAGGTAGTCGCATTCAACAGAGAAGATAACTATTTTCATGTGAGGCTTCAGATGAATCAATGAACTATGAGGCAGACAAGTTTTGAATTAATTCCCCCTTGTTATTGAAGACACAACAGTAGAATGCATAAACAGGAGTTCCTAATTAAATACAAATCATGAGGACATTTTCAGTTTCTTGTGGGCCTCCTCAAGTTACAGGAAATTTCAGAAGAAGCATTAAAATCCCATTGTATAAAATTACATTTAAAAGATTCAAAGTTACCTGAAATGGATTGCCGTACATAACCAAATCTTTTGATAAAAATTATCTCAAAAGAATCACCAGTTTTATAGACTTCAATAAAAAGTTTAAAAATGAAAAAGAATCATCAATTCTGGATGTAACAAAATTTATATATCAAAATAATTTATCCCAATGTTGTCATAGCTGCACAACACTCCACTCCGGTAAGAGTTGGATCAGCAGATTCTTCTGAACATACAAAAAAAAAAATGATGTTTAAAGTATAAATTGTGATGATCTAAAATGAATTTGTAGAAAATTTGGCCAGAAAAAGTTTGTGATCAATTAACAAATCCCATTTCTAAAGTATTATTATTTATTCTGTTAAAATTATGACATTGAAATATGGTTTTACAATTTGTATACAGGAATATGTTATTCCTGTGTAACTATTATTCCTATTACATTTTACATGTAATAAATTACTTTTAAAGAATAAGGGTTTATAACTCAGTGCCTTTTAACAACAGTTTCTTTTCCTGTACTTTGAACAGTGTAGTCCACGTTGTTATTTTACAGTGAGCGGTGTTCAGTAGCTGGCCCTGCTTATGGCCACTTTTGTACAAGTTATCTCACTTAATTATCATAAACAAACTGGCCAGGCAGGCGTTATCCAATTTTATGGAAGACGATCCTGGGGCCTAGACGGGTTAAAAGTCATGTCCAAAGCCACAAGCCACCGAGAGGCAGAGATGTAACTTGGAACAAAATCAGCCTCTTTTCAAACTCCAGGCTCCTAACAACCCCACACAGTCGCAGCGTATTCAGAGAACGTCGCCAGGCCTTCTCCTACAGCCCCAAAGCTAGACTACTGCTCTGTCAAGGGCAACCTCCTGTGGGGCTGCTGTCATCCTCTGAGCCTCGGGAGATAATTGTAACATTAAGGGAGCTTGACCTTTTCAGTTTGTTCAGTGTGTCCTTTGCTGTGCAGAAATGTTTCTGTTTGAGCGAGTCCCACTCGTTTATCTTTAATTTTGTTGATTGCCCTTTTGGCATCAAATCCGGAAAACATCATTGCCAAGACTAGCTTTTCTCCTGTGTTTTCTTCTATGAGTTTCTTGCTTTGGGGTCTTACGTTTAAGTCTTCAATCCTTTTGAAGTTCATTTTTGTGTATGGAGTAAGAGGCAGGTCTGATTTCATTCTTCAGCCTGTGGAAATCTGGTTTTCCCAACACTATTTGTTGAAGAGGCCATCTTTTCCCATACTGTATTCCTGGGACCCTTATCGAAGATCAGTTCACCGTATATGTGTGGGGTTTTTCCTGGGCTCTTGATCATGTTCCTTCAGTTTATCTGTCTGTTTTTATGTCAGTACCCTACTGTTTTGATTACAGCTTGATAATATAATTTGAAATCAGGAAGTATGAGGTCTCTAGTTTTCTTCTTCTTGCTCAAGAGTTCTTTAGCTATTCAGGATCTTTCAAGGGTCCATACACATTTTAGGATTGTTTTTCTATATCTGTGAAAAATGCGATTGGATTATTTTAGACTATCAATTTAAATTTAATTCATATTTTTCAGAGGAAAGGGAAAAATAACTTGGAACCAACTAGATTCCTCACTAATGTTCACTTAATAATGTTGGAAATCAAACTGAATGTAAGTTGCATCCTAAAAGCACCCCTTAATGATTCAGAATTAATTTTTCAATAACCTTGGAAATCTGCATTTATTAATGCCATTTCATAGTTCTCAAATCTATTTATTATATTCTATTTTTAATAAGTATTATATATTTAAGGCATACAAAAGTATGATTTGATATACCTATACCTAGTGAAATGATTGCTATGTCAAGCTAATTCACAGATCTTGCCCTTACAGAGGTACCATCTTTTGTCTGTATGGTGAGAACACCGGAAATCTACTCTCTTAGCAAATTTCCAGTGTTTAACACAGTATTATTGACTATACTCATCATGCCACACAGTACATCTCTAGGCTCATTCATCCTTCATAACTACAACTTTGCACCCTTTGTCTTCTGCTGTTATCGCATGAAATGTCCCATAAATTTCAATTAGGTCTTTTTGGATGATACTGTTGTTCAAATCTTCAATATCTTTACTGATATTTCATCTGCTTTTTCTTTTCATTACAGAGAAGTGTTCAAACAACCAATTGAAATTATTCATTTGTCTCTTCCTCTTCTCATTTCTATCAGTGTTTCTTTAAGAATTTTAAATGCTGTTAATAGGTGCATTCTGAGTTTGTATTAATAAGTGTTCTTCGGGAACTGACCACTTCATCATTAGGAAAATTGTCCCTCTTTATCTGTGGTAAAACTCCTTGTCTTAAAATCGACTTGATTTATAGTCGATTAGCCAACATAGCCAATTCTGTTTTCTTCAGATTTATGTGTCCATAGCATATCTGTTTATATCCTTTTACTTTTAATCTTTTTTGTTCTTTATGTTTCATATCTGAAGTAGGTTTTTTACAGACAGCATGCATTTGGGTTTTACTTTTTAATGAACTGACAATCTCTCCCTTTAAGAAAGAGTGTTCAGGGGCCGGCCCCGTGGCCGAGTGATTAAGTTTGCACACTCCGCTGTGGCGGCCCAGGGTTTTGCCAGTACAGATCCTGTGCACGGACATGGCACCGCTCCTCAGGCCACATTGAGGTGGCTTCCCACATGCCACAACTAGAAGGACCTGCAACTGGGATATACAGCTATGTGCTGGGGGGATTTGAGGAGATAAAGCAGAAAAAAATAAAAAAAGATTGGCAACAGTCGTTAGCTCAGGTGCCAATCTTTAAAAAGAAACAAAAACAAAAAAAATGGAAAGAGTGTTCAGAATCTTAGTAGCACATTCATTCCATCATGTAGAGTCAAATTTTCATTGGTATCATTTTCCTTCCACCTGAAGAAATTCCTAATTTATTTACATTTATAGTGCAGGTATTCTGGAGAGGAATTTCTTAGCTTTTTCTTGTTGTTTAAAATGTTTTTACCTTTTTTTCTTAACAAAATAAAGTATTTTTATAGCACTTTCAGGTCACAACAAAAGTGAATGAAAGATATGGAGATTTCCATAAACCCCCTGACCCCACACTTGCACAACTCCCCCATTATCAACATCTCTACCAGACAGGACATTTGTTACAATTGATGAACCTTCATTGACATGTCACTATCACCCAGGGTCCACTTTACCTTCATTATTGAAGCATAATTTTTTTGGCATGGAATTCTAGGTTAACATTTTTTCTTCTTATATTTATAGGTATTGCTCCATTTTATCCTGACTCGTATAGATTCTGGTGAAAAGTTTACTGTAATTCTTTTCATTCTTCTGTATTTAATGTGTCTTTTCTCTCAGGTTGCTTTTAAGATTTTCTCTCTATCACTGGTTAAAACAATTTGATGATGATGCGCTTAGTGTGGTTTTCTTTATGTTTATTCTGCTTAGGTTGCTTTGAGTACTAAAGCTGTGGGATTATAGTCTCACCTAATTTGGAAAATAACAGGCTGTTGTTTCCTCACCTGTACAGCAAAGGGATTATTTCAGGAAGAACAAGCAGTCCAAGTTCACTGGATGTAAAATTTATAAGAAAGGAATAAAATCTGATAACCCTTGGAAAATCAGTTTAGGTCCCTTGCGGATTCCTCTTAAGATTATACATTTTTATTTGAATTAAAGGTGAGTCTTTAAAACTTTCTAAATTGCCTATTTTGGAACAGCTGGGGGGGAAAGATATTCCTCCTTTTGGAAGCCGTCCTAGGACATGTAGCTTAGAGGTGACTTGCCCCCACTGTGGTAATTCTAAGCTTTCTGACTTCTTTCTAAAGTCCTAGGAGAGCCTGAGGCCCAGGTGAGAAGCATATTAGTGCAGCCTTGGACATATTCAGAGTCTAGGTGTCAACTCAGGCTGGGTCACACCCTGAGACGGCACACATTTCACTGAACTTGAGATAAGACAGGATTGTCTTTTAGGTGGTAAGAATAGGAAGGAAGAATGGTCTACATTGCAGGGCCTCTGCCCACATGCCCCTTGGCCATGATGGGTGCTATAACTTGGGTGAAACACAGCTTACACTCCATCATTGTCTGAAAACTGACAAATTCATGAGTTGAGAGGTTGTCTCATTTTCCTACATCAGAAAAAGAGAATGCTGAGATGATCCAGTTGATTGACAGGCATATCTTCCTTGTGGATGAAACTTCTTGTAGAAATGGGGGTCTTTAGAAGATAATCTTAAGACCTCTGCTTACTCATGGCTCATGAGCATTCAAGGAAGTCCAGGGTTCAAGTGATATCCACTGGATATAGATTTCATGTGTACAGGGCCAACTATTTGCTTTTTCTCTTTAATTATTAGACTTAATGGTTAAACAATCCAATCAGAGAATTATAGTGGTCAATAGACTGTTAAATTGTGAGCTGAAGTCACCATGTTGCCTGACTGTTGCATTGTGTGTATGCAATTATAAGGGGTCTACCGAGCTTCTGTGGTGTGTTAGATCTAGGAGCGTGTGTTCCTGATCCTGATGTACTTATTGGACTCTGTAAGCAATCACTGAATGTGTACTACAGAGAGAGACAAGTATCATGTTCTTGGCTGGAGGTAGGGGGGTGGAAGGTTTTGAGATAAAATGAGGGGCCAATGCTGGTTCTGTCTCTCAAGGAGCTCCCATGGAGGTAAGGCAAATGGACACACAATTAAATAAACCATAGGGAGTGAATTTTGGTAAGTGTCATGATAAGGGTTCAAGCACAGGGCTGTGGAAATGCAGAAGATGGTAATTCCTGCTGAAGGCGAGTTAAGATAGCGCATTTAAAAAGAATTTATAGTCATAGACACTTTATGTTTCTAAAATCTCCCTTTCCTCTAGAGTTCAGGATTTGAGACAAAGCAGGTATTTTTAAATGGGAAAGAAGTGAGTGTGGGGTGGGATGGGTATTGACTGAGCAGAGAGTCTTACTCTGTCTTAGGATAAAAGAGAGAGGGCGGGGCGGACGTTGTAGAGAATTATAACCGGCTCTCAGCCCAGGCGCAGGGCTGGACTCCTCAGACCCTCAGGTCGCTGGGGAGGATCTGCGTCTCCACGTGGGAACAGCCCTCCACAGTTTAGACCCCCCTCCTTCAAAGACTGGGAGGCATTTGTAGGGCAACGGCACTATTTCATAAAAGGTTCTTTGGGAATAAATGCCACCTTTTCTTATCAGCTAATTTAGAAACTGGTGATTGAAGATTAGCCTATGGCAATGGCACCCTCTGCACTCACAAAATGAGTTTTGAGGAAGATTTCTGTATTCTAAAAATTTTATAAAAGTTATGCATGTTTCTGGGAAAAATTCAAAGAATAGAGGAGTGGTACAGTGCCCTTCGCTTCTCTTCTCCTCAGGTAACCACTGGTAAATGTGGCTTTCCCTCTTTTTGGCTTATAGTACCTGTTTTTAACATCAAAAATACTTGTAGCTTCTCAAGTAATAGCAGTTACACATTTGCTGTCTAATGATAAATATGTGCCGATGGAGTGTGAGAACACTAATGAGAGCTGGTGTCACCCCCTGGCCCCAAGGCTTTGAGGCACCAGGGCTTGAGATGCAGACCCTGCAAACTATTGTACTAAACACGCTCTGTTTCATCTAAGCTGTAAGAGTGATTGTTTTTTCCAATTTTGCTTATGTCTAGAAAAGAGAGACTAAAGTCATTTAACGCTTTTGTTCATGTCAAGCGTTCCTCTATTTCTGCTATTTGTTTTTTTGGAATTCTGTTTTTAAAGTATTGAGCAGAGGGCTGATCCCATGGCCTAGTGGTTAAGTTCAGCTCATTCCAATTCCATGGCTTGGGTTCGTGGGTTTGGTTCCCAGGCTCTACACCACTGCTCAGGTATGTTGTGGTGGCAAGCCACATACAAAATAGAGGAAGATTGGCACAGATGTTAGCTCAGTCTTCCCGAGTGAAAAAAGAAAAATATGGAGCAGAGATTTGGTTCATCCCAGTTTTTGTTTGAGGGGCAGCTCTATGTGGAGGGCAGAACACTAGATTTGGAGGGAGACATGACCAGTTAAACTCTCAGTCCTAACATTTGTTGTTTGGGTTTCCTCGATAAATTCCTTAAGCTCTTTCAGGCTCTGTACCTCAGCAATAAAGCACAGAGGGTAACACATGTCCTGTTCAACCCACAGTGAACGATGAAGTGAAATTGATTCTAAATGGCAAATGAACATCTGACCGAAGTGTCACCCATGTGGCCCTCCAGAATAATTACCAGATAGGGGTAGTGAGCAATATCAAGGCAGAGGAAAGATTGTGGCGTGGGTGCCCAGCAAGGGAATCCAAGATTTCTACTCTTGTCTTTATCTTCACAAAGTCAAAGGGTGGCTCAGCCATTATCCTTTGCTGCTAATTCACTCTCATCATGACCACCATTATATAAGTTCTATAGGCAAAGATGGGCACTGTCTTGGTTTCAAAGCTGAGGAAAGTGAAGCTAAGAGAGGCTGAGTGATTTGCCCTAGGCCACCCAGCTAGTTAGTAATGGCAGTGCTCTGAACTGCGGGTGACTATCTACGTTTCCCAGGCACCCCTGCCCTCCAGGTACCATACAGATAGGCCAAAGGGAAGCATTGACTGAAGATGGGAGGGCAGGAATTGGTGAGAATACAGGATCTTTCTCTTCCTGTACTGTAGGAGGAATCTCCTCTGTGCCTCCAGTTCCTACCAGAAGACCACTTCATCCATGGTCCCAGCTTCCACAAGGCAGGTCTGCCAAGACTCCAGCTTCTGTAGGAGTCTATATCCTAGCCTTTGGGAACATTATCTCCTTCCTCCCTTTGTCTCCCTAACCTAGGGATAGTAGTGTCTTTCTCCTGTTGGAAATTCTGAGGTGACTTGCATACATTTGGGCTTGTCAGCTCTCCCATCATCTGTAGAGCCAATCGCCTATACTGAATTCCCCCATTTAAGATGTTTAAATATGTTTCAATTTCCCTTGTCTTCAAAGTCTGTGCTCTGAACCTTCATGATATTAAAGTTATTTTTAATTCTTCATCTTGTTGTGACATACCATACGGTCACTATCTAGAGTAATACTTTGCTACGCACTGCCATCCTGTGTGCTTTGCTAACTTCAGAAGATTCAGCCCAGGGAAGACTCTTTGAGATGATAATATGGGGTTGCTGTAGCTACCATCTCATTGTGGCCCCTCATTTGCACTTTCTCACAATAGTGTACGCTTCCTTTGCAGGTGTGCATGTGAGGCAGTCTCCAGCATTCCAATTTTTCACTGTTATTTTAGCTTTCTTGTTTCTCTCCAAAAGAATGTAAACAAGGAAACTGGAGCAACAATATTCCCCCAACTATAACCACAGAGGACCTTTCCTTCTGGAAGGATGGCAAACTGTAGGCCTTTAGTCTGGGACCCTCAATGGAAGTATTTTCTTTCGTCATTGAATTAGGCCTCCCTGAAGGTTTAAAAATCAGCTTAGCCCTTCGTCTCATTTGCCTGCTTTGTGCATTTATATGCTTGTGTGTCTCCTGAAGGCCTCCGAGCTTGATTCCTATTTTAGAAGACAGTGTCTTCCCTGCAAGCCCAAGTCCAAGAGGCTTCTCCACGTGGGGAAGTGGACTAGAGGAAACACTGGGTACGGGGGTTGTCTCCTCTTCCATCTAGCTGGGTGTGGACAAACACTTTATATCTTCTTCAGGCAGCAAGTTTTCTTGGAATTTTTCCATCTTCTAGGCATGAACAATGATTTTTGACCCTTTAGCTTCCTGCAAATACGCTTGACTTATAAACACTTTATTTGATATTGTGTTCAATCCATTACACAAAAACAAAATAAGAAAAGAAGAGAAGAAATATGCAAAAGGGATAAGAGTTGGGTGTGATGGACACCTGGCTCAGCGCGAGTCATAGGACTCATGAGCTGACTGATCTGGTGGAGGTGACGCAGTCAGAGACACAACATTTCTCACTGGGAGCCAAACCACAAAGGTTGGGAGCACAGAGCAAATCCAGGAACAGTGCATTGTCTCGTCTGGCCAAAGTCTACGGGAAAGGCACGGGGATGAGTTTGCATTTGATTTGGTAGACAAATGAGGCCCATGCCATGAATTCTGGAAAACTAGATGTAAATTTAAATGATCTATCATGCTGACCATACTGACAACTTCTTCAATAAAGACTGAGGAGAAGGGATGAGAAAGCTGTACCTACAATTGGGCCAATGAGCCTAGTGGTCACTCTTTCAGAAATCTTTGTGTTTCAAAGACCATTTACATAATCTACCAACTCATGATGTCAAGCGATAACTCTGGGAAGCTGACCACTGTGAGACAGGTTGTTGATGCCCAGGGACATTCACTTGGTCTCAACCACTCTGTCCTACTCATATATATCTCAGCAGCAATGTCGTTCTCAGAGCACCTAGACAGTCCAGAGGGAAGAAGCTCTCACTAGAGGCATTTTCTGTGCCCAGGGACAGGGCCAAAATTACAGTTCAAAGACTCTATTGGAGGGTGATGGGTACATCTTTCAGGGGTCTCACATTTGAGAGTCACAGAGCTCTGTATCATGCAAATATGAAAATCATCCTACATCACCATTTCTAGTCCTCATTTATTTACATGCATAATAAATTAATTTGAAGAGATGATGCTTGGGATCTTCTTTGGCTAAGTCAGTAAGGCTGCTTTTCACGGTTCTCCACACCGACCGTGTCCTAGCTTCATACACTCATTCTCCGGTCTTCTAAAAGTGGATCACATTAATCCAGCCAGACTCACTTACTCTCCACCATTGCCAGTGATGATGGACTATGCCTCAGATTTCCACGCATGAGTCTAGCAGATACAGAGATATTGCTTTGCGCCAGGAAAGGGAGAATAAATTGACAAAGTGATGTCCCTTTTTGTGACTTTGTTTCCTGTTGTGGTAAGCAGGTTGCATTAAGGAGCATGTTCATCAATCCTGACCCTTAAACTGTTTCTTCCAGGGAAAGTAAGCATAGAGAGAAACTGAATGTGAAAGAAAACCTAAGCACGTCTTTATTTATTCTCTATCCTTTATCTCAATTCTTTATTTAAAAATGACCTGTCCTTGAGGCCGGAGCAGTGGCACACTGATTAAGTTCGCACATTCCACTTTGGTGGCCTTGGGCTTACTGGTTTGGATCCCCGGTGCAGAGCTATGCATGGCTCATCAAGGCACGCTGTGACAGGCATCCCACATATAAAGTAGAGGAAGATGGGCGCAGATGTTAGCCGATGTTCCTCATCAAAAAGGGGAGGCTTGGTGGCAGATGTTAGCTCTGGTCTAATCTTCCTCAAAACAAAACAAAACAAAAAAACCTGTCCTTGACCCTTCTTTTCCCCTCAAACCATTCCTCATTCACTTCTTTCATTTGTCATCAAATTTATTCTATTCCCTCAACCCACAGCTCCTCAATATATTGCTTCCTAGTATCTGTCTCAAGAAATTCATCTCTTTCCAATTTCAGCAATGACTTTTAAATCTCCAATCCAATAGCCTCCCTGTCAGTAATCTTCCAACTTGACTCTTTTCAACATGTGACTTGTGGGGTCATTTTCAAACTTACAACCAGCTGCTGTGCTTCAGTTCAACACCCTGAAAACTGTGGACCTCTGCTCCATATAGGACTTTAGGATCTGATGCTGTAAAGGCTAAAAGATAAACACTATTTAATGTCTGGGCTCTGTGCCCTTCACTATTCCCAGTCTAATGGAAAAGACACAAACTCTGACATGGTAACACATAATGGCAAAGATACACGCTTTCCATTTTTTCCTTCTATCCTTCTTGTTCGCTTTGATTTGTCCTGGAATTTTATATCCTTCTCCTTTCTCCTAAGCTCCTGAAAGGGGACATCTTCAAGACTTTAGCATTATCATAACAATGATAATAATGATGATGATCATCATCACAACAGCTGACATTTGTTGAGCACATACCACGTGCCAGACACTGAAAGCAATTTAAAACTGTATATATACAAGTTGCGTAGGCACATTATATGCATTCACTTCATTTTCATCATGCATAATTCAATAAGGTTGATACAATTACCTGCACTTCACAGAAGAAGAAACCAAGACTTAAAGAGAGGATAGAAAACATACCTCATGGTCTTTATTATATACTAAATTCTTACTCCTGGTCCTCTTATTGTCACACACACAATGACATAATCCGTTCTAGCTTGGATAGAACCCACATTTGTCTTATATTCTCTCTGTTCCTGATAACTAAGAGCCCTGTGAAAGCACCCCTTCTCCTGCCTCCTGTATGTCATCACTGCCCCTCTCCCCTGATGCCATTACCCTCTAACACAATCCCTAGGAATCCTTTGTGCTTTCTCATTCTTTCTCCTTCCGCTTCCTTCCTCTTCACCCCCCTTTACATTCATGTGGGACACCTATTATTCTATGTATTTATGTTATTGGCTTTTGTATTTTAATTCTTTTGAGTGCTGAGAATTATCAGCTCATGAAAAAATGCAATCCATATAACATATACATATATATGTATAATATATATATGTGTGTGTGTATATGTGTACTTATGTTACCATGACTTAAACTTTATGTTGTGTGGTCAAAATATTGTCTTTAAGGAGAAACATTTCAATGATTTATAGGGTTGTCAGGTAACATACAGAATCTCTAGGTAAATTTGAATTTGAGATAAACCATCAATAACCTGTTAGAATATATATGTCACAAATATTGTATGGGATATATCTGCCAAAACATTAGTGATTGTTTATCAGAAATTCACATTTAACTGGGTTTCCTGTATTTTTACTTGCTAAATCTTCCACCCTAGTGATTTAGCACTAATAAAAAGTGATATATGCTTTCTCTAAGTTGTCGATCTGTGAGAGCAAAAATAAGAAAACCGCATGTAAGGTTATATCACAGGTCCCTTTTTAAAAGAAGTGCTAAGGTTCCTTGGTGTGCCACCACCCCCGAATTGTCCTGTAGTTAGATCTTTTTGTATTTCTTCAGTAGTTTGTCACTATCCTTCTTTGATCAAGTGCTTCACTTGAAATTATTGTCTTTAAAGCAACTACTCCTCCATCTGAGATTCATTAACGGGAAAGTGTTACAATGAAAAATCCTGTAATCCCAAGAGTGCTGGGAGATCTGCAAAATAGCTGACAACATCCATTTTTGTATAGGTCTTCTTGAGTGATTAAAACATATCAAATGGTAATTTCGGAACTTAAAATACAATATCTGAAGTAAAAATTACAGTGGATAGGGTGGGCACCATGGCCGGGTGGTTAAGTCCGTGTGCTCTGCTTCAGCAGCCCAGGGTTTTGCCAGTTCGGATCCTGGGTGCGGAGCTAACGCTGCTCATCAAACCAGGCTGAGGCAGTGTCCCACATGACACAACTAGAAGGACCCACAACTAAAATATACAACTATATACTGGGGAGCTTTGGGGAAAAGAAGGAAAAATAAAAAATAAATAAAATCTTTATAAACGACTTCCCATGGATAGGGTTAACAGCAGTTTGGCTATAGAAGGAGGAGCTTTGAGGATTAGAATACAAATCAATGGCAAATTTCTAGATCAAAGCACAGATAAATAAAACAATAGAAAATAGCATAAAATACACATGAGACCATGGTGAAGAGGTGTCATATGTATGCAATTATTTTCCCAGGAGGAGAAGAGACAGAGGACAGACGGCAGTAGTTCTTGAAGGGATAATAGTTGATGTTCTAAAACCAAAGACAGATATTGATCCATTTACTCAAATAGCGCTGCAAAACACAAACAGGATATAGACAAAGAAAACTATACCTAGACTTATCACAGAAGGACCCTGTTCCATGGGGAGTCTCCTCATTTGGTTGAGAAAGAGTTGGAAAAAATATCACATGCTAATTTTGCTAGAGTTATCCAGGTGAACTCAATAAAAAATAATGAAGTAGCTGCAGTACTTCATAGACTCACTGTTTTTGTTTTTTTTTTTTCCACCTAATACTTCAGCACAATGGGGTAGGAGTGATTTTCTGCTTTGAAGTGATAAGTCAGCAGATTTAAAGAGTCAGAGTAAGATGCTTGTTGACTTGGTTGGGAGGCCGTCTGCCAATGCCCCACATTCTGGGTTATCCTGTTTTTGTTTTTAATATCCAAATTAAACAACTCCACCTCCCACCCCTTATAAATTCTTTCAAATATTCAAATGTTTCTCAGGAAGCCCAGTTGGTGCTTCTGCTCCCAACATTTTGTCCAAACGCTTACTTCCAGCTTTTCCATAACCTTCTCTGGCCAATTCCACCTCACTTCCCGTGGCAACCGCTCTCTTGCTTCAGAGCGCTGCACTAAGCATGACTGGGGCTCGTCCCCATTTCCCAAGATTTCACAATCACAAAGGCAGTGAGTGAAACAAGATTCTGTGAAAATTTGAAAGTCATGATATGGCTACTAGAAAGAAATGTTAAAAAATAAATTGGAAATCAGAATGTACTTGTGAAACAGAATAAAGAAAGTCTCATTTAAAATAAGATTGGAGGATAACAACTAGACTTCCGGTGGTGAACACGATACAGTCTACACAGAAGTCGAAATATAATGATGGACAACTGAAATGTATGTAATGTTGCCAACCAATGTGACCTCAAGAAAAAAAAAAAACGAGGCTAGAGGACCAAAAGGAGGAGCTTGCACACATTATTGCTCAACCTCAATTACAGGAAAGACTGTCAGATACAGACCCCAACAAGAGGAGAAGTGCATTGCACTCCAGCAAGAAATGGTCCACGCCAGCAACTCAGCCATTGAGAACCATCACTAGCCTGAACTCCCGCTTTCCACCAGCGGACTTTTGTTCAAACAACCCCTCTGAACTTCCTTCTTTTTTTCTACAAAGTAACATGTATCTCCTGTGTTTGCTCTTCTTGCTGATGGCTTTTGCTATAGCTTGCTTATCCCACACTGCATTCTTCTGCTGTTCCCAAATAAATCCATTTTGCTGGTGAAATAACTGGCTGTTTTATTTGTTTAGGCCAGCACACTCTTGCGAAAGCTTTCCCACCATTATTAGTTGTTCATCTCTGCAGGCCACGTCTTGTCATATGATAGACGCACGTTCCTTTTGGAACCAAAAACTCCTTCCATTTTTAATCTCTGCAGCTTTAGGCAATGCCACCCCTGATTCCAGGTGGAAAGGAATTGTGCCATCTGCCTAAAACACAGGAATGAGTGACATTGTTACCGTCACTCAGTAACACATTTACTCTGTTTTTAAGCTTCAGTTCATCTATACAATCAAAGACGTGTACTTATAGTCACCAAGAGAGAGACACAACTATCATAAATAAAAATGTCACAAATTATTGAAAACAAATGATTAAATCAAGACAGGGCTGAGGTTAGAGTGAGGCCAGTGGATTGGAGTTGTAAAGTACAGGATCGTATCCTGTCCTTGTTTCAAAGGTTGATGTTTTCTCACCTTTGGGTTTTTCTGCATTAAATTTAATTTAAAAAATACTACATTATATTTTTTATCTTGATTGCAGAATGTTTTGGCAGCCTCGTAAGTTTTGCACGCACAGCAAGAGATGCAATCTCCTCACTCTAGTCCTGGCTTCGTTATCAGCTGTCTCTACCTGGAGAGAGTTGTTTTTATTTGAACAAGATCTGATTTCTCTTTTCAGTTTAATGTCTCTCAGAAAGCCGAGGGATTATTTTGGAGTTGAAGAGCACTTACCAAGAGGTAAATTATAGCTACATCAAGTGAAGAGTTAATGTAAAGAGACAGAGAGCTGCTTATATAAACAGGCTACATCAGCTGAACTAACTAACAAACCCTCCCAAAAAGAGACCACAGGGCAAGGGCAGCATCCCCATCGTTCCCTGGCCACCTACGGTGTCTTTCCTTCGGTGTTCAGTCCCCTCTCCCTGTGTTGCATGCTATACTATCTTCATTTAATCATGCTTTCAACAAGGACTTGTTTCCCCCCAGCCCCTACTTGAATTGTGTGATGTCCACATGGAGAGAAATACTTTATCCCACTCAGCTTGGTCATCCAACTGATGGTAATTTACGAAGTAATGTCTCTGCTCAGTGACCAGCACATGAATGAATAAGACAAAGTCCACTCTCATAGATCTCCTACAGCCCCACAGAGAGTGAGAATTTAACCCCCATGTGCACAAGGCAGGACTGAGGAAGAAGCCCAAACCACAGGAAGTGAGGAAGGGGGGAACATGGAGGAGGAGGGGCTGTTTCCTGTGCGGATCAGCCATGGTTTCCTGAAGGAAGGAGGTGGTGATGCAGTGGGGACTGGATGAATGAGGGCACGTCTGAGGGATGATGGGGCGGGTGAGGGCGGGAAGAACAAGGCACAGCTGACAGGACAGCACAGGCAGTGACTGAGGGAGGCCAGGTGACCATCGCCCTGAACAGCTCAGGAGGGTCCCAAGTGGTGGCCCTGGTGGTCAGTATGGGGAGCTTAAAGGGGATCCTCAAGGAGTTTGGAGATCAGCCTGTGTGATCAAACACCACACAACAACCACAGTGACCAGGAGGCAAGATATTTCATCTTTGTACAAAACCATTTAATCTGCTTTAAATTTCACACGTCTTTGCCAAGCGAGCAGTTTCTGACTCCACATCAGTCACAGCAGTTTCTCCCCTTTCGTATTATTTTCTTTTACAGCATTTTGTCCTGCGCAAGCCACAGGTGCCGATGTCTCTCATCCCTGGAAGGCACCTAACGGGCAAGCATATGCCTTTACTCTTGATGCAACTAACAAGATATTTCATGTTTTCAGTAAAACCTAAAAGGAAAGCGAGAAAGACAAAAGAATGTGAGAAACCAAAGCACTGAGGCAGAAAGTCACACTGCGTCCCCTGAGCAGGTCCTCAGCGCTTCCCTTCCCGAGGCTGCGGCTGTTCTGTCCCACAGGCTGACGTGCTGTTTCCAGACAGAGGCTGGCAGCGCGGAGGTTCCAGCGGGGCCTCGCGTTTCTAGAACCAGAACGCTGTGCTCCGCAGCCCAGAGCCTGGGGTCTGCGGAGGGCTCTGTGCGAGTTCGGCTCCCCCCATGGAGAGAATCCCTCCAGGGTGTGGGAAGTCGGTTCTCACACAGACCAGAGGTTTCAGAACCAAAGACAGCCAGCCACTGTCTGTTTGTATTCTTCTGTTTCCCAAGTCATTTAGTGGATTAAGTGTCTCAGCTGAGATGGGAGAATAAAATGCAGATTAAAAGGTAGGAATTGTTTAATGAGAACTTAATCTCTAAGTAACTTACGATGGAAATTAATGGTTAAAACAACCTTTTCTAACAGTGTTTTTAATATCTGAGAATTATCTCAGATGTGGTCTGGGTCTCACATGTCCTTCTCCCCGCTTCATTGCTTCCTTCCTTCATTTCTGCCTTCTCATCTTCCTTGTATTCCTGCCTTCCTAACTCATTTTCCCTCCTCCTTCGCTCTTTAACTGCTACTGCTCTAATTGTTGGAATATAGGTGTAAACAAAATTAATAAAAAAAGGTAGTTTTCAATATAATCTAATGAACAGTTACCTCAGGTCCCAACCTCACATTTTGTCTCTCTCTCCATCCCTTCATCCCTCTCTCCATCTCTCTTTTCCTCTATACTTCCTTCCTTCATTCCTTTTATACTATTTACATAATGCCGAGGGTAAAATAAAACTTAGGCTTCTAACTGTAAAAACTTCTTTGGCTGGACTGCCTCCCATCTGTGAACTGAGAGTGGGGTTCTGAGGGGCGTGCCCTCGAGGACCTCGGAGCTGCAGAGACAGAGGCACAGGGGGCTCCCCAAGGGCAGATCCCAAACAGCAGGCTGGGCTTCCTTATTCTCTGGGATTCTCCATTAGCCAGAGCCTCCATCCCTTAATTATAAAGATGTAGAACGCGACATTCTGTACTTCCGTCCTCAGACAAAATTAAATGTCTTGCTTTTATGAAAAAAGAAAATTCAACTGACAGAGGCGTCCTCTGTTATGCAGCAGGTCTGGTATGGCAAGCAGCGAGGAGAGGAGATTTACCAGCTGTCTGCCTCCTTCAGATTGGCTGAGAAAATGTTGTGAACTGTGCAGTGAGGTTCTTAAAGTCCTTCCACGATGAAGGACATGGTGCCTGGTTCCCACAAGTGATCCATACCATCTATTTGGTATAATAATATGTGTAAAAGAGAGAAGATGGAGAGGGAGAGAGAGAAGTGGAGGGAGAGAGAAGGAGAGAAAGAAGAAGAGAGAGGAAGAAGCAGAGAAAGAGAAGGAGAGAGAAAGAAGAGAGACTCTCTCCTATTCTTTCCATTTGTTCAGCCCTCTGTTCCCCTGGCCCACCTTACCTAGAACAGGCAACAGGAAGACAAAGAGGAACACAAGAAGAAGATGAAGGATCCTCATGCTGATGGCTGGTGAGCTTAACAGCAAGCTGACACTGGGGAGGAAGCTGAGCCTTGCACCTTGTAAAGGTTCCAGGTTACCGGTAAAATTTGGTATTGGCAGCGCCTTTGGTAATTACAGTAAGTAAGCTGGATGTCTTACCTGGTGTGTCGTGGGAATGGCCTTGAGAGCACAAAGTACACCCAGTCACCCTCATGCAAATTAGGACATGGAAAATCCTAGATAAGCCTCTCCTGCTTTGGGGACCAGAATTTCTTCCGGTCTTGCTCACTTCAGGTGGGGCACGGTGGGGTGATGGGCCAGGCCTTCGTCCATGTGAGAACAAACTTCCTGGAACTCATTTGCCTGTTCTGTGGAATTTGCAGTCTACTAACTTTGCTTTTCCTGAGTCTGAGGTCAGTCTCAGGCCAAACTAGGAACTAGTTTATATAATTCTATCACCCCTGGACATATTCAGCTCCCAAGGATGAAGCAGGGCTTGCTCACACCCAGCCTCCCTACAGGTAGACCCAGCAGTGCAAACAGTGGTCCCTGGGAATGGACAGAGTCCTCTGACCAGAACTCACTGGGGGAGGACTTTTGGAGCGATAATAAATTGCATTCATCTTGGTTCCTTCCTCTTTAGCTCTAAATGATGGTTGAGAGAGACAAGCACCTATTTATATACATATTATAATTATCTATAGATAACATATTTGCTTATTGACCAACTTTATAGGAGAAAACCTATAATCCAGAGTCAGTTTGATGAGTGCTATAATACAACACTGGAGAAAGAAGGAGAATTAGTCATGGTCCACTTTACCTCTTCAGTTAAAATGTCGTGTTTTCATGAACCATGGTTTGCAACAGGGCAGAGATGTTCCTAAAAGGCTACTTTTGGTGCTCTTGTGTAGCAACACTGGCAATGACTCTCCACAGGAAGCAGTTTCTGATGGGGCGTGCAGACGAGGGTTGGGCCAGGGGCTGTGGAAGTTCTAACAGAGTTCCCATCCAAGGCTCCAGGTGTGGTCACCAGTAGGTTACGTCCCTTGCCGTGACTTTGTTTCCCTGTGTGGTAAGCAGGTTGCATTGAGGATTTTGTTCATCAATCCTGACCCTAAAACTGTTTCTTCCAGGGGGAGTAAGCATAGGGAAAAACTGAATGTGAAAGAAAACCTAAACTGTCATCCCTCAGTATCCTAGGGGATTGGTTCCAGAACCTTCCACGGTTACCCAAATCCATGGGTGCTTGAGTCCCTTAGTCGGCCCTCCATATCCAAGGTTCTGCATCCACAGATACATGGGGCCAACTGTATAGGTTCCTCCTAAATTAAACTCTTTTAAATATATATATATATACTTATATATATAT
Source organism: Equus caballus (assembly GCF_041296265.1). Taxonomy (NCBI): domain Eukaryota; kingdom Metazoa; phylum Chordata; class Mammalia; order Perissodactyla; family Equidae; genus Equus; species Equus caballus. The sequence goes on from NC_091710.1 coordinate 50,938,861, forward strand.
ATTTGCTATATTTCATTCATCTTTTAAAGGAAGAGGAAAACATCATGGCACTTCACCCTAATGATCTTTGCAATGCATCTCTTAAGAATAAAGAAAAAGGCCCACATAAATCACAAGACCATTTCCATAGATTATAAAATGATCATGATTTCTTAGTATCATTTAGTATCTTGTCAATATTCACCTTCCCCCAATTGTTCCAAGAGCGTGCTTTATAGCTGTTGATTTTACTCCTAGTTCATTTTCAGTCAAGATTCACACACTGTTAGGTTGTTATGTCTCTTTTTGTTTTTGAGTAAGCATGCTTAAAGAAATGCCACACTTTGGCAAAGCGCTCTGACTAACTTAAAGTTAGTGGTTTCTGTTCTTTTTTATGTTTGGTATCAATCTCAACTCTTACTGGTTAAAATTATTGTTATAGAAGTAATACATTGTCGTTTAAAACTTCACCCATAGAATAAGAGTGAATTTTCCTGCAATCATTTTCCAACTCCAGAGAATCAACAATAGCATTCAATATTGCTATAATTGACGTGAAAAGTTCTGTTAGTTTCATGTGTACAACAGGGTGATTCGATATTTGTATATGTTGTGAAATGATCACCACAGTGTGTAGTTAACAGCCGTCACCACACAGTTGCAAGTTTTTTTGTGTGATGAGAATTTCTTTTTTCAACATGCATTGCAATCTTCTTCTTTTCGTATTTGAGCCGCCACCACACCATGGCCACTGAGAGACAAGTGACGTCGGTCTGCACCTAGGAGCTGCTCCCAGGCCGCCGAAGCAGAGCGTGCTGGAGTTAACCGCTAGGCAACTGGGGCTGGCTCTGTGATGAGAGCTTTTAAGACTTACTTTAGTTACTTTAAAATATATATATAAACTTACAATTAGTAACTTTCAAATAGGCAATTCAGGGCCAGCCCCAGTGGCCTTGTTGTTAAGTGTAGTGCCCTCCACTTCAGCGCCCTGGTTCAGTTCCCTGCCATGGAACTAAACTGCTCTGTTTAGCAATTGTCCTGGTGGTCCATATACTAAAAAATAGAGGAAGATTGAATCTTCCGCAGCAAAACAAAACAAAACAAATATACATTTCAGTATTATTAACTACACTCACCATGCTACATTATATGTACCTTGTGTACCCATGATTTATTTATTTTACAGCTAGAAGTTCGTAGCTTTTGACTCCCTTAAGCCATTTCTCCCATCCCCTACCTTCTAGCAACCACCAATCTGGTCTCTGTATCTATGAGTTCAGTTTCTGATTTTTGTTTTTGTTTCATATTCCACGTAGAAGTGAGAAAATACAATATTTGTTGTTGTCTGTATGACTTTCACTTAGAATAATGCCCTCAGGGTCCATCCATGTTGTCACAAATGGCAAGATTTCCTTCTTTTTTATGGCTGCATAGTATTCCATTGTGTATATGTATCAGGTCTTCTTTATCCATTCATCCATTGATAAACAATTAGATTGTTTCCATATCTTGGCTGCTTTGAATAATGCTGCAAGGAACATTATCTTTTTGAGGTAGAGTTTTCATTTTCTTTGGATAATAGCATTTTTTTCTCTATACTTTTTGCCCTGCCCAGTTCCAAGTGCATTTGTGAAGGTCCTGTTAGATGAGATGGCAAAATTTGCCAGAAATCTGAAAATCACTGTGAAATGTATTACCCTTGGGTCACTGGGGACAACTGCCAGAAGGAGTAGCTGGCATCAGCATGGTTGTCTAAGGACATTGGGCTGAGTGTTCCCATGAACAATTTGTGTGATTGCAGCTCCTTCTTTTCCATCAGCATGGTCTAAGCTTGAATCCTTTGTGGCTATGTTCATCCTGGATACAAATCCTAGCAGCAGCTTTATCAGTCGAAAATGGGGTTATTATCTTGCTTCATCAAGGAGACCACCAGTGAAAGCATGACATGCCTCCCCAAAAGCCAGAGATGGAGTTATTATGGGATTCAGGGAAGGGTGGAATTTATGTAAAATCTAAATGAATTAGTAGTTTTCACAGGCTCAAAGCAAAACAAAGCTGTGTATAAAATGGTTACCATCAAGCCTGGGCTCAGAGGTAGACTCCTGGTCCCGTCTTCAAAGGGAGATCAATGCTGTGTCCCTAAACCCCTTTTACCTGTAACTGAGTAGGAAACTGAGGCAGGGTCTCTGTGGCAAAGTGCCTCAGTTCTTAGAAAAGAGCATGGTGTCTCATTGCTAGAGATATGCTTTTTAACAGTGAAATCTTTACATCCATAACTTTACAAAATGAGGTTTCTCAGCATGGGATGCTCAATGGTGATGAACAAAAGCAGTTTTGACTGGTTCCCATCTCTTATGGCCAGCACCACTTGACCACTATGACCAGCTTCACGGGTTGTGACAGTCACACAGGGACCTGCTCCCAGAAGGGCCCTGTGCTTGGTTTAATGCTCTGCTGCCACCACTGACATTCTCACTAGTTTTTCGTTGAACTCATGTTTCTTGAGTGAAGGTCAGTGGGACAATGGAGCCTGCACCTGGGCAGGGCAGATATGCTCAGGCTATGTGGGCTCGGCCCACAGATGCCAAGGGCTGTGTGTGTGGGAACAGTTGGCACTGCTGCCCAGAGCAGCTCACGCATTGCCAGGCTGAGCGGGTGGAGTGGGACCCAGATTGGCAGTGACATTGTTAGCTGCAGCAGCAATGGCAATATCACAGAGGGAAAGGGTGGTTTCTGCCTGAAGGTAACACAGACACCTCTGTGCCCATCCATCCTCAGAGCCATTCCTGGCACATCTGCACAGACAGTAACTCCCGGTCTGGTGCACCTGGACAGAAGTCGTGGGCACTCAGGTGGCCAACAGTCTTCGGTAAATTATTGAAAAATAAGAATGTGCACGTGGACATTGCAAGAAAGCATACCAGGGAGTTTTAAACATCTTCCAAGAGTTTAGAATTCTATAAGGAATTATCAGGCTTAGAAATAGAAATGAAAACTATGAAGGTAGTCACATTCAACAGAGAAGAGCACTATTTTCATATGAAGCTTCAGATGAATCAATGAACTATGAGGAAGACAAGTTTTGAATTAATTCCCCCCTGTTATTGAAGACACAGCAGTAGAATGCATACACAGGAGTTCTTAATTAAATACAAATCAGGGCCTGCCCCATGGAGCAGAATTGCAGCTTTGCGGCCCAGCGTTTGCCAGTTAGAACCCCAGGTGCAGACCTACACACTGGTTGTCAAGCCATGCTGTGGTAGGCGTCCCACATATAAAGCAGAGGAAGATGGGCACAGATGTTAGCTCAGGGCCAGTTTTCCTCAGCAAAAAAGAAGATTGTCAGCAGACCTTAACTCAGGGCTAGTCTTCCTCAGAAAAAAATAAATACAAATCGTGAAACCATTTTCAATTTCTTGTGTGCCTACACAAGTTACTGGAAATGTCAGAAGAAATATCAAAATCCCATTCTATAAAATTACATTTAAAATTAAATTCAAACTTACCCAAAACTGATTCTTATAAAGAATTAATTCTTTTTATAAAAATTATCTCACAAGAATCATCAGGTCTATAGACTTCAATGAAAAGTTTAAAAATAAAAAGAGAATCACCAGCTCTGGAAGTAACAAAAGATATATTCCAAAATAATTTATCCCAATGTTGTCATAGTTTACAAAACACTCGACTGCTATAACAGTTACATGAGCAGAGTCTTCTCAAAATAAAAAATGAAGTTGTTTAAAGTATACATTTTGATAATCTAAAATGAATTTCCAGAAAATTTGGCTAGAAAAATTTTATGATCCCTCAAGATATCCCATTTGTGAAGTATTATTCTTTATCCTATTAAAATCATGACATTGAAAATATTTTGTGTGATTTGTAAGCATATGTTATCCCTGTATATCTAATATCCGTATTACATTTTATATATAATAAAATACTTTTAAAGAAAAAAGTTTTATATGTAAGTGCTTCAGTAGCTGGCACTACTTATGCCCACATTTGTCCAAGTTATCTAATTTAATTCTCATAAACAAACTGGCCAAGCAGGCGTTATCCAATTTTACAGAAGATGATCCTGGGGCCTAGACAGGCTACAGGTCATGTGCAAAACCACAAGCCACCAAGGGGCAGAGATGTAACTTGAGACAAAATCAGTCTTTTTTCAAAGCCCGTGTTCCCTCTACCCCACACATTCACCAGGTTGTTCAGAGAACGTCCCCAGACCTTCTCCTACAGCCCCAAGGCCAGACTACCGCTCTGTCAAAGGGCAGCCTCTGTGGATGCTACTGTCATCCTCTCAGTCTTGGGAGATAATTGGAGCATTAAAGGAGATTGACCTTTTCACTTTGTCCTTTGCTGTGCAGAAATGTCCCCATCCGAGGGAGTCCCACTTGCTTATCTTCGATTTTGTTGATTGTGCTGTTGGCATCAAATCCAAAAACATCATTGTCAAGACCAAAGTCAAAGAGCTTTTCTCCTGTGTTTTCTTCTGGGAGTTTTATGGTTTCTGTTCTTATGTATAAGTCTTCAGTCCTTCTTGAGTTGGTTTTTGTGTGTGGTCTGAGATAATTCCGATTTCATTCTTCAGAATGTGGAGATCCAGTTTTCTCAACACCATTTGTTGAAGAGGCCATTTTTTCCCATAGCGTATTCTTGGTACCCTTGGTGCACATCAGTTGATTGTACATTCTTGGGTTTACTTTTTGGCTCTCTCCCTTTAGGAAATAGTGTTCAGAATCTTAGCAGCGCGTCCATTCCATCGTGTAGATCCAAATTTTTGTTGGTATCATTTTCCTTCTGCCTGGAGAAATTCTTATTTATTTGTGTTTATAGTTAAGATTTTCTGGAGAAGAATTTTCTTAGCTTTTTAAAAAGTTTTTACCTCATTTTCTTAAAAGAATAGACTATTTTTTAGAGCAGTTTCAGTTTCACAACAAAATGGAATGAAAGTTACATAGATTTCCATATACCCCCAACCCTACCCATGCACAGTCCCCCTATTATCAACATCCTTACCAGATGGGACATTTGTTACAATTGATGAACCTGAATTGACATGTCACTATCACCCAGGACACACTTACATTCATTGCTGAAGTATGTTTTTGCTGGTATGGAATTCTAGGTTGACATTTTTTCTTTTATAATATTTGCAACTATTCCTCTATTTTATCCTGGCTTGTATAGATTCTGGTGAAAAGTTTGCTGTAATTATTTTCACTCCTCTGCAATTAATGTGTCTTTTCTCTTAGGTTGCTTTTAAGATTTTCTCTCTATCACTGGATGAAATAATTTGATGATAATGTGCTTAGTGTGGCTTTCTTTATGTTTATTCTGCTTAGATTGCTTTGGGTACTAAAGCTGTGGGTTTATGCTGTCATCAAATTTGGAAAATGACAGGCAATTATTTCCTCAACTGTACAGCAAAAGGATTATTTGAGGAAGAACAGGGAGCCCAGTGTCACTGGATGTAAATTTTACAACAGAGGAATAAAACCTGATCACCCTCAGAAAATCAGTTTAGGGCCCTTGTGGATTGCTCTAAAGATTATACTTTTTTATTTCAAATAAAAGTGAATCTTTAACACTTTCTAAGTGGTAACATCTAGTGCAATAACCAGGATTTAAAACAAGAACAAAAACCACTTAAGCCTCCATTTTTTTTTTTTTTTTTTTTAAAGATTGGCACCTGGGCTAACAACTGTTACCAATCTTTTTTTATTTTTTTTTCTGCTTTATCTCCCCAAACCCCCCCCGTACACAGTTGTATATCTTAGTTGCAGCTCCTTCTAGTTGCGGGATGTGGGACGCCACCTCAACGTGGCCTGAGGAGTGGTACCATGTCTGCACCCAGGATCCGAACCCTGGGCCGCAGCAGTGGAGCACGTGGACTTAACCACTCGGCCATGGAGCCGGCCCCCCAATTTTTTTTGAAAAGAGAGGATTTAATTTGATTTTGCTACCATAAACTTCAAGGAGGCATTTTCACACTTTCAAAGATTCTCATGGTGTTTCTGGATTTTTTATTCCTTTTCTCAGCCACTCACAGAGCAGCAGCCAAACTGTTCCTCCTTTGGAAGGCAGCCAAGCACAGCACACTGGCCGTTTCTTATTTTCCAATAGGATTTTTGTAATGCATTTATGATTCCTCCATTTCCTGCAATAAAGAAACAGAACACACAAGGAAGTTTAGGAACAACTAAGCTAATAGTGTGGAAGTCTGTTGCTCTGTTCTCAGATTAAATCAATATTTCCTGTTGGCATTGAAGTTTTTACATCACTTCGTTCATGTCTCCTTAACAAGTATGAGAGTATTCCCACAAAGAGGTGGCTTCTGTGAGCCATTTAGACTCTTCGGAGTAGATCAGAAAAGATTGCAAAACCTCCTTTAAGGTTCCTGATGATCCTTGTCAGAAAAGAAACAAACAATGATCTCTGTTTCCCATACAACAAGTCTATTTGGTCTAAAGTTCCATGAAGATTAGAGAGGGACTGACTCTGAATTGGAATTTCTCAATTCTTTCAATCCTCTCATTTCCCTGCCCATTTTACCTGAAACAGGCATCAAGAAAAAGAAGAGCAACATGAGGAAAAGGAAATGGATTCTCATGCTTGACAGGCTTCACAGCACGCTGAGACTAGATGGAGGGACATGTTCGTTCACTTTATAAAGATTCCAGCCATTAGCAGAAGGAAGCAATGGCTGCAATTCCTGTAATATTACAGTGATGGCAATATGACATGTTTCCTGATATCTCACTCCAGTGTCTCTTACCACACAGACAAAGCCCACTCACCCAGGAGTCAGTGACAAACCTAATCGCTGAAGTAGATTTTGATATGAGCATACAGTTATCCTGATGCCCTCTAGGCTCCAGGAGCTTGTCCAGGGCTGGCTCAGACCTGGTTGTAGATATAGGTAGGGAAGACCTGCCTCCTTTTGGAAGCAGTCCTAGGGCATGTAGCTTGGGGCTGACTTGTCCCCAGTGTGGTACTTCTAAGCTTTCTGCCTTCTTTCTAAAGTCCTGGGAGAGCCTGAGACCCACCAGAGAAGCTCATTAGTCCAGCCTTGGACATATTCAGAGTCTAGGTGTCAGCTCAGGCTGGGCCACCCCTTGAGACTGCACGCATTTGAGTGAATGTGAGATAAAACAAGATTGTCTTTTAGGCAGTAAGAAAATGGAGGAAAAATGGGCTACATTGCAGAGCACCTGACCTGATGCCCCTTGGCCATAATGGGTGCTATAAATAGGGTGAAACTCAGCTTACACTTCATCATTGTCTGAAAATTGCCAAATTCATGAGTTAAGAGGATGTCTCAGTTTTCTTCATCAGAGAAAGAGAATGCTGAGATGATCTATTTGATTGACAGGCATATCTTCCTTGTGGCTGGCACTCCCTAAACAAATGAAGGTCTTAAGAAGATAAATTTAAGGTCTCTGGTTACTCTTGGCTCATGAACATTCAAGGAAGTCCAGGGATCAGATGATTTCCAATGATATAGATTCAAAGTGTACAGGGTCAACTACTTGCTTTTTATTTTTAATTATTAGGCTTAAATGTTAAGGAATCCAATCAGAGGGTTTTATTGGTGGATAGAGAATTTAATTGGGAGCTGAAGTCACCATGTTGTTGCCTGACTGTTGCATTGTGTGTGCAGTTATGAGGGATATAGCGAGGTTCCAGAGTGTGTTAGTTCAAGGAGTGTATATTCAGGATCCTGGTGAACCTATTGGATTCTGTAAGCAAGCAGAACCTATTATAGATAGAAACAAGTACCATGTACTTAGGTGTAGGTAGGTGGGTGGAAGGGGGTGAGATAGAAAGAGGGGCCAATGCTGGTCTGTCTGTCAAGGAGCTCCCATGTAGAGAAAGGCAGACGGACACACAGTGAAGTAAAATATAGGGAGTGGATTTTGGTGTCATGATAAAGGTTCAAGCACAGGGCTGTGGAAATGCAGAAGATGGTAAGTCATGCTGAACGTGAGTTTAGATAGCGCATTTAAAAGGAATTCGTAGTCGTAGACACTTCATCATTTTAAAATCTAACTTTCCTCTAGAGCTCAAGCTTTGAGACAAAGCAGGTATTTTTAAATGGGAAGGAAGTGAGTGTGGGGTGGCATGGGTATTGACTGAGCAGAGAGTCTTACTCTGTCTTAGGATAAAAGAGAGAGGGCGAGGCGGACATTGTAGAGAATTATAACCGGCTCTCAGCCCAGGCGCAGGGCTGGACTCCTCAGACCCTGAGGTCGCTGGTGACGATCTGCGTCTCCACGTGGGAACAGCCCTCCACAGTTTAGACCCCCCTCCTTCAAAGACTGGGAGGCATTTCTAAATCAATAGCACTATTTCGTAAGAGATTCTTTGGGATCAAAAGCCACTTTTTCTTGTCTGCTAATTTAGAAACTGGGGATTGAAGATTGGGCTATGGCAGTGGCCCCATCCCCACTCACAAAATGAGTTTTGAGGAGGATTTCTGTACTTTAAAAATTTTATAAGAGTTATGCATGTTTGTGGTGAAAATTCAAACAATAGGGGGCCAGCCCGGTGGCGCAGTGGTTAAGTTCACACATTTTGCTTCAGCAGCCCAGGGTTCGCGTGTTTGTATCCCAGGTATGGACCTATGGACCACTTTCCAAGTCATGCTGTAGCAGGCATACCACATATAAGGTAGAGGTTGGTGGGCATGGATGTTAGCTCGGGCCGGTCTTCTTCAGCAAAAAGAGGAGGATTGGCAGCAGTTAGCTCAGGGCTAATCTTCCTCAAAAAAAAAAAAAAAAAAATTCAAGCACTAGAAGAGTGAGACAGTGCCTTTCACTTCTCTTCTCCTCAGGTAACCACTGGTAAGTATGATTTTCCTTCTTTTTGGCTTATTATACCTTTTCTTAACATGAAAAGTACCTTTAGCCTCTCAGGTAATAGCAGTTACACATTTGCTGTCTACTGATAAATATGTGCCGATGGAGTGTGAGGACACTAATGACAGTGGGTGTCACTCCTTGGCCCCAAGGCTTTGAGGTACCAGGGCTTGACATGCAGACCCTGCAAACTATTGTACTAGACACACTAGGTTTCTTCTCAGCTGAGTCAGTGTTTTTTCCAATTTTTCTTATGTCTAGAAAGGAGAGACAAATGTCATTTAAAATTTTTGTTCCTACCAGTCTGTCCTTTAATTTCTGCTGTTTTTTAAAATTCTATTATTTAAATATAGAGCAGAGGACCAGTCCTGTGGCCTAGTCATTAAGCTCAGCATGCTCTGCTAAGGCGGCCCAGGTTCGTGGGTTCAGATCACAGGCGCAGACTTACATCACTCATCACCCATGTTTTGGTGGCAACACACATACAAAATAGAGGAAGATTGGAACTTATGTTAGCTTAGGATAAAACTTCCTCAAGCAAACAAAGGAAGATTGGCAACAAATGTTACCTCAGGGCTAATCTTCCTAGGAAAAAAATATGTAGAGAGAGAGAGAGCAGAGATTTGGTTGACCCAAGTTTTGGTTGAGGGGCAGCTCTATGTGGAGGGTGGAACACTAGGTTTGGAGGGAGACATGACCAGTTTAACTCTCAGCCCCATCATTTCTTATTAGGGTTTGTTTGATAAATTCCTTAAGCTCTTTCAACCTCTGCACCTCAGCAATAAAGCACAGAGAGCAAAACACGTCCTGTTCAGCCCACAGTGAAAGCCTATGAGTTAATGAAGTGAAATTGATTATAAACGGCAAATAACCATGTCACCCAAGTGTCACTCATGTGGCCCTCAGGAATAATAACCAGTGAGGGTTGTTGAGCAATATTAAGGCAGAGGAAAGATTGTGGCGTGCGTTCCCAGCAAGGGAATCCAGGATTTCAACTCTTTTCTTTACCATAACATAGTCTCGGACTGTGCATCCATTCTCCTTTGCTGCTATTTCAATCTAGGAATGACCATGGTTATGTAAGTTCTATAGGCAAAGACAGGCATTGTCTCAATTTTACAGATGAGGAAACTGAGGCTAAGAGAGGCTGAGTAACTTGCCCTGGGCCACCCAGCTAGTGGGTGGCAGTGCTCTGAACTGCAGGTGACTATCTACATTTCCCAGGCACCCCTGCCCTCCAGGTACCATAAAGATTGACCAAAGGAAAGCATTGGCTGAAGATAAGAGGGCAGGAATTGGTGAGACACTGGGATCTTTCTCTTCCTGTACTTTAGGAGGCATCTCCTCTGTGCCTCCAATTCCTACCAGAAGGCCGCTTCATCCATGATCCTTCCAACAGGCCCATCTGCCAAGACTCTGTAGGGGGTCCATATCCTAGGCTTTGGGAACATTACCTCCTTCCTCCCTTTGTCCTCCTAGACCTAAGGATAGTAGTTTCTTTCTGCTGTTGCAAATTCTGAGGTAACTCGCCATACATTTGGGCTTCTCAGCTCTCCTATCACCTGTATAGACAATTACTTATATTGAATTCCCCTTTTAAGATGCTTAAATTTATTTGTTTCCTTTGTCTTCAAAGTCTGTGCTCTAAAACTTCACAATATTAAAGTTCTGTTCATTCTTCCTTTGGTGGTGACATTACCCTATGGCCAACAGCTAGGGTAATACTTTGCTACGCACTGCCCTCCTGTGTACTTTACCAGCATCAGAAGATTCAGCATAGAGAGGAGTCTTTGAGATAAGGGTATGGAGTTGCCAGCAGCCACCATCTTGTTGCGGGTCCTCCTTTACACTTTCTCACAATAGTGTACGCTTCCTTTGCAAGTGTGCATGTGAGGCAGTCTCCAGCATTCCAATTTTTCACTGTTATTTTAGCTTACTTGTTTCTCTCCAAAAGAATGTAATCAAGGAAAGTGGAGCAAGAACATTTCCCCAACTATAACCACAGAGGACCTTTCCTTCTGGAAGGATGGCAAACTGTAGGCCTTTAGTCTGGGACCCTCAACGGAAGTGTCTTGTTTTGTCAGTGAATTAGGCCTCCATGGAGGCTGAAAAATCAGCTTAGCCCTTCGTCTCATTTGCCTGCTTTGTGCATTTATATGCTATGTGTCTCCTGAAAGCCTCCGAGCTTGATTCCTGCTTTAGAAGACAGTGTCTTCCCTGCAAGCCCAAGTCTGAGAGGCTTCTCCACATGGGGAAGTGGACTAGAGGAAACACTGGGTAAGGGAGTTGTCTGTCTCCTCTGAACTAGCTGGCTGTGGACAAATAATTAATATCACCTTTAGACAGCAAGTTTTCTTGGCATTATTGCATCTTTCAGGCATGAACAATCATTTTTGATCCTTTAGCTTCCTGCAAATACCCTTGACTTGTAAACACTTTGTGTGATATTGTGTTGCATGCACTGTACAATAAAAAAAAGAAAAGAAAAAACTGTGCAAAGGAGGAACAAGAGTTGGGCCTGAGGGATACCTGGCTCAGCATGTGTCACAAGATTCATGAGCTGCTTAATCTAGCGGAGGAGAGGCAGTCAGAGACACAAGCGTTCTCACCAGGAGCCAGACCGCAAAGGTGGGAGAGCAGAGAGCATATTTAAGAATAGCGTATAGTCTGGTCTGGCCAAAGTCTAGTGGACAAGAATGGGAACAAATTTGCATTTGATTTGGCAGAGAAATGAGGACCTTGCCATGAGTTCTGGAAAACTTGAAGTAAATTTAAATTGTCTATCATGCTGAGTATACTGACAACTCCTTCAATAAAGACTGAGGAGAAAGGATAAGAAAGTTGTACATAGGATTGGGCCAATGACCCTAGTTGTCACTCTTTCAGAAATCTTTTTGTTTTAAAGACCATTTACGTAATCTACCAGCTCATGATGTCAATTGATGACTCTGGGAGCCTGACCACTGTGAGATAGGATGTTGATGCCCAGGGACATTCACTGGGTCTCAGCCACTCTGTCCTGCTCCTCTGCGTCTCAGCAGCAATGTGGTTCTCAGAGCACCTAGGCCGTCCAGAGGGAAGATGCTCTCACTAGAGGCATTTTCTATGCTGAGGACCTGGGCCAAATTACAATTCAAAGACTGTAGTGGAAGGTGAAGGATCTACTTTCTCAAGGGTCCCACATTAAGAGTCACTGAGCTCTGTATCAAGCAAATATGAAAATCATCCTGCATCACCATTTCTAGTCCTCATTTATTTACATGCAAAATAAATTCATTTGAAGAGATGATGCTTAAGATCTTCTTTGGGTCAATCAGTGAGGCTGCTTTTCAAGGTTTTCCACACCCCTCGTGTCCTAGCTTCATGCACTCATCCTTCAGTCTTCTCAAAGTGGACCACATTAATCCAGCCACAATCATTGACTCCCCACCATTGCCACTGATGAGGGACTATCCTTCAGAGTTCCACGCATAAGTCTAGCAGATAGAGATACTTCTTAGCTTTGTGAAGGGGAGAATAAATTGACAAAGTGCTTCCATGTCCTTATCCTACACCAGTTCTACACAGAGAGCTCTTCCCAGTATCTACTCAGGTCACAAATTCAAATCCCAAACCACCTCTTTTAACCCTATTCTATTACTTATCTTCTTTCTCCCTCACTCTGTCTTTCTCCACTGGCTCCATATATGGTCTACAATCACACTCAATTCTTTATTTAAAAGCAACCTGTCCTTGACCCTTCTTTTCCCCTTAAACCATTCCTCTTCGTCTTTCATTCATTATCAAATTTCTCCTAATCCCTCAACCCATTCCTCCTCAATTTATTGCTTCCTGGAATGCATCTCAAGAAATTCTTCTCTCCCCAATTTCAACAATGACTTTTACATCTCCAATCCAATGACTTCTTTCTCCATAATCTTTGATGTGACCTGTTTGCAACATGTGACTTGTGGGGTCATCTTCAATCTTACAATCTGTCCCTCTAATTCAATTCAACATCCAGAAAACTGTGGACCTCTGCTCCATATAAAGACTTTAGGACCTGATGCTGTAAAGTGTACAAAGATAAGCACTGTTTAGTCTCTCGGCTCTGTGCCCTTCACTATTCCCAGTCTAATGGAAAAGACACAGACACCGACATGGTAACATGTAGTATCAAATATATACACTTTTGATTTTGTCCTCCTAGCCTCATATTTATTCCCTTTGATTCATCTTGGATTTTTTCATCCTTCTCCTTTCCCCTAAGCCCCTAAAAGGGAATATCTTCAAGAATTTTACATTGTCTTAACAATGATAATAATGATGATGATCATCATCATGACAGCTGACATTAGTTGAGTGCATACCATGTTCCAGACACTGAAAGCAATTTAAAATTGCGTAAATATAAATTGTATAAGCAGTTTATATGCATTTACTTCATTTGAATCATGCATAACTCAATAAGGATGATACAATTACTTGCACTTCACAAATGAGGAAATCAAGACTTAGAGAGGCTAGATACATACCCCATGGTCTTAATTATATACTAAATTCTTACTCCTGGTCCTCTTATTGCTGCATATAATCCTTGAGATGTGGGTTATCTATGCCTCTATGCAGATGATTTCCATCTTCATCACTAACCTGGGCTACTTTTCCAACTTTCCTGACTGATCTTTGCATCTATTTTAAAATTGCTATCATCTTGATAATATTTAGCACCTTACCCTCACCTCAGCTTGTAATCAAGCCTTCAGTTTTTTGTAAATATCACCTTCACTTTCTAATTGCTTGGTAATGTAAACTGGAATCTAGATTCTTTCTGATTCTTCTCTTTTTTTAATTGCTCAAATGCAGTTACTCCCTGCATCCAGCCGCTTCTTTCTACACAATGGTTTGCACAATCTGCAAAGCCCAGCCCAAGTATGAACTCCTCATGGTCCTGAACACTCTGGTTGAAAGTGATTGCTCCTGATTCTGCATTTGTGCAGAGTATATTTTGTATCACCCCTGAGGTTACTGCCAAACACCATAGTGAATGTCATATACTATCACAGTTTATGAACATTTCTTATGACATTTAATGGATAGTGTCAATACATTTGTGTCTTTGTGTTAGTGAGAAAATAGATGCTCAAGTCCTATATTGCTTTCATCCTTTGAACAATTGGAGATATTTTAAAACTGGGAAATTGAGGAACAAATATAATAATGGAGAAATAATCCCAGAAGGCTTAGGAAATAGAAAGGAAACACAGCAGGTAATGCAACGTCAACAAAGTATTTACAGTGGGAGAACAATCTGAACATATTTACATTTTAGCAGAAAATTCATAGTGAATATAATATGGAGGATGGATTACAGGATTATGAGGTTCAAGGCTTGGAGAGGAAGAGTTGTACTAAGAGATTAAGGCCTGTTACATTCTCAGCTACAAGGGGATAAAGACGCAGACAGACTTAAGAGCTAGAGCCACTTAGAAGGTAGTATCAAATGTTGATATCATTGAGCGTGAGAGAAGGAATTAAGAGTGTGAGAATGCAGGAGAGGAAGACTGTCAGTGTTCAGTCAGGGGACAGCGAAAATGTTGGTGCCATTAGTGAGGAGATAAAATTAAGGTGATAATACCCAGTAGGATCTGAAGGGAGACAAGCTCTGGAGAGAGAGCCAGGATGAAGATATGATGTCTTTAAACAGGCTCCTTTCTGGAACAATCTAACTGGTAACAGGAAGCCATCAAATGTTTCACACATGATGACTGACATGCACCAAGCTGTATTGTGGTACCCAGCACTGTATTTGGTGCTTTAATGCATTTTTGTGACAAAAAGTTATCAGATCAGTCTTATAATCTGGATTTTAAGGCTAAGGAAATTGAAGCTAAGAGAAATGAAATAACCTGGGAAAATTCAAGTTTGGAGTCTAGCTCCATCAGGCTCACAGATTATGTTAATGTCCACTTTGCTGCTTGAAGTCAATATAACTATGTGTTACACCATCTTTTTGTTAAAGGCTTTGAGAGTGAGTTTCCCAATGGCAAGGTTAATGACACTATGTGGTGGAAAGTGTATAGGAAATGACTAAAGGGAATTGAAGCCATACCTCACCCGCTCAAACCTGACCACAGAGCTGCTACAGTTTTGAGAATTCTCAGATAACTGCCTTTTGGAAGTGCCCACCATGACATTTATGATGCCAGAGCACCAAAAGAAATTCAATGAAATGATGAACTTGGCATCTCTATCTCAATCTCCTCTCTCATAGTTTTACAAATAATTTATGGTTGCGTACATCAGAAACCAGAAAACCTTCTCTGTAAAGGGCTAGATAATAGACATTCTTAGGCTTCACTGGTCATAACAGTTTCTGTTGCAACTACTCAGCTCTGCAGGTGTAGCACCAAAGCAGTCATAAACGATATGTCAACAATGGGCATGGCTTTGTTCCAAAAGAACTTTATTTACAAAAACAGGGAGCAGCTGGATTTAACCAGTGGGCCATGGCTACTGACCCCTGGCAGACATTCGTAAGATGGTGAGTGTGTAGGTGCCTCTAAGATGGTCTCTGATGACCCCTGCCTACTAGTATTCACACTCTTATGTAATCCCCTCCTTCTGCTTGTGGAAATGGACTCATTGACTTATTTCTAACAAACAGGATGTGGCAGAAGTGATGGATGCCAATTTTGAGATTAACATATAAAAATAACGTATGTTTAATTTTGGGTGCCCTCTTACACACTCACTTGCTGACTCTGAGGGAAGCCAGTTGCCATGCTTTGAGCTGCCCTATAGAGAGGCCCAGGTTGCAGAGAACTGAGGGAGACTTTTAGCCAACAGCCAGCGAGGAACTGAGAACCTTAATCTAATGGCCTGCAAGGAACCGACTCTTGCCAACAACCTCATGAGTGAGCTTAGAGAAGTAGATTCTTCCCTGTTAAACTTTCAGATGAAACTGCAGCCCTGGTTGACAGGGCGACTGCAATTACATGAATGCCTTTATCCTGAAGCTCCAGTCAAGCCAAACATAGCTTCTACCCGCCACAGACTCTGGGAGATAATCAATGTTTGTTGGTTTTGCCCACTAAGTTTTGGGGTCATTTGTTTTGCACCAGTGAGTAACTACTATAGTGAGGTGTAATACAAACAATACTCTACAAGAGATTTGGAGACCTGTGTTCTGGTCCCAGCGTTTTGATAGATTTACTCTGAGAATTTAGGTTGGTTACTGACCCATTCTTGGCCCTCCATTTTCTCTCTGCTTGCAAAAGGGACAAGAATCATGAGTTTCCAAGTTATTACAGGTCTAAATCTTCATAGTTTTTGAATTGAGTCAAACCGACTCTTCATCTAAACCAGAATCATGAATTGGAAACCTATGGGTGAAATACAGCCGACCAACTTATTTTTATATTATGATGTAAAGTTTCTCTAGTGTGGAGGGTATATTTGTGTTTTGTTTGGAGCATTCACAGGACAGGCAGGTTTTAAGAAACACTAATCTGGTATCAGATCTCAGCTTTAGCATCCTGGGTACGTGCCAGACTCATAACCGGCAACACTTGCTCAGAGCTGCACACCCAGCTACGGGATTAGTGAACCTGATGACAAGCTATAAAAACTGGGGGAAAGGGGCCAGCCCAGTGGCACAGCGGTTAAGTTCACACATTCCAGTTTTGGGGCCTGGGGTTTGCTAGGTCGGCTTCTGGGTGCGGACCTATGCACTGCTTAGCAAGCCATGCAGTGACAGGCATACCACATATAAAATAGAGGAAGGCGGGCATGTATGTTAGCTCAGGGCCAATCTTCCTCAGCAAAAAGAGGAGGGTTGGCAGCAGATGTTAGCTCAGGGCTAATTGTCCTCAAAAGTAAAAAATAAAAAAATAGGGAAAATCAACAAAATTTCTAAATGTTTTTAAACACAGTATATATTTTAGAAAAATAATTTTAATAAAGGCCTGGAATTTAATTCTCCTGGAATTAACTATTTTGGGACTACCTGCCTGTCATGTTCATGTTGTTATGAACATCATGGCTCACTGAACAGGACAGACCCTGAGATGCATAGAGTGGGCACACTGCTTTCCAAAGGGCTGAGATTTGCCTCTGTCCGTTTGATTCTTGCAGGCTCTCCAGACTTTGATGTTCTCCTTGACCATGGCGCTCCGTGTCACGGGCTGCTTTACTCAGTTCACAGAAGTTTCCATTACAGGTATTACTTCATGGGCTCTTTTGACATGTGCCTCTCCCCTAGGAGACATGGCAGCTCCAGACATCCGCCTGCAGATTCATTGCAAATCATATCCATTTGGTCAGCAAAGAAAAACCTTAATGTGTACCCGAGTATTTTTCATTTCAGTCTCTCTTGAGTGGTCTGTCTCTTTCTATTGCCACCCCCTCACATCTGTATTTTTTCCAATCTCACTCATCCAACTTTGCCTTTCTCTCTGTCTTACTCGTGCTTTCTCTCTGCCTCTATTTCTGTTTTTGAGGATGATTAGCCGGGAGCTAACATCAACCACCAGTCTTCCTCTTTTTGTGAGGAAAAGTGGCCCTGAGCTAACATCTGTGCTCATCTTTCTTTACTTTATGTGTGAGGCACCTGCCACAGCGTGGCTTGATGAGTGGTGTGTAGGTCTGTGCCCGGGATCTGATCCCGTGAAACATAGACTGCTGAAGCAGAGCTCGCAAACTTACCCACTACGCCAAAAGTCTGGGCCCTCTCTCCCTCTATTGACGGTTCTGTGTTCTTGTGTATGCTGTTAGAGTAGCCTGAGTAAACTGAGTTAAGGAGCATGGTCAGGATTATGAATCCAAATCACCAGATTCCAAACCTTTCCTGCTTGTGGCTCATGTGTCTACTCTTGGTCATCAATGTACACCCTAGGCTATCCTCCCTTCATCTCCATTTCCCTTCTTGGGAACTTCCCAGTATCAGAAAAATGATGAGCTGTAAAGTGAGTGACACCCACTGAGGTGTGTGGGCTCTACTCAGCAGAGCACAGAGACATCTTCATTTCTGATATGCCTCACTGATCAAGATGCTATTCGGTCTGGAGAAATGTATAAATTTGGGTGTTTGCTGTTGTTTTCTCATGGATTCTGTGCTGATCTCTCAAGACCCTGCAAGTCATGAGGACGTTCCTCTTTCTCTTTGCTGTTCTCTTCTTTCTGGGTCCAGGTAAAATGAACTCCTTTGCAGGGAAGGTTAGTGGAGGTGGTGGCCCAGAGAGAGGGTCTGCCTCAGTGAGCACCTGGATGTGATCAACTCTAGAAAGGAAAGGTTCCCTTGGCCAGTATCCCTGCAGGGAAACATTTGCTGCAGCAGGCAACTTTCCTCTAATGCCTGTTCTGTAAAGCCTTTGCATTTTTCATTATTATCTAGGATGGGGTGTCACAGATTTAAAGAATTAAGATATGCCAGAAAAGATGCCTTTTGGTCCCCAGTCTCATGCTCATGAAAGAAAAAAAGAAATGGAGAAAGAATTAAAAGCAAGAGTACCTGAAAACTAATTATAGTTTTCGGATGGTGAACATGATGTAATCTACACAGAATTTGAAATATATTATGAAGTACATGCGTAAATAAATTTAAAAAATAGTAAAAAAAAGAGTTTCAAAAACTAAAAAAAAAAAAGCAAGGGTAGTTTATCTTTTAACAAATAGATGTGATAGAAATTAAGACAGGTAAGGAAGAGAGAAAGAGAAAGGAAGAAAGGGACCACAAAAGGAATGAAGCTTACAGACATTGTGTATTCATGCCGGTCATGGAATTACATAAAATAGGAGAACTTAAGCTGCCATTCCTTAATCCCATATTATAATGCTGTATGATGCTACAAATACTCCATATAATGAAATGCCTTTAGTTTTCCAATGCCAATGCCTAGAAAGCACTGAGTCCTATCTCTAATTTAGTGATATTCAAAGCAACTCTTTTGGTTTGGGCGTCCCTTTATATATATTTTAAAGATGCAGAAATTCGCCCCTTCAGTTGGGCTAAGTAGCTTCTCAAGGTCATACAGAGAAGCAGGAGTGAGGCATGAATGGAGTCCAAATCTGTCTTGTCACAGTGAGGGGAGGTGTTCTTCCCATATCAGAACTCTTGTCACTCTCTCCTGCTCCTGGGAACCTCTAATGGCTTCAGTTGGATCTTCTCCAAAATTAAAGTCTGAGACTAGACTCATCCCAGATCCCAGGAAGCTGAAGAAAGGACTTTCTATAATCCACAAGGAGCCCAAATTTGTGCCAGATGCTAGTTATACCCCCTGTGTGATGGTCAGAATTTTCATGCTAGCTCTGCATGTCTCTGGTCTGTTTTGCAATAAGACTGTGTGAGTAGATACTGTGCCAAGTATATGGGAATCTAGGGCTTGTGAGGAGTCATTCATTCCACTGGCTTTGATGTGCAGATTGGAAGCTGACCAAGTTATCCTTCTCAGATCACTCACTCATACTTGTTATATAATTAGAACAAACTGCAAAGTTATATAATATAAATCTATCTAACACAACCAAATGAAATGTGCTTATTAATATAAACCTATTAATGTGCCATATGTACACACACACACAGACACACGAGTTACATTAAGCTCTGGATGGGTCTCTGTAATGATCCATTAGAAGCCTTGTAGGCATAATGGTCTTTATCTTTTCAGAGGTTTCTCTTTTTGGGCCATCCCTGTGAAATGGATCCAACAGAAGGACTCTTCAGAGTGAGATCCAGTACCTCCAGCCTGAGATAGTCTTACAATATTAGGAGGGCCGAGAGAGTATAGACCCCTGCAGTGGGAGCCACAGTTCATTGAGCTCTGAAATATTGGGGTATTTACACTAATGAACTTACACACTGATGCTAGATATAATTAGCGCACGTACTGGCACTAATCCATCTGGTTTTGGTTTTACATATATACGAATTAGGCACCTTTATATGCTGACATTAATTGCAGTTTGTGTCCATCTGACACTTTCATTACATATACCCAAAGCAGTCAACTCTAAAATATTGATTCTGATATGCTGTCTGTCCTTGACCTGAAGCCAGCTGCTCTTATGATTGCTACTGATAAAGTGCTAAGACCAGAACCTGGTATTTTATGTGGAATGAGACTTGGAGAGTGACTCACAATACACTCCCCCTTCCTGCTCTTGAATACATTTAGTGGAACATGGAGGAGAAATCAGATTGAGCCTTTCTAAACAATCTCTTTACTACCCACTGCAGTACGCCTTTTTCTTTCTACGCATCTATTCTTGGTTACTCCAGTCTTGGGCCATCTCCCTAATCTCAGTTCTTATTATTTTCTCACCAAGTAGCACATTGAGTGTGCAGTGTGGAAGTTACTGACTCTGGAGATGTTTACAGGAAGAAGTTGGTAATTACCTCAACAGATTTTGATAGAAGAACAATAGCTTCTGTTTCCCAAATCCCCCATAAAGCCTAATACAAAATGCTGGAAGTCAAATCTGTTCTACCTAGTCTTTCATCCTCTATGATAAAAAGACAGAAAAATAGAGAGAAAATATTTCCCCTGCTGTCGCATCTACTGGCAGGATAAGGCACTGTGACAGTTCATGAAGAAATCTCCACTAACTAGTTACATGACTGTACCTGGTAATTAGATATATCTGAGAAGACAATTAATCTGGGTGGCTCCTTCCCTTGTATAGCCAGGAGTGAATTTTTTGATGAGAAATGCTACCATGTTGGAGGGAGATGCTTGAAATCTTGTCGGAAAAATGAAGAACTTGTTGCTCTCTGCCAGAAGTCCTTGAAATGCTGTCTGCCGCTCCAACCGTGTTGGAAGAATAAATAAAAATGATTGAGACTGAAGACTTAGATTTCCCAGAGCAGCAGGAACGATCCAGCTTCATCTTCCTTTTACTCTGGCCTCTTCAGGAAGAAGACACTTCAATAAAAATAAGTGACTGTCTTTTATCCATTTGTCAAGTTCTTCACTTAGAAGGGAACATGAGTAGTAAACTTTGATGGACCCTGCCTCCTGCTTTATTTTTTTGTAAAGCTTTAGTGAGGGAATTGCCCCAAATCCATCTGATATTTCCTTGAAAAAGGAACTGGAAGAGACTATAATCAACAAACCTGTAGCTTGCCCTCAGGCTGTCAGCCCTAACCAACCTGTTGAGAGAAAGAGAGAGGTAGAAAGATAGATGATAGATAGATAGATAGATAGATAGATAGATAGATAGATAGATAGATAATGGATAGTAAAAAAATGAACATATATCTACAAGGATAGTTATATAATGATAAATGGATAGGTAAGTAATCTATTTATCAAGGAATTTGACGTGTCATGCACCTGTCCAAATTAATCATCTTGACTCCATGCCTTTGATTGGAGACAGCAAAGTACTTCCTATGGATTTGTTCATTATCCAAACCTCTGGAATTAAATTTGCTGATCATAAGAGGAATTGTAAATAATATCTCCATAATTGTCAATAGTTCCAGTGACCTGGATCCTGGTCCAGATTGACTTTCTACTATTTTCCTAGGAAATAGCTAGTTGCCAAATTACCTTCTGACTCTAAGCTGTCAAGTTACCTAGATCAAGTAAGGATTCCTTGTCATATTCTCTAAGCTTAAAACCCAGCCTTGGTTCCCTGCTGTGTCATAAATCTTGCCTTACCTCCCTCTTAATTTCTCAAGAACAATGCACTTAATCCTATTGGAATCAATGACCCATTTGATGACATTTTTCTGTTTTGAGACAATTGTAGAGTCACATACCATTGTAAAAAAAATAATACAGAGGTATCTCCTACACCTTTTACCCAATTTCCCCCAATAGCAGCATCTTGGAAAACTATAATGCAATACTGACACGGATACAGGATATCTCTATCACAACAAAGACCTCATATATTGCTCTCTTAGAGACGCATTCTCCTCCTTCTAGCCCCAACCTCCTCCTTAACTTCAGGTACTACTAATTTATTCTCTGTTTTTACAGTTTTGTCATTTTAGGAATGTTGTATAAATGGAATAATTCAGTTTGTAACTTTCGGGGATTGGGTTTTTACTCAATTCCCTGGAGATTATTCTTCAAAGTTGTTGCATGTATCAATAGTTCTTTTCTTTTTATTGCTGAGTAGTATTCCATGATATAGATATACCACAGTTTGTTTAACCATTCACCTACGGAAGGATATCTGGGTTGTTTCCAGTTTGGTGCTATTACAAATAAAGCTATTACATTTACATTTATAGATTCTTGAGCAAGTAGAAGTTTTCATTACACTGAGAGACATGTCCAGGAGTGAAATTTCTGGGTCATACGGTAGTTGCAAATTTAGTTTTCTTAAGAGAATGCCAAACTGTTTTCCAGAGTGGCTGTACCATTTCACATTCCCACCAACAATGGAAGAGTGATCCAGCTCATCCACATTTTAGCCAGAATTGGCTAAAAGTAATTATCACTATCTTTTTATTTTTGCCATTTTGGTAAGTGTGTATTGAAAGCTCATTGGGAATTTAATTTGCACTTCTCTGAAAGCTAACAATGTTGAAAAACTTTCCATGTGCTCATTGGCAATTTTTACATCTCCTTCAGTGAAATATCTGCCTCATGATCCTTTTATAATTGGATTGTTTTTTTGTTATAACTCTTTAAGTTTTGAGAATCTTTAACATAGTGCTCATGTTAGTCATTTCTTGGATATGTGGTTTCCAAATTTTTTTTTCCCAGTCCACAGCTTGTCTTCTTGAAGTCTTAACAGGATCTTTTGCAGGGAAATTGTTTTTACTTATATGAATCCAATTTATTTTCTTTTTATGGATCATGAGTTTTGAGTTAGATTCAAGAACTTTTGCTTAGCCCTAGCTGCTGAAGATTTTCTCCTATATTCTTTTCTAAAAGTTTTATAGTTTCAGATTTATATTTAAATCCATGAACTATCTTGAGTTAATTTTTCTAAAACCTGTGAGATGGTCAAGGTTTTCTGGTTTTGTTTTGTCTATGTCCAATTGCTTCAGCAGCATTTGTTCAGAATGCTGTCTTTTCTTTAGTAAATAATTTTTGCACCCTTCTCAAACATCAGTTCATAGATTTTATTTAACTGATTTGAAAACTTATGTCCACACAAACTCTTAACCTAAATGTTTATAGCAGATTTATTCACAATCACCAAAAACTGGAATCAACCAAGATGTCCATCAATAAGTGACTGATAAGAAATTGTGGTTCATCCGTACAATGAAATATTATTTAGGGATAAAAAGAAATGAGCTATTATGCCACAAAAAGACGTGTATGAATCTTAAATTCATATCGATTCATGAAAGAAGCCAGTCTGAAAAGTTACGTAGTGTGTGATTCCAGTTCCGTGGCATTCTGGAAAGGGAAAAACTATCAAGACAGTAAAAAGATCAGTGGTTGCCAGGGTTTGGTGAGTGGAAGAACAGGGAATGTGTTAGGGCTGTGAAACTATCCTGTATGATACTATGGATTTTGTTAAAACTCTTAGAAATTTACAGCACAAAGAGTGAACTATGTCTCACTGTGAAAATTAAGGGAAATAAGTTAGGAAGTCAGGGCTACCCCAGGATGGAATGAGAATGTGACAAAACAATCTAACTGTATTATAAATGTACAAGCAACTTCACTGAAGGTGATGGGGGAAAAGGGCTGACTCAACTAACTTTGGGAATGAGAGCCATCTCTAAGTCTAAAGACAAAAGAACTGTACACAATATTACACTCTATTGATAATGTTCTGTCCTGTGTAAGAGACGTTTAACAATTCAGACACTGCTATACATGTATGTTCGAATTGAACTACTGAGTAAATGGATGGTAGGTGGTGGAAGCCAGGTTCCTGACTATTGGAGTGGGAGTTTACAGAAAAGAGAGGAAATGTAGAATGATTCATGTGGGGATGGATGAGAGTTAGAGACATCAATATGAAGTCATGTTTAGCTTAGTATAGATATAGATGGTTACATATACAAATATTTATAGATCTGGATGTGTATATAGGTTATGAAACAAATATATACTTCCTTGCACTATTGTCTGAAATGGCCTGGAAGCAATGACCCTCCAACTATGAGCACACCTGGCACCCAGATATTGGCATTTAATATGATTCTCAAATAAAAGGAGCCAAAGATCCTTGGAGAAATGGCTAATTCTGGTACTGGAGCATGAAATATACAAGATAAACTCAGAGCATCTTGTAGTGTCAGAATATAAGAAAGTACTCAAAACAAACAGACAAAAAGTGGCAGGAGTACAGGTCAAAGGGATACAAGAGTGAACTGAAGGAGTGCCTAATGACCAAAGCCGGATTAATTTAAGCAAAAAAAAAAAAATTAAGTAGTTTTGGATTATCATCCAGACTTTAAAATAAATATCATTAAATATGACTCCATACTGACATAAATAAGTGATTTAATAAGTAAATAAATGGGGAAGAAGAGACAGCAAAATAATTCTAAATAATTTATGTAGATTCTATGCCCTCAAAGAAGTGGGGCATAATTTCCTACTCCATAAGTCTGAAAAGATTACCTAGTGCATGGTGCCTTCCTTCCAAAGACGACAGTATAGAAAGGGAGAAAGAGAGGAACTTTACTGGGGAGAAGCCTGACATACATGACCTCAACCAGGTGACCAAGGTCAACATCAACATGGGGAGGTATGTTGATAGGATGGGCTCTTAATATATGACAAGAATGGAATTTCACTTCAACGGTCTTCCTTCCCCAATCACATAATCCCAATACAGTCATGAGAAAAGCATTGGACAAATCCCAATTGAGGGACGTTCTTCCCTGACCAGTAGTCCTCAAAATTGTCAAGATCATGAAAGAAAAGGAAAGTCTTGGGAAACTGTCACAGTCCAGAGGAGCCTAAGGAGACATAACAACTAAATGTAATATGGTATCTTGGATGGGATTCTGGGACAGAAAGAGGACATTAGATAAAAACTAAGGAAGTTAAATAGAGACTTTAATTAGCTTAGGACTTATTTCGCGATAATATATTTAATTATCAATAATGTATCATCAATTGTTACAAACTTACTATATGTTAAGAACAGGGGAAACTGGGTACCAGGTATATGAGAACTCGCACATCAAAACATCTTCATGAGGGCTGGCCCAGTGGCATAGCAGTTAAGTTCCCTCACTCCACTTCAGCGGCCTGGGGTTTGCCGGTTCCAATACTGGGTGTAGACCTACACACCGCTTATCAAACCATGCTGTGGCAGGCATCCCACATATATAGTCAAGGAAGATGGGCATGGATGTTAGCTCAGGGACAGTCTTCCTCAGCAAAAAGAGGAGGATTGGCAGTGGGTGTCAGCTCAGGTCTAATCTTCCTCAAAAAAAAAAAAAAAAGGAACAAGAAAAAGAAAGATCTTACTTTACCTTCATGTATTTCTTCTGGACACTCTTCCTTTCTTTAGGTAGATTTGTATTTCTGACCTACATAATTTTCCTTCTTTCTAACATTTCTTGAAGGTCCTGTCTACTGGTGAAAAGGTCCCTCAGATTTTGCTTGTCTCAGAAGATTTCCTCTTCACTTTTGAAGGATAATTTTGCTGGGTATAGAATTCTAAGTTAGTGATTTCTTCTTTCATCACATTGAATATCCCACTCTACTCACTTTTTGCTCACATGGCTTCCGATTCCACTTTGATTCTCCACCTTGCTCTTCTGTGAGTAAGATGATTTATTTTCCTTTGGCTTCTTTCAAGATTTCCTCTTTGTCAACGGTTTTCTCCAATTTAAATATGATACAGCTAGGTGCAGATTTTTTCTTATTTACCCTGCTTGCCATTCTAAGAGCTTCCTAGATTTGTGATTTGGTATTTTCATTAATTTTGGAAAATTTTCAGCAATTATTCATTTAATTTTTCTTTTATTCCTTTGTCTCTTTTTTCTCTTTCTGGCTTTCCCATTCAGCATGTGTACACCTTTTATAATTGTCCCACAGATCTTGGATATTTAATATTCTATTTCTTTCTTTCTTTCTTTTTTAGTATTTTGATCTTTGCATTTTTGTTTTGGAAGTTTACATTGACATATCTTCAAGATCATTGATTCTTTCCTCAGCGGTGTCCAGGTGGCTCATTTACCCATCAAAGGCATTTTTCATTTCTGTTATAATGCTTTTAATTTCTAGAATTTTCTTCTTTTTCTGCAATTTTTTTTATTGTTATAAAGTACACATAACATAAAATTTAGTATATTAATCATTTTAAGCATACAGTTCAGTGGTATTAATTACATTCATATTGTGCTACCATTGCCGCCATTCATCTCCAGAACTCTTCATCTTGCAACACTGAAAATATGCACCCATTAAACAATAACTCACCATGACCCCCTCCCCCAGCCTTTTGATTCTTTCTTAGAGTCCCTCTCTCTGCTTACATCGCCAATCATTTGTTGCATCTGGCCAACCTGTCCCATTTGAACCTTTAGCATCCAAATCATAGTTCTCTTAGACTCACAGTTATGATTCAAACATTTCTGCCATATCTGAGTCTATTTTTTCAGAATTTGCTTTTTCTTGCCTTTAGCACAGTTTGTAATTTTTTGTTGAAAGTCAGACATGATGTGTACTGAGGTAAATAAGAACTGGGGTAAATATGCCTCTAGTGTGAGGTTTGATGCTAATCTGGCTAGGAGTTGGGCTGTGTGTACTGTTTGCTGTATCTGTAGGTGTCAGAAGCTTCAGTTTCCTCTGATGTTCTTGTTTTTGTGCAACTTGTCTTTGAGTTCTCTGAAAAAAGCTCATTTTAAATAGATTCTGTGTTTGCAGCTCTTTCTAGTTATAAGCCACTATTATTATACTGGAGCCCTGTTGGCATGGTGGTAAAGTGTGGTGGAGAGGAAACATCCTGTAATCTTAGGATTAAACCTCAGTCTTTTCCTGGCCTGTGTCCCTGCACTGAGACCTTCACAAGTATTTATCAGACTCTCCCCCCAATCAGTTGAGACAAGAAGGCAAGGTGGGGCTGGAGTAGGGGCAACTCCCTTCCCCCGGGAGGGACATGGCTCTGGTAAAGTCATTTTCCCAGGAGAGTAAGCTCGTGATATAGAGAATTCTATGGACATATTTCACACTCTGTTTCTTCTTACCATGCCACTAGGGGGTCCTTTTGGCTCTTCACCATGAGAACCAGGTGGGTTTTCTGGAGTTAAACCCAGAAAAGTGTGGGGTACCCTTCGTCCCTGGGACTCAGTAGTTTCTCACCCTCATGCTAGTCCGCACTCAGGCTCTGGCAATTTGGCAAAATTACCACAAGTGTTCCTATCAGTTTACGACTCCAGAGGCTTCTGCTCCAGTTAACCACATCTTAGCTGCAACTGTCTCTCCAAATTTGAGGTGGCAGTTTGCCCTGTCACCTCAGCTCTCTCAAGGGGCTAAGAAACACCATTGACTTTTAGTTTGTTCAGCATTTTTCTTATTTTAAGGGTGGGAGGGGTGACTTCCAGGTATTTTTCAGGGGCAGCTAAAACCAGAAGTCTCAAAAACTTCTTAGGGACCCAGCAAAGTAATATATTTTTTGTTCTTTCCCCCCAAGAAGACAACGTTGGATATTTTTTTGAAGCTCAGTTTTTCAGCACCTATATTTGAAATGCTTTTGTATATATTTCTGTGAAGAGCCACTTTCTATTTATTATCATCAGAAGTTTCCAGTTTTCTTCAGAATCCTGATCAAGTAGACGATCTTGAATATAGGCTGTTTTTGTCCTGAGGTTCTTCAACAAGGATGACTAAAGGCAACCTGTGACAGGCTGGGAGAGCACTTGGATCATACACTGTGGGGCTCTGGTTCGTCTACTGTGAGGACACAGCACCCCACCAAGGTCATTCTTTACCCAGCTTCCTCCAGTCAGTGAATAAGCGCAGAGCTGATTCAGATTTGTGCCATATCTGCCGATGTAGGACTCCTCCAAGGGCATCCTTTGCTCTGGGGTCCCCTTCAGTAATGCTGAGATGTTTTGCACTGCAGTCTGAGGCTCTTTCCACCCACCTCAAGCCCACCTTTTCACAGGTGTCAGCCCCACAACGTGGTGGAAGACTTTCCTTGCCCAATCTTACTCCTTCCCCCTTCACCCTCCACAGGAATTTCCCACAATAAATGTCTTTCTCTTCTAATTCCTTTTGATATCTGCTCCTTGGAGATACCTATTGTCCTCATCACACAGGTTTTCTGATCCAGAAATGTGCTGAGATCCCTCGGCATTCATGACCTCCACGTCCCACGCCAGTCTTCTCTTTGAAATGATATGTTTATTTCCTTCTGTGTCTTCATTTCAGAGGGGTCCCATGAATAATGGCTTTACCTCAATTGCCTACACCACTACTTTAATGAGAAGCTCAGATTGAAATTTACCTGGAGCAATTTTGTACCAATTGAACTGAAACAGACTGAAAGTCCCTTCACCCGAATCAGAGAATATCTTAAAGATCATCTAATCCAATTCTTGTTTCAGAATTAATGAAGTGACTTGTGCTAAGTTAACAAACAACTCCTACTAAAGGGTCCTTTCCATAAAATAATCCACCCCCCTACCCTGAGCACCATCTAACTGACACTTCTGTTGTCTCTAACAGGTGTTATGCTGTGTCTGGTGAGTGCTCACCAACGTGTGCTGGCTTTCGATGAGCTTCAGTGATCAGGAGCACCTCTCCACCCATAAACAGAGCTACTCCTCTCTGGCGTGGTCACAATTCCTGCAGACCTGCTTCTGCTTCTCTTCAACAGCCCTTGCACCATGAAGATCCTTGCCCTGCTCTTGACCATTTTTCTTCTCCTCTACCGAGGTCCTACAGCTAAAAAGTCACTCTACTAGAAATATGTACAGCTGCAGAAGATGAGAGGTGAAGAAAAAACTTGACTAAGAATAAACATCCTGCATAGTTCAGCAACCTTCTTAATCTCTTTGCCCTGATTAAGACCATGAGTAAAATTCAGTAAAAGTCTGTCCTAATATATACCTCCTAGCAGCAAGGCTTCCTAGCTCAAAAACTGTAGGGATCTTAGATGTCATTGGGGTTTCACCAACCTTACTTATTGCATTGAAGGAGTATGCAGTTATTCATTTTGATTTTGTGGAAATAGATGCCTTCTGCCCTTGATGGCCCCCATTGGCTTCTCTTTGAACAGCTTTGATCTGCACAGAGGGGGGTCCTATTCACCCTCCTCAATTGCACAACGCCTTTTCATATCAACTCAGGGGATTAGAATTAAGAGGAATGCAGTGATTTCAGTAGGTAAAAAATAAATTTATCAATAGCAAAAATATCAGGTATCTTTGGAGTCTGCTGAGGAAATTTCAAAGTTAGATGGAGATGTAGCAAGAGACTCAGTGTAATGTGGTCTACTCTGGAATGTATTTATTACTCAGTGAGTAGATTGAATTCAGAAACCGTGTTCTCTCTTTTGCATTCTGTTTCCTCAGACTGCAACATGCAAAAACTGGGGTTAGGTCCCAGTGTTGACACTAAGTTGTTGTGTGACCTCAGATGAGTCACTTTCCTTCTCTGGGCCTCAATTCCCACCTCTCAATAGATGGCCTAGGAGGGCTTGCTTGAAACTGACAGTCCAGCATTTTAAGTTCTGTACTCTCTTTCTGGTTCATTTTGATTCTACCCTAGGTTTCACTGTCCATGAGCCCACAAAGGTTCTTCCTCTAACTCCAGGCTGTAAAACAGGTGGCTCCAAACATGTCAGAAATCCTTTATCTGATCCCCAGTCTCCACATACTCACTCAGCATAATGAATATTTCAGCTCACCTCGTTCCTTCCTTCATTGCCTTCGACTCCAATCACAGAGCGTGGTTTTGAATAGAGGTCGCAGTACTGAGGACATCCCACCAATCAGTGTCTTCAGTATTCTTCGAAGTACATTATTTTGTGCATAGACTTTTTATCCTCATCTACATATTGATCAGGGAACCCACACACGTAGGCACTGGAAATGGAGGCTTTCTTTACCAGGACAAAGAAAACGATGAAATCCCAGCCCAAGGATAAGCAACCTGTTTGAGTTGTGCTGCCCCTTCTGGTCTGTGGAAAATGGACAGAAGGGGAGGTAGAGGGCTTGGGGCACAGGTGTGATAAGGACCTTGAGCCCGCACCTCCTTAAAGGGGACCACATGCAGCCTTGACTTTGCACATCAGACCCTCCTTTCCCAGAGCTCTCCTGACACCATCCCCAAATCCTGGTCCTGCCCAGTGCAGGAGGCACCTGTCTACAGAACCACCCCAGGCAAAGTTCTCCAGGGAGGCTATTTCAAGCCACCGTCCACTTTTCCCTCCAGCATCAACCATGCTTCCGGGCTCTCCTGGATGTAAGATGCAACCAGTTTGACCCGTCAGGCAGCTGCAGGTTTAAATAGCTACTTTCAGCCTCATTGAGCGCTCCCAGAGACCTCTAGTAACTAACCCTACATCTCCTGCTTACTGCTCTGGGCCAAGGGTCAAAGGCTCAGGATTCTATCTCCTCTCCTCTCCTCACATCCACTCTGCCATAGTCTATCCTTGTCTATCCAAT
Source organism: Equus caballus (assembly GCF_041296265.1). Taxonomy (NCBI): domain Eukaryota; kingdom Metazoa; phylum Chordata; class Mammalia; order Perissodactyla; family Equidae; genus Equus; species Equus caballus. The sequence continues at coordinate 50,969,242 of NC_091710.1, forward strand.
CATGGACTCAACAGGTAATTACTGAGCACATGTGTGTGCCTGGTAGTGAATGAGCACATGATGGTGAGCATGGGACATAAACATTGTCCTCCCACTCAGGGAACTTAGAATTCAACTGAAAAGACCAAAATACTAAAAACTTATGTAGCTACAACTTGGGATAGTGTTATGAAAGACTTAAAAAAGAATTAAAATTAAATTAAATTAAATTAAAGAAAGAATTTTAAAAAATTGCCTAGGGAGGACAAGAGCTCTGGGGCACTGAACCACATAATGAGGACAGGGGCTAATTTCCCCAACATTGTGACCTTCAGGTTGAAGTTGTGGTGGGGAGAGTGAGGGCCCCGTGGAACAGCATGAGTCTGAAGAGGTGGTCCAGGGTCAGAGCGCAATAGCTTTGTAGACCACGGTCAGGGGCTTGGTTGGATTTATTCAGAAAGCAATAGCAAAGTATTGGAGAGATTTTAGGTGTGATGTGAACCTTTTAATATACATATTTGTAAATTGTGCTGGAGGAGAGTCAGATGGTTGGGTCAATCAGCTAGGAAAGTGGATGAGGGTGGGTGTGTCGGGGAACCGTTACCACGTGTCTGTTGTGCCAGGATTCCCCAGCCTTCTCTCTAGTCAATTTCACTTCTTTCCCCCCAAAATCCTGCTGTCAAAGTCTTGACTCTTGGTCCTCAGGAACGATTAACCACACTGACTTACTCCATTATGTAATGAGAAGTGTCCTTGACGCAGGCAGGATATGTGGTTATGGGACTGCTCGCTGCCAGAGGAAGTGTAAAAATGAGGAATTCAAAACTGGAATTTGCTCCAACATCTCTCCATGCTGTTTGAAGAAATGGAATGCCAACTCACTGAATCCTGTGAGATACTGAAACCCTGATCCCCAGAGTCACCGACAGCTGGACCTCTGAGCCTGCCCTTCTTGAGGCCTCACACCTAGAACATCCCCAGTGGCAGCCATCAATCCAATTATTAAGTGAGGATTTGCCGAGCTTTCACTCCACGCAGAGCCAATGTAGGAGGCTGCAGCAGAATACGGGCCTCAGGCTTCTGAGCTTCCGACGAGCTTCTCTGATTGTGAGAAGAGAGGATAGCAATGCGAGTTAACTGAGAGCTTAACACTTTAAAAGATGAACCAAAAAATATATCTAATCAGCTACAAACCCAAGTGAACAACATACCAACTCATCTCAATAACATTAGTTTTCTTTTCCCATCAGAAGTTCTGCTCAGCAATTATATGCGTCTTTTGTCAATGAAAATGGAAAATAAACCAATATTAAGCGCAGTTTTTTTGGCATACACTATCATTCAAAACACGGACCTCCGCGGGGGAAAAACAAAAGTGTTACTAGGTAATGAGAAGGTGTGGGTTGACCCAAGCAGATGTCTGTGTGGGATCTTATCCAGCAGATGGCAGCAGAGAGCAGCCCTGTCCCTGGGCGGTGTGGGTGGATGCAACCAGATGCCTTTGTCCTGTAGTAAAAAATTTGATCTGCCTTTCCTGTCCAAACTGTTTCAGGGTAACCAAATGGTTTGTGAGGAAAGCTTCTCTCTAAAAGAGGAGTCCAGCTAATAAACGAAAGAGAAGTGACAGAATGAGAATATAACTATTTTGCAAACACCTAGGGAAAGAATGATTTAGGAAATGAATGTCAATAGCTGCTAAAATAAACAAGAAGGACACGAATGTTACATGGCTCTTACTAGATGTACACAGCGCCACCTAGGAGCTGTTAAGCTACATTATGTCCTTTTGGCAAAAAATAGTAAATGAACCTTCATGTAGCCATCACTCAGCTTCAACATGTGGTTAATCTTGTTTCATCACTTGATAAGCGCCTCCCCACGATTGTCTCCAAGAATACTCAAAATGCCATAAAACTTCATCAGAAAATATTTTGGAACATATAAATCAGGTAAAAGACTGCTTTTAAAAAAATGTAACCACAGTGCTATTACCACACCTGGAAAAAATCAACACTAACTCCTTACTATAATTTAAGAGTCAACCAGTGTTCAGGTGACCTTGGTTGTTTCATAAGCGCTTTTGTCAGAGGCAGTTTCTTAGAACCAGGATCCGAAAAGTTCTACACACTAGGTTTGGTGGTTTGTGTCCAAGGCCTCTTGTAAGGATGGTGTTGCATACTTGCTGTTCCACCTATAAAGTACTGCGCCAAAAATCAGATGTGAACTGGATGAGCCTCTAGATCTCATCACAGTGATTACAGGGGAGAGAGGAACCTGTTAAACAGCCCCCAAGGATGCAACACTCCAACTACGGGTTATGGAATATACTATACAACACCGCAACGTTGAATTTAAATTGTTTCCCATCCTGTTTAATGTCCCTCTTCATTGTTCTCATACTTTGTATTTTACAAAGAACTTCCACGTACATAATGTCTTCCATCCTCACAGTAAGCTTTTGAATTAATCAGGATAACAGGCATTGTCCCGACCACTTAGGTGTGGAAACTAAGGCTCAGAGCGGCTTTGCTAAAGTCAATCAGAGTCTTGGGCAGGGCGAGGCATAGACCCCACATGCCAGCACACATCAGAGCAGAACAGCGTGGTGAGCTCGAATCCCAGCTCTCCCACCTGGAGGATAACCATGGGAAGGTTTCTACCTTGACTTCCCATCTGCGATATGGCGCTTCAAACAACACTTCGAAGCTCAGAGCCAACTTCAGACCCTGTTCTGCAATGATACTTTTTGGTCTCCTTTCTTGTTTTCCATTTGCCATGCAAGGGGCCATGCTGTACTTTCCAATATGACAATGGAGAAAAGCAACAAACTGTTGCAAACGTTAGTTACCACCACCGATGGTAGTGGTCAGGGTGGGAAAAACAAGCAGAGAGAAAAAGCATCTCGTCATCAGACAAAATCAGATAAAATCAGTGTGGCCTTACATCCTGTTTGCCCTGAGGAACCCCAGGGGTTTTCTTTTGCTTGCTGTCATGATATACCATCCTTTCGCTTTGTGAAGGGGCTAGACTTTGAAATAGCGCCCCCTCTGTGTAATTCATGGTCAGGTTAGTGAACTGCTGCTCTCAGCACTGAAGGGAATTACAAAATCACGCTATTTTAATTTCGTGGCTTCAGAGTGAAAGAACAAAAGTAGATTGTTCTAAATGATTGTTTCCAGAATTATCAAGAGATATTTAATGCACTACTTATACATTCAGAAACTCCCAATGACGTTGCTAATTTTCTTCTTTCTCTGAAGGATGTATACACACCTGTAGGCTGCTGTTCAAAATGGAAAATCAATAACCATTTGAAATTAGCTCAGTGAAAATCAGCAGATAGAAGAATTGAGTTTGGACATTTTTCACTTTATTAAATTTATACATTTGTATTATTGGAAGTTGAGAAGGAGGGAAAGATGGATGGAGCAAACACCTGGGTGAGAGATCTGTCAACCAGGTCTTTCATGGAGAAAGGAAACATGCACGGGGTGGAAATTTCAGCCTTGACATGTCCTCTTTTTTTGCCTCCCAAGTGACATCATATTAAATCCTGGACGATATGACTACACGATATGCAGAGATATGTGGTACAGAATATCTTTGCTAATGCTGCCTCTATCACTTTTCCCCATCCACGCAGTTCAAATGAATCAAGATCTCACCTACTAAGCAGCTTAAAAACATACTATTTATTAGTTTCATGGACAAAATAAAAGGTTTAGAGCCAGCCATAAGGGCCTAGAGGTTAAATGGCGGCAGACTCCATTCTGGCACCCCGGTTTGGTCCCTGAGTGTGAAATCACACTACTCATCTGTCAGTGGCCAGGCTTTGGTGTCAGTTCATATAGTAGAACCAGAAGAATTTACAGCTGCACACAACTATGTACTGGGGCTTTGGGGGAGAAAAAGGAAGGAAAAAAGAAAAGAGGAGGAAGATTGGCAGCAGATGTTAGCTTAGGGCAAATCTTCCCCTCCAAAAATAAGTAAATAAATAAGTAAGTAAAGAAAAATAAGAAGTTTAAAAAAGAGTTAGAACCATTGATTAGAATATTCTCTAATGAGTTCTGTTATCCTCCCCTCAGGGTTGATGTAGCTTTCAGAAGGTAAATTGGTTTATGGTTTTTCTAGAACACAGAATTCTGGGAAGAGGACTGGATCTCAAAACATTGTTCTGTTAGGACAGGTGTGGCACCAACTGCATTTATAATGACTTCACCTACCTTTTTCTGTCAAAAATGAGACCTGACATTTCACTGGCCCCTCCTTTTTAAGATTATTCTTTCAGAAGTATTGGGAAAGCTTATTTTATCGTAAGATCTAGACAGAGGAAGTGAGATCTGACTGTTTTTTGTTCAAAGTCTTCATCGAATTAGATCAAATGACTTTAATGAATTAGAACAACTCTTTAGCTGAGTGGCGGTGATCAAAATGCTGTTATATGTTAATTCATGATTCATCACTATTAATGTCTGAATACTAGAATAGGCTTTTTTTGTTTCTCTTTTTTTGGAGAAGACACATAACTGTAGAAATAAGTTGCTCATATACTCTAGAATTTTCATCACTTTTATAAATGATCCCAATTGTACACTTAAATAAATATAAATGCAAATATTTAAAAAAATAGCTTCTGGACTAGAATATAAAAGAAAAAAGAACGTGTAGGTAAGGGGACAAGGGGAATCTTCGAGGGGAGTTGAGGTAGCAGTAGCTTTCCACCTCCTTTCTTGACCATCTACTTTTTGTCAGAATCTGGAGGCCATGGTGATTCACAGCCTTTATCAAAGGGCTGTTGCCTCCCATCTCTGCCAGTATCCTCACTGTCCCCTTCAAACTGGAAGATTTCCTAGTGCTTAAAAATAAAAGGATGTGAATGCTCTTAGGTTATCTCCAACTAGCACCTCCATGCTCCCTGTTGTTGAATCTGTCCCAAGACCTAGAATAGTGATTACTGCATGATGACGATGCTGGGACACCTTCTGTGCACATCTGTTCTTAGCTCCAAACCTTCTCTTCCTCATTGTTGCTTCCCTGGATGCTCAGTTTCTGGTGTGGCTGCTGCCTCTTTCTCCATCCACTCTCATCTTTCTCCAAGTGGAGTATAAGTAATTTCATTTACACAAATGATCTAAGACATTTTCTCCGGACCAAAGAGCATGTGCAATGGAGACACATGAGATAAACATCACCCTTTCCAGCATCACTGATGTCATATTTGATGTAGATGCTTATAATGCTCTTGAACCAGAGCCTATGCTTCTCTGATTGAGTCCAGACAGGGCTGCCTGGGTTGTGCATGCCTGAGATAATGCAGCAAAACAAACCTCTTGCCTGCCAAGGGGAAGGGGCAGGGGAGCAGCCTTTTGCTTAGCTGTTATTAGAAAAGAAAATCCAGACTCAATTACAAAATCGTTTTAAGCAGAATTGAATTGGACCCAATGGCGTTGATTGCCAGGGATCTGGAGAACAGAGGACAGAAAGGAGGGAGAGAAACGGAGACGAGTCAGATAAATGAAAATCAAAAAGGGTGGTGAGTAAAAGGAGCTGATGGACTAGTGGAGGAGGCCAAGGACCAGGGAGAGACTCAAGGAACAGGGGAGAAAGGACAGGGAAGAGAACATGGAACGGCTTAGGAGCCACCTATATAACTTCAGCAAACGACAGTTTGGAAAATCAGGTCATACCGAAATGTTTTGTTTTTCTGCATGATTTTTTGCACTAAAATAAATATGTTCAGAAGATAGAATAGAAGCAATAGGACAGTTTTATTTATGTTACCATGGAACAAATTTTAATGAAATGCACTTGAGGAAACTGATTTTATGTTAATGACATACTTATTTTACCTCTCTCTTTGATTTTCTGCTACTTCTCTCTTTCCCTGTTCTTTGTTGTTCACCAAACCCACCTAAAGCATTCAGGCATGCTATTTACTTCCTGAGAAAAATGGCTCCATGGTTGTTCCCCCGGCAGTGGGAAAACAATGCACCTACATGTGTCCTCCGGGACTGAGACATTACTCTGGACGGCAGCTCTTCTGGGCACCAGGCCCACTCCCTGCTCAGCTCTATAAAGGAAGCCCTGCTGCCCGCCCTGGACCATCCCAGCCTGCAGCCCCTCAAGGACATGAAGCAATCCCTCCCTCAGTTCGCCCTTCTCCTCATGGCCCTGCTGTTTCCAGGTAAATCAGAAATGCCACCGGGGCCCGGAGCCAGGCTCTCCCCAATGATCACTTCCAGGATGGGAGTCCAGGCAGGGCAGTCAGACACTAGGCCCTGGGAGCCCATTTCCTGATGGGTTTTAGGCAGGAGTCTCTGGCTGATTTGTAAATGAGTCTTTGAATATGCTGACGGCATAGCTTCCCAGGACAGAGGGTCACGCCATTGACTCCACTTTCTTATCTTTTAACTTTGTCCTTCCCATTACAGGGAAGGACAGTCTGTATCAGGAAGGACCTTAAATTTTAGGGGATCTCAACAACGGTATTGGTGATGCCCTAGGGGGATGCTCAGCTTGGCTTCAAGGAGGTACTCAGGCTCCATTATCCTTTCACACATCATTCACCTCTTTGTCTCTCTCTGTATATCTCTCTTTCACACACACACAAGCACACAAATCCACATAACATTGGGTCCCTTCCAACCTACTCCATCCCATCCTCCACTTCCTCTTCTTTTACAGCTTTATTGAGGTATAATTATTATGCAAAGACCTGCATGTAGGTAATGTGTACAATTTGATGAATTGGTCACATGCAAACCCTTGTGGTACCATCACCACAGCCAAGGGAACAGATGTATCCAACACTTCCCAGAGTGTCCTTGTGGCCCTTTGTGTTGTTTTTTTTTCTCTGTGGTGAGAACAGTTAACATGAGATCTCCCCTCTCAACAAATCTTGAAGTGCACAATACCGTATTGTAAACTAGAGGCACTGTGCCGCACAGCCGGTCTCTGGAACGTATCCCCTTACGTGGCTGAAACTTCACCCCCACTGAGCAAAACCCCCCACACCGCCTCCCTCCTTCACATTGACTCCCCCTTAGAGTATAGGTGCTGCATCTTCCTGGATCTGCTGAATAGAGAGCTCTGAAGCTTCTCTGCTGTGTATTTACGCTTAACCAGGATCAGCAAGAGCCAGCTATGTTAACCAGCAAGGTACCAAGGGTCCCAGAGAACCCAGGGAAGAGTCCCCTCAACGAGGAACAAGCAGGGCTCACATGTTCCGCCTGCTAGTAGAAGACTACCTCTTACCACGCACTCCCCCTTACGAGGGTAAGTACAAAAGCTGATGACAAGTTCATCCACCCGGGAACTGTTTAGTGAATGAATAGATGGGAAGGTGACTGTGTGGGGCTGAGCAGTGGTTGAGAGTCAGGACAGGCTGTGTTTCATGAAGACACCATGTGGATGGCTCAAGCCGCCCTACCTGTCAGGAAGGTCATGGGGGTCTTACAGCATCCTCTGGGACTGGATCACTCAAGGTCTCATGAAACATGGGAAACTTGGGAACCTGAGAGGAAAAAATCATCTGAGGCCAATTCTCTTATTTCACCCAAACCCAATAGTCATAGGAGATGATACTGAGTAAGTCATCCCTTGCCTGCCAGTTTGAGCCCTTCTCCCTTGGCCTTGGAGTCCATTCTTGCTACAGGAATTTACTAAATACTTGCAGAGTGCCAGGGGACCAGTGAGTGCTCAGGGAATGGCTCCCGGGATGAGATGGCAAAGGAGAGTCAGAGATGTCAGGCTACTGGGACGAAGCAGAGTATAGGGAATGACAAAGGACAAAAAGCCACTTTTCTGGTCAATCCTTAACCCCTAAACCCTTGTCCAGTGCCAGCTTCCAATCCATATGGACCTTGAGGAAACCATAGATTCCAAGATGTCCTTAATCCAAAACTCATTATTGACCCAGAAACAGGGAAAACGATGCTGGAAGATCAATAGGTGAGAGCAGGGAGGACACATGGGTGTTGGCAGAGGAAACTCAGACACTAAAGTGCTGTAGACTGTAATCCCTGCATTATCCTAGCATCTCTTCAGTCCCTTTGCAAGTGGCCCTCAGTTCCAAGGGACTCAGGAGTTTGGTTCTCTTCCCAAGGGAGGGGAAAAAAATATGATTGGGCCACAAATATAAACAATACGAGGCAGTGTCATTTAGTGTAACAACAAATCTATGAGACAGGATTATTATTCCCATCTGGTGACTGAGGGACCTGAGGAGATTTGAAATATTTTGTCCAGGATTACACAGCTAGTAAATGACAGAGTCAAGACTTCAACCCAGGTCTTTCCAAATGGCGGGTGCAAAGGAGAGGCTGCTGCTGCTTTGGAATGGGCCTGCACTCCTAGCGATTTGGGTGGGGGGGTGGGGGAAATGTGTACTTTCTGTGGTCCCGATGTGGGTCTCACACAGGAGTCTCTTTGCTCCTGTTGAAGAGGGACACAGTTGAGGCCATGAGGCATCAGTAACAACCAGCTTTAGATGTCACCAGATACTTAGGGGCCCAGGAAGGAGTAAGCCCTGAGCTGGAGTGGAGATGCGTCCTCCTGTCAGCTGACTCTGAGCACAAAGTCAGCATGTAATAGAACAAAGCAATAAGAAACTCTGCTCTCTGTTCTCCTTGTCATCCTCTCCTCTGTTACAAGCCTCAGAGGAGACAGACACCTCAGTAATCCAGCTAAGAGAAGGAGAGTAGGTGTTTTAAGAACAGAGCACGTTGCCAACCGCATCCCATGCCCTGCCTGCAGCAGCCCTGAGCAACGAGCTTCAGGGAAGTTGTGTGGGCTTCCTGGGCCTCTATTGTTGTGTCTTTACAACATAAGTATCAACCAGCAGAAGAACGTAACTTCTCTCTAAGGAAGAGTGATTGAGTTGTTTTCGTGCATGTATGTTTGTACGTACGAATGTATGGGTGTTTTTAGGAGAAAATTAGTCAGCCACTTTCTAGCTGGCAAGCAGGATTATTTTGAGTAGATCCAAAAGACTAAGCAAAATCAGAGAGTGAACTTTATAGAGAAGGAGTTTTGAATCCCAAAAAGAAAAGGATTCCTAACAATGGTTCTTTTACAGCTTTGGCACAGTACGACTTAGAAAAATGTGAAAGTTCTCAGCAGTGTTTAGATGATTCTAGGTTCATCTACCGGAGATGGCATAAAGGAAATAGTTCCTGCATTGTGTCAGGGATTGAACAAGACAGATAAAGGTCTGAACAGATAACCTCTCTCTTGAAGAAGCAGAGCTATGTATCTGGAGTTGAATTTATAGTTCCGAACTTGAAACTATGAATTATATGAGGTTTCTAAAATAATCAAAGGCATACAAGTAGACAATAGAATGGAATTTCTAGAAGATAAGGGATGGGAGAAATGAATGGAGAGTTGTTGTTCCACAGGTATAAAGTTTCAGTTGTGCTACATGAATAAATTCTAGAGATCTGCTGGACGACACCATGCCTATAGTTAACAATGCTGTATTGTGCATTTAAAAATTTGTGAAGTGAGGAGACCTTCTGTTAAGCATTCCTACCACAAGAAAAACAAAAGCAAACAAAACAGAAAAAAAAACAAAAACAGACACAAGGAATCTTTTGGAGGTGATAAAATGTTTGTTACCTTGATTGTTGTGATGGTATCACAAGGGTATGCATATGTCCAAACTCATCAAATTGTGTACATTAAATATGCTAAGGCTTTTGTTTATCAAAAAAAAGAAGACTATTGGTCAGACAATGAAGTGATAAAATAATTTTAATTGACTAACCCATTGATTCATTAATCTAGACAAATAATTGCAACGTATATTGGTGAAAAAAATTAGGACAGGAAGACCACAATATGTCTTCACATTTAATTTGTCTTAAGATCAGATCTCAAGTCACTGACAGAACCTATGATAATCAGAGCATCCTGGCATGATGTCCATCGGAAGTTTTCCCCGGATAGATACTTACCACTAATACTCTGATAGCATCCCTCTGCTTGCATTGTGTTCATCTATTTTGTTCTTTTAACATTTGCCCCTTTCTCTTTTCTACCAATTGTCATCATAATGTACCATATAAGAGAAAAATTAATGTTTAATAATTTCTGTACTTGAACCTTAGAGTGAGACATCATTTTCACATTACTCAAGAAACTTGGCACACATTTTAGGTCCCAAATAGTCTTCCAAGCACTCTCTTATGATGAGGGGGAAAAAAGAAATCTCTTTAACTCTTTAAAGCTCTACCCTATGCTACCCTGTTCACCTGGCCTGGCCTAGCGATCCAACTCCCCTCCAGGGATGGCTCTATCTACTACCACAGAGGACCACTGCGCTTCAATACGTGTTTGATAGGGCCATATCACGTCCCAGTTTGCCTCAGAGAGTCCTTATTTGTCTTCTTACACAGAATTCTAAATTATTTAAATTGAAACATTTTTATCATAACACATCCATCACTCTTTCTCTTCCCAGTCGCCTGTAAATTAACAGTTCATTTTTAAGCCAAAATCAAGGATCTGATTTTTATATATCAGATGGTTCCATGGAAACATGAGAGATCACATACAAAGGAAACCTGTTTCTTATCCTTGCCATCTTCCACCATATCCCTTCAGGTAAAATGACCATTTGCTTCTTGAAATGATTTTAAGAGCCTAATGTTGGGTATTTCTTTATACAGATCCTGAACCAGATTTCAAAATTGTCAACTGCAAGAGAAGCGAAGGCTACTGTCAAGAATATTGTAATTATATGGAAGTACAAGTAGGCTACTGCTCTAAGAAAAAGGATGCCTGCTGTTTACATCCGAACTGAGGTTGCTGACATAGGAACCACAGCTCTGTCCACCTGCCTATTCTCCTGGGCCACGTCATCAATCCAGATGCAGGTTTTTGAGAGAAAGGGTCAAGCAGAGAGGAGGTCAGGCATTATAATCTATGCCAGAGAGTCTAAACATTTTATTGTAGCTAAGGAAAAGACTGGCTACACATGATCTTATAGACTTGATCTTAGAGAAATTAACTTAGTTTGAGATGTACAAAATCTTCAAAATCAGGTGATTTTTGCTGACACAGGTGGATGCAATAAACCCTCATAGGAAAACATTCAAGTAATTTGCTCTTTTACTTTAAAAATATTTTCTGACTACCTGCTTTTATCCTAGGCACTAAGAAATGTAATGAATTGGAAACATGAATATGTGGGGAGACAGATATCTAAAGACATAAATACGATAAAATGCTACATATTCCATAATGTGGATATATCCAAGGCAATATATGAGGAAGATAGATATAGGAGAATTAAGAAAGGGTTCCTGGGGAAATTTGAGCAGGATTTTGGAGGATGACTACGAGTTTGTGAAGCGAAGGTGAGAGACAGAGATTTCCAGGCAAAGGGTACAGTTTATAGAAAGGCATGGAGACATTAAAGAATGGTTTGCTAAGTACACGGGGAGAAATTAAACATTAACTGCAAGAGACGTTACGAGTATTAAATGATGCTGGTGTTAGAAAATGCTGGGAAATTGTGGAAGGAAACAAATATTGTGATAAAGACTTTAGAGTGCTACACAAAAGAAGCTTATCAGGTGCTCCAGGGGAGTGACATAATCATATTTTCAATTTTAGAATATTAATTCTAACAACAGAATTGAGGATGGACTGGAAATGTGTGAGATGGAGGTAGGAACACTGGTAATGGATGATCACAATGGGGGAGTCCAAGGACATCCATTCAGTGACTAACGTGGAGGTAATGGCTACAAAGAGGGAACAATTAAGGGGGTTCTAAAGAAACTGAGTTTACAGGTTTGGTGACAGAGAAGAAGGAAGGCTATGGAGTGGATGAGTCATGTTAACCAAGGTAACACACACAGGATGAGGGGGAGCAGGAGGAGCACGCAGAGGAGTAGATTGGTTTTGAACACGTTGGATTTGAAGGGTTGGGGCATTCAAGATGACCAGTATGGACTTCAATGGACTTATATGGATTCCAGGAGTGAGGAGGGGACAAGAAACAAAAGAGTCGAAGGCATTCCCTTGTAGATGGTAACTGAAATCTTGAAAAACTCTTATAATCTATCATCCAGGGACAACTTTCTAGGGGAGCAGAGGGACAACACTGAAGAAGGCTAATGTTCGAGTGAAGCTTAGAAAAGAGGAGTCACTGAGGGAGATGATGAGGGATCTAGAAGATGAGAAAGGAGGAATTCTGGTGCCATGGAAGGTAGTCCAGGAAAGAAAGTGGGGTCTGAGACAACAGGAAGAGATACTGGGAAAAAGAGAAGGGTGACATCTGTCTCCATGTTTTTGCAGCTACCTCTAGCTGAGGGATTGGGCCTCAGGGCACCTGGGTCCTACATCGAATTCAGTTAGCAACATAGCCTGGGAGACTTAGCCTTCGGATGTCAGTGTCTCCTTCTAAGTGATGAGAACAAAAATTTACTCAGGGAAGCTTTTTGTTTGTTTTTGGTGTAAGAGTTAAAATAGTGATTATTGTGAGAGTGAATGGGTGGAGCATATGTGTATATGAGAAGTTTTTAATGGTAGCATAAAGTTGAGATGACTGAGAAAGGACAGCAAAAACTAGAGGACCTCCCCGCAAAAAAGCACATCTAAATATGTCACCATCCTCCTTAAAACTCTCTAATGGCTTCCCTACTGTCTTCACTCACTCCATCCATCCATTCATTCATTCATTCATTCTACAAATATCTCATAAGGATTTACAATGCCCTGATTTTCGTTCTAGATACAGGACATCCAGCAATGAACAAAATCCCCTATCCTCATGCAGCTCACATTCTAACTGGGGAGACAGTCAATAAGCAGGACGTGCCAATAGAATAGGTCATATAGTAGAAAGTGATAAATGATACAGGATAAGAAAAAGCGGGAAAGGAATACAAATTGCCAGGCAGCAGGGTCCACTTTGGGTGCAGGAGTTGGAGAAGTCTTTGCTGAGTAAAGCTTTAACAGAGGTGAGGGAGTGGGCCCTCCATGCGCTGTATTTGGTAGGGGATGGGCCCACATCCAGGAGAGGAAATGACAAATGTCCGGAGGAAGACATGTGCTTGGCACATTTGAAGACCATCAAGAAAAGGACAGTGTGGCTGCAACCAAGAGAACTAGGGGCAGGGTCGGCAATGAGGCCAGAGGGCAGTAGAGTCAGGTGGTGAACTCGGAGTCAGAGGAAGACCTGGACTTTCACTTTGAGGAATTTAGGAAGCCATTTAGAGTTTCCTTGTTTCTTTGTTTTCCTATATTTATAAGGAGTATTTTATTGACAATATTGGGAATGAGGTGTCAACATTAGAATGGGGCTTTCCTGGGGAAATGACCTTGCAACTCTCTTCAGGTTTGCGAGATGAAAACACTGCACATCATATTTTCTGTCCCTTTAAGCCAAATAAAAGTCACAGTGGGGAAAGACCTATTGTGTCATGCGACTCTGAGTGCCAATGTGAGCCTGTGACCACTGCTGGTGACTGGGAAGTACATTTATTAATACAACTCTAAATTTTCATTTTTCATGTGAACACTGTTAACATCAGCAACTTCCACACCCATTCTTTATCCTTAGTCCCTCGCTGGAATCCCATCTGAGTATTTCTAATCATCTCCTCAATCATTTCTTATAGGAGCCCATGCAGACAACTGCACTTCAGAATCCTCAGCCTCATCCTCAGTCCTGTTTGCCCACCAGGTTCCTAATTGTAGTTAACGCCTCCATCCACCTAATGACACAGGTGCTCCACTTAGTTCAGACCTTTATCCCTCTTGAGGCCACTGAAGAACCACCCCCCGCAGTATTCATCTCTTCTTCCCATGGCATCCCTTTCACTGCCTCCAAGGTCAGGTCCCACTGTGGGGTTGTGAGGGTAGCTTGCTGCTGTGTGGAGGGTAGAGGAGGGAAAAAGGCAGAAGCAGGCCATTCATCAGGAGGTTATTGCAATAAGCCGGGTGAGAGTGGCTGTGCCATGGAGGTGATAAGGGGTTAAGTTCTGAATCAGGTAAGATGGGAAGCTAAGAGATTTCCTGACACATTGGACATGGGGTGTGAGAGCAAGTGGTGAGTCAAGGATGACACCGCTCCCAGCACAAAGCCCTGGATCCATAGCGTGGCTTCTACCGCCTACCGTACTCTGACTCCTGCTCTCCTCCTGACTCCCTGAATCCCAAGCACAATGGTCTTTCATTCCTCAAGTGCGTCAGGGCCCTTCTCCCTGGCATACCTTGGCACAAGCTGACCTTTTGCTTTGAATTCCTTCTATGCTGCCACGCCCCTTTACTTGACCTACTCACCTTCAGAGGGAGGTTAAATGTCCCCGTGAAGCCACAGTTAAGTAATGCAGGGTTGGCAAATGTCTAACCCCCACTCCAAGGTGAATTTATGAGTGCTGGGAGCACGTCTGTGCCCTTCGCTGCCAAACTGCAGTGCCACATGTCTTATACATCATATACACGTGTACACAAGTGCTCATGAGTGTTTGTGAGTGAATGAAGGGACAGTGACAGAAGAGTCCTTGGGACAGAGGGAACTTGAGGAGGGGTCTCCAGGCCCTTCCCTGTCCTGGGTCACTCTACCCACAGGCTGGGCTGATCCCTGTCTCTGGTCCCCATGGCTGCTCCTAACTCAGCTAATCCCATGAGGGGAATTTCTTTTAATTGAGAGAAGTTAGACTTTGTATTAACGTATCCTGCAAGTTCCAAATCTCAGTACCACGTTTTGGCTGTGTGTTTCTAATGCAGTACTGGGCAGGACTGGAGGGGGAGCTCTTTCTGTGACTCTAATGGGAAGATCTAGAGGGCTGTAGTAACCATGCCAAGGATTTTAGGAGTAAAAAGCACAGATGGAGTCACACTTTATAATAAGAGGCTATTGGATAGGCCTTACTTCCCTCATTTGTCCTATAGCTAATAATCCTATATTCTACCCCCAATTTCACTCAGATCTTGAAGGACAGGGAGGATTCCCCAGCAGCATCTGCTTTTCAAAAGTAACCCACCAACAAAAATAACCCTGGATAGGCAGGCCCCAGATCCTCCTGTTGTTGTATAGAATAATGTAAGCAATGAGGTAGTGGGAGGACGGCCTCCATATGCAAATGGAGATGTTTATTCCAAATGACAAAATAGAATACTCTATTCCTCACCAGTGAGACAGTGATCCTGAAGGAGGTCAGAGTTAGACGACAGGTCAACCTTGGCTCTGCCAATAGAGGTGACCCTAAACTCTGTGGAACAGGGAATTATCTCTCTTGCGGCTCTGAGAAGAAGATATGATGGTGCTCCTGTTGGAATGGAGTTTCTTTGATGGAAAGAACAGGAAATAGAGTCCAGGACTGTGAGGGGCCTGCTGAGTTGACCCATTTCTCAAATAAGTAATCAATTGCCCATCCATTTTTTCCTAACCAGCACCCCAAACCTCCCGAGCCACGAGAAATAGGGCATGGAAGGGAGTAGGATTGTCTAGATACCAATCATTAGCTTCATTGTGAGTCTTTGTTTCAGAATTTAGTCTTTCATTACCCAAACCTGATCACACTTTATTTCTGCTACTCACAAACCAAGGAGCAAAGAGCAAATTTAGGGAAATTCTGCACAGCAGTCGTCAGGAAAATGGCATTTTCATGGTAACTTTCATTTTCCCTTAAAACGACATCTATGAGTTCTCTATAAGCAAGTGTACATCGTCTCACTCTTTTTGTTTTAATGGCTGTATGATATTTAATTGTATGGACGTACCATGCTTATTTTATCATTCTCCTGTTGACAAGCAAGTGGCTGCTATTTATTTGACATTACAAACAATAATGTAACAAGCATTTTAGTCCAATCATCTTTAAGAAAATGTATAAGATACTGAGAATTGGCACTGTTAAGTTAGAGAGTATGTGTATTTAAAGCCTTAATCTAGAGGCCAGCCTGCTGGCGTAGTGGTTGGATTTGCATGCTCCTCTTCAGCAGCCTGGGGTTCGCAGTTTTGGGTCCCTGGCATGGACACACACATGCGGCTCATCAAGCCAAGCTGTAGTGACATCCTACATACAAAACAGAGGAATATTGGCACACATGTTGGCTCAAGGCCCAGCTTCCTTACCCCACAAGAAAAAATCTTGACCTATACAAATTGCCCTTTAAAAAGATTTATATTTATACTCCCATCATCAATGTATTAAAATACATGTTTCTCCACACCCTTTCCAACCTCTAATATTATTAAAAGTTAAGTAAGTCTTTTCACTGTGTTGAGTGAAAAATTGTAGCTAATTTATAGAATAGGTATATCTTTGATCACTGTAGTTGAGTAGTTTTTCATTAATCATTTTTTCTCTTCTGTAAGCTTTCACAATTTTGTTGGGTTACAACTCCATTCTTATCTGTGTTTGCGTGCTCTTTTTCCATATGGGACACAGCACCTCACGTGTTCTTTCATCACTGATTCCCTCCTCTCTTCCTGGAATGCCTACTGTTGAAACCCCAGTTTTCCTGGGAATAGTCTTCCTGTCTGTCATCTTTCACCTGTAATTTCCATGTCTTTCCCCTTTTGCTCTCCACTTTTTGTAATTTTTTTAGATCACGAATTTCTCCTTTATTAGTTCCTCTCTATTTTTCACTTTTTTTTGGCGAGGAGGAGTGATTTTCATTTCAGATATTAGACTTTTAGTTACTTTTAAATATTCTTGATTTTTCAAAATAGTCTTTTTCCTCCTCAAAGGATCCCTTTCTCATGGCATCCAGTTCTTATTTTGTTGATCAAACTGTATCTTCTCAAATCTTATTGAGAATAAATACACATTAACTTAAAAAAAAATTCTCTGTGTTTCCTCATTGAAATGACACCTATGCCAGTTCAGTTTTGTCTCTCCTACTTTTTTAAAGTGCTGATTCCCCTTAGACTTCTCCTAAGTTTATACTGACTGCTAACCCCTAATTTCCCAAAGAGAGGTGCTAGGGAGGTCCTCTTGTGGGGCAGGTAAGCAAGCGCTCAGGTGAACGGCTGAGTGTGTTCCCAGGACAGAACCCATCTGTTGTTTACCTTGGAATTTTGTGTAAAGCGTCTCTACTCAGAAGAAGTTTCAGGGATTTCTTAATAGATTCATAGTGAGGAAATAGTGCAATTTGCATAAACTTATGAAATATTTACAAGTGGCGATTATTTTTAGGCTCAAGTTAATTATTCGTAAACTGCTGTGACTCATGTTACAAAATGTTGAGTCCATCCTTCTTTCTACATCTTTCTTTAGCTCTCACGAGTTAAGAATCTTTTCTGCTCATCACAGGAAATAAAACATTTTTTTCCTTTTCTTTCTTTTTGGATTTATATGAGATGATGGATATTAACTAAACTTATCATGGTAATCGTTTCACAATACACGTAAGTTAAATCATTATGCTGTATACTTTAAGCTTATACAGTGCTGTATATCAATTATATCTCAATAAAACCAGAAAAAAAGAATTCTTTCTCATGTTAATTTTACCTCAATAAAACCTGAAAAGAGAGAAAGTACTATGTACCTTTAAAAAAATACAAAAATACTTTCTGATACCGTTATGTATGGGCGTCTGGATTAAAATCAAGATTCCAGAGTTCTTCCCTGGTGCATTCCCTAAGCACCTTGAAGGAAATTTAAAGGTGGTTACAACCCTCAAGGGTTGCTTTACAGCTCCGTTGGGAAGAGATACCAGGGTCAACTGGCCTGAACCAGATGGAGCCCCACTCCAAGGGTAGTGCCCACCCAGATGCTCTGGAGATGACCAGAAAGTGCCCTTTTCCTCATCTCAATGCTGTAGTCTCTGCCTTAGCAGGGGCCTAGGCCTTATTAGCATAACACGTAATGTATGTGAGCACACGTTTTCAGACTGCACCTGCGTCAACTAATATAGGTCTCTAAATGTGATGACAAAACTTCCCATTTAAATATTCATTCCCCACCAGAAGTGAAAAGACCTGCTTACCCTTGTTCATGGAGCAACAACTTTGGAAACGATTCCACATGGTCTCCTATTTGCTGCAAATATACTTTGCTTTGTGTGACAACTACTCCTAGTGGAGAGTCTGATTTGAACTTACCAGAGAGTGAATTCATTTTGGTTCGGTATCAAGTTCAGCACAACAAAGCTAGGGACCTACGCCTCTTTAGAGAATGCTGCCTTTCCAGACTTCTTTCTGAATAAATGTGTTCTGTACTTAATTAACACACAGGCACACTCAGAGGAGGCTGGCACTCAGAGGACAGTGGAGGTATCATGAAACTGGTACTTACATACAAAACCAGAAGCGTTGCCAATTTACCTAACCTCTTTGTGAGGCAATTTTTTAATATGTATGTAAGATATAAAATACTTGTATTTGTTGACTCAGTTATTCTGCTTCTCAGAAATTACTCTTCAACGGGTGTAAAATTTCAATTGTGCAAGATGAACAAGTTCTAGACATCTTCTGTTCAACATTGGCCTATAGTTAGAAATGCTGTCATGTGCATTTAAAAGTTTGTTAAGAGGGGAAATCTCATGTCACATGTTCTTACCTTCTTTAATTAAAAACAAAAAGGTAAGAACAAAATTATCCTTAGAAGAATAAAATTATCCTCAGTAAATAAAAATGAAAAGTAAAATTAAATTAAAAAATGAAAAGTAAAATTACACTTTGGAAATAAAAATAGTTTGAGAAACTTTTTGAAAAAAACTAAATGTTCAAAATGGAGCAACACCATAAGAAACTATCGTACATCTACTTAAAGGGATGTTCCATATCCCTTAGGCATAATAAACATATAAGCAAATAAATATCATAAAAAAATAATATAAAAAGTTCAAGATAATTTTCTGTCTTAGAAATTACAGGATAAAGTTTTCATATGTTCGATGTAAAATTGTTTTTTTTTTTTTTGAGGAAGATGGCCCTAAACTAACTGCTGCCAATTCTCCTCTTTTTGCTGAGGAAGGCTGGCCCTGAGCTCACATCCATGCCCATCTTCCTCCACTTTATATGTGGGACGCCTGCCACAGCATGGCTTGCCAAGCGGTGCCATGTCCGCACCCAGGATCCGAACCAGCCAACCCAGGGCTGCCAAAGCGGAACGTGCGTACTTAACTGCTGAGCCACCAGGCCAGCCCTGTAAAATTAATTGTGAAAAATATGTCCAAAAGCAAAAAAAGTAAAAAAGATTTTAGGTTACAGTATTAAGATTATTGGTGATTTTTAAATTATTTTGTCTTTTAAAAATACCTTGTCAAGTTATTGTATTACTCTTATACTTTAGATACACGTTTAAATAATAGATGAAATTGATGTGCCTAAGGATAAATATATACACACATATAAACAGAAACACACTTCCATCCTAGGCAAAGACGTTCTACAGTACACTTATATTGCCTCCAGGAAGTCATAAATTTAACATAAGAAAGAGCTTCCTGAGCATTAATATTGTAAAACATCACAGCATGTTACCCAGAGAGGTTTTGGAACCCACTTTGGGATTCATTAGAAAAGGTAAAAACTGATTTTTTTCTACCACTCTGCGGTAACTTTTGCAGTTCTGGTTGGAGACAAGGGAATGAGCATGATGGTCTCTCGAGGTCAGTTCTGAGCCAGCAACTCGGTTACTTACACTTGTCTTGTTATTTTCACAGAAGCCTGCTTAGTGCAGGACCCTGAGCGATAATGATGCTTTATGGACACCAGTTGTACCCCTGGTGGGAAGAGATCCTTTAGCCATCAGGTTGCTCTGGGTCATTACAGAGCCAGTCATAACACACCTGACTGCCTTGCTTTCTGCCTTTTTCCACGCCCACCATCCACACACAGTGTCCTGCCCTCCCACTGCACCCCTAGAAGCCTCTGTGAGCTTTGATCCCTCTGTCTCATCCATCCCCCAGAGCTTCCGTGTCATCAGGAAGTCTATTTCCCCCTCAGTGACAAGGTCTGATGCGGTGGGCACAGGGTGGGCAGGCTCAGTCAGCCATATCCCCATTTGTCATATCCTATGACTTTAATAATGGCCTCACCTAATCTTTTCTTCCTGTCCACACATGTGGTGGTCACTATACCCCTATAGGCTGGGCCCTGCTCAGACTCAGCTTATCTTTATCTCTTGGGTCATAGCAAATGACTTTACTGGACCCAAGGAATGGATCCTTAGAAATAGGCTCAAAAATTAAAATTCCTATGTCCAAATGAAGGGAAACTCCATTCATTAACACAGCATCTGCATTTTTCTTTTCCTTTCTTTTCTTTTGAAGGAAGATTTGCCCTGAGCTAACACCCACTACCAATCTTCCTCTTTTTGTATGTGAGCCACCATCACAGCATGGCCACTGACAGATGAGTGGTTTAGGTCCATGCCTAGGAATGTAACCCAGGCCGCCTAAGGTGACCACTCCAAACTTAACCACACTAGGCCACTGGGGTTGGCCACGTTTTTGACAGACCGAAAAATGTCCCTGGAGTCAGATGAGTAACACTAACATTACCTACAAAGACAACAGAGATGAGAACTGACCCTGGCTGTGGGGAAACCATGTTGAGCCACATTAGAGGGTGCTTGTCTCGGAAGGGTCTGATTAAATGGCTCTGTCAGGTCTAAATGCATCAGTGTGTGCTGTGGTGAAGCATGTGGGCAGTCCTTTTATGTATTTAGGAAGCAAGAGCAGGAAAGCATCAGACAATTTGTTCTCTCTTCCATCTGCTTCCTATAGACTCCTTCTGTGATTTGCCTCTACTCTGCTCCTCCTTTCTCCGAGAGCTCTGGGAACTCCCTTAAAGAATTTATTGCTACCTCCTATCTGTCAATCCAAGGCACCTGTAATGGGCACCCAAACTAGGTCAGGAGACATATCCAGGACCCTAATTCAGCTCACTTCAAGCCAGAAGACTCAAACTGTGAGCTTTTTATCTGACATGACCTTGATGTTTCTCTGAGAACACACATTTATTTCTCACAAGCTTTCCTGGCTGCAACCTTGTCCCCTGGCTAGGACAAGGATAGAAAGCTCCTCAACAAGCTCCAGAGAAAGGTGCCTTCCTTGTGGAGGGCATATGGCTCAGTAATCTCAGATGACTATGTAAGTTTGTATGTGGAGAAAAGAGCACTCACTGGGAACTCTGGATACTGGGTTCCAGTCACAACACCAATAACAGTTGTGTTGATCCTTTGTGTAACTCCCAATGAGCACAATAGCAAAAATGCCCTTCTACACCTAAGCTTTTTGTGACGATCAGTGAGTTGTATTTGTATGAATGAGGAACTCATCCTGGGAAACAAGTGGCATGACCACAGCTGGTGAGGACATTAAACAGAGGTCATCTGCAAGACCTATTTCCAGAAGTTACTCAAGGACCTTGGTAGAAAAAGGGGTTATGATTGTAGGAGCTTTGCATGCTCTCCTCTGGTAAATTGTGTTGAACCTGGAAGAGAAGAAAGATGTGGGAGACAAACAGGATGAGAATTTGGTGTAAGACTATGGGAAAATGATAACTAATTGCCCCAACTTTTCCCTGGCTTTGCCAAGGGTCTGGTGAGTGATTGTTAGCAGTATGGGGGCATAATATGGAGGATTATAGGAAATAACTCAAGAACTGAGTTAGTACAGTGTAAAGAAAGCCCCAAAGGAGTTTCCAGGGCTAGGAGGAAAGGAGGTTGGTTTTGCTGATTAGTCACTTTTTCTCTTTATTTGAAGCCACAGGAATAAAAACAAAAGAAAGACACAGGAGAAAGAAACCATGTGTATTATAGAATGAGAGGAAGTCAGTAGGAAGATCATTTCAAGAGGATATTGTGGTAAGAGTTCTTAGCCAAAGAATAAGAACAACTGCCTCCAGCCAAAGTCAGGTGGTGGGGACCCAGTTTATTATTTCAGTTGGTCTAAACCCAAGGTCTGGGTTGATGTAATTTGAGTAGCTGGGAACCAAGCACTTGATGTACGCCTCTGAATAGAGAAATTAGTCTTATTATAGACAATCAAGACACTCCTCTGTGGTTTTTAGAAGAATGTGACATAATTCCACTGGGATACTGAAGACTGAAAATTCTGGTTAATTCTCCAGGACTAAAAGGGAGGTCATGAAACACTATTCATGAGGAAATGGACACATAGTGAGGTAAGAAATGCTTCAGTAAGGTTGAAGAGCCAGTTTGGACTGAGGAAATGTAAATGTGAACATACGTATGACTTTGAGATGGGAAAGATGAATTTAGCCAACCACCATATGCTTTTCACTGGTAGATGTGACTTCCGGAACAGACAGAATGGCAAAGCCACAGAGTTTTAACACTGATGCTTTCTGTCGTCAGGATGATGAGCATCCTTTGTAACAGGGACACACGAAAATGGGTTTGAAAATGGCAAATTTAAAGCAAGAAACAACCATCTAGTCTTCCTTTTTTTAAAAAAAAAAGGCAATACAACGTACAAATAGTAAATTTTATGATATTTTTAAGAATGCTGTTTGGATGAACTATTTTCTGATTCTGTGCATATTCCAGAATGATTTTCTCTTTTACTCATAAAAGATAATTAGCCATGGAACCAAATCACTGCAACAGAATTTTCCTCTTAAAATCTAGCCTTTAATGTAGTGTAAGAGATACAAAACACAGGTCTACTTTTGCTTTTTGAAAGAATGCTTTATTTTTGTAGGTTCTGTTTTTCTTTTTGTTTATTCTTCAAATATTTCATTAAGGCATATTCAACTGCAATTCTCATTTTACTGGTTTTATATGAAAATTAGAAAACCCTATTAAGTGTCATTTTCTAATTCATAAACTATTTTAAAATTGTATTTTAACATTCTTTCTTATAAACGTTATTTTAATTGTAATGTGATAAGAAGGCAACACGATATCTATCCTCTTAGCAAATTTTTGTTTGTTTGTTTGTTTTTGTTTTTGTTTTTGGAGGAAGATTAGCCCTCAGCTAACTACTGCCAGTCCTCCTCTTTTTGCTGAAGAAGCCTGGCTCTGAGCTAACATCCGTGCCCATCTTCCTCTAGTTTATACGTGGGACGCCTACCACAGCATGGCTGCCAAGCGGTGCCATGTCCGCACCCAGGATCCGAACCAGCGAACCCCGGGCCGCCGAGAAGCGGAACGTGCGAACTTAACCGCTGCGCCACCGGGCCGGCCCTCTCTTAGCAAATTTTAAACGTGCAATTCAGTATTGTTGACTACAGGTTCAATGTTGTACAGCAGATCCCTAGAGCTTACTCATATTATTTAACTGAAACTTTATACCTATTGATTAAAAGCTCATCATTTCCCATCCCTCCATTCCCCAATAACCACCATTCGACATTATTTCTTCTTTAAACATTTTCTGTTTTCTTCTCAGGAATACCATACCATTTAGATTGATTCTTCTCCCTCTGACTTCCATCTTACCTCTCCAATAATTTCATGCCTGTGTTTTTTTCCTTCTCAGTATGGAATGCCAACTCATGTCTGATCCTCACATATCATTAATTCAACTCGCAAGCTATCAATTTTTCCTCAATACATAAACTTTTCTTTACTGTTCCAATTCTTTTTTTTTTTCATCTTAACCTGCTATTGTTTCACTTTACCCTGTTTTGCTCTTATAGACACTTGCTTCTAATTAGTAGATGCTACTTTCTCAAAAATATGTGAGACAGAATTGTCTGCTGTTTCCTGCAGTGAATCTTTTTTTATGGGATAGCTCTTTTTCTGAGTCTTCTCAATAATATTCCCTTCCCTTTATTTTGTATTTTTTTTGTACACTCTGTATTGATTTGAGTTCAATCTCTGTTGGCAAACATGAATTCATTCTATTTATTGCGCTCCTAGTATATGGTCAGCACTGTTCAAGGTGCTAAAGAAACGGTAAAGAGCCAAACTTAGAAAACTCCTGGCTGCATGGAGCTTACATTCTAGAGGGATAAATAAAAGAGTAGAAAGAGTAAATGGCTTCACTCACCATTTATTTGAGAGCAGTAGGACCCTATCTCAGAATCACCTGGATGGCAGGTGAGTGGGAGTCCCAGCCCAACCACAACTGTACCCAGTCACTCATTTGGTCAAATAGACTGGAATTGGAAATAAAGCTCTATAGAACATTAGGCAGCAACAGCACAGCCCTGGGATTCTTCCAGCAGACCCTAATGGAAAGCTGACAAAGACATTCTCCCTCCTTGTGCCACAGATTGTTGCCTCGTTTTGGCACCTCAAGGCTCCAATGCCTTTGTGTCCATGGCTGTCAGAATAATAACAGCATCTTCTTTCAGCATACTGGAGTGGGCTCTGGTTCAGCACGCGGTCTCCATTAGGTGGCCATAGTTGACCAAATATACTTTGTTGCAAACATGGTGCTTAGATTTTACTTGCTTATGTATAATCCCCAAACAATGCCTCGAGGCAACTCTTACTGTTTCTTACCCAGATACAGAAACCGCGGTGAAAATCAATGGCCAAATTAATATTTGCTTGGGTTTCTTTTTGTTGTGTTTGTTTTTTTTGATGAGGAAGACTGGCCTTGAACTAGCATCTGTTGCTAGCCTTCCTCGCTTTCCTCTTTTTCTTTTTCTTTTCTCCCTAAAGCCCCCACACATAGCTGTATATCTTAGTTGTAGGTCATTCTAGTTCTTCTGTCTGTGATGCCACCACAGCATGGCTTGATGAGCAGTGTGTAGGTCCACGCACAGGATCCCAACAGGTGAACCCTGGGCCATCAAAGCACAGCATGCAAACTTAACCACTCAGGCATGGGGCCAGCCCCTAATGCCTGTTTTTTACATAAATGTTAATTCTCCTTTCAGGATCTAAAGTAATAGAAAGACAACTGAGTTAAGCTTGTTAAAAATGGGGCAGTGGGGGGCATTGGCCCAGTGGCACAGCAGTTAAGTTCATGTGTTCTGCTTCAGTGGCCCAGGGTTTGCTGGTTCGGATCCTAGGCCCAGACCTACGTACCGCTTATCAGGCCATGCTGTGGTAGGGGTCCCACATATAAAATAGAGGAGGATAGGCATGGATGTTAGCTCAGAGCTAATCTTCTTCTTCAAAAAAAACCAAAAATGAGACAATGTGAGGATTTGTCCTTTTGTATAGTCTTTTATAATGATTCCGGGTCACATCCTTA
The DNA here is from genome assembly GCF_041296265.1 of Equus caballus. NCBI lineage: Eukaryota > Metazoa > Chordata > Mammalia > Perissodactyla > Equidae > Equus > Equus caballus. The sequence continues at coordinate 50,994,313 of NC_091710.1, forward strand.
ATGAAGATTAGAACATTGATATAAACCAACTAATGACACAGTTTCTCTTGCCTAGGAGTTCCCAGATGCTTGGCTACCAGTACTAAGGGTCTGGGAGTTAAGTGACAGCCTATGGTAACAAAGGTATGACAATGCATGATTAACACATATTATAGAGGAAAGCAGATTTAAAATTGTGATCAAATATGTGGAGATGAAGAACATTGCACTAGGAACCGAAAACCCCCATTCTGCAAGTCAGAGCCGTACAATCCTTGCAACTTTATACCTCCCTCAGCTTCCAGTTTTTAATCTGTTAAAACTGGAGTGATGATAATCGGCCCATCTAGATTATGGAATTGCTGAAGAAGAGACAAAGCTTGTGAAAGTCAATTTTTAATTATGAAAAATTCACAAAAGCAAGACATTATAATTAAATAATTCTATAAAATAACAAAGATTTTTCTATTTGATTGTCATCTGATTTCTAAGTTCCATTGAATTTTAGAGATAGAATCAAAGAATTCCATAACTTTCAGACTCTAAGCTATTTAAAATCACAACACTTCACTCTACAGATAGAGGAATCAAACCCCTAAAGAGATGAAGTATCTGGCTTCTGAACATATCAAAGTTTATAAAGATTTTTAGAGATTATTGCACTGATGATGATAGATTCTCATTTTTATAAGATTAGTGGAATATTTTTCATTTTGTTTGAAAATGTGGCTCAACTCAGTCCTCTTCTCTTACGGATTTCTAAATAATTGTCTCAGGAAAGCATTTGTCCCAAGTGCATTAAGAATCATGTATTGCCACCTGTGGACACAGAAATGGAACTGAAAGAATTTTATCTTGATTCCATAAGTAAAATCAGAGTGTTCTATTTTATATGGTGGGGGTAGAATAGTTTGTGTGTGCTTATGTATGTGTCCTTAGCATCACCACTGATCACATTGGTTAAAACACCTGCAGGCTGTTCAAAGACCTGGTTCTTGGACTTGTAATTAACCATCCTTGTGTCCTCTGCTGAGTCAATTTCTCTAAAATGAGAGGGATTTTAATAACACAATCCTTAATGGTTCCTTGCTGTACTGATATATGGTTTCAAAAATCCTTAAGGTTTTCTTTTTTTGTTGTAGTAAAATATACATAACACAAAATTTACCATTTTAACAATTTCAAAGCATAAAGTTCAGTGGCATGAAGTACTTTCACGATGTTGTGCAACCATCACCACTACCTAGTTCCAGAACTTATCCATCGTCCCATACGGAAATGTCCATTAAGCAGACACTCTCCATTGCCCTCTCCCTGGCCCCCAGCAACCAGTAATCTACTTTCTATCCCTTTGGATTTGCCAGTTTTGCTCATTTCACACAATGGAATCGTACAATATGTGGTCCCTTGGCGTCTGGCTTATTTCACTTGACAGAATGTTTCCAAGGTTCATTCATGTGATAGCATGTATCACTACTTCATTCCTTTTTATGACTGAATAATACTTCATTATAGGGCTATACCACTATTTGTTTACCCAATCATCAGTCAATGGACATCTGTGTATTTCTACTTTTAGTGTACTGTAAATAGTGATGCTATGAACATTCACGTACACGTTTTTACTTGAATAAATAAAATATGTATTTGCTAGGTCATATGATAACTCGTTTAACTTATCGAGAACCACTAAACATTTCTACAGTGGCTGTGCCACTTTACTTTCCCATCAGCAATGTATGAGGGTTCCAATTTCTCCACAGCCTTACCATTATTTGTTATTTTCCATTCTGTTGCTGTTATTGTTTTGTTTTCTTATGGCCATTCATGTGCATGTGAATTGATATTTCTTTGTGACTTCAGTTGCATTTCCCTAATGACTAAGGATGTTGAGCATCTTTTCATGTGATTATTGGCAATTTGTATTTCTTCTTTATAGAAATATCTACCCAAGTTCTTTGCCCATTTTTTAATGAGACTGTCTAATTGTTGTTGTCATATCAAAGTTTTATTTTAATATATTAAAATGTTTTACTGCTATCAAATGTTTGCAAACCCGAGGGTATCTTTTAACTTTCCTTATAGTTTCTTCAATTCCTGAGTATAATGCACATCAGAATAATTACCTTCTGTATTGGGACAAACTGAGCTTTAGTTCCTTTCCACCCTGTAATTATACAAACCTATGAACCTACGACCAGACTAATGAGACTATTCACTGGGCTTGATTTTCTAGTTGGTCTTCCTTTGGAATGGCATGCCTGATCCCCAAAACTATTTATAAAATTCTTCCTTAGTGGTTACATTCCAAGTCTGTGCCTTGGAAACAGATTCAGGTATGGAGGAAAATGTGGGTGATAAATCCTGATACTATTAATTTATTTCTTTCCCAAATGAGCTTATTTTCCAACATAGCTCACAAAATTTCAAAACTATACAGAACACTATTTCCAAACTTTAATTGCACAATGATCGATCAGTGGTCACACTGCTAGAAAAAAATACACTAACCACTTACCTTAAACCCTTTCTGAATCACGCGAGTATAGATAGCAAGAATGAACTCAAAGTATAAAACATACTTTTTATTGTCTAGTCTACCAAGGTGACTTTTAAATAATGCTCCATACATTTGGATATATGCACTGTAGTGCTTTTATCAAATGATATTTCTTGCATCTTATGTGACACTCTCTCCATCCGCAGAGGTGCATTCAGAGTTATGACTCTTCAATGGGACCCTCAAACTTAGGATGTATTCTTGGTGTGGAAGCCAGTTTTCTCAAGGGTTGAGTCAAACTGCGTATGCTTTTTTTTTTTTACATTGGAGGATTTCAGAGATGTGTTCACAACAAATGCTTCATAGAAAAAGAATTTCAATTTTTAAGAGATTTATTATTGACTCTTTCACCCTCACACATACACACACATCTTCGTATCTATTTTATAATGACTTAGTTCGTCGTTACCTACAGAGTGAACTTTCATTGGCAAAGAGAGAAAAGCTGCTTTTTGTCCCCAAATGATTTCTCCCAAAGTGCTATTTTCATAGGTGTTTTTAGAAGGTATGGAAAGGTCAGTGAATCAGGATATCCTTTATTAGGATTCTCTGTCTACTTAATCTTTCTAGACTTGGAATCTCCAAAATGAACCCGTGGCCCTCACCTCTTCAGAATGCCCACATTGTTCACCTGGGCCCTTGTTCACCTCCATAAATCTGGAGCCACTACCTGACTTCTCTTTGTTAAATTCCATTTTCTAGGTAAGACTCATGGCCAAATATGTTTGTTGCAGACTGTTTAAATAAGGCTGGACACCAACTACAAGAAATATTATGCAGCTGTTATAAAAAATGATGACGCTCTCCATGTACCTATTTAAAAAATCTCCAAGAGGTGTCATATTTAAAAAAAAAAGGCAAGTCCAGAATAAGATGCATAGTCTGTTGTTATTTATACAAAAAGAGAGGCATAAATTCCTATGTCCTTATGTATATGTAGAAAACCTCTGGAAGGACTGATAAGAAACTAGTAAGCTGTGAGGAAGGCCTGGGAGACAGGATGGAAAGAAGATTTGCTTTTCACTTCAAAGCAAATTTTAGAAGAAATAAATCTAATGATGCTAGGACTAAAATGAAGCAGGGCAAAAACCTGTAGCCATGTCCCCTGGGCATTTTAGCCTCAGTATTGTGTAAACCTGCATGGAAAGCCGTCCTTCCACACCCTGCTGTAGTGCCACCCCCTTATGAAGACTTGCCTTTTGTCCCCCCCCCAGGTGGCTCTCCATCCTGCACCCACAGCGCCCTCCAGAGCTCTCCCAGCACAGCACCCTGGTCGGGCTCCCTGTGTCTCCCCTGGACCGCCACCCCCTCAAGTCAACAAAACTTTGTTGAGTGAGAGAAGAGTCACTCTTTCCCCAAAGTAGACAATTTCTTGACTTTCAATAGTAGATTAGACTTGCCAAATTTTTAATATAATACTGTATGTTGTATCCATCGTTTTTCTTTTTTTGTCCATGATGTTTATGAGGTACATCCGTGTTGTATGCACCTGCAGTTGAGAGTTTTTTGTTTTCCTTGCCATGGGGAAATACATTATTTGTTTCATCACTATGTTTTAATACACTATTTGGGTTGGGTTCTGTTGATGCCTGTAATGAGTGATGCTACAATGAACATTCTTGTACATGTCTCTCGGTCCCCGTGGGCCTACGTCTGTTGGGTATCACCTGGGCGTGTATCCAGGTGTCCAACTTTGGTGGACACTGCCCAGCCAAAAAGCTCTTTGAAGGCAGGGAACATGTCTTTGCACATCTCTATCTCTATCAACTAACACAGCACCTGGTGCTAAGTATCCATTCACCCCTGTTGGATCTCTTTCCACTTCAACCTTGTTATGCTGAGTTATTGATCAAGCCTTGCTTCTCTGAATACCAAGAAGCCTGTCTATTTTTAGGCAGAAATAAAGAGTATCCAGTACCTTCTGCCCACAGCCTTACTCAGTAGACCAGATAAATGTGCTCATCTCTGATTAGTGTTCCCAAAAAACTATAAATGTCCCATTTTGCGTGCCCTCTCCACTCCACTTCACTCTTTGATCAGATTTGCTTTTCAGCACAGGAGGGCTGGGAGATCCGAGAGAACCTTAAAACATGAAGGTTCTCTTTCTTTTCGCCATTCTCTTCTGTTTGGTCCAAATGAACTCAGGTAAATGTCTCTTGGCCACTGTGGAAAGCTGCTCTCAGATAGTCAAGATGAACTGGGAGAGACTGGGAGAGCCAGAAATTCCACTGATGTGTGTGTCTGTGTGTGGGGTGGGAGTGTGTCTGTGTGTTGTTAGTGGGTGCAGGTGACCTCAGCTCTGGGTCTCAGCTCTGGACCATTTTAATCTCCCCTGTGAAGAGTTTTTAAAAGCTAAATATGAGTTATCAGGGTGATAACACAAGACAGAGGGGCAGATTTGCTCCGATAGAAATAGGAAGAACTCACTGCAGTCTGAAAAAAGTTTTCAAAAGGAAATGATAGCATTTGTCATTTCGACAAATGTCAGAGCTGGAAGGGTGTAGGGGTTTTCTATGGCAGCCCCATACTCTACAGGGAGAAGAAACTAAGCTCCCGAGGAAGCAAGTACACACTGCTATGCAATTAATAATTACCGTCATAGTAGCTATCCACACTTAGAATAGTATTACTCCAGCTTTCACACATAGCTTGTGTGCTACAGATGAGAAACTGAGGAATCACCAGTTAAATGAATTGTCCAAGGAGAAATAATTAGGTCTTGGAAGAAGTAAAACTAGGACTCAGGTCTGCAGATCCCTAGGTTTGTGGTTCTGCCACCTCCACTAGATGGGGAGCCCATCTCTTCACTTCACTGTCCCCTCCAAGCCACAACAGAGCTGAAACGGTATGGGATCATGGCGTAGGTTCCACTTGTTGCTGAGCTGTTGTGCAAGGTTGTTTTTCAAATCATGCAAGACCAACAGTGTGGGCGTTTTGTGTGGTTATTTTGTTTGTTTTTCAGTCACGGTAAATGGCATTTGCAGACTTGACATATGACCTTTCTTTCAACCATCTCATTCCAAAATAGAAAATGCTTTCTTTTTTTAGTTGAGATTTAATTGGCATATAGCATCATATTAGTTTCAGGTGTACAACATAATGATTGTATATTTGTATATATTGCAAAATGATCACCACAATATATCTAATTAACACCTATCACCAAACATAGTTACATTTTTTTTCTTGTGACAAATAGAAATGCTTTCCTTATGGGATCATTAGGTGGTTGTACTTGACCCACAAGTCCACAAGTCATGCTGAAAAGAAAGATTTTATTTTCTTCTTTTCATTGCAGGATATAAAACTGAAAATTGGGCCACAAGCTGAGAATCACAAGTATTTCCAATTTTTCTAGAGACAAGGACCCACCCCTCCATCATTCCACTCTGTCCCCCACAATTCCCTTCACTTTCCCCTAGTGCATTAACTCAAGTCTATCACTAGGAAGCTTGAGAACCCTGTTATAATATAAAAATATAGAATAAAATATACATCCTCTTGGCAAAATTTTGAGGTGGAGACTGTTGTTTCTGTTTTAAAGCTAAGAAACTGAAGATGAGTTACACTGGAACTTGCCCAAAGATTCATAACTTTGTAAGAGTATGGCAAACATTTGGAGTTGGGCTGTGGGCTGGGGTTATCCTTTTGACTCCAAGCTCTGTGAATTAAACATCCACTCTATTCTATTGTATCAATAGGAGATATTCCACCTGGAATTAGAAATATTATCTGCCTTATGCAACATGGAACCTGCAGACTTTTCTTCTGCCGTTCTGGTGAGAAAAAGGGCGAAATCTGCTCCGATCCCTGGAATAGGTGCTGTGTACCCAATGCAACGGGAGAAAAGAATGATAAACCAGAGACAAACAGTGAATCTGGAACCTAAAATGTAAGCTTCCAGAAGGCGGGAGGGATCCTGAAGTGTCCCAAGGGCTTAGAATAATGTGTGGCTTGTAGAAGGTGCTCAATAAACACTTGTTGAACGAATCCAGCACCAAGGGTGGAGGTCTGATGAAAGAGCTTTCTTAAAAGCTTACTTACTTTTCCTTCTGTCTGTTTTTTTAAAGAGTCTCAGAATTTTGTAACATTCTACCTCCTTTCCCTATTCCAGGGAGTATCTCTTACCTACTCACAGATGAGGGTGGGCCAGAAACCAGGCTTCAAAGGTTGCTGGTCTAGACATCAAAGACCCCATCGCAGCCTACCATGTGGGTGTAGAATCAGTACATCATCAGTGATCCTAGGTGGGTTCTCCATCACGTGAAGCTAGGAGAGAGACCCCTCCCGCCTCCGTCCTCCCTGGCATGATCAGGTGAGAGCCTGTTAGGAACCCACAGCAGAGTCCAGAACTGGCCAGGAGGGGACATGCACAAGGCCCTAAACTACACTGTTAACATTTTTCTAATGGAAACAGTTTCTAGTCGAAATTGGGCCTGGTCTGTCTTCCTCGAGGAAAATGGGAAGTTTCTCTGAAAGGAGCATTTGCATACCCCAGTCAGAAATGGTAGAAAATAGGCAGTCACAGTGTGGTCTGGCACAAAAGAGGCTCTGCAGTGTTTGCTGAGCCCAGGGGAGGCAAATATGAAGGGAAAGGAATGAAGCGGGATAGGGGGAACGTCCAGGCTGCTATCAGTGGCCAGCACTGGAGTTGACTGATCCCTTGCTGTATCCTGTGACAATCACCTCTATGAGGTGCAGGGAGGAAGCCCACAGGGACCCACAGAGACCTGAATGTGCCCAGGGACCTGGATTCAGTTTCTTGCTCTGCCTCTCTGATATATTGGGCAAGTTACTTCATCTCCATAGCATCCATTTCCTTATTTTTTAAATTATCTGGTGGAAATTGGTCCTAAAAAGCTCTAGTATGGTTCTAAGACCATGTGAAGCCACAAATGGCTGACCACTTTTCAAAACCGGAAATGACCTTGGAAAGGCAGGCAGCTGTCAATACCAATACTTACCACCAGAGGGCGCGCCGCCACCTTCAATGCCTGCAAACTCAGTTATGGTAAAGGATTGTGAAGCTGGGCCCGTGGCTAAGAGAGCAGCAGCTGGGAATAAAAGCGGAATTGAGAAGAAAGGGAGACTGAATAACTTGACACCTCTAGCCTGCTTTTCTTGGCATTAATTAAATTATAATGCCTCATTCATTTCTGCCCTGCATGGTGTACTAATATAAATTTATGGAAATGAATTGAATTGAATCCAGACTGAATCAACCAGGATATTTATTAAGGCATCACTGTGCTTCTCTTCTTATTTGGGAGGAGGGCCAGGCCATCAGCAGAGCTGTGGATCCTGAAAGCTGAGTCTGACTGCTTCCTGCTGCTGCCTGTCTTCTGGAGTTTTGACGCCAACTGTGGCCCAGCGCTGAGCACCTTCAGCTGTCGGAGCCAGCTCAGGCCTGCAGAAACACGGAAGGCTCGGAGGAGGATCCGTGGGTTCTGAGCCAGCTCTGCCACTCCCAGTTCTCCGTGGACTGCCTCCCTGGGGGCTTATAGAAGAGACGCAGATAGGATAGTAAGCACACATACAAATAGAAAGCAGTGGTTGCCTTCACTCCACTCTGCTCCTGGATTCCAGATCTGTTTTCAACTTGGGGATTTGCCTGCCTTTTCCTTGCTCTGAGAAGCCTCCAGTGCATGGTCAGGGGCAGCTAGCAGGAAGTTCAGGCAGATCCAGGACGTTGGTAAGCCTCTTCTCTTGGTGGAACTGGCGCTGGGAGCGTGAACCCTCCACTGACTGGAGGAGGGGCTGGTGGTGGTTTGAGGCGCCGGGGAGCCAGCTGGAGCAGAGAGGGCAGGCTGGGTCCAACAACAGTCTGGTATTTTATACTTGGCAAGTATTTATACTCCCCTGTAGCTCCTTTTTCTGAGACGAGTGTAATTATCCCCCCTGTACCTCTCGGAACTTCTTCTCCTGAGATGACTCAGTGAGTAAATAGGATGACAGAGGCCTTCCCTCCCCAAACTCAAATGGGCCCAAATGTCCCCTCCACTCGTAACCTTCCCTGGCCCTCTCCCCTGTGCCCTGCCCGGAAGGTCAACGGCTGTAGCTCTGTGCCCCTCAGGCTCTTTGGTGCCTCCCTATTATGGCACCTGTCCCTGGACTGCCACTGTTCAGTATGTGTCTATATCTCCTGCTGGACTTCGAAATCCTCAAGGCAGTCCTGCCTCCTCCTCGTATTTATACCTTTTAGTGACAACCAAGCACAAGCAATATGAATTAGAGGGAGGGTAAGTCACTTAATGCAAGCCTCAAACACAGATCTTCTTCCATGCCACTGCTGTCCTTTCTGATCCCCGGGCGGAACGTGGGGCCACCAGGGAACTCTGGACACCCCACTCTGCCCATTGCCACATTCTCGTCACAGCCTGAAGCCTACATCCTCAACTCTTCTCTCCTGACTGGCTAGGAAGTAGGACCAAGCCCGGCTGCCCCTGTGCTGTTACATAGCCTCACAACTGAGGCTGTCACTCCCTCATTCTCTGGGAGTTTAGTGGCTCCCTCCCCCATGACCTGGGCAGCAGAAGTAAAGGAGGGAGCGAGGGTCTGAGAGCCATGAAGAGTGCCCGTGGATCCCGTCTCCACAACAAGCATTTGCCTGCTGTCCCCTGACCCTCAGTCACAAAATCTTAGACAAAAAAGGGACCCAAGAGATCCTTTAGCAAAATCATCCCCTCTGACAGGCAATGCGTGGTCATGGAAAAACTCCGATGAGGAATCAGAGCTCCTGGGTTCTAGTCCTAAACAGGCCATGCTGGTCGGCCTCCCTGAGCCTCAGGCTCCTCATTTGAAATTTGGGCAGAAGTTTTGTATTTACCGTTTTCGAATAACAAAACGTCCATGAAATTCTTTGCAAATGATAGAGTACTGGGACTAGATGGGTGAGTAATTCTATCTAATGTTTGAGTCTTCTTGATTCAAATAAGATGTGGCAAAAGTGATTTGAGGTTGTATTTCAATGTGAAAATGGCACACATCCCATTCGAATACCTACAGGTGGAGTGATTTAATAATCAAAATACTCACGTGCATGTACACATTTATACAAGGTCTTTCTCTACACAATCATAGCCTGAATGGGCTTTGAAAACACCCGTAGATCAAACAGCACCCACGTAAGTTCGATGTCTGTTATCTTCTGGAGTTTATCTGGGCTCTTCAGATGAAGGCCCTGGCCTCCCCATGTCTTGGGATCTTTGAGCACAGATAAGCTGCAGAGAAAAGTGAGGTGCTTGTTCCATCACTTGCCTCTGAAGATCGCACCCCATGACAATATCGTGCTGGGGATGGGCACACGCTAATGTCACTGAAAATCCCTCTAGGCCAAACCCTACCTCCTCACACTGGGTGTAGTCAGGCAGCATAGCCCTCCCAGAGCCATTATCCGCCATCAAAATCTCACACTCTCCGTGGAGACACTGCAACAATAAAGGGATGAGGTGAGTTTTTAACAAAACAAACAAGAAAATCCTTCAAAATAGTTCTCTAGGGAGACCATAGGCCACATGCTCTAACAACCATATTGCAATAGCTCAACCTTCCCAATTCCTCTTCTGGAACTGCCTTTGGAATCTTCCTCCATGAAATACAAACCACGCCGTCTTTTCAGAAAGAATTTACTTTAGCACCATCATGTATTTAGCAGCCGAGGCCCCTGCAAGTTCAGAAATCTACCCATGGTCCCGGGTCCTGGCTACATCCCTTAATCGAGGGAGAAGTAGGCATTCTCCAGTCTCAGAAGATTGAGACGGCATGTCTGCAATCCCGGCCATCCTCGGGGTGGCTGGATGTCAGAGGAACCTGCGGTTTCCAGGTTTCCTCCCCGTGGGACACGAAGTAGTAACACTTCACCTGCAGGTTATTCCACACGTGGCTACACCGGAGACTGTCACACTTCTCCCCTGCAGGGAAACATGTGCCTGTCCCAGGTAAGTCAGAGAATTCTCACAGGGGAGTGGCCTGCTCCCCAACAGGCCAACCAGAGCTTGGTGGCCACCATGGGCGTCCAGGGGCTGAAGCCGAGGGACCCAGGTATGTTCTCAAGATTTACCTGGAAATACCACCTCTACCAGCTACTTGGTGGTTCCTGAATGCTTCCTCTGCTCCAGCTTCTGTGCCAAGTACTTGACATACATTTATCTCAGTTAATCTATGTAGGCAGCAGGCATGGGTATGTCCACAACACAGATGAGACATCTAAAGCTCAGAGGTGTGAAGCTACTAACCCAGAGCCACACAGCTTCTAAGGGAGGAAGCTCTGTTCACAGCTGCCAAGGAGCCAGCGAGGACTTTTATTATGCCTATTTTAGGGTTTCAGAGTTTTGCCTGAGGCCATGCAATTTGAGGGTGGACCCAGATAGGGCCCCTGTCTGGCCCGCTTCCCCTGATCCGAATCCCCCCATCCTATAATATACAGAGGAAACAGTGCTCACATGGTGTCACCTCTAGCTCTCCCTTTCTTAATAAATAACGATGTGAGAATCAGCGTGGTCACAATAATGTTGGTAGAAGACCATAGATTACGGATCGCTTTTCATATTCTTCATATCACACACCTGATCTGTAGTGAGGTGTGTATTATCATCCAGATTTTGAGACAAGGAAGCAGATGCGATCGGAGCTTCCTTCTCCTGCCCTTTGGCGGGAATATGTGAGAGGAGTTTGGGGTTTCTGCCAAGTCTCCTGCATTCCTAGACTTGGGCCTGGAATGAAATGAGTTATGGGTTTTATGCTTCAACAGCACCCATGAGGGGAGTCAGCTCAATGTATTGAAGAGCTCACCCCAAGACTAAGAGATCCCCTAGCAGATGAAGGACCATTGGCCTACCTTGGAGGGAGGGAAGCAGACAGGATCTGACAAGACGGTCCTGGGAAAGTTGGGAGATCCACTTCTGCTAGAACCTTGGATGTTGGGAGCATCTGATGGATAGTCTTTACATTTAAAAATCTCCATCCCTCTGTCCCATGTTAGCACGAGCAGGCTTCACCCCTTACACTGGAATGTCCAAGGAGAGGTTTGAATCTGTTGTTTGTATTTCTCTGCTTGAAAACCTGAAAGGACCTGGAGAGGTGGAAACTCTGGCTGGAGCCAGCTATAGAGGCCTTGACTGTGGCCTTCTCGTATGTTGGGACTCTTCAGGGGTCAGTGTTCCACTGCAACACAGGGCAGGGAAGGGAGAAGATGATGCTTGAGCAGAGGACCATCCCCTCAGGCAGCCAAGGCAGGCAGCTGCTCTCCTGGCCACAGGGTGTGTCTGCATGTCTGCACAGCACAGGATGGTGGAAGAAGGAAAATGTGAACTTGATGTAACCAGGTTGATTCTCTGGGGCCCTGGGGAATGGGGCTTCATCCAGCAGGTAGCTGGTAGAGCAAAGGATAGAAAATGACAGTGAGAAGCAGTGATGTCTCCGGGAGCACAGGGCATCTGCAGGGAGCAGAGACGAGCCAGCCCCTGGGCAAGAGCTCAGCAACAGGCTTGGGTCTACGAGTGGGACAGAGGAGTCAGCACCAGGCCAGCTGGCCTGCAGGGAGGGCAGGAGCTCTCGGCCAAGCCACGGAAGCCAGACTGAATGCTCTGAAGGACTGACCAGCATTGACTGTGCAAGACTCATCCACAGCTGCTGCTTCATGGTGAGCCCGAATGCCCTGCGGTGGCCTCTGATATCCCTTATGTGAACCCCTTGATAAGCTCCCAGGCTGCACCCATCTCCTCCTTAAGCTCCAGCCAGCCAGAGCTATCTTAAAATTCCCAGCTCCCTTTGTTCTTTTAATTCCCAGATCTTGCACATCTGTTTCCCGGGCCCCAGACACCGATCACCCTTTTACTGAATTCACCCCTCCAGTCTCAGCTAAGGCTACACTTTCTCGGGGAGGCTGGCAGGAGTCACAGTGTGTGGACTGGGTGCCCCTTCTGTGCTCCCTTAGCCAACTATGCATCACTTTTCTCCTTGTCTGTCATGCTCTCCTGCCTCCTTGACAGCCCAGGGCCTCTGTCTATACACCACTTTTTCTTGAACATTTAGTTCCATATCTGTGGAAGGAAGGAAGGGAGGGAAAAAGGAAGAAGGAAGGAAGAAATAAGGAAAGGAAGTTAAGAGTGAGCCCAGTGGGTGGCATCTGGAAGGGTGGCTTAGACCAGCCCCTATGAAAATGTGGGGCAACTCAAGGGGCCCTGTCCTCTCCCTGTATCCCAACTGCCTCAGGGATGGGGGAGCGGAGGTGGGGGCCTGTGGAGGGAAGAACCAGCTGTGAGGCTGTGTAGGGGGCAGCAAATGGACAGCAGGACCAACTCAGACTTTCCACGGGATAGTCAAGGGCGGGTGTAGAACCTGGAGGCAGGAAACCTTTCTGTCATTGCTGTTCTTCTCCATCTCTTCCTTGAATGAAGAGCTCTCTGTCTATCCAATTCCGTTCATAAGACTCATGGTGTCCTCCTTCCACGTGAGCAAAACACCGCAAATGCCAGAATGTCTGGGAGAAAAGGCAGGAGCAGAACAGAGGTGTCAGGGATGCAAATTCACAGGGTGACCCAGAGGAAGGGCTGGTCCTTTCCCAGCAGACTGAGGCCATGGGATGAGCCAGCCTGGGGCCCTCTGGAATTTACATCTGCCCAACCAGCTGATAGCAGAGTCATAGTGACTCAGGGAACTGGATGTTCAGGTGTGATGTCTGACGCTAGGTGTGGTGCATGTCACAGGTGAGGATGATGGAAGGAACTGGAAAAGCTGCACATTTCACTTTATTGTTGTCACTGTATTGCTACAGGGAGGGACCTGGAAGAGAACAGACGTTAAGAAGTTGCCAGGCAAGGTTTATGTCTCTAAGCCAGGTGAGTGCCCTCACCTGTGAGAAATCATCTTCTACTGTGGTTCTCAGTGCCATCTTGGCAGTTTTTAAGAATTGCATATTATGCCCAGCCCGGGCACCGCCTATAAGGATCTTACTGACTTGACTGCAGTGGATCCTGAGCTGTTTTTCTAAAAGTACCTGAGTGAAGCTACTGGGCATCCAGAGCTGAGAGCCACTCCCTCAGGGAGAGGCTCGTGGCTCCTCCTGAGCCCTCTGCAGCAGCTCTGCTGTGGGCTGTGGCCTCCTGCTGCGGTCACCGCCATGCAATAGGTGATGTCCTTTCTCCAGAAGCACACAGAGAGGGCTTACAGTGGACCTCGAGGGGCTCACCTTCTCCACCACACTCCTGCACCAGACCTTTCAGATACAAATGGAATGTTTTACTGAAGGTTTTGGAAAATTTATCCGAGAAGAACAAAAAATTAAAGTCTGGTGAATAAATACTTTGCTCAGATTCCAGCAGGAAAGCCCCTTTGCTCAGACACTTTTAAAAGCTGGTCTTTGCCCAGTGTGTTCCTCCTGTTCCTGTCTCAGTCTCCTGCCCCCAGTTGACCTTCTCCTTTAACTCGCCATCTAGCTCTCCCCAACTCCGGCTACAGTGAGGACTATCACTCTAGTGACCCACCACCTCTTCCCATTCAACCAAAGGCTAGAGTGTCCACTTAGGATAGCAGGATAATACGGGGTGTCTGGTGACGCTCCAGCTCCAGAGAACATCACACTGGGAGGGGCTGAGATCTCCAAGTTGCCCTTGTCTAGGATGGGCATGGGTCCAACTCCTCATGCAGGCATCCTTCATGCACGCTCAGCAGAGTGACTACATAAAGGTCCTTTCTTTAGCTCCTAAACCTTTTAGATGGAACATCTGTACAGCTGCCCCGGGCAGGCATCAGGTTTGGAGGATTGTACCATCTTAACTCATTGTGAAGAGGGAAATATTTCCCTAATTACTAAGATGTCTCTCACTTCCCCAGAGTCAGGAACCCATTGTTCAGCAAAGTACCATTCAGTTTCTTTCCTGCTCCACCTCGATGCCCGCAGGGATCATTCAGGAGCGCCTCACCTCCTTTTGTATCCCAGGAGGGGCTGGAGCTGGATTCTTCTAGTTAAGATTCAGTCAAATGGCTGTGTCTTCCTGGAGAAGATGAACAGGGTGGACAGGGAAGTTGGGACATTCCAAAAAGAACAAATAAAATACGGGGTAGAAAAATGAATAGCCATCTTCTTTATTTGCCTATGATGAAATAAAAATAGATTTCTCACACTAGAGAAAAGAGCTTTTACCTTTGTAAGAGACTGTCCCCAAAGGATGGCAAAATGCCAATAACCACCTCTGTGCTCTTGCTTGTGTGAAATACAAATAGAGCTTGAGAAAAGGGCAGGAGGATATTGACTTCCACTCCCACCATGTTCTGCCTCCAAAAAACAGATGAAGAGATTCCAATATCTTGGGGAAGAAAAACTGAAACACATTTTTGGCTAATAGCTTGACTTAAAAAAGATGCCCAATTTTGAGGCTGAATTAATGAGCAACAATTTGATGGTGTTGATACTCTTGACTATGAGATCTGAGATCTGAATCTATAGAAAAATTTAAAAAAAATATTTCATTGGCTTTAGAAAGTTTAATAAATAGATTTCTTTTTCTATGCATATAATCATGTGTACATTTTCCCTTTCAAAGATGAGAATTGATCTTATAATTATTTACAAATGAAAATTGAATAAGTTGTTCTAGCAGAATCTCAGTTCTAGAAGGGCGATGGGAGAGGTAAGAAGGATAAGAAAAGATGTAAAGAAATGAGGCAGTGCTTCTTGAATTTCTAACACTCAGAGACTAAAAGTAAAATAATTAGTCATTTTCTTAATTTTTATACTCTGCAAAATGAGTATTTTTTCCCACGATTTCCCTAATGGATAGCTTATTTCAAGCTTAGAAACCAAAGTAAGAAGGTGAAGTACCACATAACATCCACCACAAGTTTTGACTGACTTTTTAAAGAGTCTAATATCCATAGTAAGGAAATTTTCTTTTTAACATACAGTCAGTTTTATTTTATTTTTTTCCTTCCTTTCCCCAAAGCCCCCCCAGTGCATAGTTCTATATTCTAGTTGTAGGTTCTTTGCTCTGCTATGTTGGATGCCACCTTAGCAAGGTTTGATGAGCGATGCTAGGTCCACGCCCAGGATCCCCACTGGCGAAACCCTGGGCCACAGAAGTGGAACTCGCAAGCTTGACCGCTTAGCCATGGGGCCGGCCCCAGGAAGAAAATTTTTTTATATACTTTTACTTATTGGGAAAGCAGATGGAAAAACACAAGCAAGCAAATGGAAGGAAGAGGGATGGAGGTCATGGACCTGCTCTGCCTGTGGTCTCCAGCATGTCCTGACTTTGGTTCCCACCCAGCAGCCTGGGTGATCTGCTCTGCACCCAGTGTACTTCCTACGCAAGTCCCTCCCAGGACTCCTCTCTCAGCAGTTAGGCCACCATATTTCATGGATTCTCAATGTTCATTTTTCCTTATTTTCATATTTTTGAAACAGGCAGGCATCTTACAGACCTTGTTGGCCAGACAGCAGTTGTAACAATTGTCACCTCCTGTCCACCTGCAAACACAGCTGTTATTCCAGGTGGCAGGTGGCGTGGCTAAAACCCATCAGCTCTTCAATCTCCCATCCAATAACCATATAAGGGCCATTTGGGGAAGGAGGTATGAGCTCTGGCTTTTGAAGGGAAACTTTCTGTTGACACCTTGTTTTAAGATACAGAAAAGGTCATCATTAAAATTTGCATAATGGGTGTCAATGTCCTTGAAAAAAGTCAGGTTAAGCAGTCTCAAAAGAATTGTTTCATTAACACTCCTTTTGATGTGGAAACTTTATTTACTTACCTTTTCACTTATACAAAAGCATAAAATATAACAAGTAATTACATCTAAATAAGTCTCAAAGAGCTCATTCAATAAATATAAAGTTAAAATTCCATGTGATAGAAAGACTTTGTTCATAGTTTAATTAACATTTTTATTAATGCATTAAAAATGCATTTCACATTTGATGGCCTCTGTGGAGGCAAGAAGAGTGAGAACAGGGACCCGTGTCTGAAGGAAGACTCCAGCTCAGAACCACCTCCCGAGAAATCTCCCATCTATCTAATCCAGATAATTAGTCTCTTACTAATGGGTGGGACATTGACTAAGGGTTGGCAGTTCAGGTTCAAATATAAACCCAGACCAGCTTGCTCAAGTGTTCATTCCTGTCTGCCAGGAAGTCCGAATGACTGGAACCCTCTTCCGAGAGACTGCCCAAGACCTTGGTTAATCCCAATTACTGGCTTGTGTCTCTAGTCTCCTCCAGAAGTTCAGGGAAACAATAAAGGGCTTTAATCTGGATTCTAAATAAATATTCTGCTGAAGGTGAAAATTCTTGAGGAAAGTCAGGAGGGGCAGCCCAATATTTCACTTCTCTCCAGAATCCCCACGGTCTGAAAAACTGGTCCTGGGTCACCGCCTCTCTAGACAAGTTTGAAATTTGTGTTCAAGGTTAGAGAAAAAGAAAGGAAGAAGATACTTACCAAGAAAAAAAAAAGGAAAGCTAAAGCTGTGAGCTAGTGGTGTGTGAATTATCTAGATAGAGGGGATCCTTCTGTTACAGGCTCTTAACATCAGCCCTGATATCAGTTCCCCACATTGAACCCAGTGTATATGGGGTTAAAACTAAAACCCACCACCCTCTTTCCTGCTTCTCTAGCTCCACTCATATGTAAATACCTGTTTCTCTAAACTTGGACTCTTTGAGCTTTACAACTAAATGGGAGTTACAAATTGTTAAAAGCCCAGGTGGCCTGGAGTTGGAGGCACACTAAAGTTTAGCTAATCATGCGTCCTTGAGTTTGCCAGGAAAGCCACTGTCTCAAAGTATCAAGGAGCAGAGGCTTCCCAGACCTCAGCTCCTCGACTCCCGGCGCTGGAACCCGCCTCAAACAAGAAGAGGAGACAACGGCGAAGGACGTCCACCTGCCATCCTCCTATCTCACCCTCCCCCAGCCCCGCCTTGCTGCAAGCAGCCTCTCAAGGCCAAATGCAGGCTGGTGGGAAAGCACCGAGCTGCACAAGCTACATGTTCCCCCCTCCCCTACCCAAAACCCCAAATAAAAATACCTACCCACTCCTCACCGGGGAGCTAGCAATTTTTGAGGCATGAGCCCTTGCTTTGCTGTCTGTGCCTGGCATAGTAAAAACCTTTCCTCTTCCACTCAAGACTCTGTTCTCGTTATATGGATTGGCATCGGGTTCAGAGACCGAACTTTCGGTTACACTTCCACAATGCACACGTGGATGGAAGCATCACAATGCGCACTTTAAATACGTGACGATTTTATTTGTGAATTATACCACCATGAAGCTGAAAAAGTTTAAAATTCAAAAAAGCAAAAATATTTTTTTAAAAAAGTAGAGAACAGAGTCTAATTAATGAAAAAAAGAAAGAAAGAAAATAAGAAAGGAAGGGAGATTTTTGAGAACCAGGAATCAAGACAGGAACAAAAAGACAAGCTTTAGGGAAGCAATTTTTGGCTTAATGTGAGGAAAAGTAAAGTAGTAATCTTTACAGCTGAAAATGGAATGGGACCCCTTTGGAAACGGTGAGTTCACCAACACTAGAAGTGTTCAAAACGAGGCAGGATTCAGCAGTCACATAAGGTATTTTATTACAAGGCCTTGAAGATCCCTTTAAATCTTGAGATTCTGTCGCTATAAATAATAGAGCTAGAAAAGAGTCATTTAAAAAAGTGAATAAACTTCCCTGGCAAACATGGCTTTGAGCATTTCAGTGTTTAGTCATATTTGCTTGTATGGAGAGAAGACACGCTCACCTGCCCTCTGCCCGTTTCACTGGGATTTGAGAGTGTTTGGTCCTAGAAAAGATCTGAACCCCCACTGGACTCTTCCCTCCATGGAAAACAAGGGCTGGGTCATATCTCTGTTACGTTTTTCCCCATGTACCTTCATGGATGCGTCACTGCAGAGCTTTGTAGCAAGGTTTGTTGACAGAAGCCGGGCTGTGTGTTCTGGGCCTGCTCTCCAGAATAACCTGGAGGCACTTGTGTAGCCAGAAGAGAAAGAGTTGCCAGCCAGGAAATTCCCTTGGCTGGTGGAGAGGGTGGTCCCCAGAGCTGGAAACACCACACCTTGTCAGGAAGAGACTTCTGATGTGGAGAGACCTGAGAACATTGCCTCCTCCTCAAGAGCAGAGGTAGAGAGACCGCCAGGCAGAGCTTGTACACAGACACACACACACACACACACACACACACAGAGGTAAAACAGAGAACCTGGTGAGAGACAGATAATGACAGACATAGAGGCAGGAAGAAAGCAAGAGCAAGACAGAGAGAAGGCCTGAGTTGGATGCATCAGGGGAGAGAGACTGGGAAAGATACAGATGTAAAGGGGTGGTAACAGAAAGAGACAGACCACTCAAGAGAGACTCAAATGAAGAAAAATGCTTGGGTACACGTTACGTTTTTCCTTTGCTGAGCAAATGGGTGTGGTTTGCAATGAGTCTGCAGACTGATATCTGGAGCTGCCGCATCTTCCAGGGAAGAGGCACATGTCAAAGGAGCCTATGAAGTGAGACCTGTAATAGAAACTTCCGGGAAGTGAGCAAGGCAGCCTGTGACACTGAGCACCATGATCTAGAAGAAAATCCAGGTCTGGAGAGGCTGCAGGAACCAACTAGACAGAGGTGAATCTCAGCCCTTTGGAAAGCAGCGTGACCACCCTAGGCATCTCAGGGTCTGTCCTGTTCAGTGAACCATGACGTACATAACAACACGAACATGACAGGCAGGTAGTCCCAAAATAGCAACCTCCAGGAGAATTAAAATCCAGGCTTTTATCAAAATTATTTTTCTAAAATATGTACCGTGTTTGAAAACATTTACATATTTTGTTGATTTTCCCCATTTTTATAGGTTATCATCAGGGAGACTAATCCCTTAGCTGGGTGTGCAGCTCTGAACAGGTGTTGCAGGCTATGCGTATGTGCACATAGCACCCAGCATGCTAAAGCCAAGATCTGGCACCAGGCCAGCGTTTCCTAAAACATGCCTGGCCTGTGAATGCTCCAAACAAAACACAAATACACCCTCCACACTAAAGAAAATTTAAGTCATGGTAATTTAAGTATACATGTACATATATCCATATATTTTATATATATCCATATATTATAATATTGTATTTTTTCAGCTTGTATTTTGAGCTGATAATTCTCAGTAGTCAAAAGAATTGAAATACAGAAGCCAATCATATATATACATAGAGAAACTATGTCCAACATGAATGTAAAGGGAGAGGGGTGAAGAGGAAGGACTGGGAAGAGAAAGAACGAGAAAGAGAAAAGGATTCATAGGGACTGTGTTAGAGGGTAACGGCATCAGGTGAGAGGGGCAGTGACAACCTGCAGGAGGCAGAAAAAGGGCTGGTTTTCAAGGGCTCTTATTCATCAGGACCAGAGAGAATATAAGACAAATGTAGGTTCTATCTGAGCTAGAGTGAATTATGTAATTGTATGTGTGTGTGCACATGCATGTGAGTGCAGAAGTGAGTGTATGTTTTC
The DNA here is from genome assembly GCF_041296265.1 of Equus caballus. NCBI lineage: Eukaryota > Metazoa > Chordata > Mammalia > Perissodactyla > Equidae > Equus > Equus caballus. The sequence continues at coordinate 51,014,331 of NC_091710.1, forward strand.
CTATAATGGTGTTCGGTGGGATGAGAAGTCTTGTTGAAGTGTGGCAGGAGAGGGAAGAGCATAGGCACTGTGGCAAACCAGTTGTACCTCCAGCCCAAGCTCTCTGTTGGGGTTTGTTTGAGGTCTGTGTGGCAGAACTCATGGGTGCAGATCTTATGACACAGCTGTCATCTCACAAAGGACAGATTGAGCCCCAAATTGGCCAATGTCTTGAACCCAAGTGATAACCAGAAGGCAAGAGAACACATTTCTTCTGTTTTAGGGACAGTGTCAAAGCAAGATCAAACATAATTTAAGGGGCCCCCTAAAGCCCTTCAGTGTCAGGCTTTAAGAATCGAAACAAGCCAGTGAAAGATAGTGAGTGGGGGCACTGTAGTGCATTAGGGGGCTCGCATTCTGTATAATGGGGCAAGAGATCTTTGGATACACTTGATGGCACCATGTGGGAATGTGAGCCCTGGTGGTTAATTCATCATCTCAAGAAGCCAGAACTCTGGATTTTGTGGCAAAATCCTTAGTCCTTTAAATGTTAGCAATTTATTTAAGAATAAGTGGTGGGCTATATGTTACCCATGGGTTTCCAATTCATGACTCTGGTTTAGATGCAGGAGTCAGTGTGATTCATTTCAATGAACTATGAAGATTCAGACTTGTAATAATTTGAAAATTCGTGATTCCTCTCCCTTTGGCAGGCAGGTAAGTAATTGGAAGGCCCAGAATGCATCATCAGCCAACATAAATTCACACAATAAATTTGTCAAAACACTGGGACCAGAATACAGGTCTCCAAATCTCTTGTAGGGTATATTGTTTGTATTACACCTCACTATAGTAGTTATCCACTGGTGCATAACAAATGACCCCAAAACTCAGTGGCCCAAAACAAAAAACATTGATTATCTTGCAGTTTCTACCAGTTGTAGAAACTATGCTTGGCTTGGCTGGGAGCTTCTGGATCAAGGTGCTCATGACGTTGCAGCCAACCTGTCAACCAGGGCTGCGGTTTCATCTGAAAGCTCAACAGAGAACAATCTACTTATCTAACCTCGCCATGTGGTTGTTGGCTACAGTTGGTTCCTTGCAGGCTGTTAGATTGAGGGTCTGAGTTCCTCCCTGGCTCTCAGCCAAAAGTCTTCCTCAGTTCTTTGTAACCTGGGCCTCTCCATAGGGCAGCTCAAAACATGGCAACTAGCTTTTCTCTGAGTCAGCAAGTGAGAGTGTAAGAGGACACCCAGAATTGAACCCACAGTCTTTTTACATCCCTGTAAGTGGCATCCATCACTCCTGCTGTATTCAATTTGTTGGAAATGAATCAGTGAGGCCAGTCCACAAGCAAAAGGAGGGATTACACAAAATCATGAATACTAATAGGCAGGGGTCACCAGAGGCCATCTGAGGGCCACCCACACACTCATTGTCTTATGAACATTTGCCAGTGGTCAGCAGCCATGGCCCACTAGCTAAATCCAGCTGCTTCTTGTTTTCGTAAATAAAGTTTTATTGGAACAAAGCCATGCCCAATGTTGACATACCGTTTATGACTGCTTCGGTGCTACACCTGCAGAGTTGAGCAGTTGCAACAGAAACTGTAGGCATAGTAAAGCCTAAAAATATTTATTGTCTAGTCCGTTACAGAAAAGGTTATCTTGGTTCTGATGTATGCAATCATAAAATACTTTTAAAATATGGAAGAGGAGATTGAGGTAGAGATGGCTGTAGAGATGCAGGTAGAGTCTGTATTTCCATAGGGCAGTTATCTGGGAAATCTCAAAACAGGAGCTGTTCTGTGGTCTGGGTCGAGTGGGTGAGGTATGGCTTCAATTCCCTGAGTCCTCTCCTATTCATTGTCTACTACGTAGGCATTTACCCTGCCAGTAGGAAACCTCACTCCCAAAACTTTTGGTAAATGATAGATATAAAACATAGTTATAATGACCTCAAGTAGCAAAGTGGATATTTAGCATCATCTGTGAACCTGACGGACCTGCGCTCCAAACTTGAACTTTACCAAGTTATTACACTTCTCTTAGTTTCAATTTCCTTATCCTTAAAATCCAGATTATAATACTGACCCCATACCTTTTTGTCACGCACACAGAAAAAAATGCGTTAAAGCACCAATTACAGTGCTAAGTACGTAAATACAGCTCGGTAGATGCCAGTCACCATGGGTAAAACATTTGATGGTTTCCATTGCCTATTGCGACAACCACCAATAGGTTTATTCCAAGGACCAGTCTGATTAAATAATAGTGGCAGAAGCCCTGTGATTTAAAATTTTTTCCCTGGCACCCACCTCTTGCCTTTGGAGACATCTCTTCCTCCGCCTCAGGCCCAACCCATTGATGAGTTGTCTTCATGATTGCTTTGTAAGAACTACCTATACCCTAAAACTCCTGCCCAAGGAAGCAGCCAGCAGACTATGTTGGCTGGTGGCAGGAGTTGCTGTATGATGAGTTTTCACTGTAGCTGAACATGAAATGCAGTCCAAGAATCTGATTAGAGTATAAAAGTATAAACAGAAAGTAAGGGATCATGTATGTGCATTTCATTTTATTTGGAATGAAAATATTGCTGTCAGATGGATAGGAGGATGGTAGGGTAGCCTTATATGAATTTTGTGTGCACTTCTTCCTTTCTTGGTTTTGACCTCAGGTGTCAGGAGAGTCCGTCCTCACCTTGTTGAGTGTGATATAAGACTCTGGGAAAGGCACACAGCACCACACCACTACTAAGGCTGAAGATTCCTGAACCAGTTTGAGCCTTTGAAAGATCACATCTTCAGCCTGACTTTCTCTCCAGACTATGTCTCCCTTCATATCCTACCAGGGATCACAATCTTAATTCTCTCTCATCACTAACGGCATCACCCCTTTCCCTGTCCCCTGCCTGAACTGAACACTGACAGTCTTCCTCTCCCGCTTTCTCACACTCTTAATTCCTTCTCTCATGCTCAATCACATCAGCATTTGATTCTACCTTCTAGCTGGCTCTAGCTCTCAAGTCCATCTGTGTCTTTATCCCCTTGTCATTGAGAATGTAACGGGCCTTAATCTCTTAGCTCAGGTCTTCATCTCCCAGCCTTGAACCTCATAGTCCTGTAAACCATCCTCCATATTATATTCATCCTGAATTTTCTGCTAAAGCATAAGTGTATTCAGATCGTTCTGTTGTAAATACTTTGTTGATGTTGCATTACCTGCTATGTTCCTTCTCTATTTCCTAAGTCTTCAGGGATTATTTCTCCTTATGATATTGGTTCCTAAGTTTGCTACTTTGAAAATATCTCCAATTATTCAAAGGATGAAAGCAATATAGGACTTGAATATCTACTTTCTCATTAACACAAGGACACAAATGAAAAGACCCCATTCATTAAAGGTCATAAGGAATATTCACGAATTGTGATAGTATATGACATTCGCTAAGGAGTTTGGCAATAGCTCCAAGTATGTTACAAAATATGCTCCACACAGATTCAGAGCTGGGAGCAATCACTTTGAACCAGGGTGGTCAGGAACATGAAGAGTTGGTACTCGGGCTGGGCTCTGCAGATTGTGCAAACCATTGTGTAGAAAGAAGTTGCTGCATACAGGGAGTGATTGCATTTAAGCAATTAACAAAAGAGAAGCATCAGAAAGAATCTAGTTTCCAGCCTCTATTACCAAGCAACTAGAAAGTGAAAGTGATATTTACAAAAAGCAGAGGACGATTACAAGCTGAGGTTCGGTTAAGGTGCTAGATATTATCAAGATGCTGGTGATTTTCAAGTGGATGTAAACATCAATCAGGAAATTTGGAGAAGTGGCCCAGGTTAGTGATAAAAACGGAAGTCATCTGCATGGAGGCATAGATAACCCGCATCTCAAGGATTATGTGCGGCAGTATGAGGACCAGGAGTAAGAATTTAGTACATAATTAAGACCATGAGGTATGATATCTAGCCTCTCTAAGTTTTGGTTTTGTCATGTATGAAGCACAAGTAATTGTATCAACTTTATTGAATCATGCATGATTCAGATGAAATAAATGCATATAAATTGCTTATACAATTTTTATTTACAGAATTTTAAATTACTTTCAGTTTCTGGGACATGGTTTGTGCTCAACAAATATCAGTTGACATGATGATCATCATCATTATTATCATTGTTATGACAATGTTAAATTCTTGAAGCTGTCCCCTTTTAGGGGCTCAGGGGAAAGGAGAAGACGAAAAATTCCAGGATGAATCAAAGGGAACAAATAGTAAGATAGGAGGACAAAATGGAAAGTGTGTATCTTTGAAGCTATGTGCTACCATGTCAATGTCTGCGTCTTTTGCACCATTAGACCGGGAATAGTGAAGGGCATAGAGCCCAGAGACTAAATAGTGCCTATCTTAGTACCCTTTAGAGCATCAGGTCCTTAAGGTCCTAATGTGGAGCAAGTATTCACAGAGTTTTCTGGAAACTGTGTTGATCTAATGGGACAAGTTGTAAGATTGAACATGACCCCAAAAGTAGTAGGTTGCAAAGAGGTCACATCCGATGACTACGGACAAAGAAGTCATTGAATTGAAGATGTAAAAGTCATTGTTTAACTTGGGCACAAATGAATTTCTTGAGAGGGATGCCAGGAAGCAATAGAATGGAGAGCAATGGATTGAGGGAATAGTAGAAATTTGATAATGAATGAAAGAAGAGAATAATCTAATGATTTGGGGGGGGAAATAAGGGTCAATGACAGGTTATTTTTAAAGAAAGACTTGAGTACAATTGTGGACCATAATGAAGAAGCCAATGGAGAAAGAGAGAATAAGAGAGAAAGAGGATTAGTAGTGGTACATGGTTACAAGAGGTGGATTTGGGAGGACTTGAACTTGTGAACCTAGTAGGGACCAAGAAGAGCTCTCTGTGCAGAGCTGGTGCAGAATATGGACATGGAATCACTTTTTCCATTTATTCTCCCTTTCCCAAAGCTAAGAAGTATCTCTGTAGCTGCTAGATACCTGAGTAAAATTTTGAAGGATCATCCATCATCACTGGCAATGGAGGGGAGTCAATGAGTGTGGCAGGACTAGAGAGGTCCACTTTTAAAAGATTGGAGAATGACTGCATGAAGCCAGGACGTGGTGGGTGTGGAGAACCTTGAAAAGCAGCCTTACTGATTTAGCCAAAGGGGATCTTAACCATCATCTCTTCAAATTAATTTATTATGCAGGTAAATAAATGAGGACTAGAAATGGTGATGTAGGATGATTTTAGTATTGCAAATTGATACAAAGCTCAGTGACTCTCAAAATGAGACCCCTGAGAAGTTATGCTCATCACCCTCCCCAACAATCTTTGGATTGTAATTTCAGCCCAGTCCCTGGACAGAGAAAATGCCTCTAGTGACCTCTTCCTCCCTCTGGACTGCCTAGGTGCTCTGAGAACCACATTGCTGCTGAGACGCAGAGGAGCAGGACAGGGTGGCTGCGATCCAGTGAATGTCCCTGGGCTTCAACATCCTATCTCACACTGGTCAGGCTCCCTGACCAGAGTCATCCATTGACATCACAAGCTGGTAGACTATATAAGTGGTCTTTAAAACACAAATATTTTTGAAAGAGTGACCACTAGGCTCATTGGCCCAATTGTATGTACAGCTTTCTCAGCCCTTCTCCTCAGTCTTTATTGAAGGAGTTGTTGGTGGGTTCAGCATGTTAGATAATTGAAATCTGGGATCTAGTTTTTCATGAATTGCTTGTCCACTAGTCTTTGGCCAGACTAGACTAATCACTGTTCCTAAATTTGCCTTGTGCTTCCCCACATTTGCACTCTGGCTCCTGGTGAGAATGGTTGTGTCTCTGACCGGGTCTGCTCCACCAAATTAACCAGCTCATGAGTCCTATGACTCATGCTGAGCCAGGTTTCCCTCAGGCCCAACCCTTTTCACTTCTTTGCACGTTTCCTCTTTTTTCTTTTCTTTTTATATAGTGGATGGAGGACAATATCAAATAAAGTGTTTACAAGTCAAGGGTATTTGCAGGAAGCTAAAGGATCAACAATGATTGTTCATGCCTGGATGATGAAAATCTGCCAAGAAAGCTTTCTGCCTGAAGATGTTATAAAGAATTTGTCTACACCCAGCTAGTTTGGAGGAGACAGACAACTCCCTTACCCAGTGTTTCCTCTAGTCCACTTCCCCATGTGGAGAAGCCTCTCAGACCTGGGCTTGCAGGGAAGACACTGTCTTCTAAAGCAGGAATCAAGCTCGGAGGCTTTCAGGAGACACAGCATGTAAATACACAAAGCAGGCAAATGAGACAAAGGACTAAGCTGATTTTTAAACCTCCATGGAGGCCTAATTCACTGACAAAACAAAACATTTCCATAGAGGGTCCCAGACTAAAGGCCTACAGTTGCCAGCCTTCCAGAAGAAAATGTTCTCTGTGGTTATAGTTGGGGAAATGTTGTTGCTCCAGTTTCCTTGCTTACATTCTTTTGGAGAGAAACAAGTAAGCTAAAATAACAGTGAAAAATTGGAATGCTGGAGACTGCCTCACATGCACACCTGCAAAGGAAGCGTACACTATTGTGAGAAAGTATAAACGAGGGGCCACAACGAGATGGTAGCTACTGGCAACTCCATACCCTTGTCTCAAAGAGTCCTCCATGTGCTGACTCTTCTGATGCTGATAAAGTACACCGGAGGGCAGTGTGTAGCAAAGTCTTACTCTAGCTGGCGACCATATGGTAATGTCACCACCAAAGGAAGAATGAACGGAACTTTAATATTGTGAAGTTTTAGAGCACAGACTTTGACGACAAGGGAAACTGAAACAAATTTAAGCCTCTTAAAGGGGGAATTCAATATAGGCAATTGTCTATATAGGTGATAGGAGAGAGCTGAGAAGTCCAAATGTATGGCGAGTTACCTCAGAATTTGCAACAGCAGAAAGAAACTACTATCCTTAGGTCTAGGAGGACAAAGGCAGGAAGGAGGTAATGTTCCCAAAGCCTAGGATATGGACCCCCTACTGAGTCTTGGCAGATGGGCCTGTTGGAAGGATCATGGATGAAGCGGCCTTCTGGTAGGAATTGGAGGCACAGAGGAGATGCCTCCTAAAGTACAGGAAGAGAAAGATCCTAGTGTCTCACCAATTCCTGCCCTCTCATCTTCAGCCAGTGCTTCCCTTTGGTCAATCTGTATGATACCTGGAGGGTAGGGGTGCCTGGGAAATGTAGATAGTCACCTGCAGTTCAGAGCACTGCCACCTACTAGCTGGGTGGCCCAGGGCAAGTTACGCAGCTCTCCCAGCTTCAGTTTCTTCATCTGTAAAACTGAGACAATGCCTGTCTTTGCCTATAGAACTTACGTATCAGTGGTCATGCCTAGATTGAAATAGCAGCAAAGGAGAATGAATGAGCAGCCTGAGATTATGTTAAGGTAAAGAAAAGAGTTAAAATCCTGGATTCCCTTGCTGGCAGCCCACACCACAATCTCTCCTCTGCCTTGATATTGCTCACCACCCCTGTCTGGTAATTCTTCAGAACGGCCACATAGGTGACACTTCGGTCAGATGGTCATTTGATGTTTATAATATATTTCACTTCATTAACTCATAGGCTTTCACTGTGCACAAGATGTGTTACCCTGTGCTTTACTGCTGAGGTACAGAGGCTCAAAAAGCTTAAGGAATTAATCAAATAAACCCAAAGAACGAAGGATAGGGCTGAGAGTTAAACTGGTCACGTCTCCCTCCAAACCTAGTGTTCCACCCTCCACAGAGAGCTGCCCCTCAACCAAAAACTTGGATCAACCAAACCTCTGCTCCATATTTTAAAAAAAGAATTAAGAAAAAATAATAGAGGAATTTAGAGGAAAGTCTAACATGAACAAAAATGTTGAATAACTTTAGATTGTCCTCTCTTGACCCAATCAACATGGAAAAAAAAAGAACAGTGACTCAGAGCTGGGAGGAAGCCTAGTGTGTCTAGCACAACATTTGCAGGGTCTGCATCGCAAGCCCTGGTGACTCGAAGCCTTGGGGCCAGGGAGTGACAGCAGCTCTCATTAGTGTCATCACACTCCACAGGCACATATTTATCATTAGACAGCAAATGCGTAACAGCTGTTACCTGAGAGGCTAAAAGTACTTTTGATTTTTTTTTAAAAAAGGTATAATAAGCCAAAAGAAGGAAAACCACACTTACCAGTGGTTCCCCGAGGAGAGCAGAAGTGACGGACATTGTCTCACTCTTCTGTTGTTTAAATTTTTACCACAAACATCCACAACTTTTATAATTATTTTTTAGATTATTTTATTTTATTTTATTTTTTGAGGAAGATTTGCCCTGAGCTAACATCTGTGCGAATCTTCCTTTACTTTATATGTGGGACGCCTGCCACAGCATGGCTTCCCCAGCAGTGCGTAGTTTGGCATCTGGGATCCAAACCGGTGAACCCCAGGACACTGAAGTGGAATGTGTGAACTTAACAGCTGCACCACCGAGCTGGCCCCTATAATGTTTTTAAAATACAGAAATGGTCCTCAGGGGCTGGCCCCGTGGCCAAGTGGTTAAGTTCATGAGCTCTGCTTTGGCAGCCCAGGGTTTCGCTGGTTCAGATCTTGGGCGTGGACCTAGCACTGCTCATCAAGCCATTCTGGAGTGGTGTCCCACATAGCAGAGCCAGAAGGACTTACAACTAGAATACACAACTATGTACTGGGGGGCTTCGGGGAGAAGAAGAAGAAAAAAAGGAAGAAAATTGGCAACAGATGTTATCTCAGGTGCTAATCTTTAAAAAAAATAAAAGAAATGGACCTCAAAACTTATTTTGTGAGTGGAGAGGGTTCTACTGCCATAGCCTAACCCTCAATCCCCAGCTTGCAAATTAGCTGACAGGAAAAAGTGGCATTTATTCCCAAAGAACCTTTTATGAAATAGTGCCGTTGCCCTACAAATGCCTCCCAGTCTTTGAAGGAGGGGGGTCTAAACTGTGGAGGGCTGTTCCCACGTGGAGACGCAGATCGTCACCAGCGACCTGAGGGTCTGAGGAGTCCAGCCCTGCGCCTGGGCTGAGAGCCGGTTATAATTCTCTACAACGTCCGCCCCGCCCTCTCTCTTTTATCCTAAGACAGAGTAAGACTCTCTGCTCAGTCAATACCCATGCCACCCCACACTCACTTCCTTCCCATTAAGAATACCTGCTTTGTCTCAAATCCTGAACTCTAGAGGAAAGGGAGATCTTAGAAAGATGAAGTGTCTACGACTACAAATTCTTTTTAAATGTGCTATCTTAACTCGCCTTCAGCAGGAATTACCTTTCTTCTGCATTTCCACAGCCCTGTGCTTGAACCCTTATTATGACACTTATCAAAATCCACTCCCGATGGTTTATTTCACTGTGTGTCCATCTGCCTTACCTCCATGGGAGCTCCTTGAGAGACAGACCAGCATAGGCCCCTCTTTGTATCTAAGCCCCCTACCTACACCCAAGTACATGGTACTTAACTCTATCTATAGTAGGTGTTCAGTTTGCTTACAGAATCGAATAGGTTCACCAGGATCCTGAACACACACTCCTAGAACTAACACAGAGTTGAACCTGGGTGGATCCATTATAACTGCACAGGCACAATGCAACAGCCAAGCAACATGGTGACTTCAGTTCTCAATTAAATATTCTGTTGGCAAATATAACCTCTGATTGGATTCCATAACGCTTAAGTCTAAAAAAAAAAAACGAAGAAATTGACCCTCTACACTTTGAATCTATATACATCGGAAATTATCGATCCCTGGACTTCTTTGAATGCTCATGAGCCAAGAGTACCTAGAGATCTTAAATATGTTTTCTTCCGACCCTCATTTGTGTAGGGAGTGTCATCCACAAGGAAGATATGCAGTCCTCACACTGATCATCTCAGCATTCTCCTCCTCTGATGAAAGAAAATGAGACACCTTCTTGACTCATGAATTTGGCAGTTTTCAGACAATGATGAAGTATAAGCTGAGTTTCACCCTATTTATATCTCCCTATCACGGTCAAGGGGCATCAGGTCAGGGGCTCTGCAATGTAGCCCATTTTTCCTCCCTTTTCTTACCACCTAAAAGACAATCTGTTTTATCTCAATTTCAGCCAAATGTGTGCAGTCTCAGGGTGTGACCCAGCCTGAGCTGACACCTAGACTCTGAATATGTCCAAGGCTGGACTAATGAGCTTCTCCAGTGGGTCTCAGGCTCTCCCAGGACTTTAGAAAGAAGGCAGAAAGCTTAGAAGTACCACACTGGGGACAAGTCAGCCCCAAGCTACATGCCCTAGGACTGCTTCCAAAAGGTGGCAGGTCTTCCCTACCTATATCTACAACCAGGTCTGAGCCAGCCCTGGACAAGCTCCTGGAGCCTAAAGGGCATCAGGATAACTGTATGCTCATGTCAAAATCTACTTCAGCCATTAGGTTTGTCCCTGACTCCTGGGTGAGTGGGCGTTGTCTGTGTGGTAAGAGACATGGGCATGAAGCATCAGGAAATGCGTCATATTGTCATCACTGTAATATTACAGGAATTGCAGCCATTCCTTACTTCTACCTATGGCTAGAACCTTTATAAAGTGAACAACTATGTCTCTCCATCCAGTCTCAGCGTGCTACAAAGCCCGTCAGTCATGAGGATCCATTTCCTTCTCTTCGCATTGCTCTTTCTGTTCTTGATGCCTGTTCCAGGTAAGATGGGCAGAGAAACGAGAGGGTTGAAAGAATTGAGAAACGACAGTTCAGACTCAGAGAAATTACAATTTCTCAACTGTAATTGAGAAATGACAATTCAAATGACAATTTCTCAATTGTAATTGAGAAATTACAATTCAGGCTAAGGTCGCACAGTTAGCTTCACCTGTCCATTCTCCAGGGAACTTTAGACCAAGTAAATTTGTTGGATGGGAAATAGACAGTAGTTTTCTTTTGTTGTTTCTGACAAGGATCATCAACAACCTTAAAGCAGCTATCCCAATCTTTTCTGATACACTCTGAACAGGCTAAACAGCCCACAGAAGCCACCTTTTCATGGGAAGACTGTTATACCTGTTAATGAGACATGAAGAAAGTGATGTTAAAACGTTAATGCTAACAGGAAAGATGTAATCTGAGAACAGAACGATAGACCTCAGTTTTATTAGCTTAGCCATTCCTAAATCTTCTCTATGTGTTCTCTTTCTTTTTTGCAGGAAATGGAGGAATAATAAATATGTTACAAAAATCTTATTGCAAAATAAGAAAGGGCCGGTGTGCTTTGCTTGGCTGCCTTCCAAAGGAGGAACAGATAGGCAGCTGTTCTGTGAGTGGCCGAAAATGCTGCCGGAAAAAGAAATGAAAAATCCAGAAACAAGATGACAATGTTGGAAATTGCAAAAATGCCTCCTTGAAGTTTATAGAAGCAAAAACAAATTAAATACTGTTTCAAAAAAATTAAAAGTTCGATTGTTTTTGTTTTGTTTGAAATTCTGGTTCTTGTGCTTGGTGTTACCAAATAGGCAACTTAGAAAGTGTTAAAGGCTCACCTTTCATTCAAATAAAGTATAGTCTCTAAAGGAATCCACAAGGGACCTAAACTGATTTTCCGAGGGTTATTTGATTTTATTCCCCTCTTGTAAATTTTACACCCAGTGAACTTGGACTGCTTGTTCTTCCTGAAATGATCCCTTGGCTCTACAGTTGCACAAACAAGTCTGTTTTTTCCAAATTTGATGAGACCATAAACCCACAGCTTTAGTACTCAAAGCAATCTAAGCAGAATAAACATAAAGAAAACTACACTCAGTACATCATCATCAAATTGTTTTATCCAGTGATAGAAAATCTTAAAAGCAACCTGAGAGAAAAGACACATTAAATACAGAGGAATGAAAAGAGGAATCACAGACAGCTTTTCACCAGAATCTCTATGAGCCAGAATAAAACGGAGGAATACTTACAGATATGATGAGAGAAAATATATCAACCTAGAATTCCATACCAGCAAAAATATACTTCAAAAATGAAGGTAAAATGGACTGTGGGTGATAACAACATGTCCATGCAGCTTCATCAATTGTAAAAATTGTCCCATCTGGTGGGAATGTTGATAACAGGGGGCTGTGCAAGCATGAGGTCAGGGGGTATATGGAAATCTTCATTTCTTTCATTCAAAATTTTTGTGAACCTGAAACTTCTCTAAAAAATAGTCTATTTTTTAAGGAAAAAAGGTAAAACCTTTTTAAACAACAATGAAAAAAGCTAAGAAAATTCCTCTCCAGCAAACCTGCAGCATAAACATAAACAAATAAGAATTTTTTCAGGCAGAAGCAAAATCATACCAATGAAAGTTGGCTCTACACAATGGAGTGAATGTACTAAGATTCTGAACCCTCTGACTTAAAGGGAGAGATTGTCAGTTCAGTAAAAAGTAAGACTCCAATACATACTGTCTCCAAAAGCTCACCTGAGATATCAAATGTAGACACTAAGATAGATTAAGAATAAAAGGATAGACACAGATACACTATGCAAACATTAATCTGAAGAAAACAGAATTGGTTATGTTGGTTAATTGACTGTAAATCCAGTAGATTTTAGGTTAAGGAGTATTACCAGAGATAAGGAGGGGCATTTTTGCTAGTGATAAAGTGGTTAATTCACCAAGAATGTATATTAATACTAAATAAGAAAGTACCTAATAACAGTATTTCAAAATTCTTAAAGAAAAACTGATAGAAATGAGAAGAGGAAGAGATAAATGAACAATTACAATTGGATATTTCAACATTTCTCAGTAACAAAAAGAAAAAGCTGATGAAAAGTAAAGTTATGATGAAAAGTAAAGATATAGAAGGTTTTAACAAACAGAAAGATATCTGGAAAAATCCCCAAATATGTGGAAATTAATCAACATGCTTCTAACGGATCAAAGGAGAGATCGCATGAAAAATTAGAAAATATTTTAAACTGATTAAAAACAAAAACACCAAGTAGCAAAATTTATGGGAATGCAGCTAAAGTAGTGCTTAGAGAGAAATTCATAATATTAAATTCTTTTATGATAGAAGTTAGAAAAACCCACAAATTAACAATCTAAATTTCTGCCATAACAAACTAGAACAAAGAGGGGTAAACCGAACTAAAAAGGATAAAAGTGGCTAAAAAGAAAATGGACAAACAGTAGAGAAAATTTTTTAAAAAATAGCTGATTCACGGAGATGATCAATAAAATTGTTAGAGCTCTCACTGGATTCACCGAGGAAAAAACAAAAGAAACTACAAATGCCGCAGGCATACACCCACCCTCCAGGCAAGCAGGAAAATGAGAAGAGGTCTGCATCTTCCACTAAGAAGACAAAGAGTCTCCACAAGGTGGCAGTAATTCACACCCTCAATAATTATCTCCTGCAAGTTCAGGCCTAGCTTTTTTTTTTTTTGTCTTAAATTTAAGGTGTATACCAAAAGCAACTATAGTTTCATTGCAATGCCTGTCAAAATTCCAGTGGCCATTTGTATGTCTGCTTTAGAAAAATGTCTTTTCAGGTACTTGGCCCTTTTCTTTTTTTTTTTTTTAATTTTTATTAAGATTATGATAGTTTTCAGTCTTGTGAAATTTCAGTTGTACATTATTGTTTGTCATACATGTTGCAGGTGCACCAATTCACCCTTTGTGCCCACCCTCCACCCCCCCTTTTCCCTGGTGGTCACTGATCTGTTCTCTTTGTCTATGTGTTTAACTTCCACATATGAGTGGTGTCATACAGAGATTGTCTTTCTCTATCCAGCTTTTTTCACTTAACATAATACCCGCAAGGTCCATCCATGTTGTTGTGAATGGGACGATTTTATCCTTTTTTATGGCTGAGTAGTATTCCATTGTATATATCTACCATATTTGGCCCATTTTTGAATCAGGTTGTGTGTTCTTTTGAAATTGAGTTGTATGAGTTTCTTATATATTATGGATATTATCAGATATGTAGTTTGCAAACATTTTCTCTCAATTCATAGGTTTCTTTTTCACTTTGTGGTGTCCTTTGCAAGGCATGCCCAACAGGTATATGAAAAGATGCTCAACATCATTAATCATCAGCAAAATGCAAATCAAAACCACAATGAGTTATCACTTCACACCTGTTAGTAAGGCTATTATAAAAAAAAAGTATAGCAAATGTTAGAAAGGATGTGGAGAAAAGGGAATTCTTATACACTTTAATGGAAATGTAAATTGGTACAGTCATTATGGAAAACAATGTGAAGTTTCCTCAAAAAAGAAAGTAGAAATACCATGTGACCCAGCAATCCCACTTCTGAGTATATACCCAAAGGAAAAGAAACCCGCATCTGAAAGAGATATCTGCACACCCAGGTTCCTTGCAGTGTTATTCATAATAGCCAAGATATGGAAACTGCCTAACTGTCCATCAATGGACGATATATAAAGAAAATGTTAATGTACACAATGGAATATTATTCAGCCTTTGAAAATAAGATCCTGTCATTTGCAACGACATGTATTCACCTGCAGGACATTATGCTAAGTGAAATAAGACACACACAGAAAGGGAAAAAACTGCATGCTGTCACTTATAACTGGAATCCAAAAGAGTCAAATACATAGAAACAGAGAGCAGAATGGTGGATACCAGGGGTAGGGAGGTGGGGGAAATGGAGAGATACTGGTTCAAGGGTATAAAGTTTATTTATGTAAGATGAATAAGCCTAGAAATCTAATGTACAGCATGATGACTATAGTCAATAATACTGTATTGAATACTGGAAATTTGCTAAGGGAGTAGATTTCAGGTGCTCTCACCACACACAAAAGATGGTAACTATGTAAGGAGAAGATCTATGAATTAGATTGACAGTGGAAATCATTGCACTAGGTATGAGGATATCAAATCAGCATTTTATGCACTTTAAATATACATAACTTTTACTAAAAAATAGAATAAAATTAATAAATTCGAGAACTATGAAATGGTGTTAATACATTTAGATTTCCAAGCTTACTGAAAAATTACATTCTGAAGCACTAAGGGGTGCTTTAAGGATCAAATTAATATTCAGTTTTATTTCAAATTTTACCAAGTGAACGTTAGTGAGGAATTTGGTTGCCTCCAACTAAGTTATTACTCCCTTTCCTATGAAAAATATGAATTAAACTTAAAAAGAGTCTAAAAATATCCCATGGCATTTTTCACACATATATAAAAAACAATCCTAAAATATGTATGGAATGTTGCAAGACCTTGAATATTCAGAACAGTCTTGAGCAAGAAGAACAAAACTGGAGACATCACACTTCCTGATTTCAAATTATGTTACAAAGCCATAAACAAAACCCTATGGTACTGGCTTGAAAACAGACACATAGACAAATGAATCAGGGCTGAGAGCCCAGAAATGAACCCACGCATATACGGTCAATTGACCTTTGACAAGAGTGCCAAGAATACACTACGGGGAAAAGAAAGGCTCTTCAACAAATGGTGTTGGGAAAATTGTATCTCAACATGCTAAAGAATGAAATTGGACCCTTACCTTACACCATACATAAATATCAATTCTAAAAGGAGTAAAGTCTTAAGCGTAAGATATAAAACGATAAAACTCCTAGAAGAAAACACAGGAGAAAAGCTCTTTGACATTAGTCTTGGCAACGATTTATTTGGATTTGATGCCAAAAGCACAGTTAACAAAATCAAAGATAAACAAGTGGGACTCCCTCAGACGAGGACATTTCTGCACAGCAGGAAACACTGAACAAACTGAAAAGACCAAGCTCCTTTAATGCTCCAATTATCTCCCGAGGCTCAGAGGATGACAGCAACAGCAGCAGCACAGGAGGCTGCCTTTGACAGAGCGGTAGTCTAGCCTTGGGGCTGTAGGAGAAGGTCTGGGGACGTTCTCTGAACACCCTGGGACTGTGTGGGGTAGTCAGGAGCATGGGCTTTGAAAAGCGGCTGATTTTGTTCCCAGTTACATCACTGCCCCTTGATGGCTTGTGGCTTTGGACATGACCTTTAACCTGTCTAGATCCCAGGAACATCTCCTGTAAAATCGGGTAATGCCTGCCTGGCTGGTTTGTTTAAGACAATTAAATGAGATAACTTGTAATAAAAGTGGCCATAAGCTACACCAACTACTGAGCACCGCTCAGTGAAAATAAAAACATGGGTCATACTGTTCAAAGGGCAGCAAAGGAAAAGTCCTGTTAAAAG
The DNA here is from genome assembly GCF_041296265.1 of Equus caballus. Taxonomy (NCBI): domain Eukaryota; kingdom Metazoa; phylum Chordata; class Mammalia; order Perissodactyla; family Equidae; genus Equus; species Equus caballus. Next base: position 51,030,540 of record NC_091710.1, read on the forward strand.
ATACAGAGATAGAAAGCTTTTTATCTTTAAAAGTATTTTATCAATTACAAAATGCAATAGGAACAGCAGTTTTACAGGAATAACACATGCTTACGAATAGTGAAAAGGTATTTTAATGTCATCATTTTAATCAAATAAATAATAATATTTGACAAATGGTATATTTTTAATAATCATACTTTTTTTCAGGATCACTTTTCTGCAAATTCATTGTAGATCATCAAAATTTATACTCTAGCAACTTTATTTTTCATTCTGAGAAGAATCTGCTGATGCAACTGTTACAAGAGTGGAGATTTTTGTAAACTATGACAGCATTGGGATAAATCATTTTGAAACATAAATTCTCGTACCTCCAGAGCTGGTGATTCTGTTTTTAGTTTTAATCTTTCTGTTGAAATCTTTAGAGCTGGTGATTCTTGTGAGATAATTTTTATAAAAAGGTTTAATTCTTTACAGCAATCAGTTTGGGGTAAGTTGGAATTTAACTTTGAAAGCAAATTTATACAATGGGATTTTGATGTTTCTTCCGACATTTCCTGCAACTTGTGGAGGCCCACAAGAAAGTACACATGGCTTCAAGATTTGTATTTAATTAAGAACCCCTGTTTACGCATCCTATTGTTGAGTCTTTGATAATAAGGAAGAATTAATTCAAAAATTGTCTTCCCAGTTGTTCATTGATTCATCTGAAACTTCATACGAAAATTGTGCTCTCCTCTGTTGAATGGGACTGTACTCATAATTTTAATTTCTATTTCTAAACCTAATTACTTCTTAAAGTATTCAAAGCTCTTGGAAGATGTCTAAAAACTGCTTGTTATGCTTTTTTGCGATGTCCATGTGCACATTCTTATTTTGCAATAATGTATGAGCTGCAGTTCCCTGCCCGAGTGCCCATGATTCCTGTCGCTGTGCACCAGGCAGGGGGTTACTCTCTGTGCAGATGTACCAGGAATGGCTCTCAGGACAGATGGCCACTGAGGTCTCCGTGTTGCCTCCACAGGAGAACATAGTTTCTCTCAGTGCACAGGCCGCTGCTGCTACAACTGCCATCAAATATTCCAACACCTCCCCCTTAGTCCCATGGAGCCCAGGGCACCCAACTGTCCCTACACACACTGTCCTTGCCGTCTGTGGGCCTGAGCTCGTGCACCCTGAGCATATCTGCTCTGCTCAGGAGCAGGCTCCATTGTCCCACTGGACTTCACTCACAAAACACAAACTCAAAGAAAAAACTATTAAGAATGTCAGTGGTGGCAGCAGAGCATTAAACCAAGCACAGAGCCCTTCTGAGCAGGTGCCTTCACGTGTCACAACCTGTGAAGTCGGCCCTGGCCACGAGAGATGGGAACCAATACAAACTTGCTTCTGCTATTTAACATCGAGGAGTCTGGGCTGAGAAACCTTGTTTCGTGCAGTTGTGAATGTGAGAGACTTCACCACTCAAAAGTGTATCTATAGGAACGGGGCACTCCACTCTTTTCTGAGAAATTGAACCACTTTGACGCCGAGACACTGCCTCAGTTTCTTACTCCGTTATGGGTAAAAGGGGTTTGGGGACACAGCATTTATCCTTCTTTAAGGAATAGGATCATAGCTCTACCTGTCAGCCCAGGTTTGATGGTAATCATTTTAATTTATTTTATTTTATTATTATTATCTATTTGCTTAAGGAAGATTGTCCCTGAGCTAACATCTGTGCCAATCTTCCTCTACTTTGTATGTTGGATGCCACCACAGAACAGCTTGATGAGCAGCGTGTAGCTCTGTGCCTGGGATCTGAACCAGTGAACCCTGGGCCACCGAAAGAAAGTGCATGAACTTAACCACTACACCATCCGGTAGACCCCTGTAACCATCCTATACATAACCTTCTTTTGATTTAAGCCTGTGAAAATTACTAATTCATTTAAATTTTACCTAAACTCTACATTTCCCTGAATTTTATAAAACCTATAGCTCTGGTTTTTGGGGAGGAACCCCATGGTTTCATTGGCTGTGGTCTCCTTGATGAAGCAAGATAATAACCTGAGCTTTGATGGGTAAAGGTGCCCTAGGTTTAATCTCCAGGATAAACATAGTCACAAAGGAGTCACCCTTAGACCGTGCCAGCAGAAAAGAAGCTCTTGCAATTCCTGATGGGAACACTCATCTCCATGTCCTTAGACAACCATGCTGATGCCAGCTACTCCTTCAGGTAGTAGTCATCCGCAGTGATCCATGGGTCAAATATTTCACAGTGGTTTTCATATTTATGGCCATGTTTTTCTTCTCGTCTACAAGGCTATGCATTCTCATGCAACAAATGCATGGTATCTGGGCAGGACAAAATGTATACAGAAAAAATGCTATTACCCAAAAGCAATGAGAACACTAACTCAAAAAGATATCTGCATCCCATGTTCATTGCAGCAGTATCCACAATAGTTAAGATAAGGATACAACCTAAATGTCTATCAATGGACAGATGGATAAAGAAGATGTGGTGTATTTACACACTGGAATACTACTCAGCCATCAAAAAGAAAGAAACCTTGCCATTTGTGACAACATGGATGGAACTTATGGCATTATTCTAAGTGAAATAAGTCAGACAAAAAATGACAAACAGCATATGATCTCACCTATATGTGGAATCTAAAGTAAAAATCAAAAACTGAACTTATAGACACAGAAAACAGGTGGGGCGGGAGCAGTAGGAGAAATGGTTAAAGAGGGTCAAAAGGTACAAACTTCCAGTTATAAAGTAAGTCGCTCACAGGAAAGTAATGTACAGCATGGTGGATGTAGTTAATAATACTGAAATGTATTCGAAAGTTGCTAAGAGAGTAGGTCTTAAAAGTTCCGATCACAAGAAAAAAAATTGTAACTGTGTGGTGATGGATGTTAACTAGACTTATTGTGGTTACCATTTCATAAGATATACAAATATTGAATTATTATGTTGTACACCTGAAATTAATAGAACTTTATAGGTCAATTATATCAATAATAAAATGCCATTAGTGCTCTCTTGAGTTGGAGAATGCTGGCATGGAAATTCACCCTTTTCTACGGGTGAGCTTTTAAATGACAATAATTTACTTTTATAATAATAATTTTAACCAGTAAGAGTCGGGATTGATATCAAACATAGAAAAGGATGGAAACCACTAACTTACTTCAACTTCTTCAAAGTGTTTTACCAAAGTGTGGTATTTCTTTAAGAATGCTTACTCAAAAAATAAAGAGACACAATAGACTAGCTCAATGTGTGGATCCAGATCGAAAACGAAGTAGGAATAAAACTAACAGCTATAAACAATTGGGGAAATGTGAATACTGAATAAATACTAAATGATATTAAGGGATTATTGTCAATTTTAAAGTATGCAAATAGTATTGTGACCTCTTTGTTCTTAAGAGGTGCATGCTGAGATCATCATGGTGAAGTGCCATGATGTTTTCCTCTTCCTTTAAAAGATGAAAGAAATAGAACAAATATATATGTATATTTTTAAAAATTTAATTTAGACAGAGCATATACAATCAGCCCTGTGTATCCTGTGATGTGGAACCCTGCATACAGAGGGCCAACTAAGGGACTCAAGAACCCAAGGATTTTGGTAACCGTGGGAGGTTCTGGAACCAATCCCCCATGGATCCCAAGGGACAATTATTTAGGTTTTCTTTCACATTCATTTTCTCCCTATTCTTACTTTCTCCAGGCTAGACAATCTTAGAGTCATGATTGATTAACACATTCCTCAATGCAACCTGCTTATCACAGAGGGAAACAGACATGACAAGGGACGTGACCCACTGGTGACCACACCTGGAGCCTTGGATGGGAACTCCCTTAGAACATCCCTTGGCCCCCTGGTTCAGCCCTCATCTGCGCACCCAATCAGAAACTGCCTCCTGTGGAAAGTCATCGCTGGTCTTGCTACACAAGAGCATCAACAGCTGCCTTTTAGAAACATCTCTGTCCTGTTGCCAACCGTGGATCCTGAAGGGATAAAGAGGACCGTGACTCATTCTACTTCTGTTACCAGTGCCGTATTATAGCACTCATCAAGCTGACTCTGGATTATAGGTTTCTTCCTACAAAGTCTGTAAATAAGTACATCATCTATAGATAATTATAATTACGTAAACATATGTTTGTCTCTCTCAATCTTCATTTGGAGCTAAAGAGGAGGGAACCAAGATTAATTCAATTTATTTCCCACAGAAAAACCCTCCACCCTGAGCACTGGTCACAGGGCTCTGTCCACTCCTGGTGACCACCATCTGCTTCGCTGGGTCTCAGAGGAATGGTGAGGGTCTGAGGGACACTCAGAGACCTTGCACAAGCCTGCAGCTTTGTGGGCTCCTTCAGAACTGGGACCCATCGACAACAGGGAAAGAGTGTGGGGGACTTGGAGTCCACTCAGTGCTTCACCACAAGATCCAAATGGAAGGTAGATCCTTGGCTTTGACATCTCTGAAAAGTAAATAACCCCCAGCTCTCAAAGTGTGGATGTCCTGTAGCTGAGTGTTGCTCAAGCTGCTGAGTAAACTGAGGCTACATGCGTTGTCCTTGCTTTGTGATTCTTAGACTCTGAGGACATGTGTCTAGTCACAAGTCCAGCCTCCGGTTCTTTCTCTGATGAAGAGAAACGGGGTACCTATCTGCCCCATCATCTGTCACATGGGATGATGGTAAGTTTTAGGGGACTTTTCACATGGATGTTACCATCTTGTGATAACCTAGGGAGGGTCAGGTCCACCATGTCCATCTTTCCTTACTGCCCAAATCCCTCCTTGTGCTCTGAGAAACCATGACTACCTATAGGGACCCTGTGTTTGAGAAAGCCATCCTTCATCCACGGGAGCTGAATATGTCCAGGGGCGATGGAACTAGATGAACTAGTTCCTAGTTCGGCCTGAGATTATCCCCAGATTCAGGAAATCAAAGTTGGTGCACTGAAATTTCCATGGGGCAGAGAAATGAGCATCATGAAGTCTGTTCCCACATAAAGACAGACTTGGTCCCTCACCCCCTCATGCCCCACCTGAACTGAGCAAGACAGGAAGAAGTTTCTGCTGTCAAAGGCAGAAAGGATTTTTCTGGGATTTTCTACCTCTTAATTTGCATAAGGGTGACTTGGTGATCTTTGTGCTCTGAAGGGCGTTCCCATGACACAGCAGGTAAGATGTTCAATTTAATCCCGGTAATTGCCAAAGTTGCAGCCAATACCAAATTCTACCAGTAACCTGGAACCTTTATAAGGTGCAAGGCTCAGCCTCCTCGCCAGTGTGAGCTTGCTGTTAAGCTCACCAGCCGTCAGCATGAAGATCCTTCATTTTCTCCTTGTGTTCCTCGTTGTCTTCCTGTTGCCTGTTCCAGGTAAGGTGGGCCAGGGGAACAGAGGGCTGAACAAATGGGAAGAATAGAATAGAGTCTCTCTGTCTCTCTGTCTCTCTTTCTCTCTCTCCCTCTTCTTTTACACACATTCTTAGAGCAAATAGATTGTATGGATTGCTTATGAGAATGAGGCACCTTGTCCTTCAACATGGAAGGACTTTAAGAAGCTTACTGCACAGTTCAGCACCTTTTCTCAGCCAATCTGAAGGACCAGACGGCTTGTGAATCTCCTCTCCTTGTTGTCCTGCATGCTAAAACTGCTACATGACAGAGGACACCTCTGTTAGGTGACTTTTCCTATTTCATAAAAACAAGAAATCCGATTTTGTACAAGGACAGAAGTGCATAATGTCACATTATATCACATATAAATCTTTACAGTTAAAGGGTGGAGTCCCTGGGTAATGGAGAATCCCAGGGAACAACAAAGCCCAGCCTGCACTTTGGGATCTGCCCCTGGGGAGCACCCCTGTGCTTCTGTCCTTGCATCTCCAAGGTCCTCAAGGACACACCCCTGAGAGCCTTACTGTCAGGTCACAGCTGGGAGACAGTCTGTCCAAAGCAGGTTTTAAAATAGGAAGGCCCAACAATTATTTTATGCTTGACATTGGGGAAATGGAATAAAAGGGATGAAGGAAGGAAGGAGAGAGTGATGGAGAGATGGAGGGAGAGAGAAAATGTGAGGCTGGGACCCCAGGTAACTGTTAATTAGAAATTGTATTGAAAAATCCTTATTTTATCAATTGTGTGTACGACTGTATTGCAGCACTTAGACCAGTAGCAGGAAGGGAGGGAAGGAGGAGGGAAAACGAGTTAGCAAGACAGCAATGCTAGGAAGACGGCAGCAATGAAGGAAGGAAGCAATGAAGAGGGGGTGAAGGACCTGTGAGACCCAGCCCACATCTGAGATAACCCTCGGATATTAGAAACACTGTTACAAAAGGTTTTTTTCACTGTTGTTATTTTCCATTGTAAGTTACTTAGATATTAAGTTCTCATTAAACAAGTCCTACCCTTTAAGTTGCGTTTTATTCTCCCGTCTCAGCTGAGATCCTTAATCGACTACATGGTTTAGAGACTGAAACAATAAAAACAGACAGCAGCTGGCTATTTCTGGTTCTCAAACCTCCGGCCTGTGTGAGAACCACTTTGCACACCCTGGAGGGATTCTCCCTGTGGGGGGAGCCGAACTCGCACAGAGCCCTCCGCAGACCCCAGGCTCTGGGCCGCGCAGAACAGCGTTCTGGTTCTAGAAACGCGAGGCCCCACTGGAACCTCCGCGCTGCCAGCCTCTGTCTGGAAACTGCATGTCAGCCTGTGGGACAGAATAGCCGCAGCCTCGGGAAGGGAAGCCCTGAGCATCTGCTCAAGGTGTGCCTTTCTGACTCTGTGCTTTGGTTTCTGACACTACTTTTTCCTTTTTATTTCTTTTTCAGGTTTTACTGCAGGCATAGGAAATTCTGTCACTTGCTCTAAGAATGGAGGCTTCTGCATATCCCCTAAGTGCCTTCCAGGGTCAAAACAGATCGGCACCTGTTCCTTGCCTGGGTCAAAATGCTGCAAAAAGAAGTAACAGAAAGCGGAGAAACTGCTGTGACAGATGTGGAGTCAGAAACTGCTACCTTCACAAAAACATGTAAAATTTAACCCACATTAAACCGCTTTGTTCAAAGACAAAGAATCTTGCCTCCTGGTCACTGTGGTTGTTGTGTGGTGTTGATCACACAGGCTGATCTCCAAGCTCCTTGAAGATCCCCTTTTAGCTCCCTATGCTGAGAGGCCACCACGTGGGACCCTTCTATGCTCTTCAAGGCGATGGTCACCTGGCCTCCCTCAGTTACTGCCTGTGCTGTCCTGTCAGGTGTGCTTTGTTCTTCCTGTCCTCACCCGCCCCATCATCCCTCAGACGTGCCCTCATTCATCCAGTCCCCACTGCATCACCACCTCCTTCCTTCCGGAAACCATGGCTGATCCGCACAGGAAGCAGCCCCTCCTCCTCCATGTTCCCCCCTTCCTCACTTCCTCTGGTTTGGCTCCTTCCTCAGCCCTGCCTTGTTCACTGTGGGGGTCAACTTCTCTGTGGGGCCCTACAACCTCTAGCGATGTGGACCTTGTCTTACAAATTCATGTGCTGGCCATTGAGGGAGACACTGCTTCATAAATTACTATCAGCTGGACGGCAAAGCTGAATGGGATAAAGCATTTCTCTCCATGTGGACTTCACACTATTCCAGGAAGTACTGGGGGAAAACGTGTCTTTGTTGAAAGCATGATTAAATGAAGACAATATAGCATGGAATACAGGCAGAAGGGAGTTAGCACCAAAAGAAAGAGACCACAGGAGGCCAGGAAACAACGGGGATGCTGCCCTCGTGTGCTATCTCTTCCTCGGGAGGGTTTCATACTGAAATCTACAGTTCAGTTGGGCTAGTCTGTTTATGTAAGCAGCTATCTGTCTCTTTACAATATCTCTTCACTCAACGTACCTATAATTTACTTCTGAGTAACACTCTTTTGCTCCAAATAATTCCTTGGTTTTCTTACAGACTCAAGATTGAAGAGAGAAATCAGAACTTGTTCGAATACAAATATTTTTATCCAGATAGAGACACCTGATAACGGGGCCAAAACTAGAGTGAAGAGAGCAAATTCTTGCCATAGGTGTTAAACTTAAGGGGCTGGCAAAACCTTCTGTGACTAAGATAAATAATATAATGCAATATTTGTAACTTAAAATTGATGCAATTGAACCAATAATCAACAAGCACCAACGTTTTAAATAAGGACAGGATCTGATCCTGTAATTACACGGCTCCAGTTCATCGGCCTCCTGCTAACCACAGTCCTGCCTTGATTTAATCACTTAGTTTTAGCAATTCATGATACTTTTACTTAAGATATATCTGTCACTCTCTGGTGGCCAAAAGTATAATACTTTGTTTGTATAGATGAGATTAATTTTAACACTGAAAATGCATTACGGAATGGCATCATAACAATGTCACTAATTCCTGAGTTTTAGGGGGATGGCAAAACTCCTTTAGGGAGAGACTGCTGTTTTATTTAAGAATCCACTTCAATGACTATTTTGTTTTCAAACAGCAGGATACCTGTGTACATCTGTAAAACAGAGATGAAAGCAAGTAAGAGCTAAGTAGCTCTACATTTCTAAAAATAAAAGGACTTTTTGGTTTTCCACCTGGAATCAGAGATTAAAAATGAAAAGAGTATTTGCTTATCAAAAAATGTGTGTGTCTGTAATATAAGACATAGCCTGGAGAGGTTAATAACTAAGAAAGTCAGGAAGGGGGCCGGCTCAGTGGCGCAGTGTTAAGTTCACACATTCCACTTCTCAGCAGCCTGGGGTTCGCTGGTTCGAATCCTGGGTGCGGACATGACACCGCTTGGCATGCCATGCTGTGATAGGCATCCCACTTATAAAGTAGAGGAAGATGGGCATGAATGTTGGCTCAGGGCCAGGCTTCCTCAGCGAAAAAAGAGGACAACTGGCAGTAGTTAGCTCAGGCCTAATCTTCCTCAAAAAAAAAAAAAAAAAAAAGTCAGGAAGTCTTTAGCAAGAGTGTGTGTTGACTGAAACAAATAAAACAGCCAGGTATTTCACCAGCAAAATGGATTTGTTTGGGAACAGCAGAAGAATTGTAATTCAGGATAAGGAAGCTATAGCAAAAGCCATAGGCAAGTCCAGCAAACAAAAGAGAGAAATATTACTTTATAGAGAAAAAATAGGAACTCAAGAGCGGTTATTTTGAACAAAAGTCAATTGGTGCAAAGTGAGAGTTCAGGGGAGTGATGGTTCTCATTGGCTGAGTTGCTGCAGTGGTCCATTTCTTGTTGCGGTGCAGTGTACGTCTCTTCTTGTCAGGGTCTGTGTCTGACAGTTATTCCAGTAATTGATGCTGAGCAGTACTGTGTGAGAGCTCTCCCGTTGGTCCCCCAGCCTAATTTTTTTTCTTTATTCTTGAAGTCATGTTGGTTTATATCTATAGAAATTTCAGGTGTAAATCATTATATTTTGACTTCAGCATAGACTGCCTGATGTTCAACACCAAAAGTCTAGTTGCCATACCTGAATTCCTTTATTATGTTTCACAAGTGCATTCGGATTTCCAATTTTATTTTTTTGACACTTCTGTGTGTTTAACATATATTATTACCTTCAAATTTCACAAAACCTTGTTTTACTCAATGTCTTTGTGATTGCGAAATCTTGGGAAAAGGGGGGATAGCTTTGGGGGCTGGCTCCATGGCTTAGTGGTTAAATTTGTGCACTCCACTTCAGTGGCCCATGTTTCACTGGTTCGGATCCCGAGTGCAGACCTAGCACCACTCATCAGGCCACGCTGAGGTGACGTCCCACATAGCTCAATTAGAAGGATCTACAACTAGAATATACAACTATGTACTGGGGGGCTTTGGGGAGAAGAAAAAAAGAAATAAAAATGCAAAAACAAAATAAAACAAAAAATTAAAAAAATAAAGGGAGGAGAGCTTCAGTCATACTCAGTGCAAAGCTCTGAAGCAAGAGGGCGATTGTCACAGGAAGTGAAGTGCAATTGGACAGAGAAGGTTATGGAAAAGCTGGAAGTAGGCCTCTGGACAAAATATTGTGAGCATAAGAACCAACTGGGAATCCTGAGAAACATTTGAATATTTGCCTGAATTCACAAGGATTGGTAGCTGGAGTCGTTTCATTTGGATATTAACAAAACAGGATAACCTTAGAATTTGGGGCATTGGTAGAGTGCTTTTCACCCAAGCCAACGTGCGTTTTGCTCTAACTCTGAAAGCAGCTAACTTATGACTTAAATGAAGAAAATCACTCCTATCCCATTGTGCTGAAGTATCCTGAGGAAAAAAAGAGAGAGAGAGAGAGAAAGTATGTTATTGAGCTGATCCGGCTAACTCTAACAAGACCAGCACGTGATCTTGTTTCCAAATACGTCTAAACCAAATAGAGGACTTTGCAAGGAACAGGGTTTTTCTGTGGTAAGTCTAGGCATAGTTTTCTTTGTCTATATCCTGTTTCTCTTTTGCAGAATTTTTGAACATATGAGTTGATATAATTCATTGGTTTTAGACCGTCTCCAGCCATTATCGCTTAAAGAATTGCTGCTGTCCATCCTCTGTCTCTTCTTCTGCTAGGAAGAGATTTGCAAACATGTACCCCTTTCACTGTGCCCTCACATGTATTTTATGCTATTTTCTGTATTTTCCATGATTTCATCTCTCTGTGCTTTGATCTGGAAATTTTCCATAAATATGTATTCTAATCCTCAGATCTTCTGGTATGGCCAATCTGCTGTTAAACCCGTCAATTGTGATTTTTATTCCAGATATTGTATTTTAAGTTCTAGAATTACCATTTGATATTTTTAATTCCTCACGGGGACCTATGCAAACATGGATACCGTCAGCTATTTTGCAGATCTCCCAGGCCTCTTGGGATTATAGGATTTTTTCATGCTAACACCTGTCCATTAATGAATGTAAGATGCAGGAAGAGTTGCTTTAAAGAGAATAATTTCAAGTGAAGAACTTGATCAAAAAAAGATAATAACAATCCACTGAAGAAATGCCAAGGGGGCCGGCCCCATGGCCAAGTGGTGAAGTTTGCGGGATCTGCCTCAGTGGCGCAGGGTTTTGCCGGTTCAGATCCTCGGCGCGGACGTGACACTGCTCATCAGGCCAGGCTGAGGTGGCGTCCCACATGCCACAACGAGAGGCAAATGCAACTAAAAAAGCACAACTATGCACCGGGGGGCGTTGGGGAGTAAAATGAAAAATAAAACCTTAAAAAAAACAGAAACGCCAAAATCTAACTACAGGGCAATTTGTGTGGTGACACATCAAGGATTCTTAGGAATTCTTTTAAAAAGAGACCAACGATATAATCTTAAATATGGTTTTCTTACTTTTGCTCTCACAGATGGACGACCTGGAATAAACATGTATCTGTTTTTATTAATGCTAAATCGCTAGTATTGACAGACTTAGTAACTAAAAATACAGGACATGGGTGAAATGTAAATTTCCGATAAACAAGCACTAACAGCTTTTGGCATACTATATCCCATACAATATTTTGGACATACATATTCTAAAAGATTATTCATGGTGCATCTGAAATTTAAATTTAACTAGAAATCTCCTATTTATCTGACAACCCTCCAAATCATTGAAAAATTTCTACTTAAGGACAATGTTTATTTATTACACAATTGAGTTTTACTATTACTAAGTGCGGTAGGCAGAATAATGGTCTCCCAAATATTTCCATGTCATAACCCCTATAATCTGTGACTTATCTTGCCTGGTGCAGTGGACTAAATGTTTATGTCCCTCTCCCCAATGGAAATTCATATGTTGAAAATGCCCAGTATATTGGAGTTAGCAGGTGCTACCTGTCAGAGGTGATTAGGTCATGAGGGTGCAGTCATCATGAATGGGATTAGTGCCTTTATAAAAAGGATCTTAGAAAGCTGGCTTGTCCCTGCTGTCATGCACAGCTACAGTGAGAAGATGCAGTCCATGAGGAAGCCGACTCTCACCAGACACCAGGCCTGCCAGTGTCTTGATCTTGGACTTCTCAACCTCCAGAACTCTGAGACATAAATGTATGTTGTTTGTCAGCCTCCAGGTCTATGGTACTTATGCTACAGTAGCCTGATTGACTAATACACATCTCAAATGAGAATTAAAGTAGCAGATGGAATAAGGTCGCTACTCAACTGACTTCAAAACAGGGAGATTATCTGGATGGGCCCAATGAAATCACAAGGAATCTGAAATGTGGAAGCGGGAGGCAGAACGGTCAGTGTCAGAGTGGTGTGATATGAGACAGAATCAACCATCCCCTGCTGACTTTGAAGATGGAGGAAGGGTCCATAAGACACGGAATGTGGGCAGCTTCTAAAGCTTGAAAAGGGAAAAAGACAAATCCTCTCTTCGATATTGCAGAAGGAACACAGTCCTGCCAAAAACTTGATATTAGCCCACTGAGACCCATTTTGGACTTTTGATCCCCAGAACTGCAAGATAACAAATACATGTTGCTTTAAGGCACTAAGCTTGTGGCAATTTGTTTGAGCATCAATAGGAACCTAACATGCTAGTAGTTAAAAAGGATGCCCTGAGCAGAAAATTAGCAGCACGAGACATGCAAACCTGCATTGTTTAATGGAGGTAAAAAATGATAAAAACTGTCAACATTTTACTCAACATTACATATCCTTTTTCATAGAAATGCCCATGGTTCATATGCCAACTTTCCCTCTCTTACTGGGGACCCCGAGTTCACTATTGCAGTAATGATCCGTTTGTTTTAGATTTGTAGTTGGGATTTATTGTGAACAGTTCCAGCCTTAAGTGGAGGTGGAGCACTTGCTGTCTGTGTTCTGTGATTTCACATCTCCAGGAAGTTCCCTACCCCAAAAAGCATTTCCTCAGAAGTGACAAGAAATAAATGTATACTGTAAAGGTTTATTCTTACAGTGCAAGATTTAAGTCTTTATTAATTCATCACATACTCCCTAAGGGCCATCTTAAGGAAAAACAAAGCAAACTCCAGCCACACAAAACATTGAGTTGCCTTCAGTGCCTACAAGTGTCATCTGAGTTCTGGACATGAATGATCACAAGCCGTGAATAACCTGTAGTCACAAAGGTTCATTCCTAGAATCCTCATTTGCATAGGAAATGCCATAGACTATAAGAGGGTGATAATCCATTCAGTTACTTTAGCCCAACATTCTCTTTCTCTACAGATAAGAAATAAAATAGCATCCTAACTAATTGTCTCTATAGTACTTAGTTAAAGGCAAATTTAAGAGGCTGTTGATGTGAATTTTAACATTACATGAATACTCCCAAGTCATGGCATCATTTGCCAGTTGAAGATAAGCCACATTTTCTCTCTTCCGTCTGCACTGAAATTTAGCCTATTCTGTCCTATCCAAACACCAAGAGCATCTGTGGAGAGTCTTGGTCTGAGCAAGTCCTGGCTGTGTCCAGGCTTGAATCTGCCCCAGGCATACTGAATTCATAGCCATTTTGACCTCATTCTGTCTCCTGTCTCTTGGGGGAGGATAGGAAATTGGGAGCATAGAAGTACCACAATGGGGACAGATTAAACCTGGACTACGTGTTCTAGGATTTTTACCAAATGGACACAAACCCAACGTGGCTCCACCCCTTCCATATCCACTACCAGAAGGAATCCATTTGTGGATAAACTTTCTCTATCCCAAATGGAAGCAGATTAGCAATTTCTGAGGCAAATGCCCCTAAGCTCAGTGTTACGTGTTCTAAGAGTAAGTCATGAGAGCCAGGAGGAAAAATGCGACATTTGCATCATTGTATAATTTTACTAGAATTGAAAAGCTCACTTCTGCAAGTAACTATGGTCCCTTAATCTTTATAAAAACTGGAAAAGATGTTACCTTGCTCTTCATCCTTGGGTACTCATTGAGTTTGTCAGCCATCAGCTATGAAGACCCGTTACATTTTCCTCACATTTCTGTTTTTTTTCTTGGTCCCTGCTCCAGGTAAGATGGATCTGAGAAATAAGAGGCTTCAAATAATTTGAGGATAAGCTGAAGTTTTTACTCATCCTTCCCTAGACTAAATAGATTATTTGAACTACTCATTAAAACTAAGCACTCTCTCTTTAACATTGAAGGTGCACTAGACTTTAAAGGAGTTTTCAGAGTTTTGTTTTTTCTTAACTCGAACTAACCAACCAGCTGTTAAAATGCTACTGCTTTATTATGGCAAGTCCTGTAACATCTATGCTTGAAGCATAAGTTAAGTCCCTTTCTAAGTTGAAATAGGAGAATCAATTATATTTCAAGAATGGAAATTGAGGATATGCTTTATAAATATATTATTTTTTAATTTTTATTATTTTATTGTGATCACAATATTATAATATCCTGCAATTGCAGTTGTTCATTATTGTCAGTCACCATATATATGTGGCCCTTTACCCCGTATGTCCACCCACCAATCCCCTTCCCCTCTGGTAACCACTAATCTGTTCTCTTTGTCCATGTGTTTGTTTATTTCTACATATGAGTGAAATCATACGGTGTTTGTGTTTCTCCATCTGCCTTATTTTGCTTAACATAATATACTCAAGGTCCACCCATGTTGTAGCAAAGGGCACGATTTTGTCTTTTTATGGCTGAGTAGTATTTCATTGTATATGAATACCTCATCTTCTTTATGCAGTCATCAGTGGATGGACACTTGGGTTCCTCCCAAGTCTTAATAATTGTGAATAAAGTTGCAATGAACATAGGGGTGAGTAAGTCTCTTTGAATTGTTGATTTCAAGTTCTTTGGATAAATATCCAGTAGTGAGACAGCTGAGTTGTATGGTATTTCTATTTTAATTTTTTGAGAAATCTCCATGCTGTTTTCCATAGTGGCTGCACCAGTTTGCATTCCTAACAGCAGTGTATGGGGGTGCCCTTTTCTCCACAGCCTCTCCAACACTTCTTATTTTTTGTCTTGGTGATTATAGCCATTCTAATGGGTATAAGGTGATATCTTAATGTAGTTTTGATTTGCATTTGCCTGCTTATTAGCCATGTTGAACATCTTTTCATGTGCCTATTTGCCATCTGTACCTTCTTTAGAAAAACGTCTGTTCATATCGTCTGCCCAATTTTTAATCGAGTTATTTGGTTTTTTGTAAGTATATATGTTTATAATTAAATAATGGAGCCTTTTGCCACCTAGAGAATCTCATAATATGACTAGGGCTCCCATCTTATACTCTGGAAACCTTTGCCGTGAGTGTCCCGTGTGGTCTCTTCACATAGGAAATCATCTGGAGATTACTGTTCTCTCCTGGGTTTGCAGGTGAGCTTCATCTTCCTTTACTTGGCTGCCTTCCTTCATATTGTCATGGCATTTACAATAATTGAAGTTAAAAAAAAAAAGAGATGAACTTAAAAGGATATTTATAAAAAGGGATGAAGGAATGAAAGAAGAAAGGGAGGAAGAGAAGAGAGAGGGATGGGTGGGAAGGAAGAAGAGAGAGAAGGTACTTGAGAAAACAGCATCAATATGAAGTATTACTGTAAATCTCTTGTTCACATAACTGTATTACTAGGTTCATGTGATAGCACTCAGATGATTAAATGTTTATAAAAAAAATTAGAGTTTCTTCCCACCTAAACTTAGATACTCAACTAACCAGATGATTTGGGAAAAGGAAAAACAAATAAATGCACTCCTGTTTGTCTTTTCTGAACTGAGATCTGCTGACCTGTGTTAGGTCACTGCTGACTTTCAGCAGCCTCCTGTTGACTTCCTTGCAGTGGAGACAGATTTGTAAGAAACACTCCACAAGCTTCTATCTGAACCTATTTAGTGACTGAAGTCACTCAGCCACAAATCAGAAAATTCAGCAATCTGTTTCTTCAAGAAAAGTATCCAGTACCTTTGTCAGAAAATCATCTACAAGAAATCATAATCCCACACGAACATATTCAGGATCAAGTAGTCCCATCCTTAGAAAAGAAGCTCTTCCTCCAGGGATTTACAAAGAGGAACAATGACTCATGTTTTGAGACTTCCTGAAATGCTGCTGGAACTTCTCCTTGTGCTCTCCTTTCATTCTAGGCTTCTCCACGAGAGTCTTATTTCCTTTATCTTGCATTGGGAGCAGGGGCTTTTGTTTTCTCATCAGATGCCCTCCTAACTGGGCAGAGATCAGCAGGTGTCTCCTACCCACAGAAAAATGCTTCAGAAGGGGGAAATAGAAACAAAGAAAGCCAGCTGCAATGACTACTATGGAGAGAGAAATTGCTCCCTTAAGATATATTCGTAAAATGTAAACCCAGTTAAATCACTTTGCTCAGAATCAGAGAACCCGACCTCTTGGAATTCTGGTTATTGCATGGTGTTTCAAACAAGGCAGTCAAAGAGATCCCTCCCTAATGATGCCTCATTTACCTCTGAGTTAAATACTCTTCACACTAGCATTCAGCAGCTCCACAGAGCACCAGAACTTACTTTGCAGGGTTACAATGTAAGTTCCAGATAAACTGGACCCCTATCTTCCTCTATATAGCCTCTTTTCCTATCATCTATACATTGCACTTGCTATTCCAGCTCCTTAATATGCCGTCTCTTAGAGCCAACTAGATGTCTATAAATTTAACCCATCTTTCAAGACCTAGCTCAGATCCCATGCCCTTCATGAAACCATTCACAATCCATCAATGAAGAATGTTTCTTTGCCCTCTAAGCAGCACATAGTTCTGCTCCTTGTAATGGATACTCTTATTAGACTTTGACTGTGTTCCTGTGTTTGTTTTAAGTATTCCATTTAGCTCCAAGGTCTGGTAGACAAGGGTATTTTTTATTGCAATGGATTTCCATAGAATTACATAAAATTGAATTGGAAAAATTTCAGTATAACCATATAGTGGTTTTTATTTTTTCTTAATATAGATGTAGTATAACTCAAATAAATGTTGGGAGGAGACATCATAATGAAGACATAATTAAATAAAAATACCATAGGATTCTGGAAGAAAGCAACAGAGCTCAACAAGAAAGAGATAAGAAATGGCTCTTGGTCTCTCTCAGTTGAGGGAATTTAACATTAAAAGGATCCATATCTATGCAATTTTATATATCTGGCTGTATATTTTTACACAGCTCTTTTATATATATATATATATATTAGATATGTAATCTAATCTAATCTAATATAGCCAACATTCTTAGACTAGAAATGCTTTGTCTAGGGGGACGTATGTAATCAAATTGTTGCTCTCCTGTCGCCCAGGCAGCAAATGACCTAGATTGGTCAGCTGAGAGAAAATACAGCATAGCAAATGAGACAATTATTTTTTATCATTCAGAGAGATTTGCCTTAGAGGTCACGTGAAAACTCAGTGAACTTAGGGGCCAGCCCCTTGGCCAAGTGGTTGGGTTCCCGGGCTCTGCTTCAGCAGCCCAGGGTTTTGCTGGTTTGGGTCCTGGGCACAGACATGGCACCGCTCATTGGGCTGTGCTGGGGCAGTGTCCCACATGCCACAGCTAGAAGGAGCTGAAACTAAAAATACACAACTATGTACCAGGGGGCTTCGGGAGAAAAAGGAAAAATAAAATCTTTTAATAATAATAATAAAAAAACCCACAACTCAGTGTACTTAGATAAAGCTTTGACTCTCAAAATTATTTCCTCAGCTGTAATATGGACTAATAATGGCTCTATATTGGGTCAAAAGGTAAAAAAAATGCTGAAAAGTAAATTTAATTTAAAATTAAGATCCTCAGACACACCAGACACATTTCAAGTGCTCAATAGCCACATGTGGCCAATGGCTGCCATATTGGACATCCAGTTGTAGAACATTTTCATCATTGCAGAAAGGCCTATGGAGCAGCATTGGTCCCATTGGTCTCAATGTAATATTCCCCCAATGAGACAAAATAGTGAGGCAGAGTAACATACTGTATACAAAATAGAAACAAAGTGTTATTTTAGAGAAAAGCATGCCTTGTGTCCCTAAATATTTAGACTTAAGCAGCATTTTACTTTCCCAATTTGGAGAAGACTTTCCTGGAATAAATGTTTTTGATTCTCAAGGTATATCCCTCTGATGTTTCCTTATAGCCTTCTGTTGATTTTTTTTTTTTTTGTCAATAGGTATTTATATCTTAAACACTGCAGTCTTATTTTACTACTTCAAAAATATATCCTGTGAGCAAAATGGGTACAACAACAAAGATCCAAAATCTAGATTTGTTTAACGAGCCACAGAGAAACTAATGAAAAATTGCTGACATTATTCAAGATTGTATACAGTTTTATATTCATTCATACAAATGCCCATGGTGCATGTGTGAACTTCCCCTCCCTCAGAGGGTCCCTGGGCTCCATGTTACATGAAGGGCTCTCATTTCGAGATTGCACTTTTGGGTTTATTTGTTAGAGTTCTACCCTTAGGCTCAGGTGCAGGGCATGCTATCCATGTCCTGTAGTTACACACGTTCCATGAAATACACCTCCCGACACACTGGAAAGGGAGGGAAATCTCACCAGGAGCATTTTACTCTTCTTGCTCAAGGCTTCATTGTTTGATGGCAATCACATTAAGTTTTAACAATCTCTTCCTTATCCATAGGAAAGTTACTTTGTGCTAATTTGAAGGAGATCTCACAGTTGATCTTTCCAAATGTTAATTTTCTTAACACATTTCAATAGTTTTCCTTAGCCTAGGAATTAACCCAAAACTTTGATCTTTTTGCCAACCTTCAAGCTTTTCCTTGACTTCCCAAATCCTTATTCTACTTCTTCTAGTTTAAAATTTTCCTTTTTGCTCCCAGTTCTGAGTTTCTGTTCATTAACAACATCACAGTTTTCTCCTTTTCATCTTATTTGCTTTATTCTTTATCTTAATCTAATACCTCTTCTCTCTTCCATTTCTTCGTTCTTTATGTTTACTTTATTATCACTCCAACTTTTTAAACATGATTTGATTCTTCTGTTTACTAGACTTTTATCATCTTATTTGTTGGGATTTCAAATTTTAATTTTTTCCTAAAATTTTAAGTTTTACCTTATAAATTCTGTTACTGTTTTATTGTCAAAACATTCCTAAGTGTCTTATTATGAATCTCACATGGGAAGAAAACCTTTCTGATTTTCGCAGCAAAAGGAAGGTGGGTTTTCTAAGTGAGTTATGAGCTAATGAGCTCACATTCTGGTCTAAGGCAACCTTTCCACTTGGGCCCTGGATCTCCTTTCTCTAGCTTTCTTATAGTGAGACTCTCACCTGCTCTACATTTACCCCCTTCACTGAATCTATAAAGACTAAAACCAAACAAACACCTCTTCTTTGGTGCTATATCATTCATCAGCTAATACTACCTGTCTACACTTAGTTTCTCAGCAAAACTTTTTGGAAGGAGTTTCTACTTAGTCCCCACTTCCTCTCATCATTCTCTCAGGGGTTGATACCATTCCAATCTGGCTTGTCCCCAATCTCTCCCCAAAATGATTCTTGTCAATATGGAATCATAATGCATCCTGCATCATCCCACTCAGCCCTTCCTCTGCCCATTATTGTTCTGACCTCTAGTTATGAGGCAGTGGGCAGCTGCTTTCAGGCAACCCTGCCCGAATAGACAGGCAGGAGGCGGCTTGTGAAGGTGGAGGAAGCAACTGCAAGTAGGTTTTCAGGAGAGCGCCACCTGTGGTTGAAGAAGGGGTGGGAATCTATGCACAATATTTAAGGAGTCCCTAAAGAGGATTCCTTGCAGTGTTCAAGTATAGGAGACAGGGAGGTAGACCAGAGCTGTCAGTCTAAAGTTTCTTTTACATTATTATTATTATTATTAAAGTTGCTATTCTTGGGACAGGGTATTCAAACATTCACAGCTAAGGTGTAGAATTAAACATGGTTTATTGAAAGAGATTACTACAACTACTTAGTCCACTTTTGCACCAGTATCACTAAACTAAAATGGAGGTCTACTTAGTGCGGAATTCAAATGCGGGTCCTAAAATTCAAAAGCAAATCCATTTTGTTACTAAATGGTGTGGACAGAGAGAAAATGTCAGAAACATATTTAGTCCATTTAAGGTGGGTGACAGATGGTCAGGGAAGGCGAGATGAGTGACAGACTGAAGGTGGGGAGGGGCGAGTGGGTGTAGGTGCTCCCACAGAACAGTCTATCATAAAGCAAGTTAATGGGTTCTCCCCAAACCCTCGAAATCGAGAACATCATGCCAGGGCCAAAATATTAAAGAATACATTTGTTGATCTCCCAACCTTGTCCCCAAAATGATTTGATGTTACCTTAGGGTGATAAGGATTTTCTAACAGTTGGTGGATCAGGTTGAACGACCAAGAACGGGAAGCAGAAAAGCCCTCTTTTGTTTCCTCCCACATTCAAAAATCTGTGAGAATGCTATCTATATTAGTATAGCCTTGGAAATGGTACATGGTTAGAAGTAAAAGTGTGTCTACCCTAAGCATAAAGCCAACAGTGCATACTAATTAAGTTGACTTGACTTCCAAATGTAAGAAAGTAGTGCTATCTTTCCCAGTCCCATGCTGCCATAATCTCTGGGGTGAGAAAGGAAAATGGACAAAGGATGAGTCAGAAAGATAAGCCAGAGCCATCAATAATCACCATGTCCTAGGAGAATCTTTTGCATGGTTGATGTGCTGTTGCCATTTCCAGAATGGCAGTGGAGAGAGCACTGGAGAGAGAATAAGCAACTCCAAGGCTTTGCCTACTCTTCAGCAAAGGAACTGGAGCTTTCTTAGGGACAGGATGGCAATATCTCTCAGACTCCCTTAGCCAGTCTAGTTTTATGCTTGTTGTTGTAGTATAACTGTTCATAATTCCCGTATGT
This sequence comes from Equus caballus, assembly GCF_041296265.1. Taxonomy (NCBI): domain Eukaryota; kingdom Metazoa; phylum Chordata; class Mammalia; order Perissodactyla; family Equidae; genus Equus; species Equus caballus. The sequence continues at coordinate 51,051,340 of NC_091710.1, forward strand.
TCTAAAAGAGTATCCCAGTTTGGATGATCGGTGATTTTGTCAACTTGCACAGAGGGCACTAGCCTTCACTCACTTGATCTACGCCACATCCTTTCCTTCTTTGATAGGAAAGGGTAACTTAGAATACATCTAATACACAAGTCTCCACTCATTCTCTCATTTTCACACTCTGGGTTTCAAACATGTGCACGTACACACAGACACACACACACACACACACACACACACATATGTGTCTCTGGAGCTATATTCCTTCATCCACCAAAAGCTATCTTTCTTTTCTCATCAGGAACTACTATAAAATAAGGAAAAGGTTTAACAATGCATAGACAGAGTTCAACTCCAGGCTCCTTCACTAGTTGTAAAGCCTGCATTGACTTGCTTAAAGAATGAAAATACGTATCTCACCTGGCAAGTGTGTGAACTAAGATATCAATTTTAAGATTCCTGCTACACAACTGGCGTTCAAGAAAAATGTGTCCCACTCCCTCTTAGTGAAGGGAAGGCAGTGGGAGGCTCAATATTGTTTAATTAAATCAAGTAAATTTACTCAACTGTTGCTGCATTTAGTAAATGAAATTCAATGGGGAATTGTGTGTACATACTTGAAATTCTAGGTTCTTTTTTAGGACCATCTTTCTTTCATTCCAAAAATAGCCAAAGTTTCTCTATCAGTCTCTAGTTCCATGGACTGAAAAAAGCATAATTTGACCTCATTTGAGTTTTTAATTTCAGGAGACTCGGTGGCTCCCAAAGGAATACTATGGTTGTGGTGGAGCAGGATTTAGAAGCCAAGACCCCTAATTCCTCGTTGAGTGAAATTTCCATCAAGTCATAGGGCCTTTACAAGACATCACCTCTGACGGAAACCCTTCTTATTCATTGTTTCCTCACAGCTGTTTGTCCTTCTCTCTCTTGGTCTCTGGACTTTACACATTATTCAGGTTCTCTCTCTTGTGTTACTTTCTGAATTGCTATAGTCAAACTTCTGAATATCTTATCATTTTCTTTCCAGCTCAATTCACAGGAGCATGAGAAGATTGGTGCTCACTAGGTGTCATGGCTGTGGCATTTAAAATATCACAATTTATGAAACAACTCTCATTGCACGGGATGTGGGAGGCACAGTATTCAGGAAAGAATCTTCAATCCAATACTGATTATCTATTCTTTGCTACATACTTGTAAGGCTTGCAGTTTTGAAAAAGAGGAAGGTACTTTAGGAAGGTTTTATGAAAAGCATGTGAAGTGAAGTATATCCCTAATCTCATGGCACTTCATTTTGTTGTTTCCTTTGCTCTGTATGGCCAAGAGGTATATGAAAAGATACTCAACATCACTAATCATCAGGGAAATGCAACTCAAAACCACAATGAGATAACACTTCACACTTGTTGGATGGCCATTACAAAAAACTAAATATAACAGGTGTTTGCAAGGATTTAGAGAAAAGGGAATCCTTACATATTGTTAATGAGAATGTAAACTGATACTGTCCTTATGGAAAACAGTGTGCAGGTTCCTCAAAAACTAAAAATAGAAATATCATGTGATGCAGCAATCCCACTTCTGAGTATATGCACAAAGGAGTGAAACCAGAATTTCAATGAGATAGCTGCACTTCCACGTTCACTGCAGTATTATTCACAATAGCTAAGATGGGGAAACAATCTCAGTATACATTGATGCATAAATGTATAAAGAAAATGTATATCTATACAGTGGAATATTATCCAGTCTTAAAGAATGAGATCCTGCCATTTGTGACAACATGGACACACCTCGAGGACATTATGCCAAGTGAAATAAGACACCGAAAGGAAGGAAAAAAACTGGCAGGCTGTCACTTATGTGTGGAATCTAAAAGAGACGAATACACAGAAGCAGAGAGTAGAACGACACTTATAAGGGTAGGGAGGTGGGGAAAATGGGGAGATGTTGGTTAAAGGGTACAAAGTTGTTGTTATGTAGGATGAACAAGCCTAGAGCTCTAATGTATAGCATGATAACTATAGCTAGCAATACTGTATTTAATATTGGAAACCTGTTAATTACCAAGTGAATGATAGCAAGAAATTTACCTCGCTCCAGGTTGTTATTCCTTTTCCTATGAAAAACATGAATTAAAAGTAAAATTATAGTCTAAAACAATACAATGTCATTTTTCACAGATACAGAAAAAAAAAAAATCCCAAAATTTGTATGGCACCTGGAAAGGCCCTTAATAACCAAAGCAATCTTGAGCAAGAACAACAAAACTGGATAAATCACACTTCTTGATTTCAAATTATATTACAAAGCTATAATCAAAACCGTATGGTTCTGGCATAAAACCAAACACATAGACCCAGGGGACAGAATCGAGAGCCCAGAAATAAACCTGCACGTGTATGCTCAACTGATATTTAACAAAATTGTCAAAATACACTATGGGAAAAGATGGTCTCTTCAATGGATGATGTCAGGAAACAGGATCTCGATATACTGAAGAATGCATTCAGATCCCTTTCTTACACCAATACACAGAAATAAACTCAAATGATTAAAGACTTAAACATAAGATGCAAAACCATAAAACTCCTAGAAGAAAACATAGGAGAAAAGCTCTTTGACTTTGGTATTGGCAATGACCTTTTTTAAATTCAATACCAAAAGCACAATCCAGAAAATCAAAGATAAACAAGTGGGCCTCCCTCAGACGGGGACATTTCTGCACAGCAAAGGACACACTGAACAAACTGAAAAGGCCAAGCTCCTTTAATGCTCCGATTATGTCCCGAGGCTCAGAGGATGACAGCAGCCTCGACAGAGGCTGCCCTTTGACAGAGCAGTAGTCTAGCCTTGGGGCTGTAGGAGAAGGTCTGGGGACGTTCTCTGAACACTCCGGGACTGTGTGGGGTAGTCAGGAGCATGGGCTTTGAAGAGAGGCTGATTTTGCTCCAAGTTACATCTCTGTCCGTTGGTGGCTTGTGGCTTTGGACATGACCTTTAACCTGTCTAGGCCTCAGGATTGTCTCCTATAAAATCGGATAACACCTGCCTTACCACTTTGTTCATGAGAATTAAATGACATAACTTATACAAAAATGGCCATAAGCTTGGCCAGCTACAGAGCACCACTGACTGCAAAATGAAAATGTGGGACACCCTGTTCAAAGGGCAGGAAAGGAAAAGCACTGATAAAAGGCACTGAGATATAATCTTTTTTTCTGTAAAACTATTTTATTACTTACAAAATGTAAGAAGAATTTTTACAGGAATGACAGATGCTTACAAATCACAAAAAAAGGATTTTCAGTGTTATACTTTTTGTTAAATATGTAATAAAACTTGACAAATGGGATATCTTGATTGATCATACGCTTTTCCAGGCCCACTTTTCTGCAAATTAGTTTTAGATCACCAAAATTTATAGTTTAAGCAGCTTTCTTTTTATTTTGAGAAGAATCTCCTGATGCAACTGTTACTGGAGTTGACTGTTCTGTAATTATGACACCATTGGGATCAATTATTTGAAATATAAATTTTTGTACATCCAGAGCTGGCAATTCTTTTTTTATTTTTAAACTTTTTATTAAAGTCTTTAGAGTGATGTCAGCATCATACTGGAGGGAGTTCTTCCCTTGGACTCTTGTCTCTAATATGCAACCAGAAAGAGATTCACACACCAACAGAGGACATATACACATCACAAAAGACATCTGAGAGACCCACGTAACCATACGTCTGAAGAGGGTGTTGGGGCTGGATCCTCAAGAGGAAGCAGAAGCTGATGCCCAAGAGCTCCACGGAGAGAGGTGGGCTGCAGCAGCGGGAAGTGTGTAAGAGAAAAGGGCACCCCATCCCTGCCTGGCACTCCAGCCCCAGAATCGCCTGGAGCATGGTGTGGAGAGCTTGGCAGCAGAGGCTGGGAAAGGGAAAGTGCATAGTTCTGCAATTATCCAGAGCTCCGTACAGAGAGACAAGCAGGGGCTGGGGGAAGCACTGGGGAAGGAGACTATCCCCCCTCCCCCATCAGGTGCTCCAGATGTAGTATTGATCTGTTACTCATAGAGAAAAGCAGTCAGAGACTGGAGGTGGGGAGCCCCTGCTCATACTGGGCCCAGAATACAAAGTGCCTTATCCCCACCCAGTGGCAGTACATGGCAGCTGCAACCAGATAAGAGCACCATGAGGAAGCAAGAATCTACTCCATCAAGCAGTGTGAGTAGGTATATTAAAGCTCTGGACTAGAAGGTATGTGACAAGTACCCAGAAACTAACCCTGAAGGCACAGAAATCCATAACCTAAATGAAAAAGAATTCAAAATGGCGGTCATAAAAAAACTCAATGAGTTACAAGAAAACACACAAAGACAAATTAATGAATTCAGGAGCTTCTTCACCAAGGAGATTGAAACCATAAAGAAGAACCAGTCAGAATTGTTGGAGATGAAAACCAAAATGGATGAAATCAAGAAAAATCTGGATTCCCTAAGCAAAGGAGCTGATAATATGGAGGAGATAATCAACCAATCAGAGGACAGTACTATAGAAATGCTTCAGAGGGAGAAGAAGAGAGAACTAAGACTAAAAAGAAATGAATAAGCTCTCAGAGAAATATCTGACTCAATCAGAAAATGCACCATAAGGATTATAGATATTACAGAGGGGGAAGAGAAGGAGAATGGAGCAGAAACCTTGTTTGAAGAAATAATAGCTGAGAACTTACAAATTCTTGGGAAGAAGCTGGAAATCCATGTGAAAGAGGCCTCCAGATCTCCTAATTTTGTCAATGTAAAAAGACCCACTCCAATGCATATAATAGTGAAGCTGGCAAAAGTCAAGGACAAAGAAAATATACAAAGGTCAGCAAGGCGGAAGGAAATAACTTACAAAGGAGCCTCATCAAACTTTCAGCTGATTTCTCAGCAGAAAATTTACGGGCTAGGAGAGAGTAGAAGGATATATTCAAAATCCTGAAAGTCAAAAACTTTCAGACAAGAATACTCTATCCAGTGAAAATATCTTTCAGATATGACAGAGAAATAAAATCTTTCCCAGATAAACAAAAGCTAAGGGAGTTCATTGCCACAAGGCGACCCCCTACAAGAAATCCTCAAGAAGGCCCTCATACCTGAAAACAAAAATAGGAAAAGGACTACAAAGCCCTGAGCAAGGAGATGAATAGGTAGGCAATAATCAGAAAGTGACACCTCTCCATCAGATCAGGTTACTAAACACTTCACTTTAGCATCAATGATAAAGAAAAGGAAAACAACAAAACAAAAATAATTTCATCTTTTTAACCACAAACTCACAACAGAAGATGGAAAAAGATATGACTAAAAGAACTTAGAAGAGGAAGAGGAAAGGGATGGAATCAGTATAGTCTAAGAAAATAAGAGGCAATCAGAAAACGGACTATCTCAATTATGAGATATTTTTATACAAGTCTAAGGGTAGCCACTAAACAAATAATTAGAACAAAGACATTTACAATACACAAGGAGAAAATGAAGAAAACCAACAGAGAAAACTACCTAATCAAATTGGTAGTCTGAAATACATTGGACAAGAAACAAAGGAAATGCAGAAGAACTGGGAAACATGTGACAAAATGACAGTATTAAGCCCTCACATATCAATAATCACTCTAAATATAAATGGATTAAACTCTCCAATCAAAAGACACGCAGTGGCAGGATGCGTCAAAGAAGAAGACCCAAAAATATGCTGCCTCCAGGAAATACATCTCAGCTCTGGAGACAAACATAAGCTCAGAGTGAAGGGATGGAAGACAATCCTCCAAGTTAATGGCAAACAAAAGAAAGCAAGTGTTGCCGTACTTATATAAAAGTCAGTTTCAAGATAAAGCTGGTAAGGAGAGACATAGAGGGGCAGTATATAATAAGAGGGACTATCCACTAAGAAGACATAACACTTATTAACATGTATGCACCCAACACAGGAGTACCAAAAGTACATAAAGCAACTATTAACAAATCTGAAAGGAGACATCACTGACAACACAGTAAGCACAGGGGACCTCAACACCCCACTTACATCAAGTGATAGATCATCTAGACAAAAAGTCAGCACAGAGATAGTGGCCTTAAATGAAAAATGAGAACAGATGAAGTCAATATACATATATAGAGCACTTGATCCTGAAACAGCAGAATATGCATTCTTCTCAAGTGCACATGGAACATTCTCAAGGATAGACCATACATTGGGAAACAAGGCAAGCCTCAATAAACTTAAGAAGATTGAAATCATATCTACTATCTTTTCTGACCATAATACCATGATACTAGAAATCAAGTGCAAGAAAAAAGCTGGAAAAGGAACAAAAATGAGGAAACTAAGCGAAATGCTACTGAACAACCAATGGGTCATCAAAGAAATAAAGGGAAAAATAAAAAAAAATATTTGGAGACAAACCAGAAGGAAAACACACCATACCGATTCTTATGGGATGCAGGCAAACCAGTCCAAAGAGGGAAATTTACAGCAATACAGACCCAGATTAACAAACAAGAAAAAATTTAAATAAACAATCTTCAAGTATATCTAACAGAATTAGAAAAAGAACAAAACCAAAACTTAGCAGAATGAGGGTAATAACAAAAATTAGAGCAGATATAAATGAAACTGAAACAAAAAAGGCTGTAAAAAGGATCAGTGAAACATGGAGCTGGTTCTTTGAGAGGATAAAGAAAATTGACAAACTCTTAGCCAGATTCACTAAGAAAAAAAGAGAGAAGTCTCAAACAAATAAAATTAGAAATGAAAGAGGAGAAATTACAACAGATACCACAGATACACAAAAGATTATAAGAGAATATTATGAAAAACTATACACCAACAAACTGGCAAATCTAGAAGAAATGGATAAATTCTGAGACTTTTAGAACCTCCTAAAACTGAATCAAGAAGAAATAGAGAATCTGAACAGAACAATCATAAGTAAATAGATTGAAACAGTAATGAAAAACCTTCTCAAAAATAAAAGTCCAGGACCAGACAGCTTCTCAGGAGAATTCTAGCAAACATTCAAAGAAAATTTAATAGTATTCTTCTCAAACTATTCCAAAAAATTGAGGAAGATGGAAATATTCCTAACACATTCTACGAGGCCAACATCACCCTTATCCAAAAACCAGGCAGGGACAACACAAAGAAGGAAAATTACAGGCCAATATCGCTCATAAATATAGGTGCAAAAATCCTGAACAAAATATTGGCAAATCAAATACAGCAATACATTAAAAAGATCACATCGCATGTCAAGTGGGATTCATAGCAGGGACACAGGGATGGTTCAACGTTCAGAAATCAGTCAATGTGATGTACTGTATTAACAAAAGGAAGAACAAAAACCATATGATCATCTCCATAGATGCAGAGAAAGCATTTGACAAGATCCAACATCCGTTCATGATAAAAACTCTCAGTAAAATAGGTATAGAAGGAAAATACCTCAACATAATAAAGGCCACATATGACAAACCCACTGCCAACATCACGCTCAAAGGCGAGAAACTGAAAGTCATCCCGCTGAGAACAGGAACAAGACAAGTTTGCCCACTCTCACCACTCTTATTCAACATAGTACAAGAGATTTTGGCTAGAGCAATTAGGCAGGAAAAAGGAATAAAAGGAATCCAAAAAGGGACTAAAGAAGTGAAACTCTCACTCTTTGCAGACAACATGGTTTTATATTTAGAAAACCCTAAAGAATCCATTGGAAAACTATTAGAAATAATCAACAACCACAGAAAAGTTGCAGGATACAAAGTCTATGTAAGAAAATTAGAGGCACTTCTATACTCTAATAGTGAACTCACAGATCAAGAACTCAAGAAAACAACCTCATTTACAATAGCAACAAAAAGAATAAAATATCCAGGAATAAATTAAATCAAGGAGGTAAAGGACTCATACAAGGAAAACTATAAGACATTACTGAAAGAAATTAATAATGTCATAAAGAAATGGAAAGATATTCCATGCACGCGGATTGGAAGAATAAACACAGTTAAAATGTCCATACCACCTAAAGCAATCTACAGACTCAATGCAGTCCCAGTCAGAATCCCAGTGACGTTCTTCACAGAAATGCAACAAAGAATCTTAAAATTTATATGGGGCAAGAAAAGACCCTGAATAGCCTAAGAAATCCTGAGAAACAAGGACAAAGCTGGTGGCATCGCAATCCCTGACTTCAAAACATAACATCTTTAGAGCTGGTGATTCTTGAGAGAATTTTTATAAAAAGAGTTAATTCTTTACAGCAATTAGTTTCAGAGAAGTTTGAATTTAACTTTAAATTAAATGTATACAATGGGATTTTAACGTTTCTTCTGATATTTCCTGTAACTCGTGGAGGCCCACAAGAAACTGAAAGTGGTTTAATGATTTGTATTTAATTAAGAACTCCTGTTTATGAGTCCTATTTTATGTCTTCAATAAGAAGAAGGAAGTAATTCAAAAAATTTTTTCCTTACTGATCCTCGATTCATCTGAAGCCTCACATGAAAATAGTTCCCTTCTCTGGCTACGATGACTATCTTCATAGATCTAACTTCTGTTTCTAATCCTGATTACTCCTTAAAGAATTCTGAACTCTTGGAAGATGTCTAAACTTAGCACCTGGTATGATTTTTCAGAATGTCCATGTGCACATCCTTATTGTTCAATAATTTACTGACAATAGCATACTGCCTGAGTGTCTTTGGTTCCTGCCTTGGTGCACCAGGCCAGGAGTTACTATCTGTGCAGGTGCACCAGGAATGATTCTACGGGATCTGTGGGCACAGAAGTCTCAATGTTGCCTCAACACGGAGACCACCTTTGTCTTAGTGTCCTGGCCATTGCTGCTGCAGCTGCCATCATTTCACTAAAGCTGGTCCCAGCCCACCCCCTCAGCCTCAAGGTGCCCGGGCTGCGCTAGGTATATAGGTGCTCTGGGCAGCTGGGCCAACTGTCCCGCCACACACAGCCCTCGGCGTCTGTGGGCTGAGCCTATGCATCCTGACCGCATATGCCCTGCCCAGGTGCAGGCTCCATTGTTGCACTGGACTTCACTTTTAAAACACAAGTTCAAAGAAAAACTACTCAGAATGTCAGTGGTGGCAGCAGAGCATTACACCAAACACAGGGCCCTTCTGGAAGCAGGGCCCTGTGTGACTGTCACAATCTGTGAAGTTGGCCCTGGCCACGAGAAATGGGAACTGGGAAAAAACTGCTTTTGTTAATTAGCATTGAGGACTCAGTGCTGAGAAACCTTGTTTTGTAAAGTTGTAGATATGAAACTTCTCTGCTCAAAAGTGGATCTCTAGACATGGGACACCCCACTATTTTCTGGGGACCTGAGCAGCTTGGCCACAGAGACTCTGCCTCAATATCTTACTGATTTACAGATAAAAGGTGTTTGGGGACACAGGACTTGTCTTTCTTTTTCACAGGAAGAGGATCGTGATTCTACTTCTCAGCCCAGGCTTGAGGGTAACCATTTTATACACAGACTTGTTTTGCTTTGAGCCCGTAAAAAACAGCTGATTTATTTAGATTTTACCCAAACTCAACCCTCCCTCAATCCCATAATAACTACATCTCTGGTTTTTGGTGAGGCGTCCCATGGTTTCACTGGTGGTCTCCTTGCAGAAGCAAGATAATAGCTGTACCTTTGATGGAAAAAGATGCCCTTAGGCTTTGTATCCAGGATGAACATAGCCACAAAGGAGTCCCCTTTAGACCATACCGATGGAAAGGAAGCTCCTTCAGTCATAGGAATTCCTGATGGGAACACTCAGAACCATGTCCTTAGGCAACCATGCTGATGCCAGCTTCTCCTTCAGGTAGTCATGACCAGTGACCCACGCGTGATACATTTTACAGTGATTTTTTATATTTCTGGCCAATTTTATATTCTCATCTTACAGGGCCTTCCCAATTGCCCTGGGATCTGGGCAGGGCAAAATTATACAGAAGAAAATACTGCTATACAATGGAAATCAAAACACTAGCTCAAAATGTTATCTGCACCCCCATGTTCATTGCAGCATTATTCGTAGTAGCCAAGATACAGAAACAACCTACGTGTCCACCAACGGATGAAGGATAGAGAACATCTGGGATATATACAGAATGGAATACTGCTCAGCCACAAAAAGGACAGAAATCTTGGCATTTGTGACCACATGGATGAAGTTTGATGGCATTATTTTAAGTGAAATAATTAAGACAGAGAATGCAAACACTGTATTTTCTCATGTATATGTGGAATCTAAAATAAAAACAAAAATCAAAAACTGAACTCAAAGATATAGAGAACAGATTGATGGTTGCTAGAGGTAGAGCGTGGGAGAAACGGTTGTAGAGGGTCAAAAGGTACAAACTTCCAGTTGTGAAATCAATAAGTTACAGGGCCATGATGTGACGAGCGTGGAGACTGTAGTTAACAATACTGAATTGTATATTTGAAAGTTGCTAAGAGAGTAGGTCTTAAAATAGCTCATCATAAGAAAAAAACTGTAACTATGTGGTGATGGATGGTAAGTAGATCTATTCTGGTGATCACATCGCAACCTGTATGAATATCAAATCATTATATTGTACACCAGAAACTAATATAAGGTTATCTGTCAAGTAAATCAATAAAAATGCTTTTGGTGGTTCTCTTGACTTGGAAAATGCTGAGGGAAATTCACCCTCTTCTCTTAGTGAAATTTTAACTGGCAACGTATTACTTTTATTATGATCATTTTAATGTATAAGAGTTTGGATTGATATCCAACATAGAAAAAGATGGAAACCCCTAACTTACTGCAACTTACAATTTCTTTCCAAAGTGTGGTGTTTCTTTAGGAAGGCTTACTCAAAAAAACAGACACATGACAACCTAACTCAAGGTTGAATCCAGGGTCAGGATTGATGAACACGTTCCTCAATGCAACCTGCTTACCATACAGGGAAACAAGGTCATGACAAGGGACATGACCCACTGGTGACCACACCTGGAGCCCTGGATGGGAACTCCTTTAGAACTTCCCTCAGCATCTTGGCCCAGGGCTCGTCTCTATGCTCCATGACAAACTTCCTCCTGTGGAGAGTCATCACTCATCTTGCTACACAACAGCATCAACAGCTGCCTTTTAAGAACATCTCTGTCCCACTGCAAACCACGGATCCTGAAAACGTGACATTTTAACTGAAGAGGTACAGTGGACCGTGACTAAATTCACCTTCTGACTCCAGTGTCGTATTATAGCAAACATCAAATTGATCCTGGAATATAGGTTTTCTCCTACAAAAGCCGTAAATAACTAAATATATTATCTAAAGATAATTATATATAAATACATGTTTATCTCTCCCAAAAGTCATTAGAGATAAGGAAGAAGGAACTACAATTACTTCAATTTATTTCCACTCATGAAAACCTCCACCCTGAGCACTGGTCGCGGGGCTTTGTTCAAATCCAGTGACCACTCTGTGCATTGCCGGTTCTCAGAGGAATGGCGAGGGTCCGAGTGACACCTGGAGACCTCGCACAAGCCTGCAGCTCTGTGGGCTCCTTCAGAACTGGGAAACACCAAGAGGGAGAGTGGGGGACTCGGAGTCCACTCGGTGCTTCACCACAAGATCCAAATGGAAGGTAGATCCTTGCCTTTGACATCTCTGAAAAGCAAATAACCCCCGGCTCTCAAAGCGTGGATGTTCTGTAGCTGAGTGTTGCCTGAGCTACTGAGTAAACTGAGGCTACAAGCACTGTCCTTGCTTTGTGATTCATAGACTCTGAGGACATGTGTCTAGTCACAAGTCCACCTCCCATCCTTTCTCTGATGAAGAGAAACAGGGCACCTATCTGCCTCATCATCTGCCACATGGGATGATGGTAAATTTTAGAAGACTTTTCATGTGAATGTTACCATCCCATGATAACCTAGGGAGGGTCAGGCCCACCATGCCCATCTTTCCTTAGTGCCCAAAGCCCTCCTTGTGCTGTGAGAAACCATGACTGCCTCTAGGGACGGTGGGCTTGAGAAACCTATCCTTCATCCCCGGGAGCTGAACATGTCCAGGAGTGAGGGAACTAGGCAAACTAGTTCCTCCTTTGCCTGAGACTGTTCTCAGTTCCAGGAAAAACAAGGTTGGCAAATTGAAATCTTCACAGGACCAGGAAATGAGCACCAGGAAGTCTGTTCCCACATGGAGAAAGGCGTGGCCCCACACCCTACCATGCCCCACCAGAACTGAGCAGGACAGTAAGACGTTTCTGCTGTCAAAGGCAGAAACAATTTTCCTGGGATTTTCTACCTCCTAATTTGCATAAGGGTGACTTGGTGAGCTTTGTGCTCTAAAGGCCATTCCCATGACACAGCAGGCACAATGTTCAATTTAGTCACTGTAATTACCAAAATTGCAGCCAATACTAAATTCTACTGGCAACCTGGAACCTTTATAAGGTGCAAGGCTCAGCCTCCTCGCCAGTGTCAGCTTGCTGTTAAGCTCACCAGCCATCAGCATGAAGATCCTTCATTTTCTCCTTGCGTTCCTCGTTGTCTTCCTGTTGCCTGTTCCAGGTAAGGTGGGCCAGGGGAACAGGGGGCTGAACAAATGGGAAGAATAGGAAGGAGTCTGTCTCTCTGTCTTTCTGTCTACCTTCTCCTTCTCTCTCTGTTTCTCCACATCTCTCTCCCTCGCCCTCTTTGATCTCTTTTTCGTACATTCTTAGATCAAACAGATGGTATGGGTTGCTTATGAGAGCCAGGCACCTCGTCCTTCAGTGAGGAAGGACTTTAAGAACCTCACTGCACAGTTCGCGACCTTTTCCCAGCCAATCTGAAGGAAGCAGACACCTTGTAAATCTCATCTCCTCTCTGCTGTTTGGGCTAAAACTGCTGTATAACAGAGGATGCCTCTGTTAGGCGACTGTTCCTTTTCCATAAAAGCAAGACATTTGGTTTTGTCCAAGGACAGACGTGCAGAAGGTGGCATTCTAAATCTTTGTAGTTAAAGGGTGGGCTCTCTGGGTAACGGAGAATCCCAGGGAATAACAAAGCCCAGACTGCTCTTTGGGATCTGCCCTTGGGGAGCACCCCTGTGCCTCCGTGTCAGCAGCTCCAACATCCTGGGGGCCACATCCCTCAGGGCCCCACTCTCAATTCACACCTGGGGGATAGTCCATCTAAAGCAGTTTTTACTATTACATGCCTAACTTTTATTTTATACTAGGCATTATGGAAATAGTATAAAAGGGATGAAGGAGAGAAGAAGGGAGAGTTGGAGAGGGCGAGGGAGAGACGGAGGGAGAGAGACAACGTGAGGCTGGGACCTGACGTAACTGTTCAGTAAAGACTATATTAAGGGGCCGGCCTGGTGGCCCAGGGATTAATTTCGCATGTTCTGCTTCTCAGGGGCCCTGGGTTCACTGGTTTGGATCCTGGGTGCAGACATGGCATCGCTTGACAAAAAGCCATGCTGTGGTAGGCATCCCAGGTATAAAGTAGAGGAAGATGGGCATGGATGTTAGCTCAGGGCCAGTCTTCCTCAGCAAAAAGAGGAGGATTGGCAGTAGTTAGCTTAGGACTGCTCTTCCTCAAAAAAAAAAAAATATATATATATTAATATATCCTTATTTTATCCATTTTGTTTACAGCTATATTGCAGCACTTAGAACAGTAGCAGGGAGAGAAGGAAGGAGGCGGGAAAATGAGTTAGGAAACCGGGAATACGAGGAAGGTGAGGAAGCCGAAATGAAGGAAGGAAGCAACGAAGAGGGGATGAAGGACCTGTGAGACCCAGACCACATCTGAGATAATTCTCAGATCCTAGAAATGCTGTTACAAAAGGTTTTTAACCATTCTTATTTTCCATTGTTAGTCACTTAGATATCAAGTTCTCGTTAAACAATTCCTACCCTTTAAGCTGCATTTTATTCTCCCATCTCAGCTGAAACACTTAATCCATTAAATGGTTTGGAAAACAAAGCAATAAAAGTAGACATTGGCTGGCCTTTCTTGGTTCTGAAGCGTGTGTCCTGTGTGAGAACCGACTCCGCACACCGTGGAGGGATTCTCTCCGTGGGGGAGCCGAACTCGCACAGAGCCCTCTGCAGACCCCAGGCTCTGGGCAGCGCAGCACAGCGTTCTGGTTCTAGAAACGCGAGGCCCCGCTGGAACCTGCACGCTGCCAGCCTCTGTCTGGAAACTGCACGTCAGCCTGTGGGACAGAACAGCCGCAGCCTCGGGAAGAGAAGCCCTGAGGATCTGGTCAAGGGACGCCGACCGCCTTTCTGACTCTGTGCTTCGGTTTCTGACACTACTTTGTCTTTTTTATTTCCTTTTCAGGTTTTACTGCAGGCATAGGAAATCCTATTAGTTGCGCCAGGAATCGAGGTGTATGCATTCCCATTGGGTGCCTTCCAGGGATGAAACAGATTGGCACCTGTGGCTTGCCTGGGACAAAATGCTGCAGAAAGAAGTAATAGAAAGCGGAGAAACTGCTGTGACAGATGTGGAGTCAGAAACTGCTCCCTTTGCAAAACATGCAAAATGTAAACCACATTAAAACACTTCGAAAACAAAGAATCTTGCCTCCTGGTCACTGTGGTTGTTGTGTGATGTTTGATCAGGCAGGCTGATCTCCAAACTCCTTGAGGATCCCCTTTAAGCTCCCCATACTGACCACCAGGGCCACCACTTGGGACCCTCCTGAGCTGTTCAGGGCGATGGTCACCTGGCCTCCCCCAGTCACTGCCTGTGCTGTCCTGTCGGGTGTGCCTTGTTCTTCCCGCCCTCACCCGCCCCATCATCCCTCAGACGTGCCCTCATTCATCCAGTCCCCACTAGAACACCACCTCCTTCCTTCAGGAAACCATGGCTGATCCGCACAGGAAGCAGCCTCTCCTCCTCCACGTTCCCCGCTTCCTCACTTCCTGTGGTTTGGGCTTCTTCCTCAGCCCTGCCTTGTACACCTCCAGGTCAACTTCTGTGTGCGGCCCTATCAGTTGGATGGCAAAGCTGAGTGGGATAAAGCGTTTGTCTGCATATGGATGTCACATGATGCAAGTAGGTGTTGGGGGAAAACACTTCCTTGTTGAAAGCCTGATTAAATGAAGACAGTACAGCATGGAACACAGGGAAATGGGTCTGAACACCAAAAGAAAGAGACCATAAGTGAACTGGGAACAATGGGGATGCTGCCCTCGCCCTGTGGTCTCTTTCTGGGAGGCTTTGGGCTTTAAATCTAAAGTTCTGCTGTGGGAGCCTGTTTATGTAAGCAGCTCTGTGTCTCTTTACACTAACTCTTCATTCAACGTAGATAAATTTACCTCTGAGTAAATGCTCTTTAGCTCCAAAGTAATCTCTTGGTTTTCCTAGACTCCAGATTGAAAAGCAACATCAGACCTTGTTTGAATAAATATATTTATATCCAGACAGTGACACCTGATAATCATTCCAAGACTAAGATGAGGAGGGCAAAGGATTTGCCTTGGGTGCAAAACTTGAGATGCCGCCAAAATATTCTGCAATCAAGATAATAATTTGATGCAATATTTTTATATTAAAATTAATGCAAATAAACATAATTTTAAAAATCACCAGTTTAAATAAGGACAAGATCTGATCATGTAATTGCACAACTCCAATTCACTGGCCTTACTCTAACCTCAGTCTTGGCCTGAATTAATCATTTACTTTTGGTAAAGTAGGACAGTTTTATTTATGATAGCTGTGTCCCTCTGGTTGCCTGGAAGTGTACCTCTTTGTGTAGTTGAGATGAAGTTTGACACAGTAAATGTGTTGCTTAGTGACAGTGTAACAATGTCATTCACTCCTGTGTTCTAGGGGGCTGGAAAAATTGGTTTACAGAGAAACTGCCCTTTTATTTAAGAAAACACTTTTGAAAAACACATTAAAAAAAAACTGGATTCCTTCAGCATTTAAGCCATTGGCAGACTGCTTTCTGGCCAAGGCAACTTGCTTCTTACTCTCAGTCTTTAAAGCTGCTAAGTTGTGACTTAGAAGAAGAAAATCCTACCTACCTACTGTGCTGAAGTATCATGAGAAATAAAAAAGAGAGACAGTATGTTAAATACTGCAGCTAATTATTTTTATTGAATTTCTCTGGATAACTGTGCAAAATTAGCAAATAATCTTTTTTTCGACTATGTCTAAATCAAATGAGGAGACTTACCAAGAAAAAATGATTTTCTTTGATAAGTCTAGGTATAGTTTTCTTTGTCTATATGCTTTTTGTGTTTGGCACACTTTTTTGAATATATGGGTCAATATCTTTCTTTGGTTTTAGACCATCTCCAGGCATTATCCCCTCAAGAACTACTGCGGTCTGTCTGCTGTCTCCTCTCCTCATAGGAATGGAACTGCACATATATGACACCTTTTCCCCTGTGCCCTCACATGTATTTTATACCATTTTCTGTATTTTCCGTGATTTTATCTTTCTGTGCTTTGATTTGGAAATGTTCCACTGATCTGTATTCCA
The DNA here is from genome assembly GCF_041296265.1 of Equus caballus. NCBI lineage: Eukaryota > Metazoa > Chordata > Mammalia > Perissodactyla > Equidae > Equus > Equus caballus. Next base: position 51,067,837 of record NC_091710.1, read on the forward strand.
ATCCTAAGATCTCCTCCTGCTATAGCCCATCTGCTGTTAAACCATCCACAGTGATGTTTATTTCAGATACTATATTTTAAGTTCTAGAATCACCATTTGATATTTTTAATTCCTCAAAAGGACCTATACAAAAATGGATATTGTCAGCTATTTTGCAGGTCTCCCAGCCCTCTTGGGATTATAGGATTGTTCATCTTAACACCTGCCCCTTAAAGAATCTAAGATGGCAGAGTAATTGATTTAAGGAGAATAATTTCAAGTGAAGCCTTGATCAAAGAAAGATAATGACAATCCACTGAAGAAATACTAAAAAGATCTAACTAACTATAGGGCAATTTTGGGAGGTGAAATATCAAGGAAACTTAGCACCTCTTTTAAAAAGAGATCTGTGATATAACCTTAAGTCTGGTTTTCTTATTTTTGCTCTCACAGATAGATAACTTATAATAAAGACATATCTGGTTTACTAATGCTAAATCACTAGGGTTCACAGACTAAGTAAGTAAAAATACAGGACACCTAGTTAAATGTGAATTTTTGATAAACAACCACAGTATTTTTTGGCATAACATATCCAGTACAACATTTGGTAATTACATATTCTAAAAGATTTGTCATGTTCTTTTTGGAAATTTAAATTTAACTAGACATCCTGTATTTTATCTAACAACCATATAAATCAATGAAGTGTTCTTCCTTGAAGACAATGTTTTGACCAAAGTGTTTATTTATTATGCAACTGAGGTGTATTTTTGCTAGGTGTGATAGGCAGAATAATGGTCTCCCAAATATGTCCGTGTCCTAACCTTAGAACCCGTAAGTATATTATCTTACGTGGTGCAATAGACTAAAGGTTTATGTCTCTTCCTGCCTTGAAATTCAAATGTTGAAAACCTAATGTGCAAGATGATGGTGTCAGGAGGAGGTGCCTTTTGGGGGTGATTAGGTCTTGAGGGAGTGGAGACCTCATGAGTGGCATTAGTACATTTATAAAAAGGATCCTAGAAAGCTAGCTTGTCCCTTCTGTCACGTGAGGCTACAGTGAGAAGACACAGTCTATGAGGAAGCAGACGCTCATCAGACGCCTGAAATGCCAGTGTCTTCATCTTGGACTTCTCAGCCTTTAGAACTATGAGAAATAAATTTCTATTGTTTACAGACCACCTGTTCTATGGTAGTTATGTTATAGCAGCCTGAACAGGCGAAGACACTTCTCAAATGAGACTTAAAGGAGCAGATGGAATAAAGTTGCTACTCAGCTGACCTTAAAATAGGGAGGTTCTCTGGATGGATCCAATGTAATCACAAGGAACCTGAAATGTGGAAGAGGGAGGCAGAACAGTCAGTGTCAGAGAGATGTGCTGTGAGACAGAGTCAAACAGCCACTGCTGGCTTTGAAGATGGAGGAAGGGGCCACAGCCAAGGAATGTGGGCAGCTTCTAAAGCTTGACAAGGGAAAAAGACACATCCTCCTTAGATCTTCCAGAAGGAACACATTCCTTCCAAAACTTTGATATTAGTCAAGGGAGATCCATTTTGGACATTTGATCCCCAGAATCCACCAGATAATAACTGTGTGCTGTCTTAAGGCGCTAAGCTCTGGTGATTTGTTACAGCAGCAATAGGAAACTAATATGCTGTTAGTTTAAAGTCCTGCACTGAGCATACACAAGATGGAGACTTGCATTTTTTCGTGGAGAGGAAACCAATAAAACCTGCGTATATTGGACTCAACTTTAAATAACTTTTTTCGTAGAAATGCCCATGATTCATATGCCAAGTTTCCCCTCCTTATCAGGGACCAAGAGCTCCTTATTGCAAGAAAGACCTGTTTTTTTAGATTTGTAATTTGGATTTATTTTGAACAGGTACAGCCTTGGGTTGAGGTGTAGGACTTGCTGTCAGTGTTCTGCGATTTCACGTCTCCAGGAAGATCACTACCCAAAAAGACATTTCCTCATACACTTGACAAGGAGTAAATTTATGCTATTGAAGGTTTATTCTTACAGTTCAAGGTTTAATCTTTATTAATGCATCACATATCACCAAAGGGCTATTTTAAGATAAATAAAGCAAACTGCAACCACACGAAACAATGAGTTTCCTTAAATGCCTACAAGTGTCACCTGAGTTTTTGACATGAATGATCATAAACCGTAAATAACCTGCCATCACAAAGGTACCTTCCTAGAATCCTCATTTGCATAGAAAGTCTCATGTACTCTAACATGGTGGCAATCCATTCAGTTACTTTAGCCCAACATTCTCTTTATGTACAGATAAGAAATAAAATAGCATCCTAATTATCTCTATAGTATTTAGTCAATGTTAAATTTAAGACGCTGTTCACATGAATTTTAACATTGCGTGAATATTCATGTGTCATGGCATCATTTGCCAGTTGAAGATAACCCACATTTTCTCTCTTCCGTCAGCACCAAAATTTAGCCTATTCTGTCCTATACAAACACCAAGAGCATCTATGGAGTGTCTTGCTCTGAGCAAGTCCTGGTCACGTCCAGGCTTGAATATGCCCCAGGCATACTGAATTGAAAACCATTTTGACCTCATTCTGTCTTCTGTCTCTTGGGAAAGGACCGGAATTTGGGAGCATCAAAGTACCACAATGGGGACAGATTAAACCCAGGCTACCTGTTCTAGTATTGCTAGTAAATAAACACAAACTCAAGCTAGCTCCACCCCGTCCATATCCACTACCAGAAGGAACTCATTTGTGGATAGGCTTTCTCTATTCCAAATGGAATCAGGATGCAATTTCTGAGGCAAATGCCCCTAAGCTCAGTGTTAGATGTTCTAAGAGCAAGTCCTGAGAGTCAGGAGGAAAGCTGCTCCATTTTCCTCACTGTAAAATTTTATCAGAGTTGAAAACATCACTTCTGAAGTAACCATGGTCCATAATCTTTATAAAAACTGGAAAAGAATCACTTTGCTCTTCATGCTTGGCTAGTCAATGAGTTTGTCACCCATCAGCTATGATGATTGATTATCTTTTCTTCTTAATGCCATTTTTATTCTCATTCCTGCTCCAGGTAAGATGGATCTGAGAAGTAAGAGGCTTGAAATAATTTGAGGATAAACTGAAGCTTCTTAGGCATTCTTTCTCTAGACTAAATAGATTATTTGAACTGCTCATTAAAATTAAACACATTGTCTTTAACATTGAAGGTGCATAACATCTGAAATTTAAAGAATTTTTCAGAGTCTTGTTTTTTCTTAACCTAACCTAACAGATAAAATAATTGTTGAAATCTCACCACTTTTTAATGGCAAGAAAGTGCAATACATAAACTTGAAGCATAAACTAAGTGTTATCCAAGAATAGAAATTCAGGTTATCCTTTTATCATTAAATGGTGGAGTCTATGGACGCCTAGAGAAACTCATAATATGACTGGGGTCCCATCTTACATTTTGGAAACCTTTGCCATGTGTGTCCCAGGTAGTCTCTTCACATTGGAAATCATCTGGAGAAAATTGTTTTCTCTTAGGTTCACAGGTGAGCTTGAGCTTCATTTACTTGGTCGCCCTCTTTCATTTTGTCCTGACACTTACAGTAATTGAAGTAAAACAAATAAAGTAGGGGAGCTGAAAAAGAGCTAAAGAAAAAGGAAGGCAGGAATAACTGGAGGGAGCAAGAGAGGGATAAGGGAAGAAGAGAGAAGGAACTTGAGAAAGGAGCATACTGTTAAGGTCATGTGAGAGCACTCTGATGATTAAATGTTTATGAATCAGTTCAAGTTTCTTCCCCCCTAAACTCAAACTCAACTAACAAAATGATTTGGGAAAAAGAAAAACCAACAAATGCACTCCTGTTTGCCTTTTCTGAACTGAGATCTCTGACCTGTGTTTGGTCACTGCTGACTTCCAGCAGCCTCCAGCTGACTTCCTTGCAGCGGGGACAGATTTGCAGGAAACCCGCCACGAGCTTCTACCTGAACCCGCCTAGTGGCCCAAGCCACTCGCCCACAAATCAGAACCTTTAGCCAATTGCTTCTTCAAGAACGAGTATCCAGTCCCTTTGCCAGAAAATTGTCTACAAGAAATCATGATCCCACGTCAAGATCATCGGGATCATGTAGTCCCATCCTTAGAAATGAAGCTCATCCCACAAGGATTTACGAAGAGGGACAATGACTCATGTTTTGAGTCTTCCTGAAAGGGTGCTGGAACATCTCTTTGTGTTCTCTCCTTGCTTTCCAGTTTTCTCCAGAAGAGTCCTATTTCCTTTCTCTTGCAATGGGAACAGGGGCTTTTGCTTTCCATTCAGGATCCCTCCTAAATGGGAAGAGATTGACTGGTATCTTCTACCCACACAAAAATGCTGCAGAAGAGCGAAAAAGGAATAAAGAAAGCCAGCTGCTGAGAACACTGTGGAGAGAGAAACTGTTCCCCTAATACATATTCATAGATTATAAACCCAGTTAAATCACTTTGTTCAGAATCAGAGAACCTGACTGCAATTCTGGTTATTGTGTGGTATTTCACACAGGGCAGTCAAAAAGATCCCTAATCACCCCTCATTTACCTCCACATTAAATACTCTTCACACTAGCATTCAGCAGCTCCACAGTGTGGCACAGCTGACTTGCAGTATTACAATATAAGCTCCAGGCAAAGTGAACCCCTGACACCTCATCTATCCCTTCTTTTTCTGTTCTCTATGCATTGCCCTTGCTGTTCTAGCTGCTTGGCATGCCACCTCCTAGAGCCAACTAGATTACTACAAACTTGACTCATCCTTCAAGACCTAGCTCAGATCTCGTGCCCTTCATGAAACAATTGCCAACTCACCAATGAAGAAAATCTCTCCTCCCCCAGAGCAGCACATGGATCTGCTCCTTTTAATACATGCTCTTACTCAACCTTTCTGTGATTCTATGTTTGTTTTAAATATTCCATTTAGCTGCAAGGTCTTGTAGACAGTGACATTTTTTATTTCAATGAATTTCCATAGAATTACATAAAATTGAATTGGACAAATTTCAGTATAACCATTTAGTGTTTTTTTTTCTTAATATAGATGTAGTCTAACAAATAAATGTTGGGAGGAAACATTGTAATGAAGACGTAATTAAATAAAAATGTACCATGGAACTCTAGAGGAAAGCAACAGAGGTTAAGAGGAAAGAGATAAGAAATGGCTCTTGGTCTCTCTCAGTTGAGGGAATTTAATATTGACAAGATCCACATCTATGCAGTCTTTATGTCTGTCTGTGTATCTTTACACAGCTCTTTAATATATATATTACATATGTAATATAATATAATATCATCCAACACAATTAGACTAGAAATGCTTTGTCTAGGGGGATGTACGTGATCAAATTGTTGCTCTCCTGCCTGCCCAAGCAGCAAGCATCCTAGATTGGTCAGCTGAGAGAAAAATACAGCATAGAAAATGAGAGAATTACTTTTTATCATCAGAGAGATTTGCCTTAGAAGTCACTTGTTTACTCCGTGAACTTAGATAAAGATTTGACTCTGAAATTAATTTCCTCACCTGTAGTATGGACTACTAATGGCTCTATAATGGGTTAAAAGGAAAAAAATGCTGAAAATAGAATTATAAGTTCAGATGCTCAGCCACATCAGCCACATTTCAAGTGCTCAACAGCCACATGTGGCCAATGCCTGCCATACTGGAGATCCAGACGTGGAACATTTCCATCATTGCAGAAAGTCCTATGGGGCAGCATTCGTCCCACTGGTCTCCTTGCAATATTCTCCCAATGAGACAATACGTTGAGACAACTTACATAACATAAGGAAAATGGAAATTTAGTGCTGTTTTAAAGAAAGGCCTGCATTGTGGGCTCAAATATTTACACTTAAGCAGCAACTTACTTTTGTTATTTGGAGATGAATTTCCAGAAATAGTTTTGATTCTCAAAGCTAAATTGCTCTGATGTTTCCTTACAGCCTACTGGTTTTTGTTTTTATTTTCTTTCTGGTTTTGTTAAGGTATTTATTTCTTAAACTCTACAGCCTTTTTTCACTACTTAAAAATTAAATGCTATGAGCATAAAGGGTATAGCACCAAAGATCCAAAACCTAGATTTGTTTAATGAGCCACAAACAAAATATTGAAAAACCGCCAACATTGTAGAAGATTGTACACAATTTTATATTTATTAAATCAAATTCCCATCGGACATCTGGCAACTTCTCCTCCCGCAGAGGGTCACTTGGCTTCAAGTCACATGAAAGGTTTTCATTTCAAGACGGCTCTTTGGAGCTTATTTGTCAGAATTCTGCTCTTAGGCTGAGGTCCAGGGCATGCCATCCATGTTCTGTGGTTTCACGGGTTCCACAAAGACACCTGCACAAAAATGCACCTCCAACCGCCTTGGAAAAGGAGGAAAATCTCACCATTGGGATTTTAGTCCTGTCGCCCAAGGCTTCGTTGTCTGATGAAGTCACATTAAATTTTAGCAAACTCTTCCTTAGCCACATGAGAATTAGTTTGTGATAGCTTGAAAGACATCTTACAGTCCATGTTTCCAAATGTTAATTTTCTTAGAAGCCTTCAATAGTTTCTCTTAGCCCAGGAATTAAACCAAAACTTTAATCTCTTTGCCAATACTCAATTTTTCCCTTGACTTCCAAAATCCTTATTCTTCTACCAGTTTACATTTTTTCAGTTTTGATCCTAGTTCTGAATTTCTGTTCATTAACAACAGCACACTTTTGCCCCTTTTCATCTCATTGGTTCTCTTCTTTACCTTAATCTAATATCTCATCTCGTCTATCTCTTTTATTGTTTATTTTTAGTTTATTTTATTATCATGCAAACTTTATAATGTGATTTGATCCTACTGTTTACTATACTTTTATCATCTTCTTTATTGGGATTTCAATTTTTAATTTTTTTCCAAAATTTTAACTTTTACTCTATAAAGTCTGTTAATGTTTTATTGTCAAAACATTTCTAAGTGTCTTATGACTCTAGCGGGGAGGAATACCTTTCAGATTTCAGTAGCGAAAAGAAGATGGCTTTTCTATGTGACTCATGAACTATTGGGGTCATGCTCTGGTCTAAGGCGACCTTTCCACTTGGGTCCTGGATCTCCTTTCTCTAGATTCCTCATGGCAAGATTCTCACCTGCTCTCTATCTTACCCCTCTCCACTGAATCTATAAAGACTAAAAACAAACACCTTTTCTTTGACATCATATCACTGATCAGCTAATACCTCTTGCCTTCACCTAGTCTTTCAACAAAACACTTTGAAAGGAGTGTCTACTCAGTCCCTGTTTCCTCTCCTCATTCTCTCACGGGTTGATCCCGATCAAATCTGGCTCATCCACTGTCTCTCCACAAAATTATTGCTGTCAATACAGGATCATAATGCATCGTGCATCACCCCACTGAGCCCTCCCTCTGCCCACTGTTGCTTTGACCCCTAATTATCTGGCAATGGGCAGCTGCTCCCAGGCAACCATGCCTGAACGGACAGGCACCAGACAGCCTGTGAAAGTGGAGGAAAGAATTGCAAGGTAGGTTTTCAGGAGAGAGCCACCTGTGGCTGAAGAAGGGGTGGGAATCTATGCACAAAATTAGGGAGTCTGTAAAGGAGACTGCTTTCAGTGGACAAGTATAGGAGATAGGAAGGTGACCAAAGCTTTTAGTGTATAGTTTCTTTTCTATTATTATGATTATTTTTTAATTATTTTTCTATTGCAGTAATATTGAATTATAATATTATATAACTTTCAGGTGTACATTGTAATATATTTCAAATTCTGTGTAGATTACATCATGTTCACCACCCCAAAACTAATTACAATCCATCCACACAGACATGGGCCTACTCACCCTTTCACCCTCTCCTCCCCTCCCTTCCACTGTGGTAACCACCAATCCAATCTCTGCTGTTATGTGTTTCTTTGTCGTTGTTTTTATCTTCTACTTATGAGTGAGATCATATGGTATTTGACTTTCTCCTTCTGGCTTTTTTCACTCAGCATAATACCCTCAAGTGCCATCCACGTTGTCACAAATGGCCAGATTTCATCATTTCTTATGGCTGAATAGTATTCCATTGTGTATACATACACATCTTTTTTATCCATTCGTCCTTTGATGGGCACCTAGGTTCTTTCCAAGTTTTGGATGTTGTGAATAATGCTGCAATGAACACAAGGGTGGGTGCATCTTTATGCATTTGTGTTTTCAAGTTCTTTGGATAAATACCCAAGAGTGGAATATCTGGATCATATGGTAGATCTATTCTTAATTTTCTGAGGATATTCCACACGGCTTTCCATAGTGGCTGAACCAGTTTGCACTCCCATCAGCAGTGTACAAAGGTTCCCTTCTCTCCACATTCTCTCCAACACTTGATGTTTCCTTCTTGTTAATTATAGCCATTCCGACCAGAGTGCGGTGATATCTCATTGTAGTTTTGATCTGCATTTCCCTGACAGCCAATGATGTTGAACATCGTTTCATATGCCTGTTAGCCATCTGTGTATCTTCTTTGGAGAAATCTCTGTTCAGATCTTTTGTCCATTTTTTAGTTAGGTTGTTGGTTTTTTTGTTATTGAAATGTATGAGTTCTTTGTGTATTTTGGATATTAACCCCTTATCTGATATATGGTTTTCAAATATCTTCTCCCAATTGTTAGGTTGTCTTTTTGTTTTGTTGATGGTTTCTTTTGCTGTGCAGAATCTTTTTAGTTTAAAGCAGTCCCATTTGTTCATGTTTTCTTTTGTTTTCCTCACCCCGTCAGACATGGTACTTGACAATATGCTGCTCAGAGTGATGTCGAAGAGCCTACTGCCTATGTTTTCTTCTAGAAGTTCCATGGTTTTGGGTCTTACATTCAAGTCTTCAATCCATTTTGAGTTGATTTTTGTGCATGGTGTAAGGTAACGGTCTACTTTCATTCTTTTGCATGTGGCTGTCCAGTTTCCCCAACACCATTTATGGAAGAGACTCTCCTTTCTCTATTGTATGCTCTTGGCTCCCTTGTCGACTATTAGCTGTCCATAAATGTGTGGGTTTATTTCTGGGCTCTCGATTCTGTTCCATTGATCTGTGTGTCTGTTTTTGTGCGAGTACCATGCTATTTTGGTTACTATGGCTTTGTAGTATATTTTGAAATCAGGGAGTGTGATACCTCCAGCTTTGTTCTTTTTTGTCAGGAATCTTGTGGCTATTTGGGGTCTTTTCTTGTTCCATATAAATTTTAGGATTCTTTGTTCTATTTCTGTTGTGGGGGCTGGTCTTGGCCACGCCAAGATATGTCCCTTTGGCATGAGGATTATTTGAGGCTGGTTTCTTTGCAGACAGGAAAGCAACTGAAAAGTAGAACTTGCTTACCCTTTTGTTAAGAGACATTTACATTGTAAAGGAACTCTCCATCTGTGGAAATAGCTCCCTCTGTACCAGGAAGAAGGGGAGATGACCTTATCTCTAGAAACTCTTAATCAATGGGGAAGGCAAGGACTTAAATCTGCATTTGTTTATTGTGCTTCTCTGGTAACCTCCTGTGACTGACTTCCCTCCCCCTCCCAACGTTGGCATTTCTTTAAGGATTAAGCATCTTTCCTTAGGCTAGGAACTGATTGCTGTGCCCACCTGTGACCACCCAGCTCGAGACAATAGACTTGCCTCCTGCTGTGTCCATCAAGCACTGTGCCGACAGGGCAATCTTGTGACTATTGTGGGAGGGACATTTCAATCATATGCAAAATATCCTATTTGGGGGTATATAACCACTCTGCACACCCTGCTTCTTCAGTGCCCTTTCTTCCTTCCCGAAGAAAGGCTCCGGGCCATGGTCTTCATAAAGCTTTGTTTAATTTTCTCCTGCTATTCTGTCTCATGTGAATTTAATTCGTTCTCCGGCCAGATGAACCCAGAGAAGGTAGAGGAAATGTCTTCCACCCCTACACTGTGAAAAATGTTGGAACTTTGATAGGGATTGTGTTGAATCTCTATTGAAAGATTGAAAGTTTCATTGAAAGTTTTATTGAAAGATTGACTTTGGGAACCTTACTGCACAGTTCACAACCTTTTCTCAGCCAATCTGAAGGACTAGACAGCTTGTGAACCTCATCTCCTCTCTGCCCTTTGGGCTAAAACTGCTGCATTGCAAGGACACTCTCGTTAGGTGATTTTTCTTTTTTCATAAAAGCAAGAAATTTGATTTTGTCCAAGGACAAAAGAGCGAAACGTCACAATATAAATCCTTATGGTTAAAAGGTGGAGTCCCTGGGTAATGGAGAATCCCAGGGAACAACAAAGCCTGGCCTGCACTTCGGGATCTGTCTTTGGGGAGCACCCTGTGCCTCTGTCTCAGCAGCTCCAAGATCCTCAAGGACACACCCCTGAGAGCCATACTCTTGATTCACAGCTGACAGACAGTCCTTCCACAGCAGTTTTTAAAAGTGGATGCCTAACTTTTATGTTATCCTTAGTGTTATGGAAACAGAGCATTAGGGATGAAGGAAGGAAGGATAGAGGAAGGGAGGGATGGAGAGATGGAGGGAGAGAAAATATGAGGTTGAGACCTGAGATAGCTGTTAATTAGAAATAATATCAAAAATCTTTCCTTTCATCAATTTTGTTTTAAGCTATATTCCAACACTTAGAACAGTTGCAGGGATGGAGGGCAGGGGGAGGGAACACGAGTTAGGAAGACAGGAATACAAGGAAGGTGAGAAGGCAAAAATAATGGAAGGAAGCAATGAAGGGGGGTGAAGGATGTGTGAGACCCAGACCACATCTGAGATAATTCTCAGATACGAGAAGCACTGTTAGAAAAGGTTGTTTTAACCATTGTCATTTTCCATTTTAAGCTACTTCGATGTTAATCTCTCATTAAACAATTTCAACCCTTTAAACTGCATTTTATTCTCGCATCTCAGCTGAGACACTTAATCCATTAAAAGGTTTGGAAAATAGAACAATAAAAATAGACACCTGCCGGCCGCTTCTAGGTCTGAAACCTCTGGCCTGTGTGAGAACCACTTCGTACACCCTGGAGGGATTCTCTCCGTTGGGGAGCCGAACTCGCACAGAGCCCTCCGCAAACCCCAGGCTCTGGACCGCGGAACACAGTGTTCTGGTTCTAGAAACGCAAGGCCCCGCTGGAACCTCCGCGCCGCCACCCTCTGTCTGAAAACTGCACGTCAGCCTGTGGGACAGAACAGCCGCAGCCTCAGGAAAGGAAGCCCTGAGAATCTGCTCAAGGGACGCAGCGCGCCTTTCTGACTCTGTGCTCTGGTTTCTGACACTCTTTCGTCTTTTTATTTTCTTTCCAGGTTTTATTGCCGGCATAGGAAATTCTGTCAGTTGTAGTAGCAGTGGAGGCTTATGGTTGTTGTTTGGGTGCCTTCCAGAGATGAAGCCTATCGGCACCTGTGGCTTTTTTGGAACAAAATGCTGCAAAAGAAATTAATAAGAAAGCAGAGAAACTGCTGTGACAGATGTGGCATCAGTAACTGCTCTCTTTGTAAACACAGGTAAAATTTAAACCTGATTAAACTTCTTTCTTCAAAGAGAAAGGATCTTGCCTTCTGGTCACTGTGGTGCATGTGCCTCTTCATCCAGTCCGCACTGCATCACCACCTCCTTCCTTCAGGAAACCATGGCTGATCCGCACAGGAAGCAGCCTCTCCTCCTCCACGTTCCCCGCTTCCTCACTTCCTGTGGTTTGGGCTTCTTCCTCAGCCCTGCCTTGTGCACATGGGGGAAAACTTCTCATTCTCTGTGGGGCTGTACGACCTCTATGGGCAGGGGGGTGGCGGGGGGGAAGGTTGTGTTACTGCTTTATGTGCTGGCTGTCGAGGGCAGACATTGCTTCCTGAATTACTTTCAGTTGGATGGCAAAGCTGAGTGGAGTAAAGTGTTTTTCTCCATGTGGACATCACACGATTCCAGTAGGTGATGGGGGGAAACAAGTCCTTGTTGAAAGCCTGGTTAAGTGAAGAGAATATGGTATGGAACACAGGGAGAGGGGACTGAACACCAAAAGAAAGAGATCATAGGCAGCCGGAGAACAGTGGGATACTGCCCTCACCCTGCGGTCTTCTGCTTGGGAGGGTTGGGTAGTTAACTGTAGGGTTGAGCTGATGCCACCTGTTTATCTAAGCAACTCTTTGTCTCTTTATATTAACTCTTACCTCAGTTGACCTATAATTTACCTCTAAGTAGATGCTATTTAGCTCCAAATGACTTCTTGGGTTTCTTAGAGACTCCAGATTGAAAGGAGAAATCAGACCTTGTTGAATAAAAATATCTTTATCTAGGTAGAGACACGTGATAATGGGGCAAAGACTAAGGCAAGAGACGTAAAGAACTTGCCATGGGTGCAGAAATTCAGGGTCTGCCAAAAAATTTTGTGATTAAGATAAATAATATAATGTATTCGTTTTTTAAAGATTTTATTTTTTCCTTTTTCTCCCCAAAGCGCCCCAGTACATAGTTGTACATTCTTCATTGTGGGTCCTTCTAGTTGTGGCATGTGGGACGCTGTCTCAGCATGGTTTGATGAGCAGTGCCATGTCCGCATCCAGGATTCGAACTAACGAAACACTGGTCCTCCTGCAGCGGAGCGTGCGAACTTAACCACTCGGCCATGGGGCCAGCCCCAATATAATGTAATTTTTAAAAATTAAAATTAATGCAAAAAACTCCATTATCAACAAAATGTCAACATTTTCAATAAGACCAGGATCTGAACATTTAATTGAACAACTCTAATTCACAGGCCTCACCTTAACCTCAGTCCTATCTTGATTTAATCATTTACGTTTAATAATTTGTGAAAGTTTTATTTGTGATACATGTGTCACTCTCTGGTTCCTTGAAGAATGGATCTTCGATTCTATAGATTAGATGAAGTTTAACACATGTGTGACTGAGTGACCTCATAACAATGCCACTCATTCCTGTGTTCTAGGGGGATGGCAAAAGTTATTGAGGGAGATACTGCTCATTTATTTAAGAAACCATTTTAATGACTACTTTGATCTTAAAAAACCAGGTAACTGTCTACATCTATAAAACAGAGATAAAGCAAGTAAGAACTATGTAACTCTACAGTGCTAAAAACAAAAGGACTTTTTGTTGTCCAACTTGGAATTAGAGATTAAAGATAAAAGGAGTTTTGGTTCCAAAAGAGACGTATGTCTATAATATGACAAGATATGACCTGGAGAGATTAATTACTAAGAATGGCAGGAAATCTTTAGCAAGAGTGTGGTGACCTAAACAAATAAAACAGCCAGGTGTTTCACCAGCAAAATGGGTTTATTTGGGAACAGGGGAACTGTAATTCAGGGTAAGCAAGCTATAGCAAAAAGCCGTAAGCAAGTCCAGCAAACAAAAGAGAGAAATATATTGTTCATAAAGTCTATATAGAGAGAAATATAGAGACTTTATAGACAAAAAGGAGGAAGTTGAGAGGGGTTGTTTTGAACAAACATCCAACTGTGGAAAGCAAGAGTTCAGGGAAGTGATAGCTGTCATTGGCTGAGGTGCTGGGGTGGACCATTCCTTGTTGGGATGTAATATCCACCTGTTCCTTTTGAGTCTGTAACTGATATTTCTTTCTGTAACTGAAGTTGAGCAATCGTGTGTAAGAGCTCCCCCTTGTGATCCCCTAGCCTCATTTTCTGTTTTTTTTTTCCTTTCTCTTTAATCACATTGGTTTATCATATTATATAAATTTCAGATATATATCAGTATATTATAGCTTCTGCATAGACTGAAACATGTTCACCACCAAAAGTCTAGTTTTCAGCCCCTGACTTCATTTTAATTGAAGTTTCTTTCATTCTGTTTCACAAGAGTATTCTGAGTTTCATTTTTTTGGACATTTCTATGTAGTAACCATAAACAATTATCTTCAAATTTTACATTTTCACTCAATCGCTTTTTGATTGTGAAATCTTAGGAAATGGGGGAGAGCCTCAATTGTGCTTGGCACAAAGGTATGAAGTGTAGGGGAGGAACACAATCCCTTTTCCTTCTAGATCCTTCTGGCTGCTCTAAGAATTAAATGGACATGGGACACAATAGGAGAAAATCAAACTATGCTTTATAACATGTATACATGGGGGAAACCCAGTAAAGCTGAGTAATTCGCAGAATGGCCAAGCCACCCCGTTGAATACCATTTTCAGCTAAAGACAAAGGAGGATGTTGGGGTTAGTGTCTTTGTGCTTCCAAGGGGAAGAAGGCAATTTACATGGAGATGGAAATGCAAATGTTTGTGAAACCAGTGTTGCTGGGTCATCTGTAGACAATATTGTCTAATGGTACTTGCTCTTTCTTGAAACAGGCCTGAAATCTTACATTCTTTTAGGCAGTTAGGGGAAGGTCAAAGTCGCTTGTTCTTCAAAATAATCAAGGCAGAGCCAGGGCCTGTGGCCTAGTGGTTAAGTTTGACGCGCTCCCCTTTGGTGGCCTGGGTTCAGTTTGTGGACGTGGAGCTACACCACTCATTTACCAGGGCCTATGCTGTGGCGGCAGGTCACATACAAAAAGAGGAAGTTTGGCAGAAGATTTAGCTCAGGGTGAGTCTTCCTCAGGAACAAAAAAAACAGTAAAAAGGAAAATCTGACAAAGAGGCACATTTTGAGACAGATGGATTTGATCCCCCAGAGAAGCAAGTGGGTGGTAACTACAGGAAGTGAGATGAAATTGGCCAGAGAAGGTTATGGAAAAGCTGGAAGAAGGTGTTTGAACAAAATCTTGTGAGCATGAGCACGAACTGGGAATCCTGAGAATGATTTGAATATTTACCTGAACTTATAAGGGATGGGAGCTGGAGTTACTTAATTTGGATCTTTAAAAAACAGGAAATCAGGGCTGGCCTGGTGGCGTAATGTTTAAGTTCACATGCTCCACTTAGGCAGGACAAGGTTCATGGTTTCAGATCCTGGGAGCCGACCAACGCACTGCTCATCCCGCCATGCTGTGGTGGCATTCCTCAGACACAATAGAGTAAGGTTGGCCCAGATGTTAGCTCAGCGACAATCTTCCTCGCCAAAACAAACAAGCAAACAAACAAAAACATAGGATAACCTTGGAATTTGGAGCATTGGCAGACTGCTTTCCAACCCAGCCAACTTCCGTCTCACTCTAACTCTTTAAACCTGCTGAATTATGACTTAAAAGTAGAAGATCATACCTATCCTGTTATGCTGAAGTCTCATGAGAAAAAAAAAAAAGAGAAAGTGTGTTAAGCCCTGCAGCTAGTTCCTGATTTTTATTGAGTTCATCTGCCTTACTCTAAAAAGATCAGGACATGATCTTTACTCCAACTATGTGTAAACTAAATAACCAGACTCATGCAAGGAACAGGGTTTTTCTCTGATAACTCCAGGTACAGCTTTCTTTGTCTATATCCTGTTTGTATTTTGCAGAGCTTTTTCAATATGCGGATTATTATCTGTCATTGGTTTTAGAACATCTCCAGACACTATCTCCTCAAGAATTCCTGCTGTGTGTCCTCTGTCTCCTCTCTTCCTGGGAATAGAATTACATATATATTACACCTCTCACTGTGCTCTCATATGTATTTTATGCTATTTTCTGTATTTTCCTTGATTTTATTTCTCTGCGCTTTGATCTGGAAATTTCCTTTGATGTGTATTCTAATCCTCAGATCCCCTCCTGCTTTGGACAATCTGCTGTTAAACCCATCCACTGTGATTTTTATTTCAGATATTGTATTCTGTGTCTTGAAGTACCATTAGAAATCTTCTAATTCCTCAAGAGGACCTATACAATAATGGATATTGTCAGCTATGTTGCAGATCTCCCAGCACTCTTGGTATTATAGGGCTTTTCATCCTAACACCCACCCCTCAATGAATGTAAAATAGAGGAGTAGCTGCTTTAAAGAGAATAATTTCAAGGGCTGGCCCAGTGGTGCAGTGGTTAAGTGTGCATTTTCTGCTTTGGTGGCCCAGGGTTCACTAGTTCGATGCCGGGTGCAAACATGGCTCTGCTTGTCAAGCCATGCTGTGGCAGGCACCCCACATATAAAGTGGAGGAAGATGGGCACGGATGTTAGCTCAGGGCCAGTCTTCCTCAGCAAAAAAGAGGAGGATTGGCAGCAGATGTTAGCTCAGGGCTAATCTTCCACAAAAAAAAAAAAAAAGAAAAAGAATAATTTCAAGTGAAGCACTCGATCAAAGAAAGATAATGACAGTCCACTGAAGAAATACTAAAAGGATCTAAGTATGGGCCAATTTTGGGTGATGATGCACCAAGGAAGCTAAGAACTTCTTGTAAAAAGAGACTTGTGTCAGCCCACCCAGTGGCATAGTGGTTAAGTTCCTGTGTTCTGCTTTGGCAGCCCAGGCTTTGCAAGTTTGGACCCTGCACACAGACCTAGCACTGCTCGTCAAGCCATGCTGAGGCGGCGTTCCACACACAAGAACTAGAAGGACCTACAACTTGGATATACAACTATGTAGTGGAGCTTTCGAGAGAAGAGAAAAAAACAGAGGAAGATTGGCAACAGATGTAAGCTGAGGGCTAATCCCACAAAAATCATACCTTAAAACAAACAAAACAAAACAAAAAGACCTTTGAAATAACCTTAAATGTTATTTTCTTATTTTTGGTCTCACAGATGGACAACTTAGAATAAACACATATCTGTTATTAATGCAAAATGACTAGGATTGATGGACTTAGTAAGTAAAAATACAAGACACAGAGTCAAATGTAATTTTCTGATAAACAATCACTAATTTTTTGGCATAGTATATCCTTTATAATATTTGAGACATACATATTCTAAAAGATTATTGATGGTTTATCTGAAATTTCAATTTAACTAAGCATCCTATATTTTATCTGATATACCTATAGATCATTGAAATGTTTCTCCTTAAAGACAATGTTTTGACCAAAGGATTTGCTTAGTGCACAATTGAGTTTTATTTTTACTAGGTGTGGTAGGCAGAATAATGATCTCCAAAATATGTCCATGACCTAACCCTTATCACCTGTGAATATGTTATCTTACATGGTGCAATGGACTAACTGTTCATGTCTCTTCCCCCTGAAATTCATATATTGAAAACCTAATGCCCAATGAGATGGTGTTAGGAGGAGGTGCCTTTGGGAGGTGATGAAGTCATGAGGGTGTAGCCCACCTAGATGGGATTAGTACCCTTATAAAAATGACCCTAGAAAGCTAGCTTGTCCCTTCTGGTATGTAAACCAGGATTAATGCAATTTATATTCCTTGAGAAAAACCCTACCCACTGAGCACTGGTCACAGGACCCTGAGCATTTCCAGTGACCAACATCTGATTTGCTGCGTCTCAGAGCAATAGTGAGGGTTCTACTGACACTGGGAGACCTCGCACAAGCCTGCAACTCTGTGGGCTCCTTCAGAACTGGGACCCACTAACAGCCGGGAAAGAGTGTGGGCGACTTGGAGTCCACTCAGTGCTTCTCCACAAGATCCCAATGGCAATGTAGATCCTTGGCTTTGACATCTCTGAAAAGCAAATAACCCCCTGGCTCTCAAAGTGTGGACGCTCTGTAGCTGAGTGTTGCCTGAGCTACCGAGTAAACTGAAGCTACAAGTGTTATCCTTGCTTTCTGATTCACACACTCTGAGGACATGTGTCTAGTCACAATTTCATCCTCCTATTCTTTCTCTAAAAAAGAGAAACAGAGCCCCTACTTGCCTCATCCACTGTCACATGGGGTAATGGTAAATTTTAGGGATTTTTCACATGAATGTTACCATCTTGTTATAACCTAGGGAGGGTCAGGCCCACCATGTCCATCTTCTGTTAGCGCCCAAAGCCCTCCTTGTGCTGTGAGAAACCATGACTGCCTCTAGGCATGCTGGGTTTGAGAAAGCCATCCTTCATCCCCAGGAGCTGAAGATGTCCAGGGGTGATGGAACTAGAGAAACTAGTTCCTAGTTTGGCCCAAGACTGTCCTCAGACTCAGGAAAAACTAAATTGACAGATTGAAAGTTCCATGGGGCAGGCAAACGAGCACCAGGAAGTCCGTTCCCACACGGAGACAGACCCCGTCCCTCACCCCATGGATGCCCCACAGGAACTGGACTAAACAAGAAGTTTCTGGTGCCTAAGGCAGGAGAGGCTTTTCTGGGATTTCCCACCTCCTAATTTGCATGAGGGAGACTGAGTGTTCTTTGTGCTCTCAAGGCCATTCCCATAACACACCAGCTAAGACGTTCTAGTTAGTCACTGTAATTACGAAACACGCAGTCAATACTAAATTCTGCTGGCAACCTGGAACCTTTATAAGGTGCAAGGCTCAGCTCCCTGTCCAGACTCAGCTTGCTGTTAAGCTCACCAGCCATCAGCATGAGGATCCTTCATTTTCTCCTTGCCTTCCTCATTGTCTTCCTGTTGCCTGTTCCAGGTAAGGTGGGCCAGGGGAACACAGGGCTGAACAAATGGAAGAATAGGAGGGAGTCTCTCTCTCTTATCTCTCCCTCTCCCTTTCTTCCATTTTCTCTCTCCCTCTCCTTCCTTCTCTCCTACTCTCTCTCTTTCCTTCTCTCTTTCTCAGCCTATCTCCTTCTCTCTCTGTCCATCACCTCTCTCTCTCCTTCCCTCTATCTCTCTTTTTCTCTCTCCTTCTCTCTTTCTTTCTTTCTCTCTCCCTCTCCATCTGTCTATCCATCTACCTCTCACTCTCTCTCTTTCTCTGTCCCCCCTCTTCTCTCTTCTCCACACATTCTTAGAGCAAATAGATTATATGGATTGCTTATGAGAACCAGACACCTTGTCCTTCAACATGAAAGGACTTTACGAACCTTATGGCACAGTTCACAACCTTTTCTCAGCCAATCTGAAGGAGCCAGACAGCTGGTAAATCTCCTCTCCTCGCTGCTTGTCATACCAGACCTGCTGCATAACAGAGGACGCCTCTGTTATATGACTTTTCTTTTTTCATAAAAGCAAGTAATTTGATTTTGCCCAAGAACAGAAGTGCAGAAAAGTCACATTATAAATCTTTATACTTAAAGAGTGGAGTCTCTGGCTAATGGAGAATCCCAGAGAACAACAAAGCCCAGACTGCGCTTTGGGATCTGCTGTTGGGGACTCCCCTGTGCCTCTGTCTCAGCAGCTCCAATGTCCCCGAGGACACACCCCTGAGAGCCTTACTCTCAGTTCACACTGGGAGGCAGTCCGACAGAAGCAGCTGTTAAAATTGGATGCCTAACATTTATTTTATCCTTATCATTATGTAAACAGACAAAAAGGAAGGACCAAGGAGAGAGGAAGAGATAGAAAGAGGGATGGAGAGATGGAGGGAGAGAGAAAATGTGAGGCTGGGACCTGAGATAACTGTTAATTAGAAGTTACATTGCAATATTCTATCAATTTTGTTCACAAGAATATTCCAACACTTGGAACAGTAGTAGGGAGGGAGGGAAGGAGGAGGGAAAACAAATCAGGGAGACAGGAATAGGAGGAAGATGAGAAGGCAGAAATGACAGAGGCAGGGAACGAAGGCATGTGAGACTCAGACCACATATGAGATAGTTCTCAGATATTAGAGACAATACTACAAAGGTGTTTTTAACCATCGTTATTATTGATCGTAAGATACTTAGATAAGCTCTCGTTAAACAATTCCTACCCTTTAAACTGCATTTTATTTTCCAATTTCAGCTGAGACACTTAATCAAGTACATGGTTTCGAAAACAAAGTAATAAAAACAGACAGCAGCTGGCTATTTCTGGTTCTCAAACCTCTGGCCAGTGTGAGAACTGCCTTCGCACACCCTGGAGGGATTCTCTCCGTGGGGGAGCCGAACTTGCACAGAGCCCTCCGCAGACCCCAGGCTCTGGGCCGCGGAGCACAGCGTTCTGCTTCTAGAAACGCGAGGCCCCCCTGGAACCTCTGCGCTGCTAGCCTCTGTCTGGAAACTGCACGTCAGCCTGTGGGACAGGATAGCCGCAGCCTCGGGAAGGGAAGCCCTGAGCATCTGCTCAAGGTGTGCCTTTCTGACTCTGTGCTTTGGTTTCTGACACTACTTTGTCCTTTTTATTTCTTTTTCAGGTTTTACTGCAGGCATAGAAACTTCGTTCAGTTGCTCTCAGAATGGAGGCTTCTGCATATCCCCTAAGTGCCTTCCAGGGTCAAAACAGATCGGCACTTGTATCTTGCCTGGGTCAAAATGCTGCAGAAAGAAGTAATAGAAAGCGGAGAAACTGCTGTGACAGATGTGGAGTCAGAAACTGCTACCTTCACAAAAACATGTAAAATTTAACCCACATTAAACTGCTTTGTTCAAAGACAAAGAATCTTGCCTCCTGGTCACTGTGGTGGTTGCGTGGTGTTTGATCACACAGGCTGATCTCCAGACTCCTTGAGGATCCCCTTTAACTCCCCATACTGACCACCAGGGCCACCACGTGGGACCCTCCTGTGCTCTTCAGGGCGATGGTCACCTGGCCTCCCCCAGTCACTGCCTGTGCTGTCCTGTCAGCTGTGCCTTGTTCTTCCCGCCCTCACCCGCCCCATCATCCCTCAGATGTGTGCCTCATTCATCCTGTCGCCACTCGATCACTGCCTCCTTCCTTCGGGAAACCATGGCTGATCCGCACAGGAAGCAGCCCCTCCTCCTCCATGTTCCCCCCTTCCTGACTTCCTGTGGTGTGGGCTTCTTCCTCAGCCCTGCCTTGTGCACATAGGGATAAGCTTCTCATTCTCTGTGGAGCTATAAGATCTCTATGCATCTGGACTCTATCTTGTTCATTTATATGCTGGTGGTTGAGGGAGACACTGCTTCATAAATTACTATTAGTTGGATGGCAAAGCTGAGTGGGATAAAGTGTTTCTCTCCATGTGGACATCACACGATGCAAGTAGGTGCAGGGGGAAACAAGTCCTCGTTGAAAGCATGATTAAATGAAGACAATAACACATGGAACACAGGGAGAGGGGACCAAACGCCAAAAGAAAGAGACCGTAGGCTGCCAGGGAATAACGGGGATTCTTCCCTCATGTGCAGTCTCTTCCTTGGGACAGTTTGGTAGTTAAATCTACATCTGGGCTAGGGTAGTCTGTATGTGTAAATGGCTCCGTGTTTCTCTACATTAACTCTTCACTCAATTTACCTATAATTTACTTCTGAGTAATTGTTCTTTAGCTCCAAATTAATTCCTTGCATTTCCTAGAGAATCCAGATTGCAAAGAGAAACAGACCTTGCAGAATAAAAATACATTTATCCAGAGACACCTGATAAGGGGGCAAGACTAAGGTGAGGGGAGACAAGCACTTGCTGTGGGTATAGAGCTTAAAAATTTCTGTGATTAAGATAAATAATATAATGTATTATTTTGAAATTTAAATTAAGGCTAAAAAACCCATAATCAACAAAACATCAACATTTTAAATAAGAACAGGATCTGAACAACTCTAATTCTCTGGCCTCACCCTAACCTCGGTCATGTCCTGATTTAATCATTTACTTTTAATAACTTATGACATTTTTATTTACAATAGATGTGTCACTTTTTGGTGTCCGAAAGTATACATCTTTTCCTGTATAGATGAGATGAAGTTTGACAACATGAATGTGATATCAAGTGACATCATAACAATGTCACTAATTCCTGTGTTCTGGGGGATGGCACAATTCCTTTAGGGAGAGACTGCTGTTTTATTTAGGAAACCATTTTAATTGTTATTTTGATCTTGAAAAGTAAGATAAGCGTGTACATTTGTAAAACAGATATGAAAGCAAATAAGAGCTAAGTAGCTCATATTGCTAAAAATCAAAGGAATTTTTGTTTTCAACCTGGAATCAGAGATTAAAAATGAAAGGAGTTTTTCGTTCCAAAAGGAACGTGTGTGTCTATAATATGACAAGATATGATCTGGAGAGATTAATTACTAAGAATAGTGCGAAATCTTTAGCAAGAGTGTGGTGACTTAAACAAGTAAAACAGCCCGATATTTCACCAGCAAAATGGGTTTATTTAGGAACAGGAGAAGAATTGTAATTCAGGGTAAGCAAGCTATAGCAAAAGCCATAAGCAAGTCCAGCAAACAAAGGAGAGAAATATTACTTTACAGAGAAAAAATAGGAAGTTATGAGGGGTTGCATTGAACAAAAGTCCATTGGTGGAAAGCGAGAGTTCAGGGCAGTGAGGAGTGTCATTGGCTGAGTCACTGAGGTGGACCATTTCTTGTCGGGACGTAATATACATGTCTTCCTTTTGAGTCTGTCACTGATGTTTCTTCCTGTAATTGATTTGAGCAGTAGTGTGTGAGAGCTGTCCCTTCTGGCCCCCCAGCCTCATTTTCTTTTTCTTTTCCTTTGTTTTTTATTCTTGAGATCGCATTGATTTATCATATTGTTTAAATTTCAGGTATAGATCACTATATTTCAACTTCTGTATAGACGGCATCATCTTCACCACCAAAAGTCTAGCTGCCAACCCCAAACTTCATTTTAAATGAGATTACCTTTATTCTGTTTCACAAGTGTATTCTGATTTTCACTTTTGTTTTCTAACATACACTTGTATGTGATAACCATATTTCATTACCTTCAACTCTTGTTGTTTCACTCAATGGCTTTCTGATTAGGAAATCATGGGAAATGGGGGAGATCCTCAATCATGCTTGGCACAAAGGTATGAAGTGTAGGGGAGGAACATAATCCCTCTTCCTTCTAGGTCCTTCTGGCTGCTCTAAGAATTAAATGGACATGAGACACAATAGGAGAAAATCAAACTATGCTTTATAACATGTGTACATGGGGGAAACCCAGGAAAACTGAGTAATTCACAGAATGGCCAAGCTGACCCGATAAATACCATTTTCAGCCAAGGCAAAGGAGGATATTGAGGGTAGCGTTTTGGGGCTTAAAGGGGAGGAAAGCAATTTACATGGAGATAGAAATGCAAATGTTTGTGAAACCAGTGTTTGCTGGGCCATCTGTAGACAATGTTGTCTGATAGTACTTGCTCCTTCTTGAAACAGGCCTGAAATCTTAAATTCTTTTAGGCAGTTAGGGGGAAGGTCAAAGTTTCTTTCAGTATCTTGTTCTTCAAAATAATCAAGGCAGGGCCAATCCCAGTTGCCTAGTGGTTAATTTGGCATGCTCTGCTTCTGCTGCCTGGGTTCTGTCATTGGCATTGAACTACACCAGTCATCTAAAATTGACTATGCTGTGGCAGCAGCTCACATACAAAAAGAGGAAGATTGGCAATAGATGTTAGCTCAGAGTGAGTCGTCTTCAGCAAAAAAAAAAGAAAAGGAAAACAGAAAAGTAAAGTAAAAAAGAAAATCCAGCAAAGAAACACATTTTTGGGGTGGCCAATTCTGATCCCCTCCAGAATCAAGAGGGCAGTTGCCACAGGAAGTGAGGTGAAATCAGCCAGAGAAGGTTTGGAAAAGCTGAAAGTGGACGTTTGGACAAAATATCATGAGCATAAGCACCAACTGGAATCCTGAGAATCATTTGAGTATTTGCCTGAGTTTATAAGGGATGGGAGCTGGAATTACTTAATTTGGATATTAAAAACCTGGATAATTGGGGCTGGCCCAGTGTCGTAATGGTCAAGTTCACACATTCTGCTTTGTTGGGCCAGGGTTCATGGGTTCAGATGCTGGGCACAGACTTACACACCGCTCATCAAGCCATGCTGTGGCAGCATCCCACATACAAAATAGCGGAAGACTGGCACACATTTAGCTCAGTGACAATCTTCCTTAAGCAAAAAGAGGAAAACTGGCCACGGATTTTAGCTCAGCACAACTCTTCCTCATGAAAAAAACCTAAGAACCCAAAACAAAAACAACCAGGATAACCTCAGAATTTGGGGCATTAGCAGACTGCTTCTGGACCAAGCCAACTTGCATCTTACTCTCACTCTTTAAACCTGCTAACTTACAACTTAAAAGAAGAAAATCCTACCTATCCTATTATGCTTGGATCATGAGAGAAAAAAGAGAGAATTGTATGTTACGCCTTGCACCTAGTTCATTATTTTTATTGAGTTCATCTGCCTAACTCCAACAATATTAGCACATAATCTTTACTCCAACTATGTCGAAACCAAAGGAGGAGATTCTCCAAGGAACAGGGTTTTTCTCTGATAACTCTAGGTACAGTTTTCTTTGTTTCTTTCTTTTGTCTTCTTTGTATTTTGCAGAGCTTTTTCAATCTATAAGTTAATGTCTGTCATTGGTTTTAGAACATCTCCAGACGTGATCTCAAGAATTCCTGCTGTGTATCCTTTGTCTCCTCTCCTCCTGGGAATAGAATTGCATATATATTACACCTCTTACTGTGCTCTCATATGTATTTTATGCTATTTTCTGCATTTTCCATGATTTTCCTTCTCTGTGCTTTGATCTGTAAATTTTACGTTGATCTGTAGTCTAACCCTCAGATCCCCTCCTGCTAGGGCCAGTCTGCTGTTAAACCATCCATTGTGATTGTAAGTTTAGATATTGTATTCTCAGTTCTGGAGTTGCCATTAGATATTGTTAAATTCCTAACGAAGACCTATACAAACGTGGGTATTGTCAGCTACGTTGCAGGTCTCCCAGCCCTCTTGGGATTATAGGATTGTTCATCTTAATACCTGCCCCTGAATGAATTTAAGATGTAGGAGTACTTGCTTTAAAGATAATACTTTCAAACAAAGCCTTGCTCAAACAAAGATAATGACAAACCACTGAAGAAATATAAAAAGATCTAACTGTAGGACAATTTGGAGGTGGAGATACATTAAGGAACAATAGCACCTCTTTTAAAAAGAGACCTGTGATATAACCTTAAATATTGTTTTCTTACTTTTGCTTTCACAAATGGACAACTTCAAATAAGCACGTGTCTGCTTTTACTCTTGCTAAATCACTAGTGTTGACAGACATAGTTAAGTTAAAATATAGGACCACCAGTTGAATGTGAATTTCTGATATAGGATCACTAATTTTTTGGCATAATATATCCCTTACAATATTTGGGACACACACATTCTTAAGGACTAGTCATGGTTATCTGAAATTTAAGTTTAACTGGACATGCTGTATTTTATCTGAGAATCCTGTAAATAATTGAAAAGTTCCTCCTTAAAGACAATGTTTTGACCAAATATTTATTTATTGCACAATAGATTTTTATTTTTGCTGGCTGTGGTAGGCAGAATAATGGTCCCCAAATATGTACTAATCACTACAACCTGTGAGTGTGTTGTCTCACACGATGCAGTAAACGAAAGGATTACGACTTTTCCTTCCTCCTGAAAGTCGTATGTTTAAAACCTAATGCCCAATGTGATGGTGAAAGGAGGTGGTGCCTTTAGGAGATGATTAGGTCATGAGGGTGGAGCCCTCATGAATCGGATAGTAACCTTACAAAGGATCCTAGAGTGCTAGCTTGTCCCTTCTGCCATGTGATGTTACAGTAAGAAGATGCAGTCCATGAGGAAGCAGACTCTCACCAGACCCCTAATCTGCCAGTGTCTTGATCATGGACCTCTCAACCTCCAGAACTCTGAGAAATAAATTTGTGTTATCAGCCACCTGGCCTATGGTAGATAGTTACAGTAACCTGAACAGACTAAGAGACACCTCAAATGAGAATTAAAGTAGCAGATGAAATAAGGTTGCTACTCAGCTGACCTTAAAATAGGGAGATTATCTGGATGGGCCCAATGCAATCACAAGGAACCTGAAATGTGGAAGAGGGAAGCAGAATAGTCAGTGTCAGAGTGATGTGATCTGAGACAGAATCAACCAGCCGCTGTTGGCTTTGAAGATGGAGGAAGGGACCATAAACCAAGGAATGTAGGCAGCTTCTAAAGCTTGAAGAGGTAAAAAGACAGATCCTCCCTTAGATACTCCAGAAGGAACACAGTCCTGTCAAAAACTTGACATTAGTCCAGTGAGACCCATTTTGGACTTTTGATCCCAGGAACTGCAAGATGGTAAGTGAGTGTTGTTTTAAGCCACAGTGGCAATTTGTTACAGCATCAATAGGAAACCAATATGCTAACAGTTTAAAATGATGCACTAAGCATAAAATTAGCAGCCCAAGAGATGCAAACCTGCCTTGTTTAATGGAGGAAATAAATGATAAAAACTGTCAACATTATTCTCAACTTTCAATATCTTTTTTCACAGGACTTCCGTGGTTCATATGCCAACTTTCCCTCCCTTAGTGGGGACCCCAAGCTCACTATTGTGAGAAGGACTCCTTTTGTTCAGATTTGTAGTTTGGATTTATTGTGAACAGGTCCAGCCCTGGGTGGAGGCAAAGGGCTTGCTGTCTGTGTTCTGTGATTTCACATATCCAGGAAGATCACTACCCCAAAAAACATTTCCTCATGCAATTGGCAAGGAGTAAATTTATACGATTGAAGCTTTATTCATGAAATCCAAGTTCTAATTCTTTAACAACGCATCACACAGCACCAAACGGCTGTCTTAAGAAAAACAACGCAGCCACACAAAACATTGAGTTGTCTTCAGTGCCTCCAAGTGTCACCTGAGTTCTGGACATTAATGATCATGAACCATAAATAACCTGACATCACAAGGGTACATTCCTAGAATCCTCATTTGCATGGAAAGTCTCATGGACTCTAAGATGGTGACAATCCATTCAGTTATTTTAGCCCAACATTCTCTTTCTCTGATGACAAGAAATGAGATACCATCCTAACTCATCATCTAAAATGTATTCAGTTAATGGTAAATTTACGAGGCTGTCACACGAATTTTAATATTCCATGAAAATTCAAAGGTCATTATCATTTACCCATTGAAGGTAACCCACTTTTGTGTCTTCTCTCAGCACCAAAAATCCACCTATTCTGTCCTATCCAAACACCAAGCATACTGATGGAGGGTCCTGGTCAGACCAAGTCCTGATTCATATCCGGGCTTGGACATGAGCCAGGCATACTGAATTGAAAACCATTTTGGCCTCATTCTGTCTCCTATCTCTTGGGAAAGGATGGGAATTTTGGAGCATCAAAGTACCACAATGAGGACAGATTAAACCCAGGCTACCTGTTCTACTATTGCTAGTAAATGAACACAAACTCAACCTAGCTCCACCCCGTCCATATCCACTACCAGAAGGAACTCATTTGTAGATAAGCTTTTCTCTCCCAGATGGAAGCAGGATGCAATTTCTGAGGCAAATGCACCTAAGCTCAGTCTTAGATGTTCCAAGAGTAAGTCATGAGAGCCAGGAGGAAACACGCTACATTTTCCTCATTGTAAAATTCTATTAGAGTTGAAAACATCAGTTCTACAAGTAACCGTGGTCCCTTAATCTTTACAAAAACTGGAAATAGAATCACTTTGCTCTTTATCCTTGGCTAGTCAATGAGTTTGTCAGCCATCAGCTCTCAGGATTGATTACCGTTTCTCCACACTGCTATTCTGATTCTTGTTGCCTGCTCCAGGTAAGAAGGATCTGAGAAATCGCAGACTGGAAACAATTTGAGGATAAACTGAAGTTTCTTACTCATTCTTTCTCTAGACTAAATAGATTATTTGATCTGCTCTTTAAAATTAAACATGTATTCTTCAACAATGAAGGGGCATAAGACCTTAAAGAAGTTGTCAGAAATTTGTTTTTTCTTAACCTAAGGTAAGAAACTAAATAACTATTGAAATCCCACTGCTTTTCATGGCAGAAAACTGCAATGCCTAAACTTGAAGCATAAGCTGAATGTCTTTCTAAATAGAAATAGGAGAGTTAACTTTAATCCAAGAATAGAAATGCAGCCTATCCTTCTATAATTAAAGGGTGGAGTCTTTGGACACCTACAGAAATGAATGACATGACTGGGGTTTCCATCTCACACTTTGGAAAGCTTTACTTGTGTGTCTCATGTGGTCTCTTCACATGGGAAAGCATCTGGAGTACATTGTTCTCTCTTGGGTTTGCAGGTGAGCTTGACCTTCACTTACTTGGTTGCCTGCCTTTATTTTCTCCTGGCATTTACAGTAATTGAAGTAAAAAAAGAAGAAGGGGAACTGAAAAAGAGATAAATAAAAAGGAAAGAAGGAGTGGGAGAGAAGAGGAGAGAGAAAGAACTTGAGAAAACAGCATAAATAAGAGATATTATTATACATCTCTTGCTTGTATAACTGTATTATCAAGTTCACATGATATGATACCACTCAGATGATAATATGTTTATAAAACAATTAGAGTTTCTTCCCACCTAAACTCAGATACTCAGCTAACCAGATGATTTGAGAAAAAGAAAAACCAACAAATGCACTCCTGTTTGCCTTTTCTGAACTGAGATCTCTGACCTGTGTTTGGTCACTGCGGACTTCCAGCAGCCTCCAGCTGACTTCCTTGCAGTGGGGACAGATTTGCAGGAAACCCGCCACGAGCTTCTACCTGAACCCGCCTAGTGGCCCAAGCCACTCGCCCACAAATCAGAACCTTTAGCCAATTGCTTCTTCAAGAACGAGTATCCAGTCCCTTTGCCAGGAAATTGTCTACAAGAAATCATGATCCCACGTCAAGATCATCAGGGTCATGTAGTCCCATCCTTAGAAATGAAGCTCATCCCACAAGGATTTACGAAGAGGGACAATGACTCATGTTTTGAGTCTTCCTGAAATGCTGCTGGAACTTCTCCTTGTGCTCTCCTTTCTTTCCAGGCTTCTCCAGAAGAGTCCTATTTCCTTTATCTTGCATTGAGAGCAGGAGCTTTTGTTTTCTCATCAAATGCCCTCCTAACTGGATAGAGATCGGCAGGTGTCTCCCACCCACAGAAATGTGTTTCAGAAGAGGAAAATAGGAACAAAGAAAGACAGCTGCCGAGACTACTGTGGAGACAGAAACTGTTTCCCTAAGATATATTCATAAAATGTAAACTCAGTTGAATCCCTTTCTTCAGAATCAGAGAACCTGACCTCTTGCAATTCTGGTTATTGTGTAGTATTTCACTCAGAGCTTTCAAAGAGATCCTTAATGATTTCTCCTTTACCTCTGAGATAAATACTCTTCACTCTAGCGTTCAGCAGATCCACAGTGCATCACCACTTAGTTTGTGGCGTTACCATTTAAGCTCCAGGCAAATTGGACCTCTGAAATCTTGTATATGACTTCTTTTCCTACAATCTATACATTCCTCTTGCTATTCTAGCTGCTTGGCATGTCACCTCCTACGGCAACTAGATCACTACAAATTTGACCCATCCTTCAAGACCTAGCTCAGATCCCATGCGATTCATGAAACCCACGAATGCATAAAATCTCTCCACCCTCTGAGCAGCACACGGTTTTGCTCTTTTTAATGGATGCCTCTTACTCACACTTGATTGCATTCCTGTGTTTGTTTTAAATATTCCATTTACCAGCAAGGTCCTTGTAGACGAGGATCATTTTTATTTCAACAAATTTCCTTAGAATTACATAAAATTGAATTCAACACATTAATGTATAATCGTTTAGGATTTTTTTAATATTGATTTGTAACTCAAATGTTGGGAGGAAACATCATAATGAAGACATAAATAAAAATATCTCATGGCACTCAGGAAGAGGGCAACAGAGGTCAAGAGGAAAGAGAAAAGAGAATGGCCCTTGGTCTCTCTCAGTTGAGGGAATTTAATAGTAACACGATCCACATTTATGCAATTTTTATGTATCTGGCTATATATTTTTACACAGCTCTTTAGTATATACATTACACATGCAATATAATATGATAGAATATAATATAGTATGGCATAATGTATTCTGACACAATTAGACTAGAAAAGCCTTGTCTAGGTGGATGTATATAATCAAATTTTTTCTCTCCTGCTGCTCATCCAGCAAATTTCCTTGATTGACCGGTGGAGAGAAAATACAGCATAGAAAATGAGAGAATTGCTTTTTATCATTAGAGAGATTTGCCTTAGAAATATCTTGTATACTCAATGAACTAAGGTAAAGATTTGACTGTCGTATTTATTTCCTCACCTGTAATATGGAATAATAATGGCTCTATAATAGATCAAAAGGAAAAAACAATGCTGAAAAAGTAAATAGAACTTAAAACTCATATCCTCAGTCACACCAGTCACATTTCACGTGCTTGATAGCCACCTGTAGCTAATGGCTGCCATACTGGACATCACAGACACAGAACATTTCCAAAAGTCTGATGGGGCATCATTTGTCCCATTGATCTCATTGCAATATTCCTCATGATGTTTGTCATTCTCTCTCTTACTCTCTTGACTTTAGACACTATTCAGGTTCTCTCTACTTTCATGTTGCTTTCTAAATGGCTATAGTCACCTTCTTAATCTCTTGTCACTTTTCTTCCAGCTTAACTCACAGGAGCTTGAGAAGATTGGTGGTCACTAGGTGCCATGGCTGTGGCATTTAAAGTATCACAATTTATGAAACAACTCTCATTGCATAGGATGTTCAAGGCACAGTATTCAGGAGTGAGAAACCCCAGTCCAATACTTATTGTCTATTTTGTGCCATGTACTTGTAAGATATTGCCCTTTTCAAGAAGAGGAAGGCACTTTAGGAAGTCTTTATGAAGAGCATGTGAGGTGGAGTATATCCCTAATCTCACAACACTTCATTTTGTTGTTTCCTTTGTGGTGCATGGCCAACACATATGCAAAAGATGCTCAACTTCACTAATTATCAGGGAAATGCAAATTAAAACCACAGTGAAATATAACTTCACACCTGTTAGGATGCCTATTATAAAAAAATAAAATATAACAGATGTTTGCAAGGAGGTGGAGAAAAGGGAATCCTTGCACATTGTGAATGAGAATGTAAATTGATACAGTCATTATGGAAAACAGTATGCAGTTTCCTCAAAAACTAAAAATAGAAATGCCATGTGATCTAACAATCCCACTGCAGAGTATATACCTAACAGAAATGAACCAGCACCTCAAAAGATACTTGCACTATTCCATGTTCATTGCACTTTTATTCACAGGAGCCAGGATATGGAAAAAACCTAAGTGTCTGTTGATGGATGAATGTATAAAGAAAATGTTTATCTATATAATGGAATATTATTCAGCCTTAGAAATTGAGATCCTGCCATTTTTGACAACATGAATACACGTGGAGGACATCACACTAAGTGAAATAACACAGAAAGGAAAAAGACTGCATGCTGTCACTTACATGTGGAATCTTTAAGAGTCAAAAACATTGAAGCAGAGAGTAGAACGGTGGTGATATGGGTGGAGAGATGTGGGAAATGGGGAGATATTGTTTAAAGGGTACAAAGTTGTAGTTAGGTAGGATAAATGAGTCTAGAGATCTAATTTATAGCATGATGACTATAGTTCATAATACTGTACTGAATACTGGAAATTTGCTAAGAGAGTAGATAGGTGCTCTCACCACACACACAAAAACACAAAAGGTGGTAACTATGTAAGGGGAAGACATATTAATTAGATTGACTGTGGAAATAATTTCACTGTGTATAGGTCTATCAAATCACAATTCTGTGCAGTTTTTAAGTATATATAACTTTTTATTTTAAAAAATACAATAAAATAGGTGCCAGCTCCATGGTATAGTGGTTAAGTTTGGAATGTGCAGTTCGGTGGCCTGAGTTTGCAGGTTCAGATCCTAGGCAGGGACCTACATCACTTGTCAGCTATGCTGTGGCAGTCGCCTGCATACAAAATAGAGGAAGATTGCCACAAACGTCAGCTCAGGGATAATCTTCTTCAAGCAAAAAAGGAGAAAGATTGATGACAGATGTTAGCACAGGGTGACTCTTCCTCAGTGAAAAAAAAAAAAAAAAACAGAACAAAAATAGAATAAAATAAATTGACTTGAGAACTACAAAATGTTGTTAATAAATGCAGATTTCCAAGCTTACTGAAACATGGTCTGAAGCGTTAAGTAGTGCTTTTATGATCAAATTAATTTTCAATTTCCAACTTTATCAAGTGAATGTTACTGTAGAATTTAGTTGGATCCAACCAAGTTAGTATTCATTTTCCAATGAAACATAGGAATTAAGCTTAAAATAATAGTCTAAAAAAATCCAATGGCATTTTTCACAGATACAGAAAAGACAATCTTAAAATGCATATGGAACCTTGAAAGATCCCGAATAGTTAAAGAAACCTTGAGCAAGAAGAAAAAAACTAGACATCACACTTCTGATTTCAACTTATGATACAAAAAAATGTGGTACTGGCAAAAACAGAAACCTAGACCGACATAACAGAATCGAGAGCCCAGAAATAAACCTACACATATATGGTCAACTGATCTACCACAAAAGTGTCAAAACTAAACAATGGGGAAAGAAAGCCTCTCAACAAATTGTGTTGGGAAAACTGCATCTTCACAAGCTGAAGAGTGAAATTGGAACCCTATCTTAGAGCATACACAAAAATCAACGAAGAAGGATTAAAGACTCAAAAATAAAACTCGAAACCATAAAACTCCTAGAAGAAAATACAAGAGTAAAGGTCTTTGACTTTGGTCTTGGCAATGATGTTTTTGGATTGGATGCCAACAGCAGAAGCAACAAAATCAAAGATAAACAAGTGGGACTCCCTCAGACGAAGACATTTCTGCACAGCAGGACACACTGAACAAACTGAAAAGGTCAAGCTCCTTTAATGTTACAATTATCTCCCAAGGCTCAGAGGTGACAGCAGCAGCACAGGAGGCTGCCCTTTGACAGAGCAGTAGTCTAGCCTTGGGGCTGTAGGAGAAGGTCTGGGGACGTTCTCTGAACACCCTGGGACTGTGTGGGGTAGTCAGGAGCATGGGCTTTGAAGAGCGACTGATTTTGTTCCCAGTTACATCACTGCCCCTTGGTGGCTTGTGGCTTTGGACATTGACCTTTAACCTGTCTAGGCCCAGGATCATCTTCTGTAAAATTGGATAATGCCTGCCTGGCCACTTTGTTTATGAGAATTAAATGAGATAACTTGTATATTGCTGGCCAAAAGTAAGGCCAGCTACTGAGCTCTGCTTAGTGCAAAATAAAAATGTGGGTCGCCTTGCTCAAAGGGCAGGAAAGGAAAGTATTGTTAAAGGCACTGAGATATGAAGATTTTCTTAAAAATATTACTTACAAAATGTAATAAGAACAATAGTTGTACAGGAATAACATAGGCTCACAAATCACAAAAAATGTTTTCAATGTCATAATTTTGATAGAATAGTTAATATTCGACAAATGGGATATCTTGATTGATCATAACTCTTTTCTGGCTCAATTTTCTGCAAATTAATTTTAGATCATGAAAATTTATACTTTAAACAACTTCATCTTCTGTTTTGAGAAGAATCTACTGATGGAGCTGTTACTGGAGTTGAGTGTTTTATAAACTAGGACAACATGGGGATAAATGATCTTGAAATATGAATTTTGGTACATGCAGAGCTTGTGATTCTTTTTTAATATTTAAACTTTTTCTTAAGTCTACAGAGCTGGTGATTCCTGAGAGACAATTTTTATTAAAAGATATAACTCATACAGAAATCAGTTACTTGAAATCAGTTTCAAGTAAGTTTAAATTTAATTAATAAGGAGGAATTAATTAAAAAATGGTCTTCCTTGTGATCATTGATACATCTGAAGCTTTTCATGAAAATAAAGCTCTTCTCTGTTGGTTGTGACTATCTTCATAAACTTAATTTCTATTTCTAAGCCTGAAAACTGCTGAAGGAATTCTAATCTCTTGGAAGATGACTGAAAACTCTCTCAGTTTGCTTTCTTGCAATGCCCATGTGCACATTCTTATTTTGAAATAATTGATTGACAACAGTTTACTGCCTGAGTGCCCACAATGCCTGTCCAGGTACATCAGGCCTGGAGTTACTATCGGTACAGGTGCACCAGGAATGGCTCTGAGCATGGATGGGCGCAGAGGTCTCAATGTTGCATCCACACAGAGACCATCCTTTCTCCCAGTGCCACTGCTGCTGTGGCTGCCATCATCTCTGCCAATCCCAGTCCCATCCCACCCCTCAGCTCCAAGGTGCCGGGGCTTCTCCAGAGATGTGGGTGCTCTGGGCAGCTGGGTCGACTGTCCTCACACACACTGCCCTTGGCGTCAGTGGGCCTGAGCCTGCACACCCTGAGCAAATCTGCTCTGCCTCGTTGTAGACTCCGTTACTCCGCTAGACTTCACTCACAAAACGCAAGAACAACTATTAAGACTGTCAGTGGTGGCAGTAGAGTATAAAACCAAGCAGCAGGCCCTTCTGAGAACAAGGCCCTCTGTGACCGTCACAAGCTGTGAGGCTGGCCCTGGCCACAAGAGATGGGAACCAGTAAAAACTGGTTTTGTTTATTAACAACGAGGAGTCCGTGCTGAGAAACCTTGTTTTGTAATGTTGTAGATGTTAAAGACTTCGTTGTTCAAAAACTTATTTATAAAAATGTGACACCCCTCTCTGTTCTGGGGAACTGAGCCACTTTAACTCAGAGACCCTGCCTCAGTTTCCTACTCAGTTACAGGTAAAAGGGGTTTGGGGACACGGCATTTACCTTCCCTTGAAGAACAGGACTGGGAGTCTCCCTCGCAGCCCAGGCTTGATGGCCACCATTTTATACATAGCCTTGTTTTGCTTTGGGCCTGTGAAAACTATGAATTAATTTATATTTTACCCAAACTCAACCCTTCCCTAAATCCTGTAATAACTACATCTCTGGTTTTCATCCAGGCATCCTATAGTTCATTAGTGGTTTCCTTGGTAAAGCAAGACAATAGCTCTACCTTTGAAGGACAAATGTGCCCCTAGGCTTAATCTCCAGGATAAACAGAGCCACAAAGGAGTCACTCTTAGACCAAGTCAGTGGAAAATAAGCAGCTGCAATCATAGGAATTCCTGATGGGAACACTCAGCCCAATGTCCTTAGGCAACAATGCTGATGACACCTACGCCTTTGTATAGTCTTCCCCAGGGACATATGGGTGATACATTCCACAGCTTTTTCAGATTTCTGCCCAAATTTGCATTCTCATCTAACAGGGCCTTTGCAGTGCACTGGGATCTGGGCATGGAAAAAGTATACAAAAAGAATGCTATTATCCAAAGCAAATGAAAACACTATCTCAAAAAGATCTGCACCACCATGTTCATTGCGGTATAATTCACAGTAGCCAATATATAGAAATAACTAAGTGTCCATGGATGGATGAACAGATAAAGAAGATGTCGTATGCTATGAAATACTACTGAGACATAGAAAAGAAGGAAATCTTACCATTTTTGACAACATGGATGGACCTCGAGGGCATTATTCTAAGTGAAATAAGCCAGAGAGAGAATGACAAATACCATATGATCTCACTCACATGTGGAATCTGAATAAAAACAAAAATCAAAAACTGAACTAATAGATAGAGGGAACAGATGGATGGCTGCCGGCAGTGGGGGATGGGAGAAAGGGTTGTGGGGGTTCAAAAGGTACAAACTTCCAGTGATAAAATAGATTAGTCAAGGGAAGTGATGTGCAGCATGGTGAATGTAGTTAGTAATACTGAATTGCATACTTGAAAGTTGCTAAGAGAGTAGGTCTTAAAAGTTCTCATCACAAGAAAAAATGTTGTCACTGTGTGGTGATGGATGTTAACTAGACTTATCGTGGTGATCATTTCACGTGATATACAAACATTGAATCATTATGTTGTACACCTGAAACTAATAGAATTTATAGGTCAACTATATCAATAATAAAATGTTCTTAGTTGCTCTCTGGAGTTGGACAGCGATTGCAAGAAAACTCACCGTTTCCTACGGATGAAATTTTAAATGACAATGTTTCATTTTTATAACAATAATTTTAACCAGTAAGAGTCAGGATTGATATCAAACATTGAAAAGGATGGAAACCACTAACTTGATTCGACTTAAAATTCCTTACCAAAGTGTGGTATTTCTTTAAGGATACTTAAAAAAATAAAGAGACATAACAGCTGAACTCGATGTGTGAATCTGGATTGAAAATGAACTGGGAATAAAAGCAACAGTTGTAAACACATTCGTGAAACAATTGGGGAAATGTGAATATTGACTAAATACCAAATGATATGAAGGAATTATTGTCATTTTATAATGCATGTAAATGGTATAGTGATTTCTGTGGGAATTTTTCCTTCTTCTTAAGAGATGCATGCTGAGATTATTAGGGTGAAGTGCCATGACGGTTTCCTCTTCCTTTAAAAGATGGAAGAAATATAGCAAATATAAATGGATATTTTTAAAAGAGTTTAATTTAGTCAGAACGTATACAGTCTGTCCTGTGTATCTGGGAATGCAGAGCCCTGGATAACAGGGCCAACTAAGGGACTCAAGCACCCATGAATCCATGGTAACCACGGAAGGTTCTGGACCCAATCCCCGTGGCTACTGAGGGACGACTGCTTAGGTTTTCTTTCACATTCATTTACTCCCTATGCTTACTTCCCTGGAAGAAACAGTTTAAGGGTCAGGATTGATTAACTCACTCCTGATTGCAACCTGCTTACCACACAGGGGAACAAAGCCACGACAAGGGACATGACCCACTGGGGACTACACCAGGAGCCTTGGATGGGAACTATGTTAGAACTTTGCTCAGCCCCCTGGCCCAGTCCTCGTCTTCACGCCCCATGAGAAACTTCCTCCTGTGGAGAGTCATCTCTGGTCTTGCTACACAAGAGCATCAACAGCTGCCTTTTAGGAACATCTCTGCCCTGCTGGAAACTATGGATCCTGAAAACGTGACATTTTTACTGAAGAGATAAAGTGGATGTGACTCATTCTATTTCTGCCTCCAGTGTCGTATTATAGCATTCATCAAACTGACCCTGTAATATAAGTTTTTTCCTAGAAAGTGGGTAAATAACTAATTACGTTACATGCAGGTAGTTATAATAAATACAAACAGATGTTTGTCTCTCTCAATCTTCATTTAGAGCTAAAAAGGAAGGAATCAAGATTAATTAAATCTATTTTCCCTCAGAAAAACCTGCCACCCTGATGGGTACAGGACCCTGTCCATTCCCTGTGACCACTGTCAGAGGAATGGCAAGCGTCTGAGTGACACAGTGAGACCTTGCACAAGCCTGCAGCTCTGTGGGCTCCTTCAAAAATGGGACCCACTGACAACAGGGAAAGTGTGGGGGACTTGGAGTCCATTCAGAGTGTGGCCTGAGCTACTGAGTAAACTGAGGCTACAAGCCTTATCCTTGCTTTGTGATTCACAGACTCTGAGGAGATCCCTCTAGTCACAAGTCCACCCTCGCATTCTTTCTCTGATGAAGACAAACAGGGACCTATCTGCCTCATCACCTGTCACATGGTATGATGGTAAATTTTGGACTTTTCACATGAATGTTACCATCTCATGATAACCTAGGGAGGGTCAGGCCCACCATGCCCATCTTCCCTTAGTGCCCAAAGCCGTCTTTGTGCTGTGAGAAACCATGTTATCTCTAGGGACGCTGGGTTTGAGCAAGCCTTCTTCATGTCTGGGAGCTGAATATGTCCCTAGGTGATGGAATTAGATGAACTGGATGTTAGTTTGGCCCTAGGCTGTCCCCAAACCGAGGAAAAACAAAGTTGACAGATTGAAAGTGCCATGGGGCAGGCAAAGGAGCGCCAGCAAGTCTGTTCCAATATGGAGAAAGACCTGGCCCCTCACCTCATCATGCCCCACCTGGACTGAGCAAGACAGGAAGAAGTTTCTGGTCCCAAACACAGGAGAAGTTTATATGGGATTGTCCATGTCTCGGTTTGCATACAAGTGACTGGCTGTGCTTTGTGCTCTCAAGGCCGTTTCCATGAGAGATCAGGCTAAATATTCAGTTTACTTACTGTAATTTCCAAAGTCACAGCCAATAGTAAATTCAGCCAATACCTGGAACCTTTATAAGGTGCAAAGCTCAGCCTCCTCTCCAGTCTCAGCTTGCTGTTAAGCTCCCCAGCCATCAGCATGAGGATCCTTCATCTCCTCCTTGCGTTCCTCATTGTCTTCCTCTTGGCTGTTCCAGATAAGGGGGGCCAGGGGAACACAGGGCTGAACAAATGGAAAGAATAGGACAGAGTCTCTCTCCTCTCTCTTCCTCTCCTCTCTCTCTCCTTTGCTCTCTTTCCTCTTCTCTCTCTCCTTCTGTCTCTGTATTCCTTTCTCTTTCCCTCTCCATCTCTCTCTCTCATTTTCCAAATCCCTTCTCTCTCTTTTACACACACACTTGGACCAAATGGATTGTATGGATTGCTTATGAGAACTAGGCACCTTGTCCTTCAGTGTGGATGTACTTTAAGAACCTTACTGCACAGTTCACAACCTTTCCCCAGCCAATCTGAAGGACCAGACAGCTTGTGAATCTCACCTCCTCGCTGCCCTTCGTGCTAAAACTGAGGCATCATAGAGGACTCCTCTGTTAGGTGACTTTTCTATTTGCATAAAAGCAAGAAATTTGATTTTCTCCAAGGACAGAAATGCAGAACGTCACCTTATAAATCTTTATAACTAAAGGGTGGAGTCTCTGGCTAATGAAGAATCCCAGAGAATAAGGAAGCCCAGCCTGCATGTTGGGATCTGCCGTTGGGGAGCCCCCTGTGACTCTGTCTCTGCAGCTCCGAGGTCCTTGAGGACACATGCCTGAGAGCCTTACTCTCACTTCACAGCTGGGACATAGTCCGTCAAAAGCCGCTTTTAAATTTAGATGCCTAACTTTTATTTTATCTTGGGTAGTCTCGAAAGAGAATAAAAGGAAGGAAAGAAAGAATGAGAGAGGAAGGGAGAGATGGAGAGAGAGATGAAGAGACATAGGGAGAGAGTAAACGGGAGGGTGGGACCTGAAATAACTGTCAATTAGAAGTTATATTGAAAAACTCTTATTTGATCAGTTCTGTTTATAATTATATAGAACAGTAGCAGGAAGGGAGGGAAGGAGGAGGGAAAACCAGTTAGGAAGACAGGAATACTAGGAACAGTAGAAGGCAGAAATGAAGGAAGGAAGCAATGAAGCGGGGAGAACATGTGAGACCCAGACCACATCTGAGATAATTCTCAGATATTAAAAGCACTGTTACCAAAGGTTTCTTTCACCGTTGTTATTTTCCATCGTAAGTTACTTAGATATTAAGTTCTCATTAAACAATTCCTACCCTTTAAGCTGCATTTTATTCTCCCGTCTCAGCTGAGATCGTTAATCACCTACATGGTTTAGAGAAGAAAACAATAAAAACAGACACCGGCTGGTCTTTCCTGGTTCTGAAACCTCTGGCCTGTGTGAGAACCACTTCGCACACCCTGGAGGGATTCTCTCCGTGGGGGAGCCGAACTCGCACAGAGCCCTCCGCAGACCCCAGGCTCTGGGCCGCGGAGCACAGCGTTCTGCTTCTAGAAACGCGAGGCCCCGCTGGAACCTCCGGGCCGCCAGCCTCTGTCTGGAAACTGCATGTCAGCCTGTGGGACAGAACAGCCGCAGCCTCGGGAAGGGAAGCCCTGAGGATCTGGTCAAGGGATGCAGTGCGCCTTTCTGACTCTGTGCTTTGGTTTCTGACACTCTTTTGTCTTTTTTATTTTCTTTTTAGGTTTTTCTCGAGAGTTATTACCTCCTAGTAGCTGCCTGAAGAAAGGAGGCGTATGCTTGCCGCTTAGGTGTCTTCCAGGGATGAAAACTGTGGGCATCTGTTTCTTCCCCGGGGCAACGTGCTGCAAAAGAAAGTAACAGAAAGAGGAGAATCTGCTGTGACAGATGC
This sequence comes from Equus caballus, assembly GCF_041296265.1. Classification (NCBI taxonomy): domain Eukaryota; kingdom Metazoa; phylum Chordata; class Mammalia; order Perissodactyla; family Equidae; genus Equus; species Equus caballus. The sequence continues at coordinate 51,107,541 of NC_091710.1, forward strand.
GGTGTCAGAAACTGCTCTCTTCACAAGGACATGTAAAATTTAAAGCAGATTAAACCACTTTGTTTAAAGACGGAGAATCTTGCGTTCTGGTCACTGTGGTTGTCGTGTAGTGTTGGATCACACAGACTGATCTCCAAACTCCTTGAGGATCCCCTTTTCGCTCCCCATACTTACCATCAGGGCCACTATGTGAGACGCCCTTGTGCTCTTCAGGTTGATGGTCACCTGGCCTTCCCCAGTCACTGCCTGTGCTGTCCTGTAAGATGTGTGCTTTGTTCTTCCCGCCCTCACCCGCCCTGTCATCCCTAAGACATGCCGCCTATTCATCCAGTCTCCTATGGATCCCTGCCTACTTCCTTCCTGATCCGCACAGGAAGCAGCCCCTCCTCCTCCATGTTCCCCACTTCCTCTCTTCCTGTGGTTTGCCAGGCCTTGTGCACGTGGGCGTCAACTGCTCATTCACTGTATGGCTGTACTCTATGGGAGTGGACCTTGTCTTCATCGTTTATGTGCTGATTGTCAAGGGGAGACACTACTTCCTAAAGCACTATCAGTTGGATGGCAAAGCTGAGTGGGATAAAGCGTTTCTCCCCATGTGGACATCACACGATGCAAATAGGTGCTGGGGGAAAACACAGCCTTGTTGAAAGCATGATTAATTAAGACAATATAGCATGGAACACAGGGAGAGGGGACAGGACACTGAAAGAAGGAGACCATAGGTGACCAGGGTACAGTGGGGATGCTGCCCTCACCCTGCAGTCTCTTCCTTGGGAGGGTTTGGTAGTTAAATCTAGCGTTTGGTTGGGGAATCTGTTTATATAAGAAGGTCTCTGCTTCTTTACAGTAGCTCTTCATTCAACGTACCTATAATTTACCTCTGGGTAAATGCTCTTTAGCGTCAAATTAATTCCTGGGGTTTCCTAGAGACTGGACTGAAAAGAGAAATCAGACGTTGTTTGAATAAAGTTATCTTTATTCAGATAGAGACACCCAATAACGAGGCCAAGACTAGGGTGAGGCCAGTGAAGGAGTTGCCTCATGTACAAAAAGTAAGGGGCTGCCAAAAAGTTCTGTAATTAAGATAAACAATATAATGCAATATTTTTAAATTAAAATTAATGCAAAAAAAACCCGGAATCAACAAAGCCTCAATATTTTAAATAAGGATAGGATCCGATCCCATAATTTCACAACTCATATTCACTGGCCTCACCTAGTCTCAGTCCTGTCTTGATTTAATCATTTGTCTTTAACAATGATGACATTTTTCTTTACGATAGATGTGTCACTCTCTTGGTGCGTAGATGTATACATCTTTGACAGTATAGATCAGATGAAGTTTCTCACAGTAAATGCGGTACTGAGTGGCAGTATAACAACGTCACTCATTCCTGTGTTCTAGGGGGATGGCAAAATTCATTTAGGGAGAAACTGCTCTTTTATTTAAGAAAACAATTCTATGCCTATTTTGCTGTGGAAAGGCAAGATACCGGTATACATCTGTAAAACAGAGATAAAAGCAAGTAAATATATTTCTACATTTGAGAAGTAAAAGGACTTGTTTGTTTCCCACCTGGAATCAGAGATTAAAAATGAAAGTAGTTTTTGGTTCCAAAAGGAACGCGTGTGGCTATAATATGAGAAGACATGGCCTGGAGAGATCAATAACTAAGAATGGTGGAAAATCTCTAGGAAGAGTGTGTTGGCCTAAACGTATAAAACAGGCAGGTATTTCACCAGCAACATGGGCTCATTTGGGAACAGCAGAAGAATTGTAATTGGAGATAAGCGAGCAACAGCAAAAGCCACAGGCAAGTCCATCAAATAATGGAGAGAAATGTTACTTCATAGAGAAAAAGAGGGAAGTCAAGAGGGTTTGTTCTCAACAAAAGTGTATTTGTAGATGGTGAGAGTTCAGGTAGTGACAGGTCTCATTGGCTGAGTTGCTGGAGTAGTCCATTACTTTTTGGGGTGCAATGTGCATCTCTTCCTCTCTGTAATTGACAGTTCTTCCTGTCGTTGAGGTTGAGCAGTAGAGTGTGAGAGCTCCCCTCTCTGGGCACCCAGCCTCATTTTCTTTCTTTTTTTCTTTTTTGTTTAGGTCACACCGTTTTATAACATTATGGAAATTTCAGGTGTATGGCATTATATTCCAACTTCTATATAGACTGCATCGTGTTCACCACCAAAAGTCTAGTTGCCGTCTGCCAGGTTCATTTAAAGTGAAATTTCCTTTATTCTGTTTCACAAGTGCATTCTGATTTCCAGTTTTACTTTTTGACCCTTCTGTGTAGTAACCATATATATTACCTTCAAATTTTCACAAAATCTTGTTTCACTCAATGGCTTTGTGATTGCACAATCTTAGGAAATGGGGGAGAGCCTCTGTCATACTTGGTGCAAAGCTCTGAAGCAAGAGCAGTGGCCACAGGAAGTGAGATGGAATTGGCCAGAGAAGGTTATGGAAAAGCTGGAAGTGGGTGTTTGGCCAAAATATTGTGAGCATAAGCACCAACTGCGAATCCTGGGAAACACTTTAATGTTTGCCTGAATTTATAAGGGATGAGAGCTGGAGCTGTTTGATTTGGATATTAAAAAAAAAAAGAAGAAGAACAGGATAACCTGAGAATTTAGGGCATTGGCAGACTGCTTTCCAATCAAGTCAACTTGCATTTTACTCTATTCTTTAAACCAGCTAACTTATGACAAAATAAGAAAATTACAAAAATCCTATCGTGCTGTAGTATCATGAGAAAAAAAGAGAGAAAGTATATTAAACACTGAAGCTCGTTTATTAGTTTTATTGAGTTCATCTGGCTATTTGTAACAAAATTAACACATGATGTTTTCTCCAACTATGTCTAAACGAAATGATGAGACTCCAAAGAACATGGTCTTTCTGTGATAAGTCTAGGTATAGTTTGTTTTGTCTATATCCTGTTTGAGCTTTGCAGAGCTTTTTGAATATATGGGTTAATATCTTTCATTGGCTTTAGAAAACTTCCAGCCATTATCCCTTCAAGAATTCCTGTTGTCTGTCCTCTGTCTCCTCTCTTCCTGGGAATAGAATTGCATATATACGAAACCTCTCACTATGCTTTTACATGTATGTTAAGCTGTTTCCTGTATTTTTCATTGTTTTATCTCTCTGTACTTTGATCTGGAAATTTTCCATTGATCTCTATTCCAATCCTAAAATCTCCTCTTGCTGTAGCCAATCTGTGGTTAAACCATGCATTGTGATTTTTTTTTTTTTTTTTGAGGAAGATTAGCCCTGAGCTAACATCTGCCACCAATCCTCCTCTTTTTCTTGAGGAAGACTGGCCCTGAGCTAACATCCATGCCCGTCTTCCTCTACTTTATATGTGGAATGCCTGCCACAGCATGGTTTGACAAGCCGTACCATGTCTGCACCCAGGATCTGAACCAGCAAAACCAGGGCCGCCAAAGTGGAATGTGTGAACTTAACCTCTGCTCCACCAGGCTGGCCCCAACCATTGTGAATTTTATATCGGGTATGGTATTTTAAGTTGTAGAATTACTATTATACGTTTTTTAATTCCTCAAGAAGACCTATATAAAAATGGATATTGCTGGCTATTTTGCAGATCTCCCAGCACTCCAGTCCATGATAGGATTTTCATTCTAACATCTGCCCTTTAATGAATCGAAGAACGAGGAGCATTTGCTGTAAAGAGAATAATTTCAAGTGAAGCATCTGATCAAAGAAAGATAATGCCAATTCACTGAAGAGATACTAAAAAGATCTAACTATAGGGAAATTTGGGGTGGCGACACATCAAGGAACCTTAGCACCTCTTTTAAACAGTGACCTCATATAACCTTCAATAGTGGTTTCTTATTTTTGCTCTCATAAATGGACAACTTAGAATAAAGATGCATCTAGTTTTATTAATGCTAAATCACCAGTGTTGACAGATTTAGTAAGTAAAGATGGAGGACATCCAGTTAAATGGGAATTTCTGATAAAAAATCACTAATTTCTTTTGGCATAATATGTCCTGTACAATACTTGAGGCATACATATTCTAAAAGATTATTCATGGTTTATCTGTAATTTAAATTTGACTAAGCATCTTGTACTTTATCTGACAACCCTACAGGTCACTGAAATGTTCTGTAAAGACAATATTTTGACCAAGGTATTTATTTATTACACAACTATTACAAAATAAAACTAGTTTGATTTTTACTAAATGTAGTAGGCAGAATAATGGTCTCCCAAATATGTCCCTGTCCTAATTGTTAGAACCTGTGAATATATTATCGTACATGGTGCTGTGGGCTAAATGTTTATGCCCCTGTCTCACCCTGAAAATCATATGCTGAAAACCTAATGCCCAATGTGATAACGTTAAGGGTGTTGCCTTTGGGAGGTAATTAGGTCATGACGGTGGAGCCATCATGAATAGGATTAGTGCTCTTATAAAAATGACCCTAGAAAACTAGTTTATCCCTTCTTCCCTGTGATGTTACAGTAAGAAGATGCAGTTCCTGAGGAAACAGACTCTCCTGAGACATGTGACCTGCCAGTGTCTTGATCTTGGACTTACTAGCCTCCAGAACTTTGAGAAGTAAATGTCTGTTGTTTATAAGCTACCTAGTATGTGGTCTTTATGTTATAGTAGCTTCAATAGACTAGGACACATCTCGAATGAGAATTAAAGTAGCAGATGGAATAAGGCTGCTACTCAGCTGACCTTAAAATAGGGAGATTACCTGGATGGTCCCAATGTAATCAGAAGGAATCTGAAACGTGGAAAATGGAGGCAGAACAGTCAGTGTCAGAGTGATGTGATGTGAGACAGACTCAACCAGCCGCTGCTGGCTTTGAAGATGGAGGAAGGGGCCATAGGCCAAGGAATTGGGGCAGTTTCTGAAGCTTGAAAAAGGAAATAGAGAGATCCTCTCTTAGAGCTTTCAGAAGGAACACGGTCCTGTCAAAACCTTGACATTAGCCCAGTGAGACTCATTTTGGACTCCTGATCCCCTGAACAGCAGCATCATAAATGTGTGTAGCCTTAAGCTACTTAAGCTTGTGGCAATTTGATATATAAAGCAGCAATAGGAAATCAATACACTAGTAGTTTAAAATCATCCACTGAGCATAAAATTAGCAGCACAAGAGATGCAAACTTACATTGTTTAATGGTAAAAAAAAAAAAAAAAAAAAAAAGAAACAGAAAAACTGTCAACACTACTCAAACATTAAATATTTTTTTTCATAGAAATGCCCATGGTAGCATTACAACTTTCCCTCCCTTAGTGGGCACCATGGGCTCACTATGACAAGATGGATCCATTTATTTTATATTTGCAGTTTGGACTTATTTTGGAGAAGTCCAGCCTTGGGTGGAGGTAGAGGGCTTGCTGTCGGTGTTCTGTGATTTCACAGCTCCAGGAAGATCCCTCCTCCAAAAAAGCATTTCCTCATACAACTGACAAGGAATAAATTTATACCATTGAAAGTTTATTCTTATGGTTCAAAGTTTGTCTTTCTAAATCCATCACATACGCCTTGAGGGCTCTCTTAAGATAAACAGAGAAAACTGTAGCCCCACAAAACATTGAGTTGCCTCCAATGCCTTCAGGTGTCACCTGAGTTCTGGACATGAATGATCATAAACCATGAATAACCTGACATCACAAAGGTGCACTCCTAGGACCCTCATTTGCATAAAAAGTGTCAGAGATTCTCCAAAGGTGACAATCCACTCAGTTACTTTGGCCCAATATTCTCTTTCTCCAAAGATGAGAAATGACATATCGTCATAACTCATCATCCCCATAGTATTTACAGGTATCAAGTCCCCTTGTCAGAAAGTTATCTACAAGACCTCATAATGCCGTGTCAAAATCATGAGGATCATGTAGTCCCATCCTTAGAAAAGAAGTTCTTCCCACAAGGAATTGGAAGAGGGATAATTACTCTTGTGTTGAGTCTTCCTGAAATGCTGCTGGAACTTATCCTTGTGCTCTCTTTTCTTTCCTGGCTTCTCCAGAAGAGTCCTATTTCCTTTATCTTGCATTGGGAGCATGAGTTTTTGTTTTTCCTTCAGATGTCCTCATAAATCAGAAGAGATCAGCAGGTGTCTTCTACCCACACAAAAATGATGCAGAAGATGAAAATAAGAATAAAGAAAGCCAGCTGCCAGGACTACTATGGAGAGGGAAACTGTCCCCCTAAGATATATTCATAGAATATAAAGCAAATTAAATCACTTTATTCATAATCAGAGAACCTGATCCCTTCTAATTCTGGTTATTTTGTAGTGTCACACTCAGGGCAGTCAACGAGACCCCTAATGATTCCTCCTTTACCTCTGAGTTAAATACTCTTGACGCTAGCATTCAGCAGCTCTACAGTGCACCTGAACTTACTTTGTGGGGTTACCATTTAAGCTCCAGGCAAATCGGACCCCTGTCTTCCCGTATATGCTCTCTTTTCCTACGCATTGCTCTTGCTATTCCAGCTTCTTGGCATGCCACTTTCTAGAGCCAAGTAGACCATTACAAATTTGATCTATCTTTTAAGACCTAGCTCAGAGTCTGTGCCCTTCACGAAACCATTCCCAACATCCCAATGAATAAAATCTCTCCGTCCTTGGGAGCAACACAGGGTTCTGTTCTTTTTAGTGGATGCCCTTTCTGAAACCTTGATTGTGTTCCTGTGTTTGTTTTAAATATTCCATTTAGCTGCAAGGTCTCGTAGATGAGGACCTTTTTGATTTCAATGAATTTCCATAGATTTACATAAAATGGAATTGGACACATTACGGTATAATTTTTTTGAATATAGATGTGGTAGTACTCAAATAAATGTTGGGAGGGAACATTGTAATGAAGACACAATTAACTAAAAATATCCCATGGGACTCAGGAAGAGGGCAAAAGAGGTCAAGAGGAAAGAGATAAGAGAATGGCCCTTGGCCTCTCTCAGTTGAGAGAATTTAACAGTATCAAGATTCACATGAATGCAATTTTTATGTATCTGGCTACGTATTTTTATACAGCTCTTTAATATATATATAACATATATAATATAATCTATCATATCATATCATATATCATATCATATCATGTCATATGTTCTGACACAATTACATCATAAATACTTTGTCTATGTGGACATATGTAATCAAATCGTTGCTCCCCTGACTGGTGCAGCCACTATGAAAAACAGTATGGAGATTCATCAAAAATTTAAGAATAGAGCTACCATATGATCCAGCTATTCCACTGCTGGATATTTATCCAAAGAACTTGAAAACACGAATGCATAAAGATACACACACACCTACATTCATCACAGCATTATTCACAACAGCCAAGACTTGGAAGCAATCTAGGTAACTGTCAAGGGACAAATGGATAAAGAAGATGTGGTATATATACACAATGGAATATTACTCAGCCAGAAGAAATGATGAAATCCAGCCATTTTTGACAACATGGATGGACCTTGAGGGTATTATGCTGAGTGAGATAAGTCAGAGAAAGAAAGTGAAAATACCATATGATCTCACTCATAAGTGGAAGATAATAACAATGACAAACAAACACATATCAACAGAGATTGGATTGGTGGTTACCAGAGGGGAAGGCGGGTAGGGAGGAGGCCAAAAGGGGTGATTAGGCACATGTGTGTGGGGATGAGTTGTAATTAGTCTTTGGGTGCTGAACATGATGTAATCAACACAGACTTAAAAATATATTACAATGTACACCTGAAATTTTTTAAAAAAAGGAAGAAAGAAAGAAAGATGATAGAAACAAACAAACAAACAAAATTGTTGTTCTCCTACTGCCCAGGCAGAAGACATCCTTCACTGGTCTGCTGAAAGAAAATACAGAACAGAAAATGAGAAAATTACTGTTGATCATCAGATTTGCCTGAGAAGTCAATTGCATACTCACTGAACTTAAATAAAGATTTGACTCTAAAATGTGTTTCCCCACATGTAAGATGGAGTAACAATGGCTCTATAATGGGTCAAAAGGAAAATAAATGCTGAAAAGGAAATAGAAATTAAAATTCAGGTCCTCAGCCACACCAGCCACATTTCAATTGCTTGATAGCCATATGTGGCCAATAGCTGCTATATCAGACATAACAGATGTAGAACATTTCCATCATTGCAGAAAGTTCCATGGGACAGCATTGGTCCCACTGGTCTCATTGCAACATTCCCCCAATGAGACAAAATAGTGAATCAGAGTTCCATAACATAAAGAAAATGGCAACTTTGTGCTGTTTTAGAGAAAAGCCTGCAGTGTGGGCTTAAACATTTATACTTAAACAGCTCTTACTTTCACTATTTAGAGAAGAGTTTCCTGGAATAAACAGTTTTGATGCTCAAAGTTAAATTGCACTGATGTTTTCTTATGGCCTTCTGTTGTTTTATTTATTTACTTATTTTGGTAAGGAGGATTGACCCTGAGTTATCATCTGTTGCCAATTTTCCACTTTTTTATTCCTTTTCTCCCCAAAGTCCTGGTGCATAGTTGTATATCCTAGTTGTAAGTCATTCTAGTTCTTATACGTGGGAGGCTGCCATGGCATGGCTTGATCAGCAGTGTGTAGGTTCTCACCCAGGATTCGAACTGGCGAACCCTGGGCCACTAAAGTGGAGTGCATGAAGTTTACCACTTAGCCATGGGGCCAACCCCTCCTTCTGTGGTTTGTTATTGTTCAGGTATTTATTTCTTAAACTCAGCAGTCTTTTTTACTGCTAAAAAACTATTCTGTGAATATAAGGTACAACATCAAACATCCAAAACCTAGACTTGTTTAAGGAGCCACAGAAAAAATAATGAAAAACTGCCGACATTGTAGAAGATTGTACACATTTTTATGAGTTTTCACACAAAAGCCCACGGTGCATCTGCCAACTTCCCCTCCCTCAGAGGGTCCCTGAGCTTGATGTCACATGAAAGGCTCTCATTTCAAGATTGCACTTTGGGGTTTATTTGTCAGAATTCTGCCCTTAGGCTGAGGTGCAGGTCATGCCATCTATATTCTTTGGTTTCACGGGTTCCACAAAGACACCTGCACAAAAATGCACCTCCCAACACATTTGAAAGGGAGGAAAGTCTCACCACTGGAGTTTTATTCCTGTCACCCAAGGCTCATTGTCTGATGAGGTCACATTAAGTTGTAACAATCTCTTCCTTATCCATACAAAAACTTATTTTGTGATATAATGAGAGAGATCTTACTGTTCATCTTTCCAAATGTTAATTTTCATAAACCCGTCATAGCTTCCCTTAGCCTAACGCAAAACTTCGATGTGTTTGCCAACATTCAAGCTTTTCCTTGACTTCCAAAATCCTTATGCTACTTCTTGTAGCTTACATTTTTCACTTTTGCTCCCAGTTCTAAATTTATGTTCATTAACAACAGTAAAACTTTCGTCTTTATAATCTCATTGTGTTCTTTATCTTACCCGAATAGCTCTTCTTTCTTTCACCCTTTTAATTCTTTATTTTTAGCTTATTTTATTATCATTCAAATATTTTTAATGTGATTTGGTTTCACTGTTTATGAGACTTTTATCATCTTCTTTGTTGGGATTTCAATTTTTAATTTGTTTCTAAAATTTTAATATTTGCCCTATAAACTCTGTTAATGTTTTATTGTCAAAACATTGCTAGGTTTCTTAATATGACTCTCACATGGGAGGAATACTTTTCTGATTTCAGTAGCAAAAAGAGGTGGCTTTTCTATGTGAACCATGAGCTGATGGATTCATGCTCTGTTCTAGGGCCAACAGGTCCCGGATCTCCTTTCTCTAGCTTCCTCATGACGAGACTCTCACCTGCTCCACCCCTTACCCCTCTTCACTGAATCTATAAAGACTAAAAACAAACACCTTTTCTTTTACATCATATCATTGATCAGCTAATACCTCTTGTCATCACTTAGTTTTTCAATAAAACCCTTTGGAAGGAGTGTCTACACAGTCCCCACCTCCTCTCATCCTTCTCTCAAGGGGTTGATGCCATTCAAATCTGGCCTGTCCCCTCCTTTCCCTAAATTGATTCTTGAAAATACAGGATCATAACACATCCTGTGTCACCCCACTGAGCCCTCCTTCTATCCACTGATCATCTGACCTCTAGTTATGAGGCAGTGGGCAGCTGCTCTCAGGCAACTGTGCCTGAACAGACAGGCAGCAGACAGCCTGTGAAGGTGGAGGAACCAACCGCAAGGTGGGATATCAGGAGAGAGCCACCTGTGGTTGAAGAAGGAGTGGGAATCTATGCACAATATTTAAGGAGTCTGTAAAGAGGATTCCTTTCAGTGTACAAGTATAGGAGACAGGAAGGTAGACCAAAGCTTTCAGTCTATATTTTCTTTTCTATCATTATTATTATGTATGATTATTATTAGTAGTAAAGGTACTGTTACCGGGCAAGGGAAGTACAACCCTCACAGCTACTATGTAGAATTGCGTGGTTTATTTAAACAGATTACTCCAAATCCTTACTCTATTTTGCATCGATATCACTAAACTAAAATAGATGTCTACTTAGCAGATCCATTTTATTGCTAAGTTGTCCCTACACTGAGAAAAATATCAGAAACATATTTAGTACATTTAACGTGGAAGAGAGGTGGGTGGGGGAAGGCTGGATCAATGAGAGACTGAGGGTGGGGAAGGGTGAGTGGGTGTAGGTGCTCACACAGAACAGTCTAGGATAAACCAAGTTAATGGGTTCTCACCAGACCCTCAAAACCCAGGAGATCATGGCTGGGTCAAAATATGAAAGAAGTTATTCTTTCACATCTCAAGCTTGTTCCAGAAAGGATTTGATGTTATCCTAGTGGGATGAGGGTTTTCTAAGACTTGGTGGATCAGTTTGTACCAAAAAAGAATAGAAGGCAAGAAAGCTCTTACAGGTTTCCTCCCAGATTCATAAAGGAGACCCTTGTGTTTCACTGATGTGCTGTTGGCCATTCCAGAGTGGCAGTGGCGAGAGCATTGGAGAGAACAATCAATTCCGTGGCTTTGTCAACTCTTCAGCAAAGAACCTTGTGTTTGTGAGGAGGAGGTTTTCTTAGGGACAGGATGGCAATATCTCTCATGTTGTCTGATACAGTCTTGGTTTATGCCTGCTGTTCCAGCATAATCGTTAATAATAAGTCCATTACATTCTAAAAACTGTTCCAGTTTGAAGGATAAATGATTTGGTCCACTTGCTCAGGGACCACCAGCAGCCCCTTGTCACATAGTTTATGCCAAATCTTCTTCATTTTTGATAGGAAAATGTAAATAGAATACTTTTAATACACAACTCTCCACTCAGTCTCTCTTTCTCACACTCTGACTCTCAAACGTGCACACACATACGCACACAGACACACACACACATACGTTTATCTTACTATAGATATATTCCTTCATCCAGCAAAAGCTATCTTTCTTTTCTCAGCAGGAAAGAATGTAAAGTAAGGAAAAGTTTTGGTAACGGATAGCGAGATTTCAAACCCAGGCCATATCGCTAGTTGCACAACCTGCATTTACTTGCTTAAAGAATGAAAATACCTATCTCACATGGCAAGTGTGTGAACTAAGATTTTGATTTTAAGATTCCTGAGACTTTATAGGAGTTCAAGAGTGAAGAAAGGAATGAAGGTTAAAGGAGGCTCAGAATTATTTAATTGAATTATGTCGATTTATTAAGATACGGTTTCATTTAATAAGTGAAATTCAACAGGGAATTGTGTGTACATACCTACAATTCTAGGTTCTTTGTTAAGACTTTCTTTCTTTCATTCCAAAAATAGCCAAAGTTTCTCTATCAGCCTCTATTATTACAGGCTCAGAAAAGCCCAATTTGACCTCATTCAAGTTTTAAATTTCAATATATTTCTGAGCCATTCTAGGCTTTGATGGAAGAAACCAACCTCTGCTGTGATTTATGGGCCCAGAAGTTGCGTGGCAAGTCCTCCTCATAGTTGAAATTGAAACCCCCACCAGTGGTCATGGTGAAAACCCAACTTCCTGCATAGAGAGGTGTTGGTCAGCTACGGACTCCTCCTAAGGCCCTTTTCCTAAGTGGCCTAGGAGATTGGTACCGGATCCATCATCAAATGTACAGAAGAATAAACTGGATGTTTAAAACGTTATTTCAAGATCACCTGGATAGTGAGTGACAGAGCGAAGACTGAACCAAGCTCTTTCTGACTCCAAAGCTCTTTAATTATTAAGTGAAATCCCTTTTGTCTCTGTTCCTCCATGACCACAGCTTACTTCAGGGCTTAGATGATTTCTTGGATGTCTGCATCTCAGGAGCAATCTCCTCTGACTCTCCAATCTTAGTGTTGATTATTAACGTAGGATGACCATTGTTAGATTTATAGGTAAGTCTGATTTCCTGTGTCCTCGTCTCCTCCTCCCTCCTTCTCTTTCTTCTTTCATCCTCTCCTTTATTTATTTCTTCCATCTATCCATTTATTCACTCATGCATGTATTGGTTCTTCCGTATAAGTACTTATTCACTGAAATAAATATTTGAGTTCCCTTTCTATGCCAGGCACTATGCAAGGAGCTGAGAATGTGAGACAATAAAACAGGACCTGATTCTTTAGAAATTCACAGTATAGTGAAAGAGAGAGACATATAATAAACAATATAAAGCCAAACTCAAGAAAGAGGGAAGAGATGAGGAGGAACGTCAAGGTTATGTCATACCTCTGTGCTATTTAACTCCCTCACCACAAGAACACACTGATGTAACAACTACATTAAGAAATTCTCCCACTCCCAAAGTCTCACCTGGTTGTGATCTATGCAAGAATTTGCCTAGAATGGATCAATGGTCTCTTTTAAGTAGGTAGCAAATAAAACCCCAAAAACCAAAAAAACCAACAACAAACTTATTGAGAGCAAAAAAAAAAAAAAAGAAGGAGAGAAGATCATTTCTATTTGCAAAATTCCTTCTCTTTTTTTAACTTCTTTTTTTTTTCTTTTTGAGGAAGATTAGCCCTGAGCTAAGATCTGCCAATCCTCCTCTTTTTGCAGAGGAAGACTGGCCCTGAACTAACATCCATGCCCATCTTCCTCTACTTTATATGCGGGACACTTACCACAGCATGGCTTGCCAAGTGGTGCCATGTCCGCACCAGGGATCCGAACTGACGAACCACAGGCCGCCGAAGCAGAACATGCGCAGGTAAGTGCTGCGTCACCGGCTGGCCCCTAACTTCTAAAGGGAGGGTTTTCTTGGTATTCCTAAAGGGGAAGCTGAGAGATGCAGAGACAAGCAATACAGTGGAAAAATAAATGGATGGTTTGCTAGTAAAATTTAATTTATTAATGATTTTTTTTTCTCAAAAACAATACACCAAACCTCAGAGTCTTAAGCAGAAGTGAGAATCAACTTGAAAATAAGACTTACTATAAAGCTGTTCCTTTTCCACTGGTAGAAACTTGGATCTGTAACCATGTGTCATACATGAAACACTCTCAAATGACTCCCAGGCAATAATTGAACACCTTCATTATGGACAGAAGCTTTTTCCGCTCTGGCTGAACTTTTGAAACTTTTTCCTGGATCACTTGCCCTGACTGATGGGCACTGAAAAAAGAGCCACCATCAGACACTGCCAGTTCTTCTTCTAATCCTGAGAATTCATTTCCCATCTTGAGGCTACTGTTCCTTCTCTTTCTCCTCCTTGTAGGTCTTATCCAAACTGCATCAGGTAAGTTATGCATCCAACTGGTGGGCTGACTTGGAGGATGACCTTGGAGCCTGGAGTAGGGTAAAATGGATTCATAGCCAATGCTGCACTGAAATATGCAACAACTGAATAATACCATAGCTGAAAGAAGCATAGCATGTCAACACTCTCCACTTGACAAATAAGAAAAGAGAAGCTTAAAGAAATTAAAAGGATTTTCTCAGTTTGACCTTAAGCGGCTCATAGTAAACCTGTAATTAGTAAAGGTGATAGATAGCATTTAAATGGGTTTTACAGTTTACAAATCATTTCCATCTGAACAACAACGATACTAATAATAATGACGAATAATATTGACCACTTCCTCTTTGCGAAACACCACAACAAAAAGTTTTAAGGGACTATCCCACACACTCCTTACAACAATATGTATGAGGTAGATGTTTTCAGCCCCATCTTATAGACGAGGCTAAGAAATGAAGTAACTTATTCAAAGCCAGGCAGATTATAGATAGTGAAACCTTTGGATCAAGCCCAAGTGGGTCTGGTTCCAAAGACCATGCTTTTATTAAACAGCTATCATTTCCAGAAAATAAACTTAGCCATTGAATTGTATATAAACAATGAATATTTTTATATTAGTAGGATCCATGCAATACTTGGAACATACTTATACTAAAAGATTATATATTGTTTATCTGAAATTCAAACTTAACTGAGTGTCCTACATTTTACCTGGCAACCCCACGCACATGTTAGCACTCGCCAGGCTGTACTGTGGTGACAAGCACATCTGTATCTCGGCATTTGGACAGAGCAAAGGTTTAACTCTTGGTCAGGTGGCACAAACCTATCATGGCCACTGGGGAGCTCTGCTCACCACAGCTGCTCAGTCTCAGCAGATGGAGCAGCCACCACTGTGAATGTTGCTGGTTGCTATGCCAAAGGAAAGAGCTCTGGGGGTTCTCACACTGGCAATTAAGGAATCCAGCCCTCAAAGGACACATGATTTCTGTTCAAAATTCCATAACCAAGCAAGTCTTATGGCCCGACTCCATGACACAAAAGGTAAATCTTACTTTGTTTCAAGGAAACAGAGAGCACAACTCATTGGGTGAACAGCCTAATGGAATTAGACTGACAGGTAGACGTAAATGCAGATGTGGACATGATTATGGATATGGACATATATAGAGAGAGATACATGTGGATATGGAATAGGACATATGAATGTAAATATATATGAATTATATATACAACTATTTTTGCATTGCCTTCTTATGAAAAATTAGAAGAATCTGTGGTTCCCAAAGTAAAACTATAGTTGTGGTGCAGCAGGAATTAGAAACCAAGACCCCCAATTCCTGATAGAGTGAATTTTCCATCAGAACATCAGGCCTTTACAAACCATCACCTCTGGTGGAGGCTCTTCGTATTCACTGCTTCCTCACGGTTGTTTGTCCTTCTCTCCCTTCTTTCTTGACTTTAGATGTTATTCAGGTTCTCTACTCTCATGTTGCTTTCTTAATTGCCATAGTCAAACTTCCTAATCGCCTATCATTTTCTTTCCAGCTTAACTCACAGGAGCATGAGAACATTGGTGCTCTCTAGGTGCCATGTCTGTGGGAGTTAAAAATATCACAATTTATGAAACAACTCTCATTTCATGGGAAATGGGAGGCATAATATTCAGGAAAGAATCCTCAGTCCAATACTTATTGCCTACTTTGTGTTACATACTTGTAAGATTTACCCTTTTGAAAAGGAGGAAGCTGTTTTAGAAAGCTTCTGTGAAGAGCATGTGAAGTGAAGCATATCCTTAATCTCATGGCACTTCATTTTGTAGTTTCCTTTGCTGTGCATGGCCAACAGGTACATGAAAAGATGCTCAACATGACTAATCATCAGGGAAATGCAAATCAAAACCGCAATGAGATATCACTTCACATCTGTTGGGATGGCTATTATAAAATATATATATACATGTTGACAAGGATTTGGAGAAACGGCAATCCTTGCACATTGTAATGAGGATGTAAATTTATATATTCATTATGAAAAACAGTATTCAGTTTCCTCAAAAGGTGAAACTAGAAATACCACATGATCTAGCAATCCCTCTTCTGAGTATATACCCAACGGAATTGAAACCAGGATCTCAAAGAGATATCTCCATGCCCATGTTCATTGCAGTGTTATTCACAATAGCCAAGATATGGAAACAAACTAACTGTCCATTGATGGATGAATGTATAAAGAAAATGTATATCTATACAGTGGAATATTATTAGGCCTTAAAAATGAGATTCTGCCATTTGTGACAATATGCATGCACCTGGATGACAGTATGCTAGGTGAAATAAGAAACATACAAAATGGAAAAAAAAAACTACATGCTGTTGCTTATGTGTGGAATCTAAAACAGTCAAATACGTAGAAGCAGAGAAAGGACAGTAGATACCAGAGCTGGGGAGGTGGGGGAAATGGGAAGTTGTTGGTTAACGAGTAAAAAGTTGTAGTTAGGTAGCCAGAATAAGTCTAGAGGTCTAATGTACAGCATGATGACTATAGTTAATAATACTGGATTGAATACTGGAAATTTGCTACAAGAGTAGATGTCGTGTCCTTTGACCGCACACACAGAAGGTGGTAACAATGTAAGGAGAAGATCTGTTAATTAGTTTGACTGTGGTAACCATTTTACTATGTGTGTATATATCTCAAATCATCATTTTGTACACTTTACGTACATACAATTTTTATTAAAAAAATAAAGTAAATAGATTTGAGAACCACAAAATGGTATTAATAAATGCAGATTTCAAAGCTTACTGAAAAACATGTTCTGAAGTATTTAGGGGTGCTCTTATGATCAAATTAAATTCAATTTTATTTCCAAATTTATCAAGCGAATGGTAGTGAGGAATTTAGTTGTCTCCAACTAAATCATTATTCTGTTTCTGATGAAAAATATGAATTACACTCAAAATGATAGTTTTAAAAATATTCTAATGGCATTTTTCACAGATTAAAAAAAGACAATTCTAAAATGTGTATGGAACCTTGAAATATCCTGAATAGGTAAAGCACACCTGAGAAAGAAGAACAAAGCTGGAGACATCACACTTCCTGATTTCAAATTAAATTACAAAGCTATAATCAGAACAGGATGATACTAGTATAAAACCAGACACACAGGCCAACAGAACAGAATCGAGAGCCTAGAAATAAACTCATGCATATATAGTCAACTCGTCTTTGACGAGGGTGCCAAGAATACACTTTGAGTAAAAGACAGTGGCTTCAAGAAATGGTGATGGGAAAAGTGGATCTCCACCTGCTGAAGAATGAAATTGGAACCCTATCTCACACCATACACAAAAATCAATTCAAAAAGAGTTGAAGACTTAAACATACGACCAGAAATCATTAAACACTTAGAAGAAAACACAGGAGAAAGGCTCTTTGACATTGATCTTGGCAATGATGTTTTTGGATTTGATGCCAACAGCATAAGGAACAAAATCAAAAATAAACAAGTGGGACTCCCTCAGACGAGGACATTTCTACACAGCAGGAAACACTGAACAAACTGAAAAGACCAAGCTCCTTTAATGCTCCAATTATCTCCCGAGGCTCAGAGATGACAGCAGCAGGCCAGGAGGCTGCCTTTGACAGAGCAGTAGTCTAGCCTTGGGGCTGTAGGAGAAGGTCTGGGGACGTTCTCTGAACACCCCGGGACTGTGTGGGGTAGTCAGGAGCATGGGCTTTGAAGAGAGGCTGATTTTGTTCCCAGTTACATCTCTGCCCCTTGATGGCTTGTGGCTTTGGACATGACCTTTAACCTGTCTAGGCTCCAGGATCATCTGTAAAATTGGATAATGCCTGCCTGGCTGGTTTGTTTATGAGAATTAAATGTGATAACTTGTATAAAAGGGGCCACAATCAGGACCAGCTACTGAACACGGCTCACTGTAAAAAAAAAATGTGGGACACTCTGTTCAAAAGGCGGGAAAAGAAAAGTGTTGTTAAAGGGCACTGAGATAAAAATGTTTTTTCTTTCAAGATATTTTATTAC
This sequence comes from Equus caballus, assembly GCF_041296265.1. NCBI lineage: Eukaryota > Metazoa > Chordata > Mammalia > Perissodactyla > Equidae > Equus > Equus caballus. The sequence continues at coordinate 51,125,330 of NC_091710.1, forward strand.
TTACAAAATACGATAGGAATAATAGTTATATAGGAATAACATATGCTTACGAATGACAAAAAGAAATTTTTGCTGTCATAATTTAGATAGAATCAATTATAATACTTTACAAATGGGATATCTTGATCAATCATAAAATTTGTCTGGCCCATTTTCTGAAAATTCAAGATAGATCATAAAAAGTTATACTTTGAGCAACTTCATTTTTCATTTTGAGAAGAAACTGCTGATGCAACTGTTCCTGGAGTTGAGTGTTTTTAAAACTATGACATCCTTGGGATAAATTATTAGAAATATAACTTTTTGTACATCCAGAGCTGGTAATTTTTTTAAAACATTTTATTGAAGTCTATAGAGTTGGTGATTCTTGTGAAACAATTTTTAGAAAAATATTTAACTCTTCTCAGAAATTAGATTCAGGTAGGTGAATTTAATTTTAAACGTAAATTTATACAATTGGGTTTTGACATTTCTTCTGACATTTCCTGTTACTTGTGGAGGCCCACAAGAAACTGAGAGTGGCTTTAAGATTTGTATTTAATTAAGAACTCCTGTTTATGCGTTCTACTGCTGTGTCTTCAGTAACAATGAATCAGTAATTTAAGAATTTTCTTCCTTGTTAATAACCATTGAGTCATCTGAACTTTGTGTAAAAATAGTGCTCTTCTCTGTTGAATGTGACTATCTTCATAGGTTTAATTTATATCTCTAACCATGATAACTCCTTAAAGAATTCTAAACTCTTGGAAGATATCTAGAGACTCATCAGTGTGCTTTCTTGCAATGTTCTTGTGCACATTCTTATTTTGCAATAATTTGCTGACCATCATTTACTGCCTGAGTACCTATGGGTCCTATCTCAGTGCAACAAGCCAGTAGATACTATCCGTGCAGATGCACCAGCAGCTACTCTGAGAATGGACCCGAGCAGAGGTCTCAGTGTTGCCTCCACACAGACACCACCTTTTCTCTCAGTGCCATGGGCACTGCTGCTGCGGCCACCATCGTCACTGCCAATCTGGGTCCCACCTCACCCCCTCAGCTCAAGCTGCCCAGGCTGCTCCAGAGATGTGAGTGCTCTGGGCAACTTGGCAAAGTGTCCTCACACACACTGCCATTGGTGTCCGTGGGCCTGAGCCCATGAACCCTGAGCATGTCTGCCCTGCCCAGGTGCAGGCTCCGTTGTCCCACTGAACTTCACTCACAGAACATGAGTTCAAAGAAAAATCTATTAAGAATGTCAGTGGTGGCAGCAGAGCATTAAACCAAGCCTGGGGCCCTTATGAAAGCTGGTCCCTCTGTGACTGTCACAACCCATGAAGCTGGCCCTGGCCATAAGAGATGGGAACCAGTAAAAACTGCTTTTGTTAATTAATATCGAGGACTATGTTCTGAGAAACCTTGTTTTGTAAAGTTTTAGATATGAAGGACTTCACTGTTCAAAAATGTATCTATAGGAATGGGACACCCCACTCTTTTCTGGGAACTGAGCCACTTGGCAACAGAGACCCTGCCTCAAATTCTTGCTTGTTTACAGGTAAAAGAGGTTTGAGGACACAGCATCTATCTTTCTTTAAGGAGCAGGACCATGAGTCTACCTCTCAGCCCAGGTTTGATGGTAACTATTTTATACACAACCTTATTTTGCTTTGAGCCTGTGAAAAATACTAATTCATCTAGATTTTTCCTAAACTCAACCCTTCCCTGAAACCCATAGTAGTTACATCTCTGTTTTTCTCTGAGGCAATCTAAGGTTTCACTGACGTGCAGTTCCCTTGCCGAAGCAAGATCACCCGACCATTGATGGATAAAGGCATCCCTAGGCTTAATCTCCAGGATGAACATAGCCACAAAGAAGTCACCCTTAGACCAAGTCAATGGAAAAAACAGTAGATACAATCATAGGAATTCCTGATGGGAACACTCAGAACAATGTCCTCAGGCAACCATGCTGATGCCACTTACTTCTTTGGATAGTTGTCCCCAGGGACTCATGGGTGATACATTTCAGTGATTTTCAGATTTCTGGTCAATTTTTCATTCTCATCTAATAGAGCCTTCCCAAATGCATTGGGATCTGGGAAGGGCAAAAAGTATATAGAAAAAAATGCTACTATCCAAAGGAAATCAAAATGCTAACTCAAAAAGATATCGGCACCTTCATGTTCATTGCAATGTTATTCACTGTAGCCTACATATGGAAACAACCTTAATGGCCATCAAAGGATGGACGGATAAAGAAGATGTGGTATATGTACAAAATGGCATACTACTCAGTCTTAAGTGAAGGCAATCTTGCCATTTTTAACAACATAGAAGGACCTTGAGACTATCACTCTAAGTGAAATTAGTCACACAAAGAATGAAAAATATCACATCATCTGTCTTATATGTGGAATCTAAAACAAAAAAAATAAATAAAAAATTGAAGTCATAGATGACAGAGAACAGATTGATGGTTACCAGAGGAGGCAAGAGGGAGAAATGGTTCAAGCGGGTCAAAAGGCACAACTTTGAGTGATAAAATAAATAAGTCACAGGGAAGTAATGTGCAGCATGATGACTGTAGCTAACACTACTGACTTGCATACTTGAAAGTTGCTAAGATAGTAGGTCTTGAATGTTCTCATTACAAGAACAAAAAATTGTAACTGTGTGGTGATGGATGTTAACCAGACTTATTATGGTGATTATTGGACAACATATTCTAACATCCAATGATTATGTTCTACAACTGAAACTAAGAAATTTATGTCAATTATATCAATAAAAAATGATATTGGTGGGTCTCTGGAGTTGGAAATATTGCAGGGAGCTTCACCCTATCTATGGATGAACTTGTAAATGAAAATGTATTACTTTTATAACAATAATTTTAACCTGTAAGAGTTGGGAATGATATCAAAGATAAAAAGGGTGGAAACCACTAACTTGCCTCAACTTACTTTAATTCTTTACCAAAGTGTCCTATTTCTTTAAGAATGCTTAATCAAAAAAATAAAGAGACCTAACAACCTAACTCAGTGTGTGAATCTAGACTGAAAATGAAGTAGGAATAAAATCAACAGCTATAAAGCACATTCATGGAACAACTGGGGAAATGTGAATATTGACGAGATACTAAATGATGTTAAGGAATTTTTGTCATCTTTTAATGTATGTCAACAGTATAGTGATTTATGTGGGAATTTTTCTTTATTCTTAAGAGATGTATGCTGAGATAATTATGGTGAAATGCCATGAAATTTCCCCCTTTCTTGAGAAGGTGAAAGCAATATAGCAAATTAAAATGTATATTTTTAAAAAGCAAATTGAAAGTATATATTTTTAAAAAGAGTTCAATTTAGGCAAAGCATATATAGTACCGCCTGTGTATCCTGTGATGTGGAACCCTGGGTATAGAGGGCCAACTAAGGGACTCAAGCATCCATGGATTTTGGTAACAGTGGAGGGTTCTGGAATCAATGCCCCATGGATACTGACAGACAACTGTTTAGGTTTTCTTTCACTTTCAGTTTCTCCCTATGCTTACTTCCCCTGAAAGAAACAGCTTAAGGGTCAGGATTGATCAACATGCTGCTCAATGCAACCTACTTATCACACAAAGAAAAAAGGTACAACAAGGGACATCACCTACTGGTCATCACACCTGGGACCTTAGCTTGGATCTCCCTTAGAACTTCCACAGCAGCCTGGCCTAGCCCTCAACTTCACACCCCATCAGAAACTTCCTCCTGTGAAAAGTCATCACTGTCTTTTAGAAACATCTCTGCCCCATGGATCCTGAAAACACGACATTTGAACTGAAGAGATAAAGTGGACTGTGACTCATTCTACTTCTCCCTCCAGTGTCATATTATAGCATTCATCAAACTGACCCTGTAATATAGGTTTCTTCCTATAAAGTCTGTAAGGAACTAAACATGTTATCTATAGATAATTATAATGAATACAAACAGATGTTTGTCTCTCTGAAACATCACTTAAAGCTAAAGAGGAAGGAACTACTATTAATGCAATTTATTTCGCCTCATAAATCCCTCCCTCTGAGCACTGGTCAAAGGGCCCTGTCCATTCCCTGTGACCACTGTCTGTATTGCTGGGTCTCAGAGCAATAGTGAGAGTCTCAGCAACACCAGGAGACCTCGCACAAGCCTGAAGCTCTGTGGGCACCTTCACAACTGGGACCCACCAACAGCAGGGAAAGAGTTTGGGGGACTTAGAGTCCACTCAGTTCTCCACCACAAGATCCTGATGGCAAGGTAGATCCTTGGCTTTGACAGCTCTGAAAAGCAATTAACCCCCGGCTCTCCAAGCATGGACGATATGTAGCTGAGTGTTGCCTGAGCTACTGAGTAAACTGAGGCTACAAGCATTGTCCTTGCTTTGTGATTCATAGACTAAGGAGATGTGTCTAGCCACAACGTCATCCTCCCATTCTTTCTCTGATGAAGAGAAATGGAGCCCCTTACTGTCTCATCATCTGTCACATTGTGATGATGGTAAATTTCAGGAGACTTTTCACATGAAAGTTACCATCTCGTGATAACCTAGGGAGGGTCAGGCCCACCATGCCCATCTTCCCTTAGTGTCCAAAGCCCTCCTTGTGCTTGAGAAACCATGACTGCCTCTAGGGACGCTGGGTTTGAGAAAGCCATCCTTCATGCCCAGGAGCTCAATATGTCCTGGGGTGACGGAATTAGATGAAATAGTTCCTACTTTGGCCTGAGACTATCCCCAGACTCAGGAAGAACAAAATTGGCAGACTAAAAGTTCTACGGGGCAGGCAAATAAGCACCGGGAAGTCTGTTCCCACATGAAGACAGACTTGGCCCGTCATCCCATCATGCCCCACCTGAAATGAACAAGACAGGAAAAAGTTTCTAGCTTCAAAGGCACAGGAGGTTTTTCTGTGATTTTCCTTGTCATAATTTGCATAAAGATGACCACATGTGCTTTGTGCTCTAAAGGCAGTCCCATGACCCAGCAGATAAGATGTTCAGTTTAATCCCTGTAATTATCAAAGTCACAGCCAATAATAAATTTAGCCAATAAACTGGAACCTTTACAAGGTGCAAAGCTCAGTTTCCTCTCTATTGTCAAATTGCTGTTACGCTCACCAGCCATCAACATAAGGATCCTATATCTCCTCCCTGCATTCTTCTTTGTCTTCCTGTTGCCTGTTCCATCTAAGTTGGGCCAGGGGAACAGAGGGCTGAACAAATGGAAAGAACAAGAGGGAGTCTCTCTTTCCTTCTCTCTCTCTACTTCCGTCTTTCTTCTTCTCTCCCTCTCCCTCTTCTCTCTTCTGCACACATTCTTAGGCCAAATAGATTGTATGGGTTGCTTATGAGAACCAGTCACCATGTCTTTCAATATGGAAAGACTTTAAGAACCTTACTGCACAGTTCGTGACCTTGTTTCAGCCAATCTGAAGGACCAGACAGCTTGTAAACCTCCTCTTCTTGCTGCTCTTCTTGCTAAAACCGCTGCATAACAGAGGACATCTTTGTTAGGTGACTTTTCTTTTTTCATAAAAGCAACAAATTTGATTCTGTCCAAGGACAGAATTGCAGAATGTCACTTTATAAATCTTTGTATTAAAGAGTGGAGTCTCTGGGTAATGGAGAATCCCAGAAAATAAAAAAGCCATACTGCTCTTTGGGATCTGCCTTTGTGGAACACCCTTGTCCCTCTGTCTTTGCAGCTCTGAGGTCCTTGAGGACACACCCCTGAGATCCCTACTCTCAATTCACAGCTGAGAGAAAGTCTGTCCAAAGAAGTGTTTAAAGTTGTATGACTAAATTTTATTTTATCCTTGCACTTACGAAAATGGAATAAAAGGGATGAGGGAAGGAGAGAAGAAGGGAGAGACAAAGAGAGGATGGAGAGTTGGAGGGAGAGAGAAAATGTGAGGCTGGTACCTGAGATAGCTTTTAGTTAGAAACTATATTGAAAAACTTTCATTTTATTAATTTTGTTTATAGCTATATGCCAACACTTAGAATAGTAACAGGGAGGGAGGGAAGGAGCAGGGAAATGAGTCAGGATGGCAGGAATACTATGAAGGTGAGAACACAGAAATGTCAGAAGGAAGCAATGAAGGAGGAGTTAATAAGGTTTGAGACTGTCTATGTAAATAATCCATAGTTAATCCATTAATTAAAATTGGAGTGAGTTTATTAAGAGCTAAATCTGAGGACTAGCTAAGAGCCTTCCTTCCCAAGGAAAGAAAGGCATCAAAGAATTCAAGTGTATGGAGTGGTCATATACCAACTTGGTACAAAGAGCATATATCACATATGACAAGAATGCCCCATTTACAATCGTCACGAGATGCTTAGCACAGCAGGCTGGTGGTCAGCAGGTCAGTGGTCACAAGGTGAGCACAGCAGGTCTGTAATTAATTCTTAGTTTCCAGGAAGAGATGTTTATCCTTAAATAAATGCTCGTATGATGGAAAGTTACATTCTTATCTGCAAGGGTATAATTCTTGTTTTGGAGACATAGTAAATATTTAAAGCAGATATACAATGCATGCTCAGCAGGCCACAGCAGGCCCTTTTGGAAAACAATGTCAGGCTGAGTTAGCTTTAAACCAAATGTCTTCTTCATATTCTCCAAATATCCTATTGCTTTTCATTTATTCATCATTTTCCCCCTTTTGATCTATAATCTTTCAATAGAAAGCACTCATGATCAAAATATTGTCCTTCAAAACTAGGGTGGCTGTTGCCTGCCTTGGGTCCATCACACCCCTCAATGCTAGGCTTTTATCTCATTGATTTTCCCAGTTATCCACACTGGGGGGGAATAGAGGTCTATATTAACAGAAGAAGCATTTCACAGTTTGCATAATTTTAGTTTGTTGCACAAACATTGAACATGTGCTTTTACAATGTCATGCTCACATTGTTTACAGTTATAAATGATTCGTTTAAGGCATTCACCTGCTTTTACATGTGATTTAGAAGATGCGCTTAAAATATTTAAGGCCATTCTATTTTGGAGTATAGTTTTTTTATTAAAATCATTTTAGTGTTCAATTAGATTATCCCTGCTTCATCATCGTTAAGGGCTTGTTGAGTAAATTTAGTCAGGGCTTCTATATGTGAAATGACATCTTCTAGCACTAAAGAAGAAACAAATATAGCTGCTAGGTGGCCTGCCAGTGGAACACTGAATGAGCCCATCTGTCCTTGAAAAGAAAAGGATTGGCAACTGGTGTTGGCACAGTTTAAATCCTTCCCTGCATCCAAGCAAAGCTCAGGGTGCAGTGTTTTTGCCATCCAGGCAGTAGCCAAGGCCAGAGATTTGTTCCACATAACCATTGGGTTCCATTAGGAGCCACCTGATAAATGCCTGGCCTTTGAGACCAGTCTGTCCCAAATCAATCACTTTCTTTGACTATAATAGTATTCTGAAAATCTTAAATGGAACAATTATAAAATAGGTATATAGTTTAAGCATTACAAAAGTTTTAATGAGGAGATATAAGGTTGGGAATACAGAAACCTTGGGACAGCTGTTTACAACAGATGCTGTCTTCTTCTCATCCTGGTTTGAAGATATTTGCATTGGTCAGATGAAATCAGCTCTCAGAAATAGGAACCGAAACCCACTCAGGTGGAGAAACTTTTCTTCTGTTTTAAATGAAAAATGTGAATCCATGAGTCTACACCTTTTGATTCTGCAGCACATGAATTGGTTAAAAGTAGCTGGTACGGTCCTTTCCAACAGGACTGCAGAGAGCCTTTTATTTGATAGATCTATAAATAAGTTCTCCAGGTTATAGTCCATGATCCTTAAGGTCTTTGTCTCCCAGGAGCTCACTGTGAAAAGAATCAGCTACCAACCTCTCATTTCTAGCAAGTGTCTCAATGGGACCTTGACAATAATTAAGATTCTCCTTTAGGCCAAGTTGGTTCATACCTTCGTTTCGTTCATCTAATTGCATAAGCGTCCAGTTATTATCTCAAAAGGGAACATGCAATGTTTCCCAAAAGATATAGATCTCAGATTGAAGAGCACTAGCAGAGCAGCTGTTGGCCAGGAGACATTAAATTTTTCTGAAAGCTTTGCCAATTGAGTTTTGATTGTGCCCTTAGTTAAAATGTATTATTGGCCAAATGTCACAAATAGAGTTAATTATTTGTCTAGTGAAATGAGTTCCGTGGTCATTGTATAACTTGGTAGGGATTACTCAAACAGGAATTATCCTTTTCAATAATAATTTACCTAAAGTCATTACTCTTCTGCAAGGAAAACCTTCAACCCAATCTGAGAACAGATTATTACAAGATATATTTATATCCTTGAGACGGCGGCATTTGGACAAAGTCCAATGGCCATACCTCACAAGGTCTCTTAGGAAGGGTAGAGTGGCCTTGTGAGTCATAAAGTAGTGTCCATAGATTATATTTTGGGCATATAGCATGCATATAGGCTTTATGAGCCACTGTAGGAGAAAGTTTCCAAAAGTATTGTTTTCCTCCTTTTGTTGCCACCTTTATTTCTTTTCTTCCATGGTGATTTCTTGAGTCTATAGAAAGAAATCTTTTACTCAGTTAGCAGAGTTAATAGAAAGTAGTAAGCATTCTTGAGGTTGGACAGCCTATCCAGCTTGATAATGTCCTTGCTTATCTTTTAAAGAAGACCCGTTTGTAAACCAATTAAATAATAGAATGCAGCTGTGGCCTTTTCCTCTTAGGATGTTGGAAGCAAGGTAGCAGGGTAAAACAGTGAATAATATTTACCCATGCAATATAACCTAAGAAGGTTTATCATCATTTACTTGACAATGCTTCCCATGCAATTTAGCATACCAAACAAGCCTTATTAGTATCAGCCACTTTATAGGAAGAGAGAAAATATTTCTTTGAGAAGTCCCAGGGAACCTCTGAAAATTCTCAGAGAAGTTTTTCTTTTCTTTTTCTTTTAAGTCCAAAATAAGCCTTCATTTAGGATCTGAATTTTGGGGAATTTGTCAAAAATACCAAAAGGTTTTAAAACACGTGGTCAAACAAGATCAAGAGGTTGCTGATCTTGCCACTGTGAAACACGTGTTGCTGTGAAACAATGTTTAGTTATCCATTCAATTAAAGTGATATCAGAAAGTCAAAAAACCTTGAGAGAGACCTCAATCTTTCTGAACATAGGAAATTACTTTAATAAAACACATATTTTCTGTTTTTTAGGTAGACACTCAAAATTAGGAAAAAACTTTTATAAACTCTTTAGCAAGAGCAGACTAAAAGTTTAAGAAAATTATCCCTTTTAAGAGAGAAAGCCAAATTCTAATTTTTGGACTAGCTTGTCTCTGATATTAAAACTTACTAAATTAAATTTATTTTAATCTTAGCCAACTTGACTAGGTACAAAATTTCTCAGGACTTTACTTCCATTAACCTGTAACTTTCTTTTTATATTCAAAATTTGCCCCATGTCTTCCTTATTCCCTTCTAGTACTTTAGGACAAATTTATCTTTCTTAACAAAACAAACAAAAATGTTTCCTTTCTTTATACCTTCTTTACTGAAAATATACATTTTACTCTCTTTGAATACAAAGATGCTTTCCTTGTTGACTTTTAGTAGTTTTAATCACATATATTAATTAAAATTTTTAACCCTTAGAGACATTAACTTTTAGTGAAAACTAAAAAGTAAGTAGTTACAAACTGTTTTTTACATTAGCATTCTGTGGCTTGGCTAATTTATAAATACCTTTTATAATTTCTACAAACATGCTACTTCTTAGCACAATCTTTTAAAGAAATACATGTTTCCTAATAGACTCAAAATCTTTCAGTTTCTCTGTAATAAAAAGCCAAAAATAGATAAAATTCAGTATTTTAGTAATTAACATCTGATATTTTCTCTTTCATGGAAATGATCTAGATACTCAATACATTTCATTTATTTTTTCAATGCATTTTATTATTTAATTCAATTAGCGAAACTCTACGGTTTCAAGTTAGGAAAATGTTTTGAAATTATTTTAAGTACATACACAATAACACATAATTTTTGTTAAAAATATTCAACTAAAACTCTTATATTATTCATATCTATTTTGTTACTTGTTCCCAATAATTATTTAGATTGCCAACAAAACTTCATGAGACATTAGGCAAAATTAGCCATCATTTTAAGCTATCATTTTTGCTGACCAGTTTTGTAATAGAGATAACATCAACTAATTTGACCAAATGTAGAATAAGGTCACCTGTCTGCATCATATCCAATGCTGATAATTCTAGGGACAAGCCTATTGCAATCAAACCAGCAAATTTCAGTAAGCTCTCATTTACCAAACATAATTTCATATCACATCATCTTGAAAGACATTTAGGTTAGTTGCTATTACGTTTAGAAATAATTTATGTAAAAGCTCACTTTAAGGCAATTAAATAGAGCTCTTTAGAAACTGTACTATCAGGAGGTAAGATATCACACATACATAATATACATAGAGACTCCACAGATGTTTCAAATTCACTGCCATGAATCAGGTACAGTAAAAGGAGGCTCCCTAGTTATGAATCCAGATTTTGTTTTAAGCTTCTTCTTTACTGATACTTGTGAAGAAGACAATCAAGATGCTAGATTTTTGGTGAGGGTGCTCTTTTGGCTGTTTTTCTGGCCTTTTTTCCTTTTATTTCTTCAGTCTTAGGAATTGTGGATGGGCTAGATAACAGTTCCCAGAGAGGCAAAGAGATATCCTTTTTGAGATAAAAGACCTGGGTGGAATCTGAACTGCCTCTAGAGCTGCTTTTCCAGTCTTACAAGGCTTTGTAGGTTGGGGACCATTGTTCTACCTGTCCAAAGACATTACCCTAATATGGTTCTTTCCCTCTGGGTGCTTAGTTTTATTTTAACTTAGAGAAGAAGGTCTGGAAAGAAAATTACTATCAGGCTCTGAATATCACTTCCAGTTAGGCTGAAATTCTGATCATAAGTTGCTAAATCCTTTCAAAGTCCCTGCCAGGTTTCAGCCAGGACAAACAGTAATTCCCCAGAGGCTCTGAAGGATTCCAGTAATCTCGAACATAGCAGTTTCCCAGAAAGCCTCTCAGAGTCTCATTAACTCTAAAAGTAGATGACGGGGGTTTCTGTAAAGTCATGGCCTAATATATTTTCCCCTAAGTACCTTTTATAGCTTAATTTTTATTAGCTCTTTTGCAACAAAAATATCAAGAAGGTTATTATGGAGTTTTGAAGTTTTTACTTCTAAGTGCACTCTGAATGATCTAATCTAATTGGAACAAGCCTTTTAAGTGCCAATAAATTTGCCTGAGGCTGGTGGCAGTTTGGTAGAACCCTTAGGCACCAATGGTGCGCAAACCACATTTTTGTCTCACTATCTCTGACCACAAAATGGGGTGCAACCGCATTTTGTCAGACCATATTTTGGGACCTTCAACCTGAAGATTATTAAGCCAAGCCCTCAGGACTGGAAACAAGCTTGTTAAGATACTTGAGAATAAAAGAGATGAAGGAAGGAAGGAGGGAGGAATGGGGAGAGATGGAAAGAGGATTGAGAGATGGAGGGAGAGAGAAAATCTAAGGCTGGAAACTGAGATAGCTGTTAAATAGAAATTATATAGAAAAAGTTTCATTTTATCAATTATGTTTACAACTATATTCCAACACTTAGAACAGTAGCAGGGAGGGCAAGAAGGAGGAGGGAAAATGTGTTAGGAAGACAGGAGTATGAGGAAGATGGGAAGACAGAAATGATGGAAGCAAGCAATGAAGAGGGGGTGAAGGACGTGTGAGACCAAGACCACATCTGAGATAATCCTCGGATATTAGAAACATTGTTACAAAAGATTTTTTAACCACTGTTACTTTCCATTGTAGGTTACTTAGATATTAAGTTCTCACTAAACAATTCCTACCCTTTAAGCTGCATTTTATTCTCCCATCTCAGCTGAGATCCTTAATCAACTACATGGTTTGGAAAACAAAATAAAATCAGACACCGGCTGGCTGTCTCTAGTTCTGAAACCTCTGGCCTGTGTGAGAAGCGCCTTCGCACACCCTGGAGGGATTCTCTCCGTCGGGGGAGCCGAACTCGCACAGAGACCTCCGTAGACCCCAGGCTCTGGGCCGCGCAGCACAGCGTTCTGCTTCTAGAAACGCGAGGCCCCCCTGGAACCGCCGCGCTGCCAGCCTCTGTCTGGAAACTGCACGTCAGCCTGCGGGACAGGACAGCCGCAGCCTCGGGAAGGGAAGCCCTGAGCATCTGCTCAAGGGACGCGGCGCGCCTTTCTGACTCGGTACGTTGGTTTCTGAGACTCTTTTGTCTTATTTCCCTTTTAGGTTTTACTAACAAGATACAAAATCCTGTTAGCTGCCTTAGGAATGGAGGCGTATGCGTGCCCTTTGGGTGCCTTCCAGGGATGAAACCTGTCGGCACCTGTGGCTTTCGCGAGGCAAAATGCTTCAAGAGAAAGTAACACAAAGCACAGAAAGGGCGGCCAGAAAGTGCTCCCTCCGCAAAGACAGTAAAATTTAGAGCAGATTAAACCGCTCTGTTGAAAGACAAGAAATCTTGCCTCCTGGTCACTGTGGTTGTTGTGTGATGTTTGATCAGGCAGGCTGATCTCCAAGCTCCTTGAGGATCCCCTTTAAGTTCCCCATACTGACCACCAGGGCCACCACGTGGGACCCTTCTGTGCTCTTCAGGGCGATGGTCACCTGGCCTCCCCCAGTCACTGCCTGTGCTGTCCTGTCAGGTGTGCTTTGTTCTTCCCGCCCTCATCCGTCTGAGGAGACGTTCCCCCCATTCATCCAGTCCCCACTAGAACACCACCTCCTTCCTTCAGGAAACCATAATGCATCCTCGCAGGAAGCAGCCCCTCCTCCTCCATGTTCCCCCCTTCCTCACTCCCTGTGTTTTGGGCTTCTTCCTCAGCCCTGCCTTGTGCACGTGAGGATAAACTTCTCATTCTCTGTGGGGCTGTAGGATCTCTATGAGAGTGGACTTTGTCTTGTTCATTTATGTGGTGGCGGTGGAGGGAAGTCACTGCTTCATGAATTGCAGTCAGTCGGATGGCAAAGCTGAGTGAGATAAAGCGTTTCTCTCCATGTGGACATCACACAATGCAAGTAGGCGCTGGGGGAAAACAAGCCCTTGTTGCAAGCCTGATTAAATGAAGATAATATAACATGGAACTGAGGGAGAGAGGACTGAACCCCAAAAGAAAGAGACCACAGGTGGCCAGGGAACAATGGGGATGCTGCCCTTACGTGGGGGCCTCTTCCTTGGGAGGGTTTGGTCGTTAAATCTAGAGTTTGGTTGGGGGAGCCTGTACATACGTGTAAACAGATGTCTATTTACATTAACCCTTCACTCAATGTACCAATAACGTACCTCTCGGTAAATGCTTTTTAGCTCCAAAGTAATTCCTCAGGTTTCCTTGAGACTCCAGGTTGAAAAGAGTAATCAGACCCTGTTCGAATAAAAATATCTTTATCCAGATAGAGACGCCTGATAATGCAGCAAGACTAAGGTTTGAGGAGTGAAGGACTTGCCGTGGGTTCGAAACATAAGAGGCTGCCAAAAACTTCTGTAATAAGAAAAATAATATGATGCAATGTTTGTTAAGTAAAATTACTGCAAAAACCCCATAATCAATAAAATATCAACATTTTAAATAAGCACAGTATCTGATCCTGTAATTGCACAACTCTAATTCACTGGCCTCACCCAAACCTCAGTCCTGGCTTGATTTAATCATTCATTTTTAATAATTTATTGCATTTTTGTTTATGATAGATATGTCACTCTCTTGGTGCCTGGAAGTATACTTCTTTGTATAGCTGAGAGGAAGTTTAGCAGAGTAAATGTGTTGTTGATTGAGTGAACAATGTCACTCATTCCTGTGTTCTAGGGGGAAGGTGCAATTTATTTAGGGAGAAACTGCTCTTGTATTTAAGAAATGTTTTTAATGGCTGTTTTGGTCTCGAAGGCAAGATACCTGTGTACATCTGTGAAGCAGAGATGAAAGCAAGTAAGAGCGAAGCAACTCTACATTTCTAAAAATAAAAGGACTTTTTGTTTTTCCACCTGTAATCGATTAAAAATGAAAGGAGTTTTTGGTTCCAAAAGGAACGTGTGTGTCTATAATATGATAAGACATAAGCTGGAGAGATTAATAACTAAGAATGGCGAGAAATCTTCATCAAGAGTGTGTTGACCTAAACAAATAAAACAGCCAGGTATTTCACAAGGAAAATGGGTTTATTTGGGAGTGCTGGAAGAATTGTAATTCGAGATGAGTGAGCTATAGCAAAGCCATAAGCAGGTCCAGTAAACAAAGGAGAGAAATGTTACTTCATAGAGAATAGAGGGAATTAAGAGGGATTCTTTTGAAAAAACGTCCACTGGTGGAATGCAAGAGTTCAGAGTAGTGACAGTTATCATTGACCAAGTTACTGGACTGGTCTATTTATTTTTGGGGTGCAATATATATCTCTTCTTGCTGATGTCTGTAACTGAAATTCTTCCTGTAATTGAGGTTAAGCAGTTAAGTGTGTGAGAGCTCCCCCTTCTGGTCACCCAACCTCATTTTCTTCTTCTTTCATTTTTTTCCTTTTTCTTGAGGTCACATTGGTTTATAACATTATAGGAATTTCAAGTGTACATCATGTTTCAAATTCTGTAAAGACAGGATCGTGTTCACCACCAGAAGTCTTAGTGCCGTCCCCTAAACTCATGTTAAATGACATTTCCTTTATTCTGCTTCACAAGTGCATTCTGATTTCAAATTTTATCTTCTGAAACTTCCGTGTAGTAACCATATACCATTACCTTCAAATTTGCACAAAATCTTCTTTCACTCAATTGCTTTGTGATTGTGAAATCTTGGGAAATGCGGGAGAACCTCAGTCATACTTAGTGCAAAGGTCTGAAGCAAGAGAGCAGTTGGCACAGGAACTGAGGTGGAATTGGCCAGAGAAGGTTATGGAAAAGCTGCAAGTAGGCGTTTGGACAAAATATTGTGAGCAGAAGCATCAATGGGCAATTCTGAGAAACATTTGAATATTTGCCAGAATTTACAAGGGTTGGAAGCTGGAGTTGTTTACTTTGGATCTTAAAAAACAGGAGAAATTCCAAATTTGGGACAGTGGCAGACTGCTTTCCACCCAAACCCACTTGCCTCTCACTCTAACCATTTAAACCAGCTAACTTATGACTTAAAAAAAGAAAATCGTACTTATCCTACTGTGCTGAAATATGATGAGAAAAAAAAGAGATAGTAGATGGAACACTGCAGTTAGTTCATTGTGTTTACTGAATTCATCTGGCTAACTCTAAATAATTAGCACATAATCTTTTTTTCAACTATGTCTAAAGCAAGTGACGAGATTCTCCAAGGAAGAGGGTTTTTCTCTGATAAGTCTAGGTATAGTTTTCTTCGTCTAGATCTTTTTGTATTTCACAGAGCTTTTTGAATATATGGGCTAATATTCTGCATTGGTTTTAGAACATCTCCAGCCATCATTCCTTCAAGAATTCCTGCTGTGTATCCTCTATCTCCTTTCCTCCTGGGAACAGAAGTCCATATATATGACGCCTTTTTCCTGTGCCCTCACATGTATTTTAGGCTATTTTCTGTATTTTCCATTGTTTTATTTGTCTGTGCTTTCATCTGGAGATTTCCCATTGAGCCATAATCCAATCCTAAGATCTCCTCCTGCTTTAAACCCATCCATTGTGAATTTTGTTTCAGATATTGTATTTTAAGTTCTAGAATTATCATTTGATATGTATTTTTTTTTTTAGGAAGATTAGCCCTGGGCTAACACCTGCCACCATCCTCCTCTTTTTTGCTGAGGAAAACTGGCCCTGAGCTAACATCCGTGCCCATTCTTCCTCTACTTTGTATATGGGACGCCTGCCACAGCATGATCTGACAAGTGGCAGGTAGGTCCATACCTAGGAAATGGGACATCCAGTTAAATGAGAATTTCCTATAAAAACTCACCAATATGTTTTTGTCATAGTATATCTCTTACAATATTTGAAACATACATATCCTAAAAGATTATTCATGGCTTATCTGAAATTTAAATTTAACTAGACATCACTATTTTCTCTGAAAACCCTGTAAGTCATTGAAATATTTCTCCTTAAAGACAATTTTTTGACCAAAGAATTTATTTATTACACAATTGAGTTTTATTTTTGCTAAGTATGGTAGTCAGAATAGTGATCTCCCCAATAAGTGCATATCCTAAGAACCTGTGAGTATGTTCTCTTACATGGTGAAGTGCACTAAATGTTTATATCCCTTGGCCCATGAAATTCATATGTTGAAAAACTAAAGCCCTATACGATGGAGTTAGGAGATGGTAACATTGGGAGGCGATTAGGTCATGAGAGTTGAGCTCTCATGAATAAGGTAGTACTTTCTAAAAACGATCCTAGGAAGCTAGTTTGTCCCTTCTGCCGCGTGGGGTTACATTGAGAAGATGGCAGTCCATGAGGAAGCCGACTCTCACAAGACATGTGTTCTTCCAGTGCCTTGTTCTTGGAAGTACCAACTTCCAGACCTTCTCAGCAGACCTTAAAATAGGAAGGTTATCTTGATGGGCCCAGTGTAACCACAAGGAATTTTAAATGTGGAAGACGGAGGGAGAACAGAGAGGGTTGGGTGATGTGATGTGAGACAGTCTCACGCAGCCACTGCTGGCTTTGCAGATGGCGGAAGGGGCCATGAGACAAGGAAGGTGGGCGGCTTCTAATGCTTGAAAAGGGAAAAAGACACATCCTCCCTTAGAGCTTCCAGAAGGAACACAGTCCTGCCAACACCTTGATATTAGCCCAGTGGGACCCATTTCAGACTTTTGATCCCCAGGAGTGAAAGATAATAAATGTGTCCTATTTGAAGACACTAAGCTTGTCACAATTTGTTACAGCAGCAGTAGGAAAGCAATATGGCAGTAGCTTAAAATCATACACTGAGCATAAAGTTAGCAGCCCAAGAGATGCATACATGCATTGTTTAATGGAGAAAAAATGATAAGTCTTTCAACATTTTACTCAACTTTACATACCTTTTTTTCATAGAAATGCCCATGGTCATATGTCAACTTTCCTTACCTTAGTGGGGACCCCAAAATCGGTATTACAAGAGGGACTCATTTATTTTAAATTTGTGGTTTGGATGTATTTTGAACAGGTCAAGCCTTGGGTGGAGGTGGAGGGCTTATTGTCTGTGTTCTGTGATTTCACATCTCCAGGAAGATCCCTACCCAAAAAGCGTTTACTCATAGAATTGACAAAGAATTAGCTTATACTACTGAACGTTTATTCCTACATTTCAGTGTTAAATGTTATAAGAGCAAGTCATTAGAACCTGGAGGGAAGATGCTCTATTTTCATAATTGTATAATTGTACTAGAATTGAAAACATCATGTCTACAAGTAACAATATTGCCTTAATCTTCACAAAAACTGAAAAAAAATCACCATCCTCTTCTTTCTTAGGTACTCACTGAGTTTGTCAGCTGTCAGCTATGAGGATTTATTATCTTTTCTACAGATTGTCTCTTTTATTCTCATTCTTGCTCCAGGTAAAATGGATCTGAGAAATAAGAGGCTTGAAATAATTTGAGGATTAACTGAAGCTTCTTACACATTCTTTATCTACACTAAATAGATTATTTGAACTGCTCATTAAAACTAAGCACCTTCTCTTTAACATTGAAGGTGCATAAGATATTAAAGGGCATTTCAGTTTTGTATTTTCTTAACCCAATTTAACAAAGTGGACTGTTAAAAATCCTACTGCTTTTTAATGGCAAGAAACTGCAATACCTATTCTTGAAGCATAAGTTAAGTGCCTTTCTAAACAGAAATTGGAGAATTAATTTTATACTAAGAATATAAATTCAGGATATTCTTTTGTAAGTATATCCTTTTGTAATTAAACAGTGTAGTGTATGGCCACTAAGAGAAACTCATAAGATGACTAGAGCTTCCATCCTACATTTTGGAAACCTTTGCTATATGTGTTTCATGTAGTACCTTCACATTGGAAATTATAGAGGATGTTGTTCTCTCTTGGGTTGGCAGGTGACCTTAAGCTTTGTTTATTTGGTTGTCTTCTTTATTTTGTCCTGGCATTTACAGAAATTGAAGTTAAAAAAAAGAAAAAAAGGAGAGAGAACTGAAAAAGAGATAAAAAGGAAGGAAGGAAGAGGAGGGAGGGAGGAAGAGAAGGAACTAGAAAAAACTGCATAAATAAGAAACATGGTTGTAAATGTCTTGTTCCTTTAACTGAATTTAAGTTCACATGCTAGCACTCAGATGATTAAATGTTTATAAAACAATAACTGTTTCTTCCCATCTAAATGCAAACTCAATTAACCAGATCATTAGGGGAAAAGGAAAACAAACAAATGGACTCCTGTTTGTCTCTTCTGAATTGAGAACTGCTGACCTGTGTTTAGTAACTGCTGACTTTCAACAGCCTCTAGTTGGCTTTCTTGTGCTGGGGACAGATTTGCAGGAAACACTCGACAAGCTTCTACCTGAACCTGCCTACTGGCCCAGGTTACTCAGCCACAAATCAGAACATTTAGCCAGTTGGTTCTTCAAAAACAAGTATCCAGTCCCTTTGTCGGAAAATTATACACAAGAAATCATTATCCCATGTCAAAATACTGGGGATCGTGTAGCCCCATCCTTGGCAAAGGAGCTCTTCCTCCAAGGATTTACAAAAAAGGATAATGACTCATGTTTCGAATCTTCCTGAAATGGTGCTGGAATTTCTCCTTGTGCTCTCCTTTCTTTCCAGCCTTCTCCAGAAGAGTCTTATTCCCTTTATCTTGTATTGGGAGTGGGGGCTTTTGTTCTCCTTTCAAATGCCCTCAAAGCTGAGAAGAGATTGGCATGTGCCTCCTACCCACACAAAATGCTGCAAAGGAGGGAAATAAGAATAAAGAAAGCCAGCTACCAATACCACCTTGGAGAGAGAAATTGTTCGCCTAAGAGTGACTCATAAAATACACACCAATGAAATCACTTTGTTCCAAATCAGACAACCTGACCTCTTGTAATTCTGGTTATTATTTGTTGTTTCACTCAGGGCTGTCAAAGAGATCTCGAATTATTTCTCATTTACCTCTGAATACGTACTCTTGACACTAGCATTCAGCAGCTCCACAGCACACTGGAACTTACTTTGCAGGGTTACCATTTAAGCTCCAGATAAATTGGACCCCTGTTTTCCCATATATGCTTCCTTTTCCTATCATCTCTGTATTGCTCTTGCTATTTTGGCTGCTTCACATGTCACCTCCTAAAGTCAACTAATCATTGCACATTTTACCCATCCTTCAAGACCCAGTTCAGATTCCATGCCCTTCAAGAAACCATTCCCAACCCACTGGTGAATAAACCTCTCAGCCCTCCGTGCAGCACATGCTTCTGTTCTATTTAATGGAAGTCTTTTACTCAACCTTGATTGTGTTCCTGTGTTTTTCTTTTTCATTTAGCTACAAAGTCTTTGTAGACAAGGCCTTTTCAAGGAATTTCCATAGAATTACACAAAACTGAATTGGACACATTATAGTATAATGGTTTAGTTTTGGGAGTTTTTTTTTTTTTTCTGAAAATAGAGGAAGTATAACTCAAATAAGCGTTGAGAGGAAACAACATAATGAAGACACAAGTAAATCAAAACGTCCCATGCAACTCAGGAAGAGGGCAACAGAGGTCAAGAGGAAAGAGATAAGAGAATGGCCCTTGGTCTCTCTTGGTTTAGAGAATTTAATAGTCACAAGATCCACATTTATGCAATTTTTATATATTTGGCTGTATATTTTTACACAGATCTTTAACATATGTATTACATATACAATGTAGTATAATAAAATTTAACATAATAAAGTATAATATAACATGCTGTAATATATTCCAACACAATTAGGCTAGAAATTCTTTGTCTAGGAGGATGCATGTAATCAAAGTTTGCTTTCCTGGTGCCGAGGCAGCAATTGTCCTCGATTGGACAGCTGAGAGAAAATACAGCACAGAAAACAGGCAAATTATTGTTTATCATCAGAGAGATTTGTATTAGAAGAAGCTTGAATATTCAGTGGATGTAGAAGACAATTTGACTCTAAAATTTATTTCCTCACCTGTAATAGGGAATAATAGTGGCTCTGTATTGGGTCAAAAGGGAAAAAAAATGCTGAAAAATAAATAGAATATAAAATTCAGGTCTTCAGCCACATCAGTCACATTTCAAAGGCTGGCTAGCCACCTGTGGCCAAGGGCTACCATATGGGACATCACAGATTAGAACGTTTCCATCATTGCAGAGCGTCCTATGGACAGCATTGGTCCCACTGGTCTCATTGCAGTATTCCCCCAATGAGTCAAGATAGAGAGTCAGTTATATGACATAAACAAAATGGGAACTAATGCTGTTTTAGAGAAAAGCCTGCATTGTAAGCTTAAATATTTATACTTAAGCAGCATCTTACTTCCTACTTGGAGAAGAATTTGCTAAAATAAATGGTTTTGATTCTCAAAGCTATATCACTATGATATTTCCTTACGTCCTTCCTTTGGTTTTTATTGTTGTTGTTAAGGTGTTTGTTTCTTAAACTCTGCTGTCTTATTTTACTACTTAAAATTGTATTCCGTGAGCAAAAAGGGTACAGAACCAAAGATCCAAAATCTTGATTTGTTTAATGAGCCACATACAAAATAATGAAAAACTACCAACATTGTCTAAGATTGCACACTTTTTTGTATTTATTGACAAAAGCCCATGGTGCATGTGTGAACTTCCCCTCCCTCAGAGGGTCCCTGGGCTCAATGTCATGTGAAAGGCTCTCATTTCAAGATTGCACTTTGGGGTTTTTTTCAGCAGAGGTCTGCCCTTAGGCTGAGGCGCAGGGCATGCCATCCATGTTCTGTGGTTTCAGAGGTTCCATGAAGATGCCTGCCCACAAATATACCTCCCAACACATTGGAAAGGGAGGGCAATCTCACGATTGGAATTTTATTACTCTTGCCCAAGGCTCATTGCCTGATGGGGTCACAATAAACTTTACCAGTCTCTTCCTTATCCACATGAAAAATTTTGTGATCATTTCTCAGGGATCTTAGAGAGCATATTTTAATATGTTAATCTTCTTAAAAGCATTCAATAGTTTTGTGTAGCCCAGGATTTAAACCAAAACTTTAACATTTATTTGATCTGATTGCCAAAATTCAAGCTTTTCCTTAACTTCCAAAACCTTATTCTACTCCTTCTAATTTAAATGTTTTATTTTTGCTCCCAGTTCTGAATTTCTGTTCACTTTAAATTATAAACTTTTCCTCTTTTTCATCTCATCTCATTCATTATCTTAACCCAATACCTCATATATCTTCCACCCATTTTATTCTTTACTTTAAGATTATTTTGTTATCACTCAGGCTTGATCTTATTTTAAATGTAATTTGGTTTTACAGTTTACTAGCTAGCCTCTTGTCTTCTTTACAAGGATTTTAATTTTTTTCTGAAGTTTTAACTTTTACTCTATAAAATCTGTTTGAGTTTTATTGTCAACATTCCTAAGTGTCTTATTACAACGCTCACATGGGAGGAATACATTTCTCACTTTAGTCACAAGAATAGGTGGCTTTTCTAAGTGAATCATGAGCTAATGGGCTCATGCTCCAGCCCAAGGCAATGCTTCCAATGGGTCCTGGGTCTCCTTTCTCTAGCTTCCTCATGGTGAAACTCTCCCCTGCTCTACATCTCACCCCTGACCACTGAATCTATAAAAATAAAAACAAGCATACACCTCTTATCTGACACTATATCATTGATCAGCTATTGCTTCTTGTCTTTCCTTAATTTTTCAGAAAAACCCTTTGAAAGGAATGTCTACACGGTCGCCACTTCCTCTTGTCTTTCTCTTGGAGGCTGATATCATTCAAATCTGGCTCGTCTCCCATCTTCCCCCAAATGACCCCTCTCCATATGAGATCATAATGCGTCTTATATCACCCGACTCAGCCCTCCCTCTGCCCATTGTAGATCTAACTGCTAATTATGAGGCAATGGACAGTTGCTTTCAGGCAACCCTGCCGGACGGGACAGGCAGCAGACAGCCTGAGAAGGTGGAGGAACGAGCTGCAAGGTAGGTTTTCAGAAGAGATCACTTATGATTGAAGAACGGGTGGGAGTATATGCACAATATTTAGGGAGTCTGTAAAGAGAATTGTTTTCAGTGTATAAGTATAGGAGATGAGAATATGAACCAAAGCTTTCAGTCTATACTTTCTTTTCTAATATTATTATTATTTATTATTATTATTATCATCAAACGCATTGTTACTGGGACAGGGAAGTAAAGCCCTCGCAGCTACTGTGTAGAATTAAGTGTGATTTATTTAAACAGATTACTACAAGTGCTTACTTTATTTTCACATTAATATCACTAAACTAATATAGATGTTTACTCAGTGAAAGATTCAAATGCTGATCCTAAGATTCGAACATAGATCCATTTTATTCCTAAGTTATTTCTGGAGAAAGAAAATGTCAGAAACGTATTTAGTTCCTTTAAGGTGGAAGAGAGGTGGGTGGGGGAAGGTGAGGCCAATAACAGACTGAGCGTGTGGAGGGGAAAGTGTGTGTAGGCACTCACACAGAACAGTCTAGGATAACTCAAGTTAATGGGGTCTCACCAGACCCTCAAACCCAGAAGATCATGCCTGGGCCAAAATATGAAAGAAGTCATTTGTTGACACCACAAGTTTGTTCCAAGAAAGATTTGATGTTATCTCAGTGTGGTGAGGGTTTCTAAGAGATGGTGGATCAGTTTGTACCAAAAAGAGTGGGATGTAGGAAAGCCTTCTCAGGTTTCCTCCAAGATTCATAAACCTGTGAGAATGTTATCTATATTAGTAGAGGCTTGTGAATAGTCCACGGTTAGAAGAAAGAGTGTGTTTCCCCTTAGCAAAAAATCAGAAGTTCCTACTAATGAAGTTGACATGACTTCCAAATGTAAGAAGGTAGTGCTATCATTTCCAATCCCATCCTTCCATAATCTCTGCAGTGAGAGGGGAAAATGGGCAAAGGATGAGTTGGAAAGATGTCAGTGCCATCAGAATAATCACCGTGTCCTATGCGACTCTTGTGTTCCATTGATGTGTTGCTGGCCATTTCCAGAGTGGCAGTGGAGAGAGCATTGGAGAGAGAATCATCAACTCCCAGACTTTGCATAACCTCCAGAAAAGACACTTGTACTTGTTAAGGAGGAGGTTTTCCTAGGGACAGGGTCTGAGACAGTCCAAATTTATGCCTGTCGTTCAACATAACTAAGTCCCTTACATTCTAAATGTGTCCCAGTTAGATGATAAACGATTTGGTCAACTTGCTGAGGGAGCACCAGCCTTTACTCACATAATTTGTGCCACATACTTTCCCTTTTTGATAGGAAAGTGTATTTAGAATACTTTTAATACACAGCTCTCCACTCTTTCTCTCAAACACACACACACACACACGCACTTTTATCTCACTATAGCTATATTCCTTCATCCAGAAAAAACTATCTTTCTTTTCTCAGCAGGAAAAACTGTAAAATAAGTAAAAGTTTTGACAATGGATAGACAGAGTCCAAATCCAGGCTCCATTACCAGTTGCACAACGCGCATTTACTTGCTTAAAGAATGAAAATATCTACCTCACAAGGCAGTGTGGGGACGAAGATATTGTTTTTAAGATTCCTGGGACAGAATAGGTAGTCAAGAAAAATTTTGTAGCAGTCCCTGTCGCTGCAGTGAAAGTTAAAGGAGGATCAATATTATTTAATTAAATTATCTAAATGTATTAAGCTATGGTTGCATTTAATAAGTGAAATGTAATGAAGAATTGTGTGTACATACCTACAATACTAGGTTCTTTTTTAAGACCATCTTTCTTTCGTGTCAAAAATAAGTTTTCCTACCACCCTCTAGTTCCAGGGGCTCAAAAAAGCACAATTTTCCCTCATTCAAGTTTTAAATTTCAGTGTTTTTCTGAGCCATTCCAGGACTTGGTGGAAGAATCTAACCTCCTGTGTGATTTCTGGGACCCAGAAATTGCCTAGAAAGTCTGTCTCATAGTTTAGATAGAAACACTTAGCAGTGATCCTGATTAAAACCCAACTCTCGGGCCGGGCCCATGGCCGAGTGATTATGTTTGTGCTCTCTGCTTTGGCGGCCCAGGCTTTCACCAGTTGGGCTCCTGGGTGCAGACCTAGCACCACTCATCAGGCCATGCTGAGGTGGCGTCCCACACAGCACAACCAGAAGGACCTACCACTAGAATATACAACTATGCACTGGGGGGCTTTGGGGAGAAGAAGAAGAAAAAAATTAGTGGCAACTGGTGTTAGCCAATCTTTAAAAAAAAAAGCAAAATGCAACTCTCTGCACAGAGAGGTGTTGGTCAGCCACTGACTCCTCTTAAGTCCCTTTTCCTGACGTGGCATAGGAGAATCGTACTCTTTCTGCCATCAAATGTACAGAAGGAGAAACCAGGGCTTTAAAAGGTTATTTCAAGATCACTTAGATAGTGAGGGGCAGAGCAGAGACTTTGAACTAAGGTCCATCTGAATCCAAAGATCCATAATTATTAGATGAAATTCCTGTTTTCTCTTTTCCCCCAAAGTCCACAGCTCACTTCAGGGCTTGGATGACTTCTTTGATGTCTGCATCTAAAGAGCAATCTCTCCTTTGACTCCCCAACTTTAGTATTGATTATTAATGTAGAGTGACCATTATTAGCTTAGTAGGGAAGTCTGCCTCCCTGTGTCCTCTTCTCTTCTTTCCTCCATCGATTCCTCCCTTCCTCCTCTCCCTTATTTATTTCCTCCATCTATTCATTTGTTCATCCATGTAATTGTTCGTCTGTAAAGGACTTATTCTTTTAAATAAATATTTGAGTTTCTTCTCTATGCCAGGCACTGTTCAGGGACCTGAGAATGTGAGATAATAAAACAGGACCTGATTTGTTAGAAATTCACAGAATAGTGAAAGAGAGAGACATACTGTAAATGGTATAAAGCAAAACTCAGGAGAGCAGGAAGAGATGGAGAGGAATGTCAAAGTTTTATCTTATACACTTCTGTGCTATTTCACTGCTTTACCATGAGAATACTTTGATACAAGTCCTGTATTAAGAAATTCTCTGGCCCCCAAAGCCTCACTGGGTTGTGATCGATTCAAAAGTTTGCTTAGAATGGATCAGCTCTCTCTCTTTTAGCTAGTAACAAAAAAAGTTATTGAGAGAAAAAAAGGAAACAAGATCATTTCTATTTACAAAATTCCTTCTCTTTTTTTTAACTTCTAAAAAGGAGGCACTTCTTTGCATTCCTAACAGGGAACCTGACTGATGCAGTGACATGCAATAGAGGTGAATGAATAAATGGGTGATTTGCCTAAAAAATTCAGTTTTTTAATGACTTTTTTCTCAAAAAAAATGCACCAAACCTCAGAGGCATAAGCAGAAGTGAGAATCAACCAGAAAATGCTGACTTATTATAAAGCTCTTCCTTTTTGACTGGTGGAAACTTGGATCTGTAACCATGTGTCATAAATGAAATACTCTCAAATGACACCCAGGCCCTAATTGAACACCTTTATTAGAAATAGAAGCTTTTTCTCTCTAGCTGAACTTTTCAAATTTTTCCCAGATCACCTGCTGTCATTGATGTGCACTGAAGAAAAAAACCACCATCAGACAGTGTCAGTTCTTCCTATAATCCTGAGAATTCATTTCCCAGCATGAGGCTACTGTTCCTTCTCTTTTTACTCCTTGTGTGTCTCATCCAGATGGCATCAGGTAAGCTGTGCATCCACCTAGTAGGATGACATGGTGGATGACCTTGGAGCCTGCAGTAGGGTCAAATGGATTCATACTCCAATGATGCGCTGAAATATGTCACAACTGAATCATATCATGGCTGAAAGAAGCATAGCATGTCAACACACTCAACTTGTCAAATAGGAAAAGAGAAGCTTAAAGAAATTAAGATTTCTCTAAGATTGACATTAATTATTTGGTAGTAAATCCATAACTAGTACCCATGATAGGTACTAGAGGGTAGGTACTAGATACCTAGATACCTCTAGTACCTAGAGATAGGTACTAGAGGGCTTTCAGTTTTCAAATCATTTTCCTGTGAACAACAATAACAACACTAATAATAATAGCAAATAATATCAACCACTTCCTCTTTACCAAACACCAAAACAAAAGCTTTAAACGTGCTTTCCCACCGGTATTCCTCATAATGATATTCAGCCTTACAGATGAGGCTAAGAAATGAAGTAACTTGCTCAAAGTCACGCAGACTGTATGTAGTGAAGCCTTTGACTCAAGCCAAAGTGAGTTTGGTTCAAAGGCCATGCTTTTATTAAACAGTTAATAATCCCAGAAAATAAATTTAGTCTTTGAATTATATACAAACAATGAATATTTTTATATGAACATGATCCATGCAATACTTGGAACATACTTATACCAAAAGATTATGTGTTGTGTATCCAAAATACAAATTTAACTGAGTGTCCCGCATTTTACGTGGCAACCCTATGCACATGTCAGCACGTGCCAAATTGTGGTGTGGTGACAACCACATCCGAATCTTGGCATCTTAAAAGAGCAAAGGTTTAATTCTTGCTCAAATGACACAAACCCATCGTGGCCAGAAGGGAGTTCTGTTCATCATAGCTGCTGAGACCCTGCAGATGGAGCAGCAACCACCGTGAATGTTTCTGGTCGCTCTGTCAGGGGAAAGAGCTCTGAGGAGTCTCATGTTGGCAGTTAAAGGCTCCAGCCCTGAGGGGACCATAATTTCTGCTCAAAATTCCATAACCAAGCAAGTTTTATGGCCCCACCCCATAACACAAAAGGTAAATCCTATTTTGTTTCAAGAAAACAGAGAGCCAGACCTATTTGGTGGACAGCCTAATGGAGATAGATAGATAGAGACGTAGATGTGGATGCAGATACGAATATGGATATGGATATAGATATAGGCATAGATATGGACATACATGAATATGCGTTCATATTATATAATATTTATATAAATTTTAAATATATGAGTATAACATTCATATATATTAATTCATATTTATAATATGAACATAAATATATATGAATTACATTTATAATTATTTTTACCTTTCCTTTATTATGAAAATTTATAAGAATCTGCAGCTCCAAGAGAAAAACTAGAGTTGTGGTGGAGCAGAAATTAGAAGCCAGGTCACCCATTTCCTGGTTGAGTGTGTTTTCCATCAGAACATAGGGCCTTTACCAGCCAACACCTCTGATGGAGACTCTTCTTAGTCATTGTTTCCTCATGGTTGTTTGTCCTTCTCTCTCTTGCTCTCTTGACTTTAGACATTAAGTTCTCTCTACTGTCGTGTTGCTTTCTGAATTGCTATAGTCACTTTCTTAATCTCTTACCACTGTTTTTCCAACTTAACTCACAGGAGCACAAGAAGATTGGTGCTCACTAGGTGCCTTGCCTGTGGCATTTAAAGTATCACAATTTATGAAACAACTCTCATTGCATGGGATGTGCAAGGCACAGTATTCAGGAGTGAGAATGCTTAGTCCAATACTTATTGTCTAATTTGTGTTACATATTTGTAAGATTTTGCCCTTTTGAAAAAGAAGAAGGCACTTTAGGAATCTTTCATGAAGAGCATGTGAAGTGAAGTACATCCCTAATCTCACGGCACAGACGAGTCACTTGCTCTCTCTCGTATAAAGCTTCTTCATCTGAAAACGAAAGTCACTCTACTGCAGACTTCAATAAGCTTTTTCTGTAACAGACCAGGTAATAAATATTTTAGGCTTTGTGGGCCATAACTTCTCTGTCACGACAATTCATCTCTACCATTTTAGCATGAAAGCAGCCATAGACAATATGTACATGAATGATCATGATTGTCTTCCTATAAAAGTATTTATGGACACCAGAATTTGAATTTCATACAAGTTTCATATATCATCAAAGATTTTTCTTCTTCTGAATTTTTTCCTGTAATTAAAAGAAATGTAAAAACCATTCTAAGCTTGCAGTTCTCACCAAAACACATAGAGGGATGGATGTGTCCATGTAGACTATAGTTTGCAGATCCTTGCTATGAAAGATGAATTCTGGTAGCTTTGAGTAAATGTGCTTTTATTTTTTTCTTTCACCTCCCCTTCCTTTACAGGGCATGAAAAAACGGGGAGAAAACACGAATGTCAAAATATGGGTGGTGCCTGCAAGCACCAAAAAACCCATGGATGCGCCATCCTTCCTGCAGACTGCAAAAGTCGGAACAAACACTGCTGTAGAGTCTAGCTCAGTCCCCTGAGGATCCCCATAGCATCATGAGAGTCTCACCACCACTGACTTCTGTTGAATAAAAGCACCACCACTCACATGGATCCTGGACGTGGTCTTTCTAAGGGCAGGTTTACATGGCAGGTCATTGACTGAGGAGGGAAAGGAGGGGAGAGTTTAAGTTCTAAGTTTGGTCACACCACTAATTAGCAGATTGACTTTAGACAAGGCTTTTCTTTAACCAGGTCTCAGATTGTGCACCTATAAATATTCAAATGAATGTTCTCCAAGCCATCTGTAATCTGTTCATATATGTCTATAAATCTATGGCTTGAAGAAAGTAACTTTGAGGACCGTGTGTGTGTGTGTGTGTAGATTTTATGCGGGAAAAGTCACTGAAATTGTGTTCTCAATTTGTTCTCATTTTCATACTCCTTAATGACTCTTGGTTAACAAGCAATGGCTCCCTGTTGGTTATTGAAGAGCTGGGAAAGTGATCAGAAGGGCCTGAAGGCACAGAGAGATTTCAGTGCACACTTAAGCATCAACTTATAAACTCAGAACTCATAGATTACAGAGACCAACCCATTGTCTCATTGTTTTACTGAGAACTAAGACATAGAGGGTGATTATTTTCTCCTCTCCAAAGGTGTCTTTCCAAACAGTGAGATCCATTTAGAACCATTCTCTTAGAACCCAAGGAATTGTTTTCAGCACAGATTAGATTTAAGTTGTACAGCAGCAGCCTGCTGATTAGACTGGGAAATCCCATCTTAGTATCTCTCATTTTGAAACATTCAGAATCCAATTTCTTAGTCATCTTTTCTCTTAGTGACTTTCTTTTTGTAACAAATCAAACTCTCATACACTGCTGCTGGTGATTCAAAATGCTAAGGCTACTTTGGAAGACAGTTTGGCAGTTTCTTATAAAGTTAAAAATATACTTACCATATAATTTATCAATCCCAATCCTGGGTATTTACCATAAAGAGATGAAAATGTATGTTCACAGTAAAAACCTGTATGCAAATGTTTGTAGTAGCTTTATTTATAATTACCAAAAATGGTAAACAACACCTATGTCTTTCAATTAACGAATTAACTGTGGTGCCTCATATAATGGAATATTATGCAGCAATAGAAAAGAAGAAAATGATTATTCATGCAACAACCATTAGAACTCTACACCACAAAGTTTGAATTTTACTATGTGTAAATTTAAAAAGCAATCATAATTAATGTGGACAGAAAAATAGAATGCAGACTGTGATGAATGAATCTAACTGTATTACAGATTAATCATATGGCCACACTAAAGGCAGTGGGAGAGAAAGAACAGTCCTAAGAAACTTCGAAAAACCGTTTTTACTGGATATTCCAAGAATAAATATGAAAAGACTTTACAGAAAAACTGCATTCTAGTTGTTAGATTTGTTTCTCACAGTGGTTTGGCTTAGCAATTCTAAAACTATTTGTATACCAAAGTTGAACAAATAAGAAAATATATTATAAACAATAAAAGCCAGTTTTTTCACTGATGGAGGAAAAAGAGGAATAAATAAAGGAAAAGGGAAGACTAGAAGGACCACTATGGTGCTGGATTGAAGTTAAAGATACTGATGTGGAACACGGATTTTTTTAAATTTATATGCAAATAGAGAGATACAGAAATATATAGAGGATGTATATAACTGAATTAATGCCCATATGTATGTTTCCTAACTTTAGCCTCTCAGAGAAATAAGCAGCAGTGACATCTCAGTATCAGTGAATACACAAAGTACTCAGATCTTGGTTTCTTAATACCATTTTCCAGTAAATGGAATAAGAGATCCTTGAAGAACTAATCAACTCCAGGACTGGAGCAGGGAAAATACAAGGTGAGACTGGAGCGTTTTAAAGCACCAGAAATTAAGGAAGTGCTCAAAAAAATGGAGGACTTTGAAAGGTCATAAAAGAAACCTGAAAAAGCTCCAATGGCCAAATTTGAAACAATTTCATCAGAAAGCCAAAGTATTGAATTATAAACCAAAGATAAAATAAACATCCATGAATCCATATTGACATAAATCTATAACTGAATAAATAGAGAAGAGATAACTCTTCATTACTGAATAGTTTCAATTGGTAAATGCAGAAGTGATGAGGAACTAGAAAAACCAACAGTAGAACAACACACTAATAAATGCAGGCAAGATCCACCATTAGCGGGTAAAAGTTTAAGCAGAAACAGGATACTTGCATAATCTCAAAATATCTCCAAATTATTTAGTAATGTCAAAGAGAAATCATAGCTTTGCAGAGAATCCTAGCAGATACCACCTTACTCAAGAAAGCAGTCATTTTGTGAAAGTATTTTGCTAAGATGCAAAAAAGTAGAAGAGTGCTCAGAAATCTTGGCAGTAGCCAACACGATACCCAAAAGGACACAAGAGCCAACTGAAAGAGCTTCCACTGGCCAAAGCTGAAATAATTTGAGCAAGAAAAACAAATAACGTAGTATTGGATTATTCCTCAAAGTATAAAATAAATATCCATAAGACCATACTGATATGAATAAAGGATCCAACAAATAAATGGGAAAGAAGAGACAAATCTCCCATATAGAAAAATTCCGAGTAATTTACGTAGATACTCCCCCTTCAAGAAGGTGGAGTTTAACTCTGCACCACTAAGTGTGGCCTATGCATGTGACTTCCTTCCAAAAAGTACAGCACGGAAAGAGGAGAGGAGCTTTTAGAGTGGAGAAATACCACCTTTGCTAGAGCATCAAGGTTAACACTTTTAGTAAAAAGTCGTGTTGACAGTATATACTCTTGATTTGATGTGTTGAGACTGGCCCTACATCTATTTCCCTCCCAAACACTTATAACTCCAGTCTAATAGTGAGAAAAACATCAGGCAATCCCAAATCAAGGGATCTTCTACAAAATATCTCAAACGTACTCCTCAAAACTGTCAAGGCCATCAAAAACAAGGAAAGTCTGAGAAATCATCACAGCCTAGAGACCAAGGAAACATGATGACTAAACATAATGTGGTATCCTTGATGGGAACTTGGAGCAGAAAAGAGATATTAGGGAAAACTAATGAAATCCAAATAAAGTATGGCATTTAGTTAAAAATAATAGACCAGTATTGGTTCATTAGTTGTGACAAATATATAGTGGTAGCATAAAATGTTACTGATAGGGGAAACTGGGTGCAGGGTATATGGAAACTTTCTATACTTTCACTTTTCTGTAAATGAACAACTATTCTAAAATTTAAAAGTTTATTTGAATATTACAAAAAGTGGATGCATTTGTGGAGCCTGATTCAGCACAGGAGATAACACTAACCCAAGTGCCTGCAAAAATGAAAGCAGGTCAATATGAGCCAAGCCAGGATGGGCTCAGAACCCCAGGAAGACTCAGGAATCTGAGGCAGCAAATACTTGCAAGTGTGCAGGCAGGATGGGGCTGAAAGCATGTGGAAATAGCTGAAAGTCTGAACAGACATGTTGACCTTTACAGCCTCTTCCCCAGCTTGTCTATCCCCTCTCCCCACCTCAGCTGAAGGTGGAGAGCTTACTTTTTGGAAAGGCTAAACGAGAAAGCTGTGGATTTGGAATTCTGGGCAGATCTAAGGTGTCAATGAGAGTCTGAGCTGAAAACAGGTGAGTTAAGTGAAAATCCATAAAGTCAAATATGAAATCACCAGCCTCCTCCCTCCACTCAGCCCTCAGGACCCTGGCGGCCAGTCTTTTTCTCCACAAGCAGGACAGAGTCAGAGAAACAGACAACTCCCCTGACTGCCATTACAGAAGGTCTTAACTCGTGTAACTGCAGTGTTTGTGTTTCTGAAAAATAGACCCAATATTTAATATGGTTGATTGCCGATTTATGACCCAAGTGAAATGCATAGCCTCCCCAGGTCTCCTGTGAAAAATGTACTGCTTATCAAGAAAGAATGGGACTTGAAATTGGAATGGGGACATTTGTGTAAATTCTGATAAGTGTAAATACTTTGAATGCCCAGATCTTAGCATCTCTTGCTAATTGAAGCATCCTCCTCCCCAGTCTAAGGAGGTTAGTGTCTCTTTCCTGTAGACTCTATAGTGACCTCACCTGATGCAGTTGCCTTTAGGGGGATGCTCATGTTTCGCCATGTCTCATTCTCAATGTCTCATTGCTTCTAGATCACGGCTAGGCAATAATCCACAAAAACTACAGAATGTCTGACTATGAAGATGTGCTATGTACATCAAAAGAATTGCAAATTGTTGCAAATATTGACACAAGAAATATGTTTTTGAATGCATCTTAAGAATGTTAGAATGGGAAGGAAACAATAGAGCATTGGGTCAGGCCAAATATAGGGATATATGTACAGTAACCCATGATTCTGGTTCAAATAATTTAGCTCGGGCTGCCAGGAGTGGCTTGAAGAGAAGCTTGGTTGACTTAAAAATGAATTTAGTGGCACTAAATGAAGTTGGGGTGTCAATATCCAAAGTATACCTTGGAAGAAGGAATCCAAAGACATAGGAAGGAATGCCAGAATTGGTTTATTATATGTGACCAGAGAGCTATGCTCTGACTGTGACATTTTATGGGGCTCAGAGGACTCCTCCTTCACCACAGCATTAAGAAATTCATTAGTGAAAAGAGCACCAAAAGTGTGAAAAGTTCTATAGTCCCTGTTCTCCATAATCTGGAGACAATGGGGAAAGATTGCACTGTGCAAAGAAACTCACCGATGTCACTGAAGTTAGCCTGTCGGAAGCCAAATGGCAATAGTTAATGGCCTAGATTCAAGATAGATATGATTATTGTAACAGATGTTGGAGTTAGAGTGGTAATCAGAGTGGTTTTAACCCCAGAGATCTTCAGCAATTTCGAGTTGATTGTGGTGTTGCCAGAAAGTAAATAGAAGAGCTGATTGCCAGAATAGCTGCAGATGAAGCTACCACAGGTTACATCTCAACCTGCTGGCTTGCTCGGCATCTCCAACTTAGTTCTTCAAATTAGTTCTCTCTCGTCTCAGAGATTACTCCTCGGTCTCTGCTGGATTCCTGGCCTGTGGGGCTTCAACTATCACCCATATGAGTCCTAATGTCTCAGGAATGACTCTCTCCTTTGTTATCTCTCCTTTAAACTCTAGACAGGGACTCTACTTCGCACTTCCCACCTCCAATTACCAAATCCTCATGCCTCTACTCCCTAAGTTATTTTTCAAGTAACTAGCCTCCACTCTATGTCTTTGGAAATGTCTTAACTCACACCTTTTAACCCCAAACATTCACACTTCAGTTATTGCATAATATCCTAACTGGCCTTTGTGTCTCCAGTCTCTCCATCTTCTAATCCCTCCTCCATGCTTCCATTTAAAATTCTTCGATATTTCCCTGAAGGTTAAAAGAAATTTAAAAAGGTGAAATTTCTTTAGAGGCTAAATTCCTCTAGCAATGCGCCATACTTCATCTAGTTTCATCTTTTATCACATCTTGGTTCTCAAACTACCCCCTAACATGATGGTAGGCACATTTCTGGCATAGTGCCCTTGCGTATTTTGTTCTCTTCACGTTGAAACACATTTATTAAACTTCTCCTTCAATTTTCCCTGGCTAATTCTTATTTTTTTTTTTTTACAACTCAGCTCATATCTGGCCCTCACTGAGAAGACATCCTTGATCCGCCCAACTTGGATAAGATTTCCATGGCTGTGAGTTTCTTTAGCAGGAGAAACTTGAATCCATATCCCCAGCCACCAGTACAGGATGTAGTGCAGAGAAGGTGCTCAATAGGTATTGAAGACATAAATGATTCAAAGAAACAAAATGATACCAGGAGGTCTCATCCTTCCAATTTAATTCAGGGAAGAGACATTAAACATAGATTCTTCAGTTCACTTCGTTCTTACACAACAGAAACTCCTCCCAGGGCACATCCCTGGCATACGAATAATGCAATTTCTTTTCCTCCTCAGGCAGACACTGATGTGTGAGTCACAGAAATGATGCATTGGACCGTATCCATAACCTGTAGAAAGGACAAAAACTATTTGTTTTGGGAAGAGAGGCTCAAGCTTCATACAAGGGAAGGAATGATTCGGTCCAACCAGGCATCCCCACACTGTATTGCTCATGAAAGTGTTCTGTCTTACGCACCTCCTTTTCCCCACCTCGTCCCTCCTACTTGCTTGTTAAACAGGAGGACAATGCTGGTCTTCAAGAGCTTGTTATGAACAGAAATTTTTGTGCAGTAATTTGGAGGATGGGATAAGAGACTTCAAATACTCCTCTTGGGTTGACATATCACAGAGCTGGCAAGTGTGACATCAGATATCTGCTATTGTGGAACTGTCAACTGATGTCCTTTGGAAGCAACAGATTCAACTTTTGTATTTTCATCTTCCTGGAACAGGGTACTACTGAAAACAATATGA
This sequence comes from Equus caballus, assembly GCF_041296265.1. NCBI lineage: Eukaryota > Metazoa > Chordata > Mammalia > Perissodactyla > Equidae > Equus > Equus caballus. The sequence goes on from NC_091710.1 coordinate 51,160,117, forward strand.
TACCCCAGCCCCTAGCCTAGGGAAGGAGGGTCTACATACATATTTACTCAGTTATGCAAACATACACACACTATACGCCAAAACCATTAGAGGGATGCCAGCAACCCTCTGAAGTTCACCCACAATTTCCAGGTTTAGAACCCCTGCCTTCAGAGTGTATCAGATACATCCTAAAAATAAGATTCACAATCTACAATTCAAGTCCCTAAAGGAAAGGACCCTGAATAATCAGGGAAATCAGCTGAGGTGAGAGAAGTTCCTAAAAGAGAAAAAAATATCCACCTGACTCTAAGCCAGGCCTGAAAAAACCTGCTCCTTTTGCTTCTTTGAGGGTGGAGGAGAGAAAGCCTACACTCAGCCCCAAGAAGGAAGGGTCTCTGTGGTCCCTCTAGTCCAAACTGTTTACTGTTAGTCATTAGCAGAAGTCATCAACTTTGGAACCCAGGCTGTAGAGGTCACCAGGGTTGGCTCTCATTGGCCTCAGTGCCCACCCCTTGTGGAATCAGTGCCAGGGATGGAGAAGGCTCACACTCCCCCATGTCACCCCACTCATGGACCTCAGCTCTGCTTCCACTTTGTTCTGTCTGCCCCATTCTACCGGCATGCTGCAAGGGAGATGCTTAGAACTGGGCTTTTAGCAGACAGCTTTACAAACTTGCTCATCATGAGCTCTTGTATCCCCATCTTCAAGCAAAATGGTTGTAGCTACCATGAAAAGGCCACCCATGCCCATCCTGTGCTTCATAGCAGCTATGACCAAGGAACTCTGACATCTGGGCCACCTATACCTGGGAAGCACTAACATCTCTTTACCCTAGTATTGTAACCAAGAGTCTCATTGTGGAGGAGTCCTGCATATTGTCTCCTTATAATTCCCTCACAGCCCACCATAACCTACTCTTCTCTTCTCTTTGAGTGAAATTTAGCCCAGTGAAGAAACAGACTTGGCTCACTATTCTGAGTAATGCAATAGAATCAGTCATCATGCCCAGTGGGTCACAGTAAACAGACTCTTATTAATCCAAAGCAGAAAGAAGGAGAACAGTGCTGGGGGACACTGCTGCATCCAGCTCTTGTCCCCTCAGCTCATTATCTATCAATTTTGTGAATTGATGCTCTGGAAGGCACAGGTCCCCTCAGCAGTGAGGCATAGGAATGGCATATTTGATTAGATGAATTTATTTATTTTAAGATAGACTATTGGAAGAGGAAAAAAGTGAGGGGGAGACGGAGGACTAAGGTGGGTGAGTACAAAGCACAACATGGCAGTAGAAGAGATTGCTGACTTTCTGCAGGAAGCAAGGTTCAAACTCTCAGCGTCCTGTCAGATCACATGGTGCTCACCCACACAAGGCACTTTTCTCCCCCCAGATCCATGCAGCTGTAGTACTCTATAAAGCCCTCCAAGCTGTTCTGTGACAATCAGCACTTCTATGATGCAGGGAATGAACAGGGAGGAAGTCAGTCTCCTGCCTCCCTCTGTCTCCCTATCCCTGCCACCCCCTGCTCAAGTTAGGGAGCAGAGTAAACCTCTAAGTTTCCTCCAAAATGCCATGGTTCTAAATATGTGAATTTCCTTCTTCTAAAAAACCTCTAAGCTGCTTCTTTCCTTGCTCTTAGAGCCAGTCATTAAAAACGACGACTCTAGAATTAGGCTAATGGTAAACTTTAGAAACTGCATCAGCCCACACACACATGCCACATACATCTTTCTTAAGCAATAAGAGGGGACCGGTCCCGTGGCCGAGTGGTTAAGTTCGCACGCTCCGCTTCGGCAGCCCAGGGTTCAGATCCTGGGTGCAGACATGGTACCGCTCATTAGGCCACGTTGAGGCAGCGTCCCACATGCCACGACTAGAAGGACCCACAATTGAAATATACAACTGTGTATATTTGTGGGGGGGATTTGGGGAGAAAAAAGCAGGAAAAAAAAAGTAGATTGGCAACAGTTGTTAGCTGAGGTGCCAATGTTTGAAGAAAAAAAAAAAAAGAAAGAAGAGGATCTTTGCAAGGGTGTCATTAGATTGGCCAGGGAAGCCTGCCATATTTTTGTCCCATTTTTTCCCTCTCTGGTTTCAGTGTTTCTTCTCAGTGCCTCACGTGCAGACAGCCTGAAGATGCAAACCCAGTGAAGCACTTCAGAAATGTCCCTTTTCTCATGGTTCCCATTTTAGTATCCCTACACTGATTCTGGGTAACCAAGGCTATCCTTCTGAAAGTGGAACAGGTTGGAGAAAAGAAATGAGATTCAGACATGGAAGGGAGATGCCAAAGGGGGCTTACCTGGCATTACTTGAGAGAGAAAGAGGACAACAAAGATGAGAAGGTAAAATAAATTCATGGTGCCAATTCAGCAGACACTTCTTTTGAAGCTACTGGGAAGGAGAAAACAAATGGCACTATAATGTGGTTGAATAAAAATTAGTTTAAGACTTCCTCTTTTATGTGTCTGATCAGGGTGATTAAATGCAAAAGAGAATGTCCAGTTGCAATCAGAGTACTAACTGCATTATATACTGGACAATGAACACCCATGAAATCAACAAGAATGATGATTAACAATGCACAATGCAAATGACTAGAATTGATGAAGGACTTGCTTTATGAAAACTTATGAATAGTTTGTATGACTCTTTTTTCCATTTATTCTCATAAAACTAGTATAATCTGCTATTTCAACTCCGGGTACAAATACAGTCACAATGTAATCTTCTATTTTTCCGATAATCACTCTAGTACTTAGTAGAATGGAACTTAGTAGAATGGACACCATCACTTACCTTTTGTGACTCACCTCCCAAGGCTCTATTCTCCCTGAAGAGGCTGTCTTTCAGATCTCCAGACACATCTGGAATCTATTCTATACTCAGCTGCGTTGTGTCACCAGGCCATGTGTTCTTACTGAGGCCTGGTCCCCCCGAGTCAGACCAATGAAATGTGTCTACTGTTCCAGCAACAACTCTGCTGATTCAGGTCCTTGTCCAGGCCACGGCCATGTCTCATGACTGATGGAGCCTCGTGTTCTCGGCTGTCGTACTGCCCAGCACAGCGTAGTTCCAGGGTAAGTGAAAGCTGAGGGGCTTTCCTCCTTTGCCAAAGCCTGAAGAAAAACTAGTTCTCTTCCCAGATCAGGCCCTTGTCTTGAGGCAGAGGCTTCAGAGCAGCCTACTCCTTGATTTTTCTTAACCTGTTGTTTCTCTCCTCTGTCGCTGGGGTTTGGCCGGCCTACCCTAACTTAGAATCCCAGGGAGCTGGGGGTGAGATTTCCATTTTTTCTCACCCAGAAAATCTTGAGCTCCTTATAAAAAGTGATCTTCCTCATTCTAAAAGAATCATTGTTTATAACAAATGTCTGCAGAAGCGGCTGACTCGAGCATTTTCCCCTCTTATGGTTGATTGCTTGTCTTACATTTATACAATTAATTAGAAGCAAACAAGAAGAGCATATCGAAGGTGGTTATTGTGCCCTTCCTACAATCAGGCGCAAATTAGCCTTAGTTTACACAGCCCCTCGTGTTATCCCTAACCACACACATGAAGAAAACAGGATGAGAGATATTCAGCAAGGTGATAAGGTTTGTACCTGGTGAAATCAGAATTAGTCAGGAATCGGGCTCCAGATCCTGAGCTCTTTACTACTGCAGGATATTCTCCTAATCTCTTTACATAAAGATTGGCTATTAGAACCAAGTGAAAATTATTATACATTCAAAAAGAGTGATAAGTTGGCTGATAACTTTCCATAGACTAGTGATAATTTAGAAATTAGGATTTAAAAGTAAAGATTTTTATGATGTTAACTAGCTGATTTAAAAGTTCACTGTTTAGCGAAAATGTGCAAGAATAAACAAGATTATTTTTACAAACAGCAGCATGATGACTTTCACTGTCAGTAGGATTTATAACATTGCTGGGCTGGAAATATATGGCACTGGGCCAGGAGTAAAAAGAGGCAAAACAGAGAAGCCACAAACAGACCATGTAGATCCTGACATTTAGTTTATGATAAAGGTGGCCTCTACATGAACACAGAGGGAGGAGAGTGGACTATTTTTCTAATGAATTTTGCAGAGTTATTGACTATCCACTTGGAGAAAAACTATTCTGTATTCTAAGAGGGAGCATGAAAATGGATTATAATGTTTGTTCTACCTAATTTTTAGATTCTGAATGATTTACAAAGAGCGTGTGCATTATTTCTATAAATTAAAAATTAAATGACAATATTTATTATTAAAATTAATAAAATGTCAGAAGGATTAAATATATTAGACTTTTTAGTGTAAAATATTATACATACCTCTATAGACTGAATGTTTATGTTCCCTGAAATTCATATGTTGAAGCCTATTCCCAGTGTGATGGTGTTAGGAAGTGATTAGGCCATGAGGGCAGAGCCTTCCTGAATGGGATTAATGGCCTTATGAAAGTGATCCCAGGAGGCTCCCTTATCCCTCCCATCATGTGAGGGCACAGCAAAAAGACAAACATAAGTGAACCAGAAAGAAGGTTCTCACCAGACACCAAATCTGCCAGCACCTTGATCTTGGACTTCCAGCCTCCAGAATTGTTAGAAATCAATATCTGCTGTTCATAAGCCCCCCAATCTATGGTATTCTGTTATATCAGCCCAAATGGACTAAGACATATAACGAATACAAGATATGTAACATATGCATGATTGATACAAGTGTTTGAAATCTTACCTGTGATAGTGAATTTGTAACACTTTTCCCGTAGCTGTACTAATTTTTGTTAAATACTTTGAGAGCATTTGTTAAGTGCATACAAATGTAAAATTATTCTCTTTCTGGTTATTTGAAATGCTTATCATTATATAGTAACCCTCTCTTTACCTAACATTTTTTTTTTGATTTGATGTCTATTTTCCCTGATAAAGAACAAAATTATACTAGCTATCCCTCGTTTGTGATGCTTCTAGTATCTAGTTCTATCCTTTACTTTTAAGCTTTATAAGTCCTCGAACTTTGATTTTCTTTTAAATATCATCTAGTTCGAATGAATTCTCTTATCCAATTTGATCACTTCTTTTAATTGCCAGGTTTTGTCTGCTAACATTTGTTGTAATTACTAATATATAGGGACTTATTTCTAACACCGCACTTTTTTATTACTATTTGTTTCCTTTTTCTATGTTTCCTTAACACCTTTTGTGCCTTTGTTAATTGAGTCCTTGTTTTTTTTGTTTTCTGGTTCCATTTTTTCCCTCTAGGCTTGAAAGTTAAATACTAGATTTCTATTCTTTTAGAGGTAGTTGAAATTCTACAAGACAAACTTAACAAAATCTAAAGTGAATACATTATCCTCTCTCCATAAATAGAAGGACCTTAAAACACTAATTCTGGTCACTTCCTCTGATGTCATAGAAGCACAGAGAAGAACAGTGGTTGCCAGGTGTTGGGGGATGGAGAAAATGGGGAGATATTTATCTAAGGGTACCAAGTTTCAGTGATGCAAGATGAATAAGTCTGGGGATCTAATGTACAGTATGATGACTGTACCTAACAATACTGTACTGTACACTTGAAACTTGCTGAGACTAAATCTTAAGTATTCTCTCCACATACATCCACACTCAAAGAGGTCATGAGGAGAGGTTATGAATATATTAGCTTGATTGTGATAATCATTTTACAATGTCTACATATATCAAAACATCAAGTCATATGCCTTAAATATATATGATTTTTATTTGTTAAGTATACCTCAATAAACCTGAGGAAAAAACACGCTTTATGTCTCCCCACCTTTTAAAAAAAACAATCATGGAGAATGTAAAATGCTACCGCCATTCTGGAAATTGGTTTGGCAGTTTCTTGAAAAACTAAATCAACACTTATCATACTACCCAGCAACGACATGTCTGAGTATTTATTCCAGAGAAACAGGAGCTCATATCCACACAAAAGGGTATAGCAGCTTTATTTGGAATAGCCCCAAACTGCAAACGACAACAATCCTCCAATAGATGAAGGGCTAAAGAAACTTGTAGTCCATCTATACTACAGAATACTACTCAGCAACAAGAAGAAATGAACTGTTGGTACACACAATGGCTTGGATGGATCTCTAGAGCATATGCTGAATGAAAAAAATCTTGAAATGTCACATACTACATGATTCCATTTATACAGCATTCTAGAAATAACAAAATGATGGAGATGGAGAATAGATAAGTGGTTCTCAGAGGTTAGGGATAGTATGTTGGGAGAGTGAATGTGACTATGAAGGGATAGCACAAAGGAGGTCTTTGTGGTGATGGAATAGTTCTGTATGTTGATTGTGGTAGGGGTTACACAAATCTGTCCCTGTGATAAAATAACATAGAACCATACACACATCATATCTCTGTCAATGTCCTGGCTTTGCTATTGTGTTATAGTTATGTAGGTTTCAGTCTGCCCCTGTGATGAAATAACTTAGAGCTATATATACACTCATCCACATGTTATACCAAGGTCATTTCCCTGATTTCAACATCGGGCTAGAGTTATATAGATGCGGAAATAACCACTGGGGAAAATGGGTGAGGGTAAACAGAACTGTTCTGTACTTTCTAACTTTCTGTGAACTGATCATTTTTTCAAGATAAAAAGGGGGAAAATGGCTCACCCACTATGGAAAACAGTATGGAGTTTCCTCAAAACATTTAAAAGTAAGATTATCATATGATCCACTTCTGGGTATGTAGCCAAAAGAATTGACATCATGATCTTGAAGAGATATCTGCACTCCAATGTTCATTGCAGCATTATTCACAATAGCCAAGACGTGGAAGCAACCTAAGTGTCTAGCAACAGGTGAATGGATAAAAAAATGTAGTGTATGCATACAACAAATACAGAGACTGAAAGGATTTAAAAAGAGAGAAGCCTGTTCCTACAAGAATACCTCATTTCTCTGATTTTATGATGACATTATTGGTGTATTTCTTCTGTGTCTGGAAAGATACAGGTTATGTGATAGTGATAACAAGGAACTAAGCACTTAGAAGACCTAGACCCTTGTTCTTCTATCCTTAAAACTCATTGTCAGCCTTCCTTGGCATACTGAGAACATCGGGAGCAGAGTGCCTCTCACTTCTTTAGACAGTCTCACCACTCTCTTAACGTCTCCAATCCATCAAACCATCCCAATTAGGATAGCTTTTGAAGAGAATTTTATTTTAATAATTATTATAGACATTTAAAATGTCTGTTTCTTTAATCCTATCTGAATCCAATTCTGATAAAATAAATTTCTTTCTATCTCCTCTCCCAACCCTACACTTTAAGGAGAGAGGATAAATCTGAACCAGAAGTATGAGGCTCCTTAACAGACTCCTGTAGACCCCATTAATATCTGGTTCCTCTGGAAAATTCCACTCGTGGTCATGTTTCTCCTGGAGGGTGGTCCCTGAAATCGACTGACTGTTCCACTCGGAGAACATGGATTCAGGAGCCAGGCAGTTGTAGAGAAAATAGAGAGGATAGAACAAAGCAAAGGGGTGGAGACTCTGGGACCAAACGAACAGTCCATCTGGGCTTTTGTGCAACATTCCTGGTCTCTAGTGTGAGCAAGCAAGTTGTTAAGAATATCAATCTGGCCTGGACATCACCAACTGAATCCTGTTGACCCCTTCCATGGTAGAAATAGGGTGCATGTTTCCCTGAGTATTCTCTGAGATAGAATTGGAGCATTCCTATGGTGGGAGGCAGGTTTCCATAACTATTCTTTCATGTCCTACCTGTCCTGTCCTCCGGGTACTAGTGACTTTGGTCCTTGTGAGGAAAGAAACTTCTTTTCAAGTACGCTGGTCTCTAGCGTCACTAAGTGTAGGCAAATAAATATACAAGTTAGCTTAGCATAACCAAAAGTGGTGGATAACTGTGAACAGAAGGCCAGAGAACTGAGGGCTCTATTTCCTTGAAAAATTTCTTATTGTAATTCTGGAGCTCATAGCACAGACTGTTGGACATATGTCCCAGAGTAAGAGAAAGCTAGTATTTCCACTTGAATGTCTGCCCGAAAAGCATGATGCCAATTTACAGAGTATCATCTTTGATGTGTTAAAGAACTTATTGTACATCCTTCTGAGGGGCTTAGGGGTCCTAGCATCTTCCAGAATCTAGGAAATATAGAAATAGAGTCACTGTGAAACTAGCACCCTGGGATTAAGATTGCAATGAATTATTTTCAGCAGTAGCCTCTGAGATAAAAAATGTAAACAAGTATTACAGTAGGAAATTGTGCTGTAGAGATACTGCACTAGCTAATAAATGAGAGAAAAATTAAAATGGTAGGCATGGCAGTACTGTTATCTAACGTGGGCCAATTGGGTTAGGGCAAGACTTCAGGTCAGCCCATTCCAGAATCTGCCTCTTTATTTTAAAAACCCTAACAATTTTCAGGGATGCCCAAGAGTAAGCACAGCCTCAAACTCAGAAGAACCAAGTGACTAACACCCACACAAGGCAGAGTTAGATTCTGAAAGACGAGTTTATCACTCACGGATTTCCCTGGATGCCACATACCCCTCAATATTTAATATCCCTCTTCCCTGATACTGTTTTCAAATTTTGCACTTATAAATGTTTAATGTATTAAATGTGTTACTTATTTCTTTTCTTTATCTCCTCCATTAGAATATAGGCATCATGAAAGTAGGAATATTTGTTTTGTTCACAGCTCAATAAATAGTTGTTGAAAAAAATGAATGAATAAAAGTTGACATAATTGATGAATTTTCTCTGAGTAGTCAAGCAACATGGGCAGTCAAGTTGGAATATGTCACTTTACTGATTTACTGTGAAGAAGAACATCAGAGTTGTGACGACACGCACAAGCAAAATTTACGTTTGGTGTTCCCATTTCTTTTTCTTCACCCATGACAAAAAGTTCCAGACTTCCAACTGGGGTTCCTTGCTTTCTCTCCTCTCCATTCTGAGATTGTTCTACTACTATCAAGCCAGTCGTCTGTGCTTAAATCAAGAAGAAAAGAAAAGGAAGATCAAGGAATAGAGGCATAAGGCAATGGCTGGGGTTTTCCAGAGAGTTTGGAAGAGAGAGATGTCAGTGAGACTGTGAATGATGGAGAAGCAGATGGGAAGGCAAAGAAGGTTTGAAGTTTATGGTGAAGAACTACAAACAAGGAAATTAGTTACTTTAAAATTCCTCCTTGGTTCCTAGCTTCTCTGGGTGGTAGTAGACCATTCTACTAATGAATGGATAAACGGTTCTGACACAGCACCCTGGCAACTAACATCCCAAATATCAGGAATACTCAAAATCCTGATAACTCTGTTGGCAGACTATATAGGAAGTCAGTGTCAATTAAGAACAATTAGAGAAACTAACATATGCGTCTGTACCTGAATATCTTTAAAAAACCTTCTTAGCTGACAATCGTCTGTCATTCACCTGTAAACCTGCATTGAATTTTCTTTAGTTATTCATTGATTTGGACTCAATTATACAGCTAGTCTTCTTTGTAAGGCCAGCCACTCTTTTCTTTTCCATGGGATTGTTCAGGTTTTGGAAGAATGTTAGTGTATCTTATCTTTCCTCTTTGTCCCCCAACTTCCTAAGCAATTTGTACAAATTCCTGCCCCCTCTCTCTCTGCAAAACTTGTGTTGTAAATTGCAGAAAGTCAAGGCGATCTCTAGGCTTCCTCCCTCAGCTGAGGGGACAGTGACTCTTCTAGAGGAAAGATGACTTACTCAGGATACTGCAGCTGATGTCATGACCGGGACAAGAAAAATGAACAAGGAAGACACAAAATAATCACACCTATCCCCCGTCTCATAGTGTAAGCCTTCTGACCTGCAATTGAAATCGCTTTCTGAGTAGTCTCTCTGTACACATGTGCTTGTGTCCTGTGTGTCCCCAACAGCAAAACACCCCTTAGCACTGTGCTCCCTCAACAGCTTCTTCCCACTCAGCATTTTACCCACTGCAACAGTAGATCCAGGACCACGCCCTGTCCTCACATCATCTCGTCCCACTGTAGTGAATTCTTTCACATCCAGCCTCCCTGAGATTGTTAAGGAAATCATGACTTCCCTTCCATGTGGGTAGAATATCATAGAATGACCAAAAGAGGAGTCTTAGACTGTGGTCCTTCGTTTACTGACTGTGTCATCCTTGGTGAGTTATTTAAGCAAGCTGAGTTTTGGTTTCTACACCTGTGAAATGGGGTTGATAAACAAAAATGGTTTAAAGATTACATATATTGTGTGAATTAAAATGCTTTGCAAAATTTGAAGCATGATATAAATTTAATTCTTATAATTGATTCCATCCCACTGACTACCTCTTCATGGAAAACAGCTGTTCCTTTAATCAATCTTAATGATAAAATAATTGATTAGCTAGACTTGAATATTGTTTGCTTTTATTTGGACAAGCGGAGCCATGCTTCATATCCTTTGCCGGGGTTCGTTGACTAGGCTGCTTCTATCAGCTCCTCTTTATTTTGCAGCAAACGGTGAATGCTCGGCAGGGTCCTCTGAAGGGCTCACACCTTGGTGTCCCTTGCTTCAGGCAGATTCCACCCCGAAGGTAGCAGGGTCTTTCAAAATTGAGTGCCCAAGTACTGTCTGAGAAATAAAAAAAATGTTTGCATGAAGTTGAAAGTCTGATGAGGAAAGCTGGAGATCCCACCATCTGGATGGAATCCCCATCTTTCCCTGCTAGACACCAACATCAATCAGGGAAAGACTCACTCTCTCCTCTCTTCACCCTCTTATTCTGCCATGTCACTGTTGTTGATAGAACCATTGGCTGAATTGTCTTTCCTGCCATAGGAACAACTGGGCATTAACTGGAGAGTCAGGTGTGCTGCTCAATCAGTAACTATTGCCCAGTGCATCTCATCAATCACCTGACCTCCCCATCACACAAAACCCATCCCAATTCTTCCAGTCTCACCAGATGGAAGCCTTGTCCAGCTAAACTCAAGGTCACCACTGTCATACAAGTGGCAAGAGATCTCTGGTTGGGGCTTATATAAAGACTCTGTCTCCACACCAACTTGTACTAAGCAGGTGATTCAACTGATTTGGTTCTCAATCATCCAGTTCACTAGTGGGAAAGGGGAGGGAGTAAAAGATTACTACCTAACAAGACTTTTAATGTCATGAAGACACAACAACTAGCTTTCAGAGGAATTTTTTAACTTCTTAATAAGTTGTGCTGGGGTATAGAGATGACCTCAGAATAGCTCCCTAATACTTTACTTTCTCACTTTGGTTGACTGAGGGAAAGGAAAAAACAAGATAATGATCAGAAAGGGCATCATGGTTGGTAATTACCGGGTAGTACCTGGAAGATGGTAAAGAGAGCAGTAAGGAAGATGTGGAGGAATCTCATGGTTCCAGAATGGAGGTTCCCAAAGACCTGATGGTAAGAATCCAGAGGACAAAGTTAGGAGCCCAAGGTTCCCTGTCAGGGGAACTCACAGCAGCCCAGGGGTTAGTATAGAGAGTAACTTCTCACTGCCCAAGACTCTGCTCTTCCCTCAGCAGGAGTGGCCATAACAGCACTGTCCTTTTTTTGCTCCAGGAGCCCCAGCTGCTGCTTGCTTTGTTTTTCTCTCAACTTTTGGGTTGAGGCACTCTTGTATGACCATATCATATGAAGGTGGCATCAGGATGAAGCAGAGACTGGGGCATCTGAAGGTGAGTGGTAGGGCCAGAGTTGAGTTGTTACAAAAGGAGAATAAGGATGGTTTCTCACAGGTGAGAAAGTTCATTAGAAAAGATTTTGAGGCAAGTTGATGGGATCTTCCAGGGTTCCTTACAAAGAATTTCCAGAATGGTGGTGGATTAGTTATAACTTTCCTAAAGAATCCATACTAGAGGAAGGAAGAGCTCATATTGGTTAAAAGCTAGTGCAAAAATATACCCAATTATTCCTAGATTTGAATTTTATCATTTACTTTCATTGAAGTCTATTATTTTTCTTATTATAAAAAATAATTACACCTTGGAAAATTCCAAATAATACAGAAATGTAAAAAAATGGAAGATAAAAAATCTCATAGCCCCACCCTACAATTATAACTACTATTTACAATTCAGAGTATTTCAGTTCTTTTCTTTTGTAAATAAAATGATGTAAATATTTATTTTAAATTTAAAATATATAATCTTACTTCTTTAGCAGCTCCACTGTGTGATTTTTTTTCTCTCAAATATTGTCCTGGAAATTCTCTAGTATCTATTCAAATATATATCCCTCATATATTTGTATGACTATGCATACATCTTTAGTTTATGTAACTATTACTTTTGTATAAATTCCTAGAAATAGAATGTCAACATATACGTGTATTTCAAGTTTTAGGGAAATCACCCTATTGATCACTCTAGAAACTGGTGTACTACTGTGTCCTCTTGTTAACAATGTATAAAAGTGTTTTTGACTGTCAATATTCCTATCAGTGCCGGTTATTATCAACTGTTTTAATCTTTGCAAAACATTTGAGTGAATGATAATATTTCCTGTTTGTTTTAATATATCTTTAAAATTGTTTCTGATGTGGTTATTTTTCTAATGTTCTTTGATTATTTTCATCTATTATTACTTGTTCATGCACTTTACCCATTTTTCCATTCTTCTATTCATCTTTTCTGGCTGATTTCTAAGAACTCGATGAGCATTTAAGATCATTAATTGTTTATTGTATGCATTGCAAAAATTATTTCTGGCTTGCTTTTTACTCTGTGCTCGCTGATCCAATAGCCAAAATTCATGACTATTCTCAGTGATTACTTTTTGCTTTGCTCATGTTCGGTTTTCCTGAAAGATATTTGTGTTTTTCGTGTGTTTACCTCATTTTGTCTGCCATGGGAACAGTGTTGTCCTTCATTCTTTCAGCCCTGCAATGAAGACTGTTCTGAAAACCTGTGACAGACTTGAGTTCCCAACGGTGACATGAAAACTGTTTCTTGCCCCACCCAGACATGTGAAAATTCACATGAACCCACAGACATGCCATCACTGTCTAATCCTACGCGATCTCATGTAAAAGGCACACGTCTGATTTTATGTCTCTGTTCTCTTAGAAAATTGAGTCTTGCACAGAAGAGAAATAAAATCAGACGTGATGGGAAAGAATTGAAGACCATCCAACCCACCCTGATGAGCAGGACATCCTGGAGGGAACAGAGGGGACATTTTGCATACTCATCAGAGCATTTAAATCCTAACCTTTTCAGGTATCAAATGCCTAGCTGTTCCCAGGTTCACAGCGTGGACTCCATTCTTATCCACTCTCCCAGAGCCGGCACTACATGATTTTAATCGCAAAGCGCCTACCATTCAAGGTAGTGAAATCTCACTCTTCAGTCTTTTTCAGAATTCACGGCTCTCAATGATTCCCTCTTACCAAAGAAATTTTAAATTACTTCATCAACTTAAAAATGATTTTATTGCTTTTTTAACTGATTCTGCATAAAAAGGACAGGTTTTATTTAAGAAAAAAATGACATATGGATCATTGAGTTTTTCGAAGAACAAGTTTTGCTTTACATATTTTTGTCTTCTTTTAATATAACCTTTTCGTGTCCTTCAATAAATTTCTTTGCATAGATCTAGAACGTTTTTTGTAACTTAAAATCTAGATATTTTATGGTTTCTCTCTCTATTTGTTTCAAATTCTTCTTTCACTATATTTTATAATTGGCTATGCTTTGTATAGGGAAAGCTATTGATTTTGTGTAATAGTTTTGTCATCAGCAAACATGTTGATTCTTGTAGATTTTGATTTTGTGTGATCACTTCTCAATGATTTTTCAGTCATAAAATCATGATCTGTAATACTTATCATTTAGCCTCCTTGATTCTGATGTACAGACTTGTTTTTTTCTTCTCTCATAGAATGCATTGATTAACAATTACTGGAGCCTTCAGAGATCATCTGACCCAATCTCTTCACTTTACAGAGCAACAGACTATGGCCAAACAAGAAAGGTCACTAACCTCACAGAGTGAGCCTGTGTCAAATGGCCTTTATTTTGTAGAACTCTTTCCCAGTTACCACCATGCAAAAATTACCTTATTTCTCCCATTTCCCCCATTTCTTCTTTCTAGTTCCTCTTATTCTGACCTTTTCATATCAAAGATCAACTTCCTTAACATCCAAAACCAAACAAGATTTTTCAAAACTCACTGTTTTATAAGTTTTTAAAAAAGAAATGCTTCAGTAGTTTTTTTGCTATATGTGATTTCTTTTGCAAAAGCCTTTGATTTTTCTTCCAGAACTTGATGAAGAATTCCAACTCATGCATGAAGCACACGTTGTGGCTTCAGCCCAGTCATCCTTGGGATCAGAGACAACTCTGTGCCCAGTGAAGGAACTGAGAGAATTGTTTAATGACAGCACAAAAACCCGGTGCCCCTGTGACCCCTCGACTGAATCTGTTTTTTAGAGTCCAAAATTAAGGTGAGGTAGTTCACACCCAGATGTCCATTTGACAAATTAGAGCCAGAGAAAATCCACTTTGGATCTAGGAATTTGGGCTACTACTGTTGATGAGCCCAGAGAGAAATCTCCAGAGAATGTAGAGAAGGTGAGAAAAGTTCTCAAATGTAAGGATGGTTGATATTCTTAAGTAAAGAAAATAGAAATGAAGGGAAAGAGGAAAGAAAATAAAAATGAAAGAGAGAGAGGGAGGGAGAGAGAGAGAGAGAAAGGGAAGGAAGGTTGGAGGGAGAGAGAGAAAGAGAGAGACAGCAAGGATGGTAGAGTGGGAAGGAGGAAGGGAGGGAGAGAAAGAAAGAGATTGAGAGGGAGAGAAAGAGTCTGCTCCCCTGACAGGAAACATTCCAGAAAGGCAGGCCACTGAGCAGATGCTCCTAGGTCAATACTTCATTTCTCTTCTTTCCACTGAGAAAACAAAATGATGGCTGCTCTGTTCCCACTTCAACTCTCTGGCCTACAGAGTCCTGAGCTTATTAACACCATCTCTGACTAGACAGGTCTTATGGAATGAACCCTCTCTCTCTCACTAGAAAAGTAGAATTATCTCCTTGCCACCAAGAACCAGTTGGGTATCCCGTTACCTGCTGACCTATGACACTAAGGAGTCTTGAAAACCTGAGATGGGTCTCTTTTCTCTTTGTCTCCTCAGTGTTGATCATTTCCATATGAATCAAACAGAATAACTCTAGCCTAAACATAGGAAACACCTTTCACAAAAGCCTAGAAACTTGGAATTCCTCTCTCTTCTTTGTGCTATGCTTTCACCCATCTGAGCCTTCCCTTCTCTGCTCTGAAGAGTCTCTGAGCTCTGCTCCTCAGACGGGGAATCTGGGTCCCTCTCCAGCTCGGTTGCCCGCTTCTGAATGCACTCCCATTTGCCAATGTCCTGCTTCAAGTGAGAACCCAGGAAGGTGTCCTCTGAAGCACCCAATATTTTACTTTAGGTCAATTTAAGTGAAATGCATGTTCTTACATATGAAGATAGGTGGCTCTTGGTCTTCTACAACACAGCTATAAACCTGAAAATGAGCATCAGCTGTGCCCAGTGGTAGATATCAGGCATCAAGACTCTGCTATGTACAAAGCATTGTACCAAGTGCTCTGCATGATCATTTCATTTCATTTTCAAAATGATCTTTAGACATGGGTTCTAAGAACTACTGTTCTACAGATGAGGCAACAGGTCCACACAGTGGTCAAGCAGCAATTGAACTGAAGTGTGAATCAAACTTACGTGCATAGCCACCGTACAATATCACTTCATGCAGCATAGACTTTTACATGGAAATAGCTTCAATTACCTTGAGAATATTACGCAGAAAAAATAAACGGTGCTTTAAGATTTTGGATACCTAGATTCTGGTTCTGCCTCTGCCTCTGACTTACAAGTCACATCACCTCTCTAGGCCTCATATCCCTCATCTGAGAAATGATAGAATTGGGTGAGGTGACATGCCAAAGTCTCCTCATCAGTTCTGAGATTTGCGGTTCTAGGTGCTTCCGAGAGGTGTGTGTGTGCCAAAGGGAAGAGGGCATGAAATGTGAGTGAGAATGAAGTGCTTGCCTCAGTTTAATGGGATCTTCTGCCTAAGAATATAGGAACTAAAAACAGCTGGTCTTGAAAATACAGCCCAGTCCCAAATCCTCCCCGATCTGCACACTGCCGAGTGCTCACTCACCTCCTCTCTCTCCTGTGGGCAGCAGGGCGGCTCGCTCAGCCTCCTCTTCATTCTTCAGTGGTTGCTCCTGGAGGTGCCGCTAATGGCCTGACCACGTTCTGATCACACTGGTGCTAGTGAACCAGAGAAACCATTAAGTGGGCAATTTCCAGACAAGCGGCTGCCTCTGGCAGTGACCCAAGGTTAGCAGCAGGCACCCCTGTTAGCATTGGTAAATGTGTTTTTCCTTGCAGAGGGCTTGCCTAATAGGCAGAAGATTCAGTTAACAGGAGCCTACTAAAAGGCGGGAGTGCCCAGCAGAGTCACTGCTTCCCAGGAAGGTCACAGGGAAGTTTCTTTTCACCACCAAGAGCTAAGAAGGCACACAGATGGATGAGATGTGAAGTGTGTCAGAGGATCTAAGTGCTGCCTTAGAGAGCATGTTTCAAGTGGGGAAATTGAGACCATGAGAACTGGAAGACATGGAAAAGAGAGGATTGGGAAAATAAATTTCTGTGAAATTGTGGAACTTCATTAGGGCTAAGATCATAAACAAATGGAAAATGTAAGATCGCTGTGCAGAAGGGAGTCAATCAAGAGGAAACAGTGAAACATTCTAGGAACAAAAAGAAATAAAATACGTCTGGGGGAGACAGACATCGAAACAAATCATTAAATGATAACTGAACCTGTGCTTTAGCCACTGAGTGAGCAGTGGAGAGAGAAGTATCTAATTCCACTGAGAAGAGGAGAAGAGTCCTGGAATCTGCAGTGCCCTGGGAAGTCCACAGAGAGTGCTCCATAACAGTGCATTTGAAATAAGTGGATAAAAAATGGTCTGGGTTGGAAACCACAAAAATCGTTTGGGGATATTATTAAAAAATGCTGCTAAAAGGAAATATCGTACTCTTACTTAATTTCACATTTTTCTCTTATTTTATTTTTTAATTTTTCTTCTAATTCTTAACCAGAACTCTAGAGATTTCTTCTATGAGAGGGTATTATTATTGAGTCAAGTTTGGATTAACCAAGAAAGCACCAGAGTCAGAAGACCCGTGTTGAGGCTCCAGAGATACGACTTGCTTATGAACCCCCGGGCAGTAACTTCTGGAAAATAAAAAGGCTAAATTAGATGATCTCTAAGTTTCCTTCAACTCTGAGACGTGACAACATTTGAGCCCAATTCTTGCACCTGGTGACAGGAGGCATCCATGAATGAGTTCTCAGCAAAAAGCTATCTCCCACACTATGTAAAAGCTGTATTATCTGCTTCCAGGGAAATGTGTTTTGCTCCTCCTGCTTAATAAAAGGAAGTGAGTTATACAAAAGGTAGACTTATCTGCCTTTTGTTAGGGCAGGACACTAATCTAACATCTTTGGAATTCTGGGCAAATTCATAGGGGCAAGAAAATTACTCAAGTGAGAGGAATTATACAGAGATAGGAAATTAGTGAGATTGGTCCTTTTAGATGTTGCCTGGTTCTCAATTTCTATCGCTCTCCTCACCCCATTTCCAAGGATGTGGCATGCTTGGCTCAGCACCATTCATCAAAGAAACCATTTCCTCTGCTCCTACAATTTGCCAGTTACTTAGACAGAACCAGGGTATAAAATAAACCAACATGATCTTCAGCGGGGGGTCTTCAGCTTGATCCAATAGATTAACTCTGCATTAGTTCATTGCTGTATGATCTAGTAAGCACAGGGCATCTTAAAGGGAGGAACCATTGTTGCTGTTTCTATATTGTGAGGGTGGGGAGTAGGGAGGAGAAATTGGGAAATTTTTGCTCTGGAGTTAACACCTGATATATGTCCTAACAGAAGAATTGACATTTATGAGGCAGACACACAAAACTAATCTAGGGAAAAAGAAGTTCATGGGCAAAGATATCGAGACATAGATTTCAACATGAATTTGGGAAATCGTGAGTGTCTCCTTTGGCTAAGATACAGGAAAAAGGAAATAGGAGCCATAGGAGCAGACCTTGGATCTTTGAATTTGTCCTGTAAGGAAAGAGAAGACATTGAAGGATTTTAAATGAAATAATAATATTGTCAAATTTACAATTTGGAAGTAACTCGATGGCAAGACGTAGGATGGATTCAGGAAAGCCAAGTGAGGAACTAATATAAACCAGAGACTTCCAGTTTTAAAGTGGGAAAGTAAAAATGTGATTTCTCCCTTCTCTTCTCAGGAGCTCTCCAAAATCAAAGCAAGAAAATAAGCTATAAAACTATAAACTTCATCATTTGCCAAATTAATACACATTTATGACCCTAAAAAGAATATATAATAATACACTGTCATTATATTCAGAGACGTGGAGGTAGGAAAGGAAACAAGAAAAGCTGGTATGAATGAGGGCTCAGACAATGCTGCCAGAGCACAACTCTGCCGAATCATTCCTGCAGCCTAAGACACAAACCAACAATCCCTTATATGAAACGGTGGGGTCAGATGAATGAGCGGGTAGTGTGAGGTTCTTTGAACCCAGACTGGCACCACATTTCAAGAAGGAGAAAAGACATGTTGAATTAACCATCACATGGGAGTCCATATTTCTTAGAAGCAATCTGGTTATGAGGCTGCAGTTATAAATCTGGTTATGAGAATTTTGATGGCACAAAATGTATCATTCTCATTGAATAGCCATTAAAACAAAGTATTCGTTCCAACAATCTTGCATCATAGGGAGAATTCCCTATAGCCTAGAACCCAGTTTTGTCTACTCCCCTACAAAAGCTTCTCTAAAATACATAGTGCTGAAATATTTCACTTACACAAAGATGAGTCATCATCAACCAGAAACCGCACAGCATCTCTCCAAAGATATTTATAAAAAAATGACTAAGGAACAGGAAAAATAATGGGCAAAATAGAATTAGTAGAATAGAAACCCTCAGCTGACAATTTCGCTATGAAATGGATAAAAATTATGACCTACCAGAGCACTATAAGTTGCTGATAATGATGATGAAAGAATCACATTTTTTGAAACAGAGACAAAATGCAAATCATAGATGTATTAACTCAGAAAAGATATTTTGAGATCAAAAAGGAGAAGAAACCTGAATTCATAGAACCATAGTAGGAAGTGAAAGAAGAAAATAAACCATGACAAAATTGAAGGCCCATTTAGGGGCACACGAATGAGGTTGCACATTTCTGAAAACAGAGATGGGAACAATAAGGACTGGATGAAGTGAAGTGAGTAAATGTCATAGAGATAAGTCAAAGTTGATGTGGAAGAGCGGGGGCAGAAATGATTGATGTGGTGGGCACAAAAAAGATTCAGAATTTATATGACTGGTATCTCTAAGAGGTAACTGGGAAAAATTTAAATATACAGTTTTTAAAAGAATAGTCAAATAATAATAAGGTTCTAACCTACTAAATTAAAGTAGTAGTGTCCTAAGAAAATTTGACACATAATAATCAATAACAAACTCTATCTTAATGTTTCAATAAAATTTCTGGATTTTTAATAGAAAGAATCTTTGGAATAATAAGGAAAAACAGTCAAGTTGCCTATAATATCAGGAAGGCTCAGACATGCAAAATAACCTTCAAAACTAGAAGACAATGAGCAATTCCAGCAAAGCCATCAAGAACGGGAGATGTGGCGCCATAATTTTTTACTCAAACAACTATCCTTCTGTTATAAAGGCAACAGCCATTTTCAAACATGAGGGCACTTAGGGAACATGGCTCCAGTGAGGAGCTCTCCCGGGGGAACAAAAAAAGCTAGAGAACTAATTTCAGCCAATGGCAAGAAGGATGTGGTCCATGATACAAGTATTGGGAATGAATATGAAACTGATTTAAAGTAGAACTAAAGAGAGAAATGGAATGATGATGGATACAGAACCCAACGTAAATGCTACAAATAACAAAAATGGAAAATTGCACAACTAACGAATGATGGGAAGGAAGGGGAAGAAAGGGTGGTGAAAATGTCAGTTGATACTTTTCCCCTCTGCTTTTATATTTGGAAATCAAAAAGAAATCATTTAAATACGACAAATCAATTAACACATACTTAAGTAAAAGAAAAGGGATATTCACAACTAAAATTGGGTAATAAAGGGCAGGGGTGAGGAAGTGAAAATTGTTAATCATATCATTGCTCCTTATAGGGAACCAATAGGGGAAAAAAAAGCTAAACTACTTAAAATTATAATGGAGAAAAGATACCCTTTACGATATCAACAAGTAAAGAAAATAGAAAGACTTACTGGGTGTGTAAGAGTTGTATGAATAAAACTTTCAAAATTTAGAGAGAAAAAAATAAGATTTTAACACATGTAAAGGGGTACCACATTCAGAGATTGAGAAACCCAACATTATTTTGAAAGTCAAATTTTCCTAAATTTAATATCTATCTATCTATCTATCTATCTATCTATCTATCTATCTATCTACCTATCCATCTATCACACAAACCCAACAAAGAAAACCAACAGGATTTTCATTAATTAGAAAAACTAATTCACCCAAAGTAAATCCAAAATCTTTACACACACACCTCTGCCTATACAGGCACTGCCCCACCAGCTGTAACTGCATTCTCCTAGCTCCCCACCGTGGACCCTGGCACTCTCTGCATGGAATGCTCTTCCCCCAGAGATGTGCATGGTCTGCCTTCTCCCCACCCATGCCCTTTACTTTGTTTTAATGTTCTTCATGGCTCTTAACATCTTATGAACTGCTTGTATTACATTTCTAAGGCTGCCATAACAAAATACCACAGACTGAGTGCCTTAAAGAACAGAAATTTATTTCTCACAATTCTGGAGAAGATCGGAATCAAAGTGTCGAAGGGTTGGTTACTCCTGAGGCCTCTCTCCTGGGCTTGCAGACGGCCTCCCTACCCGCTGTGTCCTTACCTGGTCTTTGCTTTGTGCTCCTACGTCCCTTTGTGTGTCCCAATTCCCTCTTCTCGTAAGGACACAGTCAGATTGGATTAGGGCTCACTCTAAAGGCCTCATTTTAACTTAATCACCTCTGTGAAGACCCGATCTCAAAATACGGTCAAATTCTGAGGTACTGGGGCTTCAGGAGTCAACATTATGAATTCTGGAGGACACAATTCTGCCCCTCAGACTGTTGCACCATTTAACTAGTTTTTTATTCTTGTCACTCTCTCAGACATTGGGAAATGAGCCCTGTGTTGCAGGGATTTCTGTCTTGTGTGTTATCTGATTTTCCCCATGCTTAGAACTGTGGTTGGAATGTAGTAGTAACCAGAAACTCAAAAACCATTTGTGGAAGGAATATAAAATTCCTTTTTTCCTTAACTTATCCACTGGGTTATCTAACGGTTTCATTTAAGGTTAAATTATTGTTTGCATTTATTTCCCTTGTAATAAAAAATATTGTCTAGAAATTATTTTTAAAAATTTCAGACCCAAAATATTGGAATTCAAAATCATTTCCACCCCCAAACCAGCCCTCAAGGTCACTCTCAGATCTTTTCCATGGTGTATTGAAATCTGAGCCTTTCTTTGCACCTGCTATTTCGCCTTTCCACACTGTAGGCCCAGTCTGGACAGCAGCTCACTGACCAGGTTCCTGCTGCTCACTGTTGGAGAACCCCAACACTAACTTCCTGGGTTTCCTGCCACCAGGTTTGCCTGAATTTTCCAAGGCTGTGAGGAGCTGGGAAGATTCCATTACTGTGTATACTTGTAAGTTTACCCTTTGCTAGGCCTACTGCTACCTGTGGTTGCCAGACATCAAATTCTGATGCCAGGGCTGGTCTTCATCCTCATACCTGTAGCTGGACCCAGCAAGGTTATCAGGACAAAAACAAGCCGTCCTGACATAGTGAGCAGGCAGGATATTTCTCCTGACAATCTTTCTGCAGATTCTTGTGCCATACGCCATCATCATCACGTTCTTTCTGCAAAGTTGTCAAGCTGAGAGTCAGCCCCAGAAAGTGAAGTAGATGTATAAGAATGGCACCATAAACATTATTACTGTCCTAACAGGAGTGCTCTGAACCCCCCCTAGACAAACCCCAAGCTTTGTAATTCATTTTTCCCCTTCAAGAAATCCACCAGTGTTCACTTCTGTAAGACTTTATCCATGTGCACATGCCCAGAGTGAGTGGAAAGCACACGATATGATCTGCATTCCTGAGCTGCCTCCACCACCTCTGGGCATCCTCCCTGCCTTCTCTGGGCTAGGAACCCCTGCAGTGCACCCTGAAAGTGTGTGGGGAGCCTTTCACTTCACTTCTCTCATCCACCCTTCCTCTGAGGCTTGCCTGCATGGGGAGAAGGGGAGAAGCTCCTCCTTGCATGACATCATAGAGGGCATTTCTAGCTCCCTCTAGGGCCCCAAATTAGAATGAACTCAATGAGTGCTTCTTGGAGAAGACGAAATTTCCCCAGAACATAGAATTCATACTAAAAAAAAACAAACAAACAAACAAACAAAGAACAACGTTGGCTGTTATGCTGAAGGCCAGATGGCAGAGAGGAATGAGGAGGAGGGGAGAGGAGATATTCTCTTCATCTCATCTGTTACAGACAAGGGACTTCTTACTTTCTGAAGCTGGAGGGCCCTGCCTGGAAAATGAGTCATTCTACCGTGTTGACTCTGCACTTGCTGAAAGCAGACAATGCGCTTAAATACAGAGAGAGGCAGGCACAGTGTGAACAAAATAGTTGGTTTAAATGACAATTAGGTGAGAAACAAATGGCCCTAATCCCTGGTTTATTCAGCCATGGTAATTTTGCTTCACCACGTAAATAAGCACTGCACCAAGTTTCCTGCATCTCGTGTGGCTAGACATGAAGGTGTCTCAGGTGAGTGCAGGGGGAGGTGGACGGAAGATGAAGTAGACAGAGAAAGCCAAGAGGCAGGGGGTCCTTGGGGCCAGGAGCCTCCTGAGGGGGGAGAGCACCCAGGAGGGAGACGGGAGCCTGGGCTTCCCTGGGGAGTGAGAGGCATCCAGCCCTGTGGGAATATAAGTCTGAAGGGAGCAGGAGCAGAGGGTGATGAGCTGCACAGAAGGCTCCGTCCTAAAAGGTGACATCTGTGTGCTGCTGTGCTCGCCATTTGATGGCCAGACCTTTGATACTCTCTGATCCAGCGGCTCCCCTTCAACACCTGCTGTTCTTGTTAACAAAGGCGCATGTTGCCCTCCCTGCTCCCCATCTGCTTGACTATCACCAGGGGTATCCAGCACCTCTTAGCATCCCCTGCTCTTTGGAATAGCCTGGAACACAAAGCATTTCTCCAACACCAGATCTATTGATGTTTTAAGATATCAAGTATTCATTTTCTTTCAGGCTCATTCCCTTGCACCATGCTTTTCAGCATGGTCAAGCTCATCCACATGTTAAATTCTGAGCTCCTAGGTCAGGGAAATTCATGCCCTCTCTCCGCGCATTTCCATGTTGTGGCCCTGAAGGTAGGAGAGACTGGTTCAGACACAGAGTGAAGAGAAAAAAATGTTTCATCATACTTTATTGTAAATGACAGCAGTTTTGAAGTCAACGGACAATTGTCAATGGTGATTTGGTAGAATAAGAAAAAAAACAAGGCAAAAGGAAAGATGTTTGATTCTAAATTCTGTTTACAAACACAATAATTCCATGATCATTTCCCATAATAGGACTAGAATTTTCTGGAAATACTCCTGCTAGAAAGAAACCTAAAAAATGGATGATCAGCGACAGGGTCACCCTGTGTTCTAGGCTGAGCAGTGAAGTGATCAAGGGGGTCCTGGTCCCAAACAGACAAATGGGCTCCCAGGCTTGTTCTGGGGCACAGGCAATGCCCAGCTCTGCTTGTTACTCCAGAGACTGGATGGTGATTTTTTAAACCATCCATTCTCTTTCCAGATTTTCCACTAATGTGAGTAATTTGGGGCCTGAGAATGGCTCAAGAGAGGCTAGAGATAAAATTTTCTCCAATAATTGAGGACCCTGGGGGATAAACGTATGACAGATTCCACACAAAAAGATTAAAACTGGAACAAAGATTTCCTAAATTGCCCCGCAGTCATCTCTATGGATAGAGAGAGAGAAAATGCCAGAGGGAGGCAGATTGGGAGGCAATAGTGGAACTACACATGGCAAGCTCAGGAATGTTCAGGAGGGACAGTAAGGCAGGGAGAACAGAGAGGATGTTACACCTGGTGCCCAATGGCCCCCAGGTGGAGCGAAGACTGCACAGTGAAAGCTGAAGTCATTGATGCCGGAAATTCAGTCCAAGGTCATCCAGTGCATTTGCGAATTACACGGGTGTTGCAGGGATGTTTTTAGCGCCTACTTTACACCAAGCACTATCCTAAGTGCTTAGCATGTATCGTTTGATATGATTGTGTGATGATGATAAAAATCAGAAAATAACAGTAAGCATTTATGGAGTTTTTACCACGTGCTTGGCGTTGCTCTAAGTGCTTTGCATGGCTGTATCATTTTATCCTCACAACAACCCAATGAAGATGAAGAAACTGAGGGACAGAAAAGTAACTTCCCAGATGCACACACACACAGGACACAAAGGCCCAGGCAGATGGGTCCCAGCCCTCCAGGGCTCTCCTTCAGAGAGTGGGGACAGAAGATAAACAAGAAGCGGGCCAAGCTAATGGTCTTCCTGACAGATTTCTGGCATTTTCTTCTAGTTCTCTCATTCCTGACTTTTTCTTTCTTAATTATGAAAAATAAGTTGTCTTCTTTTCTTCCCTCCTTCCATTGTGTTTGTTTTGTTAATTATTCTATTGAGACATCCTTCTAGTGGCAAACATTACATCTTTTAAACATATACTTAACTGAGCATTTCCCTTTGAATATTAAGTGTTGGTCATTATCCATGATCCCCATCTTCTCTTCTTGCTTGATCAATTTCCATGTCTTGATTAATTTCTTGGGATTTTGTATTCCAAATGGTAAAATATTTTCTTTTTATTTTCCTTCATTTAATAGGTTTTTCTTAACAACAGGCTTAAGATGTACAGTCTTATCAATCATTCACGGAAAATTAATTAAAACAGATTACAAAGAAGTTTTACTGAGTCTTTTTTATTCTGTTTCTTTAATCCTATGTCTTCTCACTTGGATCTTTTATTCATTTGTCGGAGCATTGCTTTGAGCAATATTTTTCCAAAGGATTCGCACATAGCTATTTCCTGAGTCTCGAATATCCACAAACAGAGCATTTGTCCCTATAAGTGATATTGTATATTATCTCAGCATAGGATTCTGCATTCCAGTTATTTTCTCTCAGAAATATGAAAATGCAATCCAGTATCCAATATGGCAAGTGAGAAATCTCATACAGGTCTTATTATTGCCTTACATTAGCCTCCTTTATAGAAGTTTTACCAGCATCTCTTGATGTCTGAGATGCCCTATAACACACACGCACACACTTTCACAGGTAAACATTCAGGCAGGTGAGAAATAGGGAAGGTTATCATGTACCTATAGGGCATCTATCATGACATGTGAAAAGCAAACATGGACACAATGCAAACAGATGCATGACGCGAGAAGGACAGCTAGATCAAAAGGACATCAAAGTGACTCTGAGGTGCTAGGAGGACCTTAAGCCACCCCGTCCTCACCTAGTCACATATTCAGGGCAACACCTTCTTTCCTCCAATCTGTCTGCTTTAAATACAGGCTGACTCTGGGCTCCGCATTCACTCAGGCTCCTGCTCTCCCATCTGGACCCTGTCCTCCAGGTGACTCACGGCCATGAGGACCCTCGCCCTCCTCGCTGCCCTTCTTCTCTTGGCCTATCAGACCCAGGCTGTGACCCTGGGAGAGAGAGATGACCAGGTTCCTGCCCTGGACCAGACTGGGGCTGAGGTCCAGGACTTGACCATTTCCTTTGCAGGGGATGAACGTTCCACTCGAGACGCTTCAGGTGAGAGACGAGCCAGCTTGCTGTTAGGATCTGCAGGCCCATTAGTGGGACTTTTCAGTACAAGGACACCGGGCTCAAATTGGGTGTGTGGATGAGAGAGAGTGCGGAATAGGTAACTCTGAGTTTGAGAGGTAGATTGTTGGGGGGAATATGAATTAAACAGGTACAAATATAGTAGGATGAGAGAAAAATCATGATCCTCCATGACCAACACATAGCTGGTAATATTTCTTGTGATTTATGACAAAGAGGTGAATCTGTCCACCCTAACATGACTGATAATTGTCTACTGTGAGTAGACTTGTCACCTCTTAACATATCTCCATGAGGTGGCTCTGCTTCTTTTCTCTCCCTCCTTGCCTTGTGTCTCACCCTCCTCTTCTTTCCACAGACCGTAAGAGAAAACTAAAATGCAAGTGCAAATTAAAGTTTTCCGATTCTTGAGCATCAGTCGTGGACCTGTAACAGTACCATCACTGGCGCCCTCTACAGGCTTTGCTGTCATCTCTGAGCTTTATGGATTGAGACCCAAACCAGTCGGGATTCCATTTGAAGACCTGAAGAGGGGTTTTCTCTTTGTACTTTTTTCCTTTTCTTATTTCTCTCTCCAAAATAAACTTCAAGCATTGAACTCAGTGGATTTGGCGTTTTTCCTCTCTTTTCGCTTTTGACTTTTCATATGGCTAGTTTGTGTGGACACTTGTATAGAGAATTCTGTCCAGAATGATCTCATTAAGTAACTGAGCTTTGTATCCCAGTGCTGCAAAATTTGAGCATTATGAAGCAACAATAAAAGTAGAAAGAATAAAAATGACTGTTAATGACAATTTTAACTTACAAAATTCAATCCATTCAGGATGATACACAAAAGAGAGAACAAACTATGAAGTATACCGTATGTTGACTCAAAGAAACGGTGGACCCAACGGGCTATGTTCACTTGTTGCATAAATTTAAGAAGTAGAAGGATTTGATATATGTAATATTTTTCTTATTTTAATCTGATGTGTTAAGTACATATACATATATATATATTTCTAACAGTATCAACAAGACAGGGTGAACTAAAGCTGTAGTGAGCCACAAACAAGGACAATCTAAAAATTTACCAAAAACAGAAAATGCCAACCAACAGTAGTCGTTTCAGTTAATTGGCCTGAGAGGAGGACAGCCCAGAAGCTGGTCAGTAGAGGTGAGCATGCCCCATGACCAGTGAAATTCATGGTCTCCCTTGGGACCACAAATGGTAAATTAGTTCAATGTCCAATGAGAGAGTTGCTCTCAACTCTCTATCTCTTCAAAGATATTGAATTTAGTAATTATAATGAACACCTACTAGTTTTAATCAAATTCTACCAAGAAATACTATGTTTGTAGTAATGTTAATGAACCAACTCAATACATCAGAATCACGAGACAATTATTCACCCACTTACTGTCCTGCAAAAACTTCAAGAACAACTTATTTGTCAGAAAGAGAAGTCTCTAAACTCAAAATTTCTATAAAAGGCAGAGATTTAAGACTATCATGGCATGAAATAAGAAACCATTTCTATCACAAAGAAAAGCCTGGGCCTAATATTAAGCAGTAGCTCAGCTTTGACTCAACTCGGAAACTCACCAAGTACCATTTACTGATGGATAGTCAACAGTTTGACTCCAAGAAGTAAAACCTCATTGAGCCTCCTCCTGGGTCTGGGAAGATCACAAAAACCTTGAGCAGGAATAATATCAGGACCAAAGAGAAACAAAGGTAACTCCATGAGATTGTCACTTTTCTAACAGTTTTGGTGGAATTTATAAACAAGTTTGTGATCCTTGTCCTTGAGCATATTTATCTGTTGTTGAAGGGGTATGACGAGTCGGAATAGATCCAGGCATGCTAAGTGTATTAGCTCACTGTAGCATGGTAAAGATTATTTAAATTATCATGTTGGTATGAATGTTTCATACTCAAGAGCTGGTTTTCACAAGCTTTCATTGATTGAGCATTAAACTGAGTGCAAACATTGGTGATTCTTCTCTGTGCCCAAAAGCCCTTCCAATGTCCAAGAATCAACCAGCCCAGTGCAGGCTAGTCCTGATTCTTTTTCCCTGAGCTCCATGATCAGAGCTCTCCTCCCACCAGTAGACAAGAGGAGCTGGGATCTCTCCTTGCTTCTCCAGAGCAGGGATCCCTTCTGCTCTGGCTATCATGGCCTAGGCCTCGGTAGTGTATCAGGTCACCTCCTCTGAAACTGGTAGACCAAAAGGAAACAATACAAAGCAGGTGGCTGTGAAGACACAGGCCTATCCCTGGTGCTGACAATGTTGGGCTGTCCTTTGGAATTGAGTTCCCAAGTGATGGGGAGAGCACATTCATGCCTCACATAGAGATTTGAGGATGATGACACTGTCGTGATTTAGGTAAAATGAAGCAAGATCAGGGGGACCGGTAAAGTACAAATCAGCTTAAGCTGGAAAAAAAAATCAAAAGAGGAACCATTGAATCATAGCACAGCTTACAAGGGTGCACTGGGACCCTCCATCGACATATTGACCAGTTCTAATTCCCATTCGAAGGGACCCTCAGAATTCTGTCCATTCTGAGGAGACCCAGATCAGACAGACATCAAAGCATCGCCTGGAAAGAGCAGGAGAACTTGACATGGCTCACCCACTCCACGCTGCCTCTGAGCCAGGGAATCATAGAATGCATGCTGACAGTGTCTCCAAGTGATTGATATTCGATTCTCTCATCTCCTAACAGACAAATGCAAAGACAGGAATGGACCCCTTCCGCAGCTGGAGACTCACAGGCTGCTTCGGTGCTTTAGGAGTTCTTCACCTCCAGGCACTAGAAACCATGAAGACCCCTGCTGTCCTCACAGATGTCCTGCATTTAGTCCTCCAGACCCAGTGGCTGCCAGTTACAGAGAGAGCTGATGAGGCTGCAGCCCTGGAGGAAGCTGTCAGAGAACCAGGATGTTGCTGTCTCTTCTGTGGAAAATAAAATCTCAGCTCAGGAGACTTTTGGGGAGAGAGGTCAGCACCAGCGTCATAATGAGGACAAGTTTCTATTCTGGTCTCAAGATTGGTACAATCAATTTTGTCCCTGGAAGATCCTCAGTTGCTTCCCAAGGCTTCATCTTCTTCACCTGAATTGAAAAGATTTAGCCTGGATGGTCCTAAAGTGTCTTCTTTTTCCATGGGCTTTGATGTCATGACATGTGGAAAAGTCTCTGAGGCTGAACAGCACCCATGGACAACATGAAATGGATAAGCCTGGTTCTGCTCATTGATCTTTACAGAAACAGTCAGGGAGATTGCTTGGCCCAAGAGGCATAGTTTATTGACAAGTAGACTAGACCTTAATCTATTTCAGGGGATATCTGGATGCACAGCAAAAGGTCAAATGTGTAAATATGTGAAAGTGTATGGTGGCCAGGGCAGGAGAACAAGTGTGGTCACAGCATGGAGCTCAGATAAATAAGGTTGTGAGGGCTCAGGTCCTTACTGGCAGGCACCACCCAGTCAGAACTCATGTGGTCTGATGCAATGACCATTGCTGTAGGCCTAATTAGCCCTCCTGATGTGCCTACGCTGACTCCAAATTTAACTCCTCCACTTGTCCTTTCATCCACCTCCTTGGGCAACTGGCTGATGCTCCCTCTTCCTCCAGGCCAGGTCCACATGTCTTTCTATTGCAGCACCCTGCCAGTCTCAGGAGCTCATCTCCAGAGCCTGCAATCTCAGTGGTGTTCATCACAGGTGCTGTTTTTGCTTCACTTCTTTAATGGAGATGCACAAATTTCAAGATTCAAACTGAAGGCCTTCAGGGAAGAGTTGTTACCTTCCCTGCATCCCTCCAGCTCTTTTCTTCACCCCAAATAAAGTCTTCACCACAAGCTTCTGTCTATCCTTTTTTGATGTTTGATATGTGTATCAGTTGGGATCAATGTAAATGCCAGCAACAGATTTCTGACTACAACTCTCTTAAACAAAATACTGTCTCTAAATAATTAGGGAATTCAAAGAGTGATGATGTCCTCAGACAGAGTGGTGTGAATGCACGTGATCCTAAAGTTTGATCTGTCCATCTATCTCTATATCTGTCTATCTATTAATTAGCTATTATCTATCTGTCCATTATCTATCAATCAATCTATTTATTTATCTGTCTATGTATGTATGTATGTATGTAACCAAACATCTTAGGCTCTTCTTTCATTAAATTTGACTTTATTCCAAGGAAGAAAATCCGTTTGCATTAACAACTATAATCACTGTTAGTCCTTGTTTTGTATGGACCTAACACCATCCTTCTCATGGAAACTCCACTGTCTGCATTCCCACAATGTGGGAGTGGTCCCCTGCAGGGGTACTCAATCACAGACCTTTCTCTAAAGCCCTAGAGTCCCACTGGAACCCTTTCATTAATATGGGGGAGAGGGTGTCCCCAAAAATATGATAAGCAGACAAGAGCCTATGACAATTATACAATGACATGTTCTGTGTTTTCATCTGGATATATAGAGGAAGAACTCTAGTGAGTAAGGTATTGTTACAAATTAAAAGGATTTGGACTCATTACATGAACAATGCGTAACTCAAACCCTCAAACCCATTAGTCTCAGGACCTCTCATATGGTCTCAAAAGGCATGCAGAATTCTGCCATGGTGACTCTGAAGCCAGCAGAAGCTCTTGTCCTCTTATTGATCAGGGATGACAGGAGTGGGAGGCAAAGAAAACCATGGTTTGAAGGGGTGTTAGGAATTGATTAGGCTGCATGAAAAAGAAGGGATTTCAGCTTTTCTGAGCTGAAGGCAGATGTGAAGAGAAAACCTGGTCTGGTACCGACAAGAAGAGAAAACACATTTACTCATGACTGAAATGAATGTGTCTTCATGTGTTTGAGTCTACAAGGGACTGAGAGACATGGGAATGCCAATTTGGAAGACAAAATGATGAGGCAAGGAATTGTAAAGAAAGAAGACAGAGTAATAGTGAAAAATGTCACTTCTCACATTGGTTTAAAAGTTTTGGTAAACTACATGAGACATAGAGTCTTCCAGATCCTATAAAAGGAGACATGTTTTTGTCCCATGGATAAGAGTCCCATATTTTGATTTAACCCAAAACAGACTCAAATGATTTTTCCCTTTGGAGCTTAGACAAGCATCACAGAGTCATCAGTAGCTACATAAAAGATCAGAATTTTTCTGGCTTGAGGACAGTAAAGGAGATGTCCCCACAGAACCACATTTCCTCCATCAGCACTGCCATTGGGGTCTACTCCCTGAGCCAGGTCATCACCACTCACTGTCACAGCAAACAGAAGAATGTACATCAAGCACACTATAGTGTCACGAAAACCCACAATATGCGCATCCCAGAAAAACCTCCAAAGACATCATATTGATCACAGAGAGACTATATCGAAAGAAATGCTTGCTGGCTCTTGTGGTGCAACTCGTCTGCACTCCCATTTTAATGTACCTGTAATGTAGCGCTGAACTCCTTACAAAGCTGGGAAAACAGAGGAAGGAGTATACACTTGGCTGGATTCAGAAGTCCCAGGTTCATGTGACAGCTCAATTTCTATTTACCCACCCCGTCCTTAGGCTTTTATCCTCCAATAAGGAGGCTTGTCTACAAGGTGTCCAAGAAGCTTCCCACCTTTATAGCCAGACCAACTCATTTGCTGTTCTCCATAATCACAAGCTTCTCTCCCAGTCTTAACCAACCCCATGCTGCCTTATTCAACCCTGGCACCTTCCTTCCTCACTCCATTCCCCATACGTGGAAACTGTTCTCTTGCCTATCTCCTTGTTCAAACCCTGTTCCTCCTTTGAGGAGGACTTGAAGCCTTTCCAGTACTATAGTGCCATTTTTCTAAGTGATGCACTAACTTCAAATGCTTCTTAAGTTGTAACCTTATATCAATACAGAACTTACCAACTCTACATACTGCTTGTGGTCTTTGTAAACAGGAGAACTGGGTTTCAAATCCAGCTCTAATAAGTGCTTGTTGTTTACCCTTGGATATACCATTGAAATCCTTTGGGTCTCAATATCTTCTCAAGTCAAATTAGAATGCAATTGTGTTCTTTCCATGTATTGTGGGATGAGGATAGCCTGGTGTGACTTCACAGAAGTTCTGTTCATTGACTAACTACTGTATGCCAGGTAGTGTTCTCAGGATACAGAAAAGCATTTCCTCTACCAACATTAGCTAATATTTATTGATTACTAAGTACTCTTCATCATCTGTAATAAGCAATTATCTCAATAACCTTATTAAGTATGTTATCATTAAGCTTTTTTTTATTTGCAGAAGGAAAAATGATATTTTGGGAAGTTAAGTGTCTTACTCAATGTCACAGTAGATTAAGCAACAAAATGATGCCAAATCTCATATAGGTAACCACTACCCTCTACACTCTCTTATCTTTTTGAATTCTAGAGTGTTTACCAACGTAAGTTTTGGGGTTATTTGAGTTTTGAGACCATAAACTGAAGGCTAGTGGTCATCAGACATTTGTCATCTGATGATCTCAAACAGGGTTACAGCCTCTCCCTAATATATGCCTTTGTAAATACCCTCATTTGAAGTTTGATGTGAAGCCCCTGGGACTTCATTTTTATTTCATACTTGAGCAGTGGAGGAAAACTTATTACCAGACATTACCATCCAGAATTCATATTTACAATCATTGTAGAGTAAATAGATTTCATTGACTTTATGCAATGGTGGCTTGGAGTATTGTCGACCTGTCCACAGACTGGGCTGTTTGGCAATATAATGACCAGCAGAATCAACTCATCAAAGGTTCCAGGATGCATGGTACTAGAAGGAGAAACAAGTCCTCATCCTCAAGACAGTGATCCATCTTGGGGTTCAACACATCCTGAGGGATGGCAGGATGCTAAGTGTCTCTGAGGAGTGAGCAGAAATAGCCCTATGGATGCAAAAGTCAATTCTTGCAAGATCAGAGTTAATGGGCCTTTGGAAATGGATTATCTGTGTTTCCATCGCAATGCTTGTGGATATGCTTATGTTTTGGGGAAGAAGCAGCAGAGAGGGACTAAAGAGAAGGAAGAACAAGCAGAGCTCCTTTGTTACCTACAGTCACTTTGTTGTTCCTGTGATCAAGCAGCTCCACCCATGGACATGTGTCCTACCTACGTGCTGGATGTCTTTATGTACCATTGCGACGTCGAAATGATAAGGATCCTGACAACCCCCCTGAGAATCCACAGTTCCCCTGGGAGGGGGCTGTAGGTCTGGTGTACACTCTGACTCATAGCACAAGATGTGAAGAGTTATTTTCATGCCAAAAAAGCACTAACACATGGAAGATTGAGTTCTACAAATTTAAGAGGGGTAGACACAAAACACATAAATGGTGAAAGACTTTTTTTCTTTCTGCTTTTTCTCCCCAAACTCCCCAGTACATAGCTGTATATTTAGTTATGGGTCCTTCTAGTTGTGGCACATGGGACACCGCCTCAACGTGGCCTGATGAGTGGTGCCATGTCTGCGCCCAGGATCCGAACCGGCAAAACCCTGGGCCGCCACAGTGGAGCAGGCAAGCTTAACCACTCGGCCACGGGGCCTGCCTCAAAATTTTTTTAAATGATATAAAACTCCAAAGTTTCTGCCAGCAAAAAAGAAAGCAAAAGCCACAATGACAACACCTGGAAATGATTTCCAATACTTGTGACAAAAAACTCCTTTCACGATTTTATAAAGAGCTCCTACAAATCAATGCAAATAAATAGAAAAACAATTCCATTCCCCAAAATAGGTAACAAAGAAAGGACATTTCAGAGAAAATAAATACAAACACTTCTCAGGCAAGGGAAGATATGGACGCTGATTCCTGAGCGAAATGTAAACCAAGAAGACACTGGGATCCCATTTCTTCTCTCTCAGACTGGGAAAGACCAGAAAGCCTCACAGTCCACGGATCAGCCTGCTTTCAGCCACGAACACCAGGACACTCAATAAACAACGGCTTTAGAAAGAACACAGACTGGGTTTTCCAAGTCATAACAACTTAAAGTGGGCAGTACAGCAGGAGGTGAGGTGGGTCAACTACATCCTCAAGGACATGGCATCTCCTGTGCACCTGCTCCAGCATCCACATGGAGTAACTGTCTTCTTTGTGGGCAAAACACAGCTGCTGCAGGTCCAAGTGCTCCTGTCATCCAAGCAGAGAGAGGGAGGAGAATATAAAGAATAGCACAACAATGGATGTGAGGCAAGAAGAAAGATTTATTTTATTACTCATAAAGGGTGCCCTTCCTAGCAATGACGTTTCATTGGTCAGGACTCTCTTTAGGGGCAACTCTGGGTGGCAAGAGAGTCCAAGACATTAGGTATTTAGAGCCATCACATCACTGCCAAGATTCTAGGCAGGAAAAAAGGATAATGGAAATTAGCTAATCCCAGGGCTTCTACAACACACTCCCTTGTGGGCAGAGAGCAGTCAGTCTGATGTATTTCTGTGAGTGCTGTTGGGGCAACTTCCATGGAGGATGGAGTAACGTCTGTAACGTATAAGATGCATTCTTCGACCAAGCAATTCTACTTCTAGAAATTTATCTAAAAGACTTAATCACTTATGGTCAGGATAACATATATATAAAGATATTCACTACAGTTTTGTTGTGACTGCAACAGTTTAGAAATAACCAAATTGCAGCAATTTTCTGTGTTTTAATAATAAGGAAATTAACACTGGCATATGAACACAGTGGGTTAGTATAAAACCATTAAAAATAATGATAGAGTACTGTACGGATTGATATAAAAGGATTCAAGCTAAATAACTGGGTGAATAAAGCAAACTACAGAATAATGTGTTAACAGTGAGGGTCTCCTGGAAAAGACTGACAGCTGGAGTAGGGAGATGAGAGATTGCCATATGTCACTCACTATGCTTCCTTTTGCATTTTGTTCCCTGTGAAAAAATTAATTTTTTTGCATTAAAAGAATTCAAAGCTTTCAGGGCTTCAGGCATCTCAATTGTTTTGGTATTTCTCAAGCTGGAGAGATGTAAGTGGTGTACATTCTAGGTGATGCACTTAAATCACACTGGCTTCTTGAAATAAATCTGACCTTTGGCTTTAGTCTGACCAACACTTTACCGGGAATCCCACTGAACTCATTTCCCCTGAGCCTGCTAAGCCACTGTAGTCTCCACATCCAGGAGCGTACTCACCCTAGAAACTCAAAACACAACTTCTTAAGGGAGTAACGTCCCTGTATCCTATAATCCATTAATCCTCTAGTCCACTGGGTTCCATGACTGGTCCCAGCGTCTAGACTTCCAGAGATGAGCAGGACCCATCTTCAGAAAAGAAGAGGAACTTGCTCCCTGAACTTCTTGAATGACAGCATTGTTTCTAGTCTTTTTTGAACATTAAAACGTAATCAAGCAGATGGAAAACAGAAAATACATTAGGCTTCTAACCATCATTATCAAGTTGAAACAAGAGAAAATACTAAACACTGCCTTTTGTTTGATGAAAGATATTTAAACAGAGGAACATCAGAAAGACTTGTGGGCACAGCATCCTGGGCCCCATCCACAGGCAAAGGCCCCTCTTCTCTCACTGCACCGTTTGTCTCTAAGCCTCCTCCTCTAAGACCTATAAATACAGGTGACTCTGTGCTCCCCACCCACACCGGCTCCTGCTCTCCCATCCAGATCCTGACCTCCAGTTGACTCCCAGCCATGAGGACCCTCACCCTCCTTGCTGCCCTTCTCCTCTTGGCCCTCCAGGTCCAGACTCAGAGTCTTGAAGAGACAGCCGACCAGGTTCCTGCCCAGGACCAGCCTGGGGCCGAGGCCCAGGACATGACCATCTCCTTTGCAGGGGATGAACGCTCCGCTCGAGAGGCTTCAAAAAGTGAGACACCAGCCATCTTACCATGGGGGTCTGCAGTCCCAATGTGCCACAAACTAGCCAAGAAATTTCTAGAAAATGAGCACTTTAGATTCAGAGGTTCTTCAAGGGTTCTTTGTACACCAAAGGGTTTGAGTCCATGACTCAGGCATGTGCAACACAGCAGCTTCATCAGCAGAGAATAAACAGGCTGTTACAAGGGCCTCAGTACATGGAGGTTGGGATCAAACTAGGTTTGTGGATGAGGTGGGGTGAGGAGTAGGTAACCCTGAGTTGAGAGGTGGATCGTTGGAGAAGGCAGGAAATACACATGTACATGATAGACAAGGATCAGAAAAAAAATTGAAATCCTGTGCTGCTGATATGTATCCGGTAAGACTTCATGTGAATTATGACAAAAAGTTGAATTCTATCCACC
Source organism: Equus caballus (assembly GCF_041296265.1). Lineage (NCBI taxonomy): Eukaryota > Metazoa > Chordata > Mammalia > Perissodactyla > Equidae > Equus > Equus caballus. The sequence continues at coordinate 51,196,463 of NC_091710.1, forward strand.
CTAACATGGCTGGTATTGTCTGTTGTAAGCACACACATCGCCTCTTAGTACATCCCCATGAGGCTGGCTCTACATTCACTCCCTCCCTCCTTCCCCTTTGCCTGACCCTCTCCTTCCTTCTGATGCCTTCCAGGACCAATCGTCTGCACGTGCAGACGCCCCTGGAGCTGTCGTTTGGGTGAACGCCACTCTGGGACCTGTAGAGACAGTCAAGGCCTCATTTACAGGCTCTGCTGTCGTCGCTGAGCTTGTGCATGGAGACTGAAAGCAGCGCGAGATTCCATTTGATAACCCGGAAAATGGTTTACTCTTTGTACCTTCCACCTTTTCTTAATTCCTTCTCCAAAATAAACTTTAAGCATTAAACTCAGTGTATCTGGCATTTTTCTACTCTCTCCTTTTTTTGCCTTTTCACATGGCTTATTTCTATGGTTCACTTGTATAGAGAATTCTGCCCAAAACAGTCTTCGTTAAATTTACTGGTGTTTGAATCTCAGTGCTGAAAAATTAGAGCATCATACCGCAATAACAAAAATGGCAAAAATGAAAATAATTATTAATTTCAATTTTTTATCTGTAAAATTTGGTTCATTCATAATGGTACTCAAAAGAAGGAAGTGACTATGAAGAGTACCAGAAGATGTTGTTTACTCAAGGAAAGCTGGATCGAATAGGCTATGTTTATTTGTTCCTTAAATTTCAGAGGTGAGAGGGCATTGATATATATGAATATTGTTCTTGCTTTAAGCAGGTATGTTATGTATAGATACATATTCTTTTCTAACTGTTTCAATAAGAGAGAATGAACAAAAGCTTCACTGAGCCACAAGTCGGGAAAAAGTAAGAACTGTACCAAAACCACAAAATACCAACCAGCATCAGTGGTCTCAATTAATGCCCAGACAGAGGAGGAGTCCAGAAGCTAGTCCGTAGAGGTGGTCATGCCCAGTGGCCAGTGAAATAGTGGATTGTCCTTTGCACCCCAAAAGATAGATTAGGCCAATGTCCAACGGAGGAGTTGGTCTCAACTCTTCACCTCTTCAAAGACATTGAGACTATTAATGATAATAAACCCCTACTAATTTTAATAAAATTCTGGCAAGAAATAAATGTTTATAATAATGCTAATGAACCAACTCAATCCATCATAATGATGAGACAATTGCTCATACACTTACAGTCATGCAAAAAATTAAAGAACATCTTATCTATCAGAAAGGCAATTATCTCAATTCAAAATTTCTATAAAAGGCAGGGATTAAGAGTACCATGACATAATAAAAGAAAACATTTTATTACAAAAAAGGTCTCCACCTGATAATAACCAGGGGCTCAAGTTTGAATCATCCTGGAGACACACCATGTACCTTTCGTGATGGAGAGTCAGCTGTTTGACACCCAGACCTGCACGGCTGCAGAAAATCAGGTGACCACACAAATCAATGGTGTCTGTCTAAACTGCATGCATTAGTCAGATTCTCCAAAGAAATACAACCAACAGGATGTGTATATACAGAGAGATTTATTTTAAGGAATTGTGATTAAGGAGACTGGTAAGTCCAAAATTGCAGGGTGGGCCATCAGGCTGGAGACCCAGGGAAGAGTTGACGCTGCAGTTCAAGTCTGAAGGCAGTGTGTGAGCAAAATTCCGTCCAGCCCAGGGGAGGGCCGTGTTTGTTCTATTCAGGCCTTCAGCTGACTGGATGAGGTCTACCCTCATTATGGAGGGCAGTTTGCTTTACTCAAGGTCTACCTATTGAAATATTAATCTCATTCACAAAACACACTACAGATACATTAGACTAATGTTTGATCAAGTACCTGGGCACTGAGGCCTAGCCAAGCTGACAGATAAACTTAACCACCACACAGGACCTTCATTTGTACTGGGCAATCTTCTCAGTCCCCCAAGTCCGACTTTGCTCTCATTCTTCAGAGGGGTGCAATAATATCTTCTTTCCACTGTATTCTCTATCATATTTTTTTTTCCAAAATTCATGAGCTTAAAATTTAAAGATGTCTTTGATCTACATGGAAATGTCATGCAATAGAGGTTTTGCTTTGTTTTATTTTGATAACTATCTATAATTGTGTAATAGATACCATCTTAGAATCAAGAAAATAGGATGATACTGGTTAATATCCATGATTCACTTCACTGAGTCAGCATTGTTCTGACTGCCTCAGCTGTCCCACCAGGAGGTAGGAAAGAGATGAACTTCAGATCTGAGAGATGAGGAAGGGATACCCGGTACATGGTGACCAGTAGTCAGTCTTAGATCTGTTGACTCAAAAGTTCATGATCTAGACACCATCACTTCCAAACTGTGTAAAATCTACTTCAGAGAAAATTGATGAGGTTGCAGCCTTGAAAGGACTTGGAACAGCGAGCCATGGTGCTACCGTTCTTATGAGGAAGATGAAAACTCAGCTCAAGAGGCTCCAGGTGAGAGATATCAGCATCAGTGTTTTAAGGAAGAACAGAGACTGTTCTGGTCTCAAGATTGCACAACTATGTCACTGCTAATACCTCATTTAATTTCCCAGGCCCTCAGTTTCTTCATCTGAAAACTGAAAGTTTTGGCCTCAATGGCCTCTCAAGGGTTTTCTTTTTCTGTAGAATTTTGACTTCAAGACATGTGGAAAAGTCTTTTAGGCTGGAGAACAGCCATGGACAATATGAAAGAGATGAGCCTGGCTGTGCTCCAGTAGAACTTCACAGAAACAGTTGGAGGGTCAGACACGACCCATGGACCATAAGTTACTGACCCCTAGACTAGACCTTACTCTGTTTCAGGAGAATCTGGAAGCAGAGCAAAAGCAAAAGGGGCAAGTATGTGAATGTGTGTGGATGTGGGGATGGGGAGGTCAAGTGTGGTTACAGCACGGAGCTCTTATAGATAAGGCTGTGAGGGCTCAGGTCCTACTCACAGGCATCACTCAGCCAGAACTCCTGCAGTCTGAGGAATGAGCATTGCAATAGCCCTATCTGGACCTCTTGATGTGCCTATTCTAACTCAAATTTAACTTCTCCAATTCTCCTTTCATCCACCTCCCCGGGAACCTGGCAGATGCTTCCTCTTCCTCCAGGCCACCTGTTTCCAGCTATTGCAGAAGAGGACCTATCAGTCTCAGGAGCATCTCTTGGGGTCTCACCTCTTAGTGGTGTCGATCACAGGCATTGTTGTCACCTGGCTTCTTCAACTGATGCACAAAAATTCAAGACATGGATCGAAGGCCTGGAGGGAACAGTAGGCACCTTCTGTGTCTGTCCCTGAGCTTTTTTCCTCATCCCAAAGAATTTCTTAACAACGAGCTTCTGTTTCTGCTTTTTTGATGTTTGATAGATGTATAGTTGGGACTAATGTAAATGCCAGCAACAGATTTTTGACTAAAACTAGCTTAAACAAAATTCTGGGTCTAAATATTTAGGGAATTCAAGGAGTGATGTTGGCCTCAGAGACAAAATTGTTTAATTGAGCAAATGATACTGAAGGTAGATCTGGCGATCTCTCTCTCTCTATCTCTCTACCCTTTCATTGTCTATTGTCATTGTCCCTTTGTGTGTCCAAATATCCTCTTCTAATAAGGACACCCTCAGAGTGGATTAGGGCCCACTCTAATGGCCTCATTTTAACTTGGTCACCTCTTTAAAAGTTCCATCTCAAAATACTGTCTTAAATGAGGTACTGAGTATTAAGGCTTCAACTTGTGAAGTCTAGGGGACACGATTCAGCCTATAATACTATTTTGTGATTTTATATTTTTCTCTCAACTCGTGTCTCCCTCTTAGACACCAGGAAGTGAGCCCTGTGTTGCAGGGATTTCTGTCTTGTTTGTTAGCTGCTGTATCCTCAGTGCTGGGAATAGTGTTTGGAACGTAGAAGAAACCAGAAACTCAATAAATATTTGTTGAAGAAATATATCATTCCTTTTTTCTTAACTTATCCACCAAATTACCTAAAGGTGAGAAATAAGATTAAGTTATTGTTTTTTCATTTATTTCCCTTATAATAAAAAATATCCTCTAAACATTAATTTTAAAAACCTCAGACCCCAAGCTTTCAGGCTCAAAGTCACGTCATGGTCGCCACCAAACCAGCCCTCAAGGTCACCCTCAGATCTTTTCCCTTGTGTCTTGAAATCTGAGCCTTTGTTT